>NC_134129.1:4755000-5955000 GCF_040939455.1 Microcebus murinus
TTGTTTATAGAAGCGAAAGCCTTGGAAAGATCCCCAAATTTTCACAATACGGGACCTAGTACCCAATGGAATACTACACAGTCATTCAAAACCATGTTATAAGTGAATATTTCAAAACATGAAAACTATTTAAAATGTATATGTGGAAAAAAATCAGGTTATAGAACATTAAATATAGCAAAAACATTTTCTTTAAAAATGTACTTATATGAGCTTGAAGCTCTGACTCAAGGGGGGAGGGGGGGGCATGGGCAATATACGTAACCTTAACATTTGTATCCCCATAATATGCTGAAATAAAAAAAAGAAAGAAGAATTACTTCTACCATTTTGCTATTTGCTGTCTAAAAACAAATGTACTTATATATATAGAATAAAGATTGGAAGGACATATTCTAGAATGGTGATGGTTTTGATTATGGGTGATAGAACTCTGGATGAATTTTCTTTTATTTTTTTGCTTACATGTGTCTTCTAAATTCTTTATAAATAAGAGATATTACTTATATGATAAATAATAAATGCTTCTACAAAAAATTAGACCATTATGAAGGGTGATGGGGGCTGAGGTCACGTGTTGGGGAGAATAAGTTATTTACCAACAACTTAGTCTAGCCATAAAAAGATTACTGTATTTTTCTCCAGAACCTATGAAGCTATTTAGAGAAGTTTCAAAAATTTAAAAATTTGGCTGGGCGCGGTGGCTCACGCCTGTAATCCTAGCATTCTGGAGGCTGAGGTGGGAGGATTGCTCAAGGTCAGAAGTTCCAAACCAGCCTGAGCAAGAGTGAGACCTCGTCTCTACTAAAAATAGAAAGAAATTAATTGGCCAACTAAAAATACATAGAAAAAAAATTAGCCAGGCATGGTAGCACATGCCTGTAGTCCCAGCTACTCGGGAGGCTGAGGCAGGAGGATCGCTTGAGCCCAGGAGTTTGAGGTTGCTGTGAGCCAGGCTGATGCCATGGCACTCTAGCCTGGGCAACAGAGTGAGACTCTATCTTAAAAAAACAAAAAACAAGAACAAAACAAAAAAGAAATTTAAAAATTTGGACTTTGTTCAGTGTTAAAATTCAGACACTTAAAAAAGGGATGATACCTTTAAGTATGTCATTTATATCTTAATGTGAGAGGGTTTTCTAGAATTTTTCCTGAAAGTACATGATGGCAGGAGGTGAGAGATAACTTGAAAGTTCCTGGGGACTTTTTGAGGGGACATGAAAAAGGGTACAAAAGAGGGAAGATCAGATTTGCTGAAAATAAACATTATCCATCTTTTAATTTTTCTTTGCAATGATCTTGGTCATCCAGAAAGTCTTTGATAGAAAAATATTTGTGCTAGAAAAAAATCTTGGTACATCTCAATTGCCTGCCTTCTAGTCTTCACTTTTCAGTATCCCCCAATTCTTCATAGTTTTTTGTTACTCATTAAAAATGTATTCTAGAGACATGTGTGGATAGCACGGTTTGTTTTCTGGGTATGGTTTCGTGAGTGTTTTATCAAGAACAAATTGCCAAATACTGTTCTATGCCAAATACTGTTTTAGAACATTTGTCTGCAAATTATATGGGCAAAATTTTCAAGAAGCTTAAGAAAATTCTTTCTGTCCTGTTGTGCTGTAGGCTTCCGCCTAAGAGGAAATGCTTTCCAAGGTTAAACCAAAGTCCACTTATTGAACGTACCTGTGGTTGCAGCTGCTGTTGTACATTCAGCCCCCCTAGGGGCAGTGGGTGGGCTTGTAGGCCAGGAGTCATCCCCACGGCAGGATTTAACTGTAGGGCAGGAAAAAAATTTTTCTTGTATCTTTTTCAGTTTGAACATTCAGGAAACTAAATGTATTTATGAAACAAAAAATATGTTTAAAGGGAGGATTTGCCATGTAAATGCATAGTATTCTATTGCATGTATAGTCAGATACAGACATGAAATTCAAAGACTTGTCTCATCTACTAGTCCAACCACAAGGTCTGTTACTAACTTTTCCCATGCTAAGTTTTTCTTTGGTATTTAACCCATTTTCTTCAAGAGTTATAATACTTAGGTAATTTTACCCTTGCTTTCTCCTTTTGGCTACAACAGCAATGGTTCCTGGAATTATTCTGATAGCTTTTTTATTAAGAAATTAATTCCTTCATAGGTATCCCCATGACAATTATGAGTTTCAGATAAAATATCCAATCTGGAACATGAACTGTATTTAAATGTGACCACTAAAATAAATACATTTTAATCAGGAGAGGAACTTATTTTTCTCCCCCCAACAGACTAAACTATACAGACATTTTATGAGAAGACTGAAATCTTCCATCCTTTCTTGTTTGCTCTTGTTGGTGGGGTAGTAATAGTGATAGCATTTATGGGGGTGTGTGGATGTCGTAGGGGCATCAAGAAATGTAGGGTGGAAGAATGGAGAGTGGAGGTGGAGAAGGAAAGACTTGAGAACTAGATCCATTCCTTTATGGGCTCTCTTACTAGGAAAAACTTTATGTTGTATTGAATAGCATCCAGCGTTCTTTGACTCTTCCCTCTCTCCTTTTTTTCACCTTAAAATCTACAGTGAATGTGTGTGTGTACATTTGTGGATACACACACCCATGTACATGCTCCCTCCCAACGTTAGGTATTATATTTAACAATGGGTATGAAAATGATACAAAAGAGCACTTACCAGATGCAGATCTGAGCCCAGTGTGAGCATCTGTGTTAATGGTATTACACTTAAAGAAGGGACGACCTGCAGAGCATTGAAATTGATGTATGAGACAAGAGGTTGTCTGTTTCCATTACTCTGTCGTTGGTAGACCTATAGTCTATGAATATAGGAGTATATGTATACTCCACGTAATCTACACTCCTGCCAGAGGTGGATTTACCATGAAGGTAAATGAAGGTGAAGCTTTAGGGTCTCTCACTAGCATCACCCCCTTTTGTGGCCCTGGGAGGCACCCTCGCAATGTGTCAAGTTTATGGTATTTATCAGCTTGAAAATTTTGATTTACTCTTATTTCCTATATCATTATAAATACTCCAGTACCTAATCTTACACATCTAGTTTTGCATTCTTTTTCTTAAAAAATGCCCCCAAATTGAATAAGCTGCAGATTCCTTAAGGAGGGAGATTGGCATCTGACCTGAGTTCTACAATGTCCATCAACTAAAGAGAGAATTTCAGACTCTAGTATTATCTGATTGTTCTATTTCACAAACTCTAGATGTAGGTAAGGCAGGGTTCTTTACAGAAGATGAAGAGTTGGAGTGGGAGGGAGAGTAGTAGCCAAGAGATAAAGATAGTTTTGAAAAGTATTTATGCTTTGAAGAAGCAGATTTTACAGAAACACATCAACTCATCAGCAACAGTGAAACTTAATGAAACCATGAAGAAATCTGCAGTTATCTTTATAGATCACCTCTTATTCCCTGATACTTCTGACAAGTACCATAGAAGGGATGTCACACTCAAGGGCATAGATGATCAAGCTTTGTAGCTATTGCTTTTCAAAGTTGACTGGATTTTATTGATAAACCAAATTATTATTTAGACAAAAGGAAAAACAATGAAGGTGCTTTGTTTTTCCTATTCAAAATTTTCAGAAAAGTGTATTGGTTCTCTTTTTATTTCCTCCCAAGTGAAAAGCCTTTCTCTTTTTTTTTTTTTTTTGAGACAGAGTCTCGCTTTGTTGCCCAGGCTAGAGTGAGTGCTGTGGCGTCAGCCTAGCTCACAGCAACCTCAAACTCCTGGGCTCAAGCGATCCTCCTGCCTCAGCCTCCCGAATAGCTGGGATTACCACGAGCCACCATGCCCGGCTATTTTTTTTTAATATATATATTAGTTGGCCAATTAATTTCTTTCTATTTTTATAGTAGAGACGAGGTCTCACTCAGGCTGGTTTTGACCTCCTGACCTTGAGCAATCCTCCTGCCTCAGCCTCCCAGAGTGCTAGGATTACAGCCGTGAGCCACCACGCTTGGCGAAAAGCCTTTCTCTTTCATTCAGTCATGAGACGCTGTGTATAAAGCTTGATTTTAAATCCATCAGTCTTAACACGTTTCCTTTGCTGGCTTATAAATGTTTCCTGTTATAAGACTCTTACCTGATTTGGCTGCTGTTGGGTTAGTGGCGTGGCCTGGTCTGGAGCCAACTTTGTTGGAGTCAGTCCCAAAGCAGGGTTCAGATGCCTCTGTGAAAACAAATATGTATTTGAAGAGACAGGAGTATGTTTGAGATTTTGTATCAATTTCTGTCCAGAAGGTAACAGGTTGTTCCCTATGTAAAAATGTCCTTCTTTAGGCTCTGTGTATTTTGGAGCAGTTTAATTCCTGGAGACATTTGTGCATGGCAGGGCATGGAATTGTAGTGAGTGGCAGAGACAGTGCTAGGATCTTTGCAAATTCTCTTAGTCCCTGCAAAAAAAAAATGTCCCCTCTGCTAGGTAGATCTCAATTGTCTTTGCTCCTGGATACATGCCCAGAAGGCACAGGGTTGTGGTCCTCCAGCACTGTACCAACCCTTAAGTCACCTTGAGTTTACCCTGGAGCAGTCTTGGTTTTCCCGTGGCCTTTTCCCCTCAGATGTAAGAGGAGAGGTTGGGATTACCTGTCTTTGGAGGTCCCTTTCAGCTTTAAGATTATGTGCAGATACATTCTGTAAATAAGTCTTTTCTTATTTACAGATACACTCTGTATCTGTATATTTGCAGATACACTCTGTAAATAAGTCTTTTCTTATTTTCTTATTTGCTCTGTAAATAAGTCTGTAAATAAGTCTTTTCCTCCCCTGCAATCCATTGTTAGTACAGCTGCCACAGTGACCACAGTGACCCTTTGGAAACAATAGTCTAATCTTGTCACTCCTCTGCTCAGCACAATGACTGTCAGTTTCACTCAGAGTAAAAGCCAGAGACCCTACAATGGCCTACAGGCCCTTCATGGCCTGGTATGACCTTCATTCCCTGGTAGGACCTTCATGCTCATACTCTGACCTTCTGTCTTACCTCATTTCTTCTTGTTCACTCTGCCCTAATGCTCCAGGCTCTTTGCTGTTTCTGGGCCAGGTAAAGCCCACTCCTGCCTCAGGCTCTCACCTCTACCTGTTCTCTCTATCTGGAAGGCTCTTCCCCAGACATTGACTCACTTCCTCCCCTGCTTCAAGTCTTTACTTGCATTCACCTTCCCATTGAGGCCAACCGTGATCACTCTCCTGAATGTGCAGCCTGCCCCATCGGCTTGGGGCGCCCTGTAGACCTGCTCCCTCTTGCCCTGCTCTGGGTTTTTTCTCATAGTGCTCACCACCTTCTAACATGTCCTGTGACCTACTGACTTAAGTTATTCATCATTGGTCATTTGTTTCCTTGCTATAATGTAAACTTCACAAGGGTGGACATACTGTGTTTCATTCAATGATACATCCTAAGCAGATAAATCTGTCCCTGGCATACAGTAGGCGCTAAACAAATATTTGTTGAAAGAATGAAATTTTGTTTTCTTCCGGAGCATTCACTTCCTGTGATTTTGATTTGTCTTATTTTCTTTCTTTCTACTCATAGTAGTCTCCATCTGGCACTTGTTCTCAAACTTTTGATCTACTGAAAATACTTGCTACGTTGTTGTATGTGTCCACATTTGTAGATGGATTCATTTTTTATGCCTTTATAATAATTCAGTAAATTCATCTACCCATTATAAACAATACCTTGTCCTTGTGTCCTGATTTTTCATTTGAGAAATGATGTTCGTAAACCCAATATACATTTGGGGTGTCACCTCCCCCAAGCCCTACCCCACTAACTCTCTAGCTACTCCTCACATATTGGCTATTAGCAGTCTGCAGTAGCCTGCATCTACTTCTGAGTCCACTTTGCATGAGAACTGTGCTCCTGGAAAGTTTTATTTCTCCTGGGTCTTTACAAATTATATGGTAATTGTAATATACTAGAGAAACCCTATTGAAGAATGCTTTGGTAAAGTAATTCAGTGAAGTGAAAGATCTATTTGTTTTATAAAAAAATTAAAGTCCTCCTTTACCTTGTTCAGAAAATTAAATTTTCCCAGACAACTTCTTTCAAGGAAGGCATATAAATATATTCAGAGTAAAGTAACAGGGAAGTTGGTTATTCATGTCTTGTTCCATCTCCCACAAGCTCACCCTGTTCATTTCCTTCACAGAACTAATCACGGTTATTATTTATATTTTAATGTTTTATAAAAAATTATTCAATTATTATAATATCTACAATCCTTGTGAATATCATCATGTTTTTCTTCTTTTTCCTTCCTTACCATTGTATCTTCAGCAGCTAGCACAATGTCTGGCATACAGAGAACTTTCAGTAAATGTTTGTTGGTTGCATGGAGGACTAATAGAAGTGACAAGTGAGCTTGAGGCACAACCAAGAATGGTTTCTTTTTGTTCTGCTATTTCATAACAAATATTTTGTAACTTTTGTCTTAATATGAGTACTCAAGAATCTTGAACAGTCAAAGGGAAGGCCATTTAGACATCAACCACCCATCTCTATGTCTATAAAATAATGGAGAACAATTGGAACAAGTGTAGGAGTTCTAGTACTTCTTTCTTTCAAAAGCTTGTAATATGTGATGTAGAAGACTGAAACAGGATCCACACCTTTCACCTCTCACAAAAGTGAACAGACTTAAACCTAAGGCATGAAACTATAAGAATTCTAGAAGAAAATGGTTGAAAAGCTCTTACAGATATTGGCATAGGCAAAGAATTTATGAAGAAGACCCCAAAGGCAATCACAGCAACAACAAAAATAAACAAATGGGACCTGATAAAATTAAAAAGCTTCTGCACAGCCAAGGAAACTATCACAAATGTAAACAGACAACCTATAGAATGGGAGAAAATACTCAGTATGCTACACATCCGATAAAGAGCTGATAACTAGAATCTATATAGAACTCAGGAAAATCAGCAAGAGAAAATCAACCCCATTAAAAAGTGGGCAAAGGACATCAACAGAAACTTTTCAAAAGAAGACAGAATAATGGCCAAGAAACATGAAAAAATGCTCAACATCTCTAATCATCAGGGAAATGCAAATAAAGACCACAATGAGATATCACTTAACTCCAGTGAGAATGGCTTTTATCAAAAAGTCCCCCCAAAATCAATGTTGACATGGATGTGGAGAGACAGGAAAACTCACACTACTGGTGTGACTGCAAACTAGTACAACCTCTGTGGAAAGTAATATGGAGATACTACAAAGGACTACAAGTAGAACTACCATTTAATCCAGCAGTCCCATTACTGGGCATCTACTCAATGGAAAAAAAGACATTCTATAAAAAAGAAATCTGCACTAGAATATTTATAGCAGCGTAATTCACAATTGCAAAGATGTGGAAACAACCCAAGTGCACATCAATACATGAGTGGATTAATAAAATGTGGTATATACCGTGTTTCCCTGAAAATAAGACATGGTCTTATATTTATTTTTTCTCAAGAAGACACCCAAGGGCTTATTTTCAGGGGATGTGTTATTTTTTTAAAGTACAGTACAACAATCTACATTTATTCAAATATAGTGAAGTCATCTTCTTCTGGAACATCATCATAACTCTCCAAACCCTGAATTCCATCCTGAATTTCTTGTGCTCTATTTCCTTTAGAACCATTGGCCCCAATCTCTCATGTCGAGCAATAGAGCTTTCATGGGGCAGATGAGAAGGGCTGCTCGTCTTCTTTACCCCTCCACAATGAAATGCATGGGTCGTGCAGATACCCTGGGTAGCCTCACCCATCACTAGGTCTTATTTTCGGGGTAGGGCTTATATTGTGCAAATGCTTAGAAATCCTGCTAGGGCTTATTTTATGGGTAGGTCTTATTTTCAGGGAAACACGGAATATACCATGGAGTTCTACTCAGCCACAAAAAACAATGGTGATCTAGCACCTCTTGTATTTTCCTGGATAGAGCTGGAGCCCATTCTATGAAGTATCACAAGAAAGGAAAAACAAGCACCACATGTATTCACCATCAAATTGGTATCAATTAATCAACACTTATGTGCACATATAGTAGTAACATTCATCGGGTGTCAGCAGGTGGGAAGGGGGAGGAAAGGATGGGCACATTCACACCTAACGGGTACAGTGCACACTGTCTAGGGGATGGACAGGCTTGAAGCTCTGGTTCAGGTGGGGCAAAAACAATATATGTAACCTAAACATTTGTACCCTCATAGTATGCTGAAATAGAAAAATAGAATAAAAAATAAAAAAATAAATCATTGAAAAGAGGAAGCGAGTGTAAGGCACATGTGGCGTGGGCGCTAGTGGCGCCCTGCAGAGCCCCTCCAGCTACAGGCCTTGCTGTCAGATGTGCACCCAAGGAGACAGGTGGCCACTCCAAAAACCTCGGTGGAAAGTCATCAGGCAGACGCTATGGCATCAAGAAGATGGAAGGCCACTATGTTCATGCTGGCAACATTCTTGGGACTTGGCCCCAGTCCGTTGGCACGCAGGTGCCCATGCGGGGCTGGGGAAGAGGAGGTGCCTGCCCGCCCTGGAAGAAGGGGTGGGGGCCCGCTACACTGAGGAGCCCTACGCGCCCGTCCCGGCAGCTCCGAAGCTCTGGATCTGGTTATGAGGCGGCCCAAGGGCGCTGTGCGCTACAAGACTTTTGTCCACGTGGTTCCTGCCAAACCTGAGGGCACCTTCCAACTGGTGGCTATGCTTTGAGGCCGTTGGCCAGAGACTGGAGCCCAGGTGGCAGAAGTCTAGGGTTGAGGTGATGATAAGGCCTCCCGAGGAAGACGTGCGCTTGGTGAAGGAGTCTCTGCGGGAGACTCTGTGAAGTGACTGCTGAGAAGCCCTTTGGGAAACCTGACCTGGGGCTAAAAATAAAGTTAGCCGGAGTAAAAAAAAGAAAAAATTAAAAGAGGAAAAATAAGCCTGTAATATGTAAATATGTTTTTTGGGGGCAGGGAGGAAGTTTCTGGAGAAAACCAGCAAAACTGCTAGACATTCTAAAAGAGCTGTAAAACTAACAGCTTTTTTTTTTGATAGAGTGTTCTAAGCCTTTTTAGTTTATATAATCTAGATATTTAGAGTTTTCAATTAGAAAAATTAGAAAATATAGTTTACTTCTTTAGTCATGAGCAAAAAACTAGTTGCCAAGAAAATTGTAAATTTTGTTTTGGAAAATAAAATAGGTATCCACTTTGAGTTGATATAATCTAAGGCAATCTTTTGTCTACTAATTTCTACCAAAATAATTGACATTCTACCATTACAGGGTAGATACATTTTTAAAAGGCAAATATCTTGAAATATGTACCAATACCTTATTAGTTTACCATCTTCTGACTTGGAAAATAAAAACAGGAAACCAAGGGAATGAGTTGTAGAACAGAGTAGTTTTGATAGAGGACAGGAAAAGAGATAAGTCTGTACCTAGAGATGCTATTGAAGCTGGTTGATACACAAAATAAACATATCACACTTACTGGTAAGGACTGAGTTGATCCTAGAAGACAAAAGAGTAGAATTGTAGTCTTCATGTTTCAAATCGTTACCTATAACAACAAAATAGTTACTCTTTCACTCGATTTTTTTTCCTTTTGAGAGGAGATAATACTTACAAAAAAAGTGTTCTACTTGAAACATGGTCAATTACTGTTACCTTGTGTCCACCAGGCAAAATGTACAGGTGAAACAATATTCAAAGTCCAGTCGATTTCTCCAGTTTACTCTAGGGAAAAATTTTACCCTTTGATGATTTGTGAGTTTGTAGAAAGAATTTAATCTCAGCTCCAGGAGACTGGCAACTGGGAGACCAATCAGGATTTAGCTGTCTATGAAATCATTTGGTTTCTTTCATTCCCCACACTTCATTAGGTGGGTTATTAGCTGCAGACATTATATTACCCAATGTCTGCCATTTGAATAGAGGGTATTTCAGAGAGATATGCCTTGTGTAATTAAAAAAGTATAGACATTGAAAAAATTAAAATCCTTCTTCACCTCCCTCTTCTTCCCACATGATTTCTCAGTTATACCTGTTTTATCACCTAAGTATGAACATATAAATCAAACACCAAAATGCGGGGCTCTGTGCATAGTTAAAAAAATAAAGTCTATTATGTAGATTGCTCTAACTTGGCTTTACTTAACAAATAATAGACACATTTGTATGTTAGTGCATGTAGATTTATTTCATTTAAGTAATGGTTACATTATATTACATTTCTTTTTGATGAACATTTAATTCATTTCCATTTTATTTTGTAATTAGAAAAGTGTTACAATGAATATCTTTATAAAACTTATTTTTTTTTTGCAGATGCAGAAGTGTTTCTGTAGGTGTTACTTCCTAGAAGTACTGCATTAAATAATACGTAGGTTTTAAATTTCAGTAAATATGGTCAAATTGCCTTCCAGAAACGTTGAATGGGTTGCTTTATTTTAAATGGAGGAAAATGATACTATAACCTAAGCAAAACACAGGGATCCACTGTGATTTCTTTCACACACACACACACACACACACAAAAAAAAAAAAAAAAAAAACCACAAAAAAACAGCCAAGTGCTACCCATAGGTTTTCAGGAGGTGAGGTCTGTTCAACAATTTCTGTGTCTAAATCAGTGCCAGGATTGACATTCTACCACATTGAAACACTCACCAACACCTTATTAGTTTATCATCTTCTGCCTTGGAAAACAGAAACAGGAAACTAAGGGGAAATGAGTCACAGAACAGAGAATTTTTGAGGGAGGGCAGGAAGAGAGGTAGAATCATATCAGGATTTCACATGGAAGGCCATCTAAGGCTTGGCTTTTTTTTTTTTTTTCAGTAAGGTGTCTGTTAATGGAAAATGGACTGAGATGATGAGGCATTTTTTTTTCTTTTTTCTTTTTTTCTTTTGGCATATTATGGGGGTACAGATTTTAAAGTTTCAATAAATGCCCTTTCCCCCCTCCCCCCGCAAGTCTGAATTTCCAGCATGACCATCCCCTAGATGGTGCGCATCTCACTCATTATGTATGTATATACCCACCCCCCTCCCCCCTGCCCTATACCCTATTACTGTAGTACCTATGTGTCCACTTAGGTGCTGCTCAGTTAATACCAGTTTGCTGGTGAGTATATGTGGTGCTTGTTTTTCCATTCTTGGGATACTTCACTTAGTAGTATGGGTTCCAGCTCTAACCAGGAAAATATAAGATGTGCTATATCACTGTTGTTTCTTAGAGCTGAATAGTACTCCATGGTATACATATACCACATTTTATTAATCCATTCTTGGATTGATGGACACTTGGCCTGTTTCCACAGCCTTGCAATTATGAATTGTGCTGCTATAAACATTCGAGTGCAGGTGTCTTTTTTTGTAGAGCGTCATTGGATCTTTTGGGTAGATGCCCAGTAATGGGATTGCTGGATCAAATGGTAGATTCACTTGTATCGCTTTAGATGAGGCATTTTTTAAAGCTTTTCTCCAACTATTCAATTCATTTACATAATCAGCTTTTGTGACTGTCAGATACTCTGTTAGGAGTGTGTTTAGGAGGAGAAACACAAAGGTTAACAAGCAATTACATGCATGACAAGTGTAACTACAGGAGCATGCACTAGTGTGAGGGAGAGTGTGGTTAACTTCTTTGTGTGGAAAAGGGCAGGGAAAGCTTAATGGAGGCCACCCGTAAGCTGAGTTCTGAGGAATAAAAAAAACTCAGTAAGAATGCAAGGAGAGCACCCAGGCAGATCAAAAGTCTAGATGTGAAGGAGTGAGATTATTATTCCCTGTCCCTGGAACAAGATGGGGTCAAGGTGGCAGTGGAAGACAGGGTTGGAGAGATATCTAATTTTAACCACCTATAACATTTTTATTTGTTTCTATTACTCATTTTGACACTTGGTCAGACATTGGTTTACATGATTCCTTCATTATTTCTTGACTTTTGTTTCTCTTGAACTAAATGGAAAGTTCCTGGGACTTGTCTTCTATTTCTTTAGAGTCTTCTATGTTTATAATATTTTAAAGCACCAGATGGTCACTGAGCATTGATGAATAAGTGGTAGAGATGGAGCAAGATTGGATTGAGGGGGAACTTCAGAGAAGAGATGGGGCTTTAGGAGGATTTGGAGAATAAATATAATTAATGAGACAGAGAACAGCATGGTAAAGGGGTTGATACAGAGAGGAGCAATGGTACGTAAGCACTGAAGGGTGGGGAAGGGAAGCAACTTTGTGTTCTCTTGGGCTTTCTATGCAAATTCATTCTTTCTTTTATCCAGTCCATTCATTTTTCCAAGCCATAATTTAACATATGTTCACTCTATGTTCACCAGCACTGTTTTGATCTTGGGATAAAACAGTCAATGGAAGGGACAAAAACTCTGCCCTCATGGAGCTTAGCTTTGTTGTGGGAACATTAAATATTCAAGCAGGTTCATTGTAAAGGACAGAGCCCATGACACTTGGAGTCTCTTTCCCCTGGGCACTATTTTCTGTGTATGTGCTGGGTGAGGGGCTTCCTTTCATTTTTTTTTGGTGGAGACAGAGTTGAATTTTATGCCCCTGTTATTCCTGGGTGTAGGCGAGGAGACGTGTTCTATTGCTAGTCTAGAGCATGGTTCCAATGAATAGCTCACTCCAACTGAATCACTGTGACTGGGCATTGGGTGATTCAGGGACCTCAACCCCCAGCTGGAATGGGACATGCCCTAGCCAGGAAACTGGGCAGTCAGTGGGATGAGACCAAAATAAACAAGCAAAATTAAGATGGCTGAGTAATTTCTTAGACAAGAAATTTTAAGTCTGAAAGCAGATAACTTGCAATAACATAATTATAGAGTTGGGAGTCAAGAAATATGTATAATAAAAGAGAAAATTCTTAAATCATTCCAAAACAAGGAAACATCAGCAAAAACAGTGAGATAATTTTATGCTTCTGAAATGAGTTAGGTATCAGGATTTATTGAAGTGTTTTATGAACTATAGGTGACATGTCTTAGCCCTGTAGGTCTGGGCATTCCTTGATCTTTCTTATTGGTCTTAGTTTTAAGTTTCTTTGGATTATGGGCCCCTTTGAGAACCTGATTGAATATATGTACCATCGTCTTAGAAAAATTCACATATGCCCATGAACGTAACGATTATCAGACAGCTTGAGCAGTTCCGTAGATCTCCATGATCTCCTGATCCCAACTATGAAGATCCAGGTTAGGAATCTCTGATTTAGAGGAGACTTGGTGGACTTCTCTAGTGATTTGTGTGATCCCTGAACTTTCTAGAACTTCTCAAGCCAAGAAATGTAACTACTCCCCAATTCCTCCACACCCAGTGGATATAGGAAGATCTGGAATTACCCAGACCCAAAGCACTCTTTGTGAATCCCAGTCTGTGATCATCTGTTTGGCAATGAAAGGATAAGGCAGGACTTTCTTTTGGCTGCTTGATAACTCAATCACAATGTCAAAGGGATTCAAGGTACATAATTTCTGTTAATTATAGTGATAGCTTGATTGAATAGATTGAGTACATTAATAATTGGAAATGACATCTAGCATTTCCTGATGCATTGTAATTCCCATGATGCCTATTAAACATAAACCTAAGTGGTTTGGGGCCAGACATTGTACTCGGGCACTAGGGTACAAAAGTCCCTCCTTATTAACATATTCTTGTGGGGAATGTAGTAAGTATCCAATCACCACATGACGTTGTGCAGATAAAATGACTGTGGGGCAAAGAGGTTAGAAAAGAGCCATACTGCATTTTGATCTTGGTTTTCTGTATTTGTTTCTGGTATTCCCTCTGCCTGGAGTTTTCCACTTTGTCTCTGACTGTCAATGTTCTACACATCGTTAGAAATTTTTGTTCTTTATGCTACCACCTTCGTTAAATCTTTCTTCGTTCCTCCAATTTGGAGTTGGTCTTTTCCTTGCCTGAAACACTTTTGGAATGTGTGACTTTCTTATTTATTTTATTCTACCTTGGCTGATGCAATTGTTATTTGTATTACTGTTTTGAGATATCAGATTTCAAAGAAGATTCTGTATGCGGATCAAGTTTTATATTCTCTGGAGCTCCCAGCTTTCGTGTGATAGAACAATAAATATGTGTCGATTTGAATTAATAATTGTTTGTTTTTCTAAATTTACAAAAGTATTTAAAATTGTTGACCAGTTTGTGTGACCCCAGGGGAAACTAGGGTTTGTGCTTGATCTGCGGTAGAGCCCCTTTCCTATGGAGCAGTTTGGTAGATGCTGGAAGGACGATAATGGAGTTAAGTGTATCTAAAATTCTACTAAATAGAATAAAACTATATAGGTTTTTACTAATCTTTTAAAGTTTTTGTTTAAAGGGGTATCAGGAAAATATGTCCAGACTTCTAAGCATATGCATTGGCCCTTAGTCATAGGTGATAAAGTTCTGTCCCTTGGTCTCACAAGAGACTGAGAAGGAACAGCCACTGAAAAGAAAAAGTTGGAGAGAGTGGGTTTTACACAATGCATAGTAAGATGGCTTTTCAAGAACAATAAAATGATCAAAGAGTAGAAAATTGCTGAGAAGTTAAATATAATAGCAGCTGAAGTGTGTGCATCTAAATTAGCAATAAAAGGTCAATTGGTGAAGAGAGGAATTGGCGTCGTGGCGATGAAAGCTGGATTCAGGCATGTTGACTAGTGACCGGGAGGCGAAGAAGTAGACAGAGGGTGGTAGAGTGTCTGTAGACAACTCAGCCTTCTGAGGACTCCAGCTGTGAATTGATGTGGTGAGACACAGTGCTAATTAAAGGAGAGCGTGGTCGTCCTCTCTTTTCTTTATCCCTTCCCTTCCCTTCTTCTCCCCTCTCCTCGTTCTCTGTTCTCCTCTTCCTTCTTCTTCAAAATAGGACAACACATTTAAATAATTACGAGAAGCCCCCAAAGAGAAGGAGGGACTAAAGATATAAAACAGGGAAATAGCTGCTGGAATAAAGGCCCTGGAAAGAGAGGATGTTTTTGGCTTCAGAGTGCAATGGAGAGATTGGCCTTTGACTGGGTCATTGTAACGAGAACAAAGGAGAAGATGGGAACCGAGGCAGGTAGATTTGTAGATACAGTGGTGGCGCACTAAAGGAATTAATCGGATGACTTCTGTTTAAGCTGTGAAATAATGGGCAAGTTCATTTTCTAAGAGGTGGGGAGAAGGGAAAGAGACCGAGATTTTATTTTTTTATTTCAGAATATTATGGGGGTACAGGCTGGGCGCAGTGGCTCACTCCTGTAATCCTAGCACTTTGGGAGGCTGAGGTGGGAGGATTGCTTGAGCTCAGGAGTTCGAGACCAGCCTGAACAAGAGCGAGACCCCATCTCTACTATAAATAGAAATAAATTAGCTGGACAACTAAAAATAGAAAAAATTAGCCAGGCATGGTGGCATGTGCCAGTTGTCCCAGCTACTTGGGAGGCTGAGGCAGGAGGATCACTTGAGCCCAGGAATTTGAGCTTGCTGTGAGCTAGGCTGATGCCACAGCACTCTAGCCCAGGCAACAGAGTGAGACTCTGTCTCAGAAAAAAAAAAAGAGAATATTATGGGGGTACAAACATTTTGGTTTCATATAATGTCTTTGCCTCGCCCAAGCCAGACATAGAGGCATGCCCTTCTCCCATACAGCGGGCTCTGTCTCTGTTATTTGTGAGTTTACCCACCCCTTCCCCCCCACCTGACCGGCATCCAGTGACTATAACTTCCATGTGAGCACCTTAGTGTTGATCAGTTAATACCAATTTGATGACGAGTACATGTGGTGCTTGTTTTTCCATCCTTGTGATACCTCACTTCGAAGGATGACCTCAAATCTATCCAGGATAATATAAGAGGTGCTAGATCACTACTGTTTTTTGTAGTTGAGTAATATTCCATGGTATACATATATCACATTTTCTTCATCCACTCATGTATTGGTGGGCACTTGGGTTGTTTCCACATCTTTGCAATTATGAATTGTGCTGCCATAAACATTTGAGTGCAGATGTCTTTATTATAGAATGTCTTTTTTTTTCCCCTTTGGGTAGATGCCCAGTAGTGGGATTGCTAGATCAAATGGTATTTCTATTTTTAGCTCTTTGAGGGCTCTCCATATTACTTTCAACAGGGGTTGTACTAATTTGCAGTCCCACCAGCAGTGTATGAGTGTTCCTATCTCTCCACATCGTCGCCGGCATTTGTTGTTTGTTGTTTTGGGACATTTTGATAAAGGCCATTCTCATGGAAGTTAGGTGATATCAAGACCAAGATTTTAGACTGAAGAAAATATAATGTACTCTGGAGTATGAGCCTGCTAACAGAGACCAGTGGTCTGACAAGCATTTCTAGTAATTACAGTTGTTCTGCAGTGAGATTGTGTCCAGTAACACTCAGCAACTTGGTTGTAGTGATGTGGTTCAGATGGTTGTGTTTCTAATGGGATGTCTTTGCTATTTTGGACACTAACCAGTGGTGCTGAGGATATTCATAGATATAGGGCAAGGGTGGAACTAGATGGATCCTCATTTGGGATTGCCTCTCCTCAAATATCTTCCTCCTCTCCACTTTTTCCAGTTGATTTTCTCACTTTCCTTAATTGAGACAATATCAAGAACATTTTACTGGCCAATGAAGTACTGTCTGTCACTTTTCATCACGTCACCCTGCTTATTTTCTTCATGGTACTAATCACCACCTTTAATTACCTTGTTTATGTGTTATTCACTTGCAGGTTGTGCAGCCCTCCCGACTGGAATGCAAGTTTCATGGAGGTGGGGACATAGTCTTCCCCACTGCTATCTTGCTGCCCAGCATATAATAGACGCTTGAAAAGTATTTATTGAATGAATGAATGAGGTAACTGATACAGTGGGAAGAGTACTGGCATTAGAATCAGACATACTTGCATTTGAATCTGACTTAGTTACTTACTGGCTGGGTATTCCCAGGCAAATTAAGGAATATTGCTAAGCTTTACGTTTCTCATTATAAAATTGGCATTGTTGTCTTCACCTTATAGAATTGAGGGTTTGTGTGGATTTGAATCCCTAGCACTGGGCTTGGCACCTAGCAGATACTCAACATTCATTTTCTGTTCGGGATCTGAGACCCAAAGCTAAGCTATCAGCAGATTGGTGTCTAGGGGAAATGTTGATTGGGTCACTTTTCTGGTGGCTTTAATAGCAAAAGGTCACTTTTTTAAAAAAGATGAAGGGGTTCTCCCCCTCCCTCCCCCCCAGAATTGCTTGGTTTTCCAGCTCTTGATGGTAGATGTGTGTTCTTACCATGCATCGGGTAGGGACTGTCAGCATCACTGGTCAGTTGTTCTGGGGACTCCATTCTTGGGGCTCAAAAATTCACTAGAGAATGTACACAGTTTAGGTGGACCTGGGAACAGTCTAACCTAACTCTAGGTCCTTACTCTTTCTCGGTGGCCTACTAGCCGAAAATTTTAATGTTTCTGACATATTAATATGCAGAACTATTTCGCCTTCCCTTTGTTAACATCACACTATCCAGACTAGCTCTCAGTCATGTCTTTGCATCATCAAAAACAGTTAAATGAAGGAGCAGCTCTTTTCCTAAATTGGAACGCTGCTCTTTCCAAGGTTCAAATTGCAGCCAGCCATAAAAATAAAATCTTTCCCTTCTACCCGTATAATTCAGTGGTGAAATAAAAGTATGCTAACTACTGATATAAAGTAGAGAATATAGGTAAAATATACAAGTGTCCTTTAAGTACTATTTTTGAAGTTATCTGACTAAATTGTGGCGTTCGTCCAGAGAAAATATGTGAGGATGTGTCTCACTGTTCCTTGTTCTATCCATAGTCCCTGGTTAAGGTAAAGAACTTTTTACCCCTAGGTAGTTCCCAGGGTTGATTTGGTTTGTTTTAGAAGATTAGGGACCTGTGACCTGCTGCTTACAATATGGAACAAAGCGAGCTTTGCTTCTAAGGTAGTTGATCTTCAGAAATCATGTATGGATAATTTTTTTAAAAAATTCTGTTTAAACCTCTCGCTGAGGACTATATTTTTCTGTTTTAGTATGTCCATATTATTCTGTATACTTTGTACATGTTACTATTAATATATATAAGAGTAATATGGTTAGTAAATTAAAAAATGATATTAGCCGGGCGCAGTGGCTCACGCCTGTAATCCTAGTACTCTGGGAGGCCAAGGTGGGCGGATTGCTCGAAGTCAGGAGTTCAGAACCAGCCTGATCAAGAGCAAGACCCTGTCTCTACTATAAATAGAAAGAAACTAATTGGACAACTAATATATATAGAGAAAAAATTAGCTGGGCATGGTGGCACATGCCTGTAGTCCCAGCTACTCGGGAGGCTGAGGCAGGAAGGATCACTCGAGCCCAGGAGTTTGAGGTTGCTGTGAGCTAGGCTGACGCCATGGCACTCACTCTAGCCTGGGCAACAAAGTGAGACTCTTTCTAAAAAAAAAAAAAAATGATATTAAAGTAATCCTGAGTCATGGCAACTTAAAATGTGATGCAGTGTAGCATAAGCTGTCACTTCTAAACTCCAGATTTTTAGATTTCTAAAGACTATACCTTTTAAAGAGACCCAGTTACCCCTCAAACAAAATAAACAAATAAAATGAAGCAAACAGGCTGGGCGTGGTGGCTCACACCTGTAATCCTAGTACTCTGGGAGGCCAAGGTGGGTGGATTGCTCAAGATCAGGAGTTCAAGACCAGCCTGAGCAAGAGTGAGACCCTGTCTCTACTAAAAAATAGAAAGAAATTAATTGGCCAACTAAAAATATATAGAAAAAATTAGCTGAGCATCGTGGCGTGTGCCTGTAGTCCCAGCTACTTGGGAGGCTGAGGCAGGAGGATTGCTTGAGCCCAGGAGTTTGAGGTTGTTGTGAGCTAGGCTGATGCCATGGCACTCTAGCCCAGGCAACAGAGTGAGGCTCTGTCTCAAAAAAATAAAATAAAGTAAAATAAAATAAAATAAAATAAAATAAAATAAAATAAAATAAATAAAATAATAAATAAAAGCAAGTAAATAAAACTAGACCAGAATCTGCACTTCAGCCAAGTTGCCACCAGAGGGTGCTCCTGTTAAGGCCATGCTGTAAGAGGTAGTTTCTCCCCCATCCAGTCATAAATACCTGTTCCCTTTTTGACAACAGCCAGAAATAAAATTCTCTATAAAAAGTGAAGCATAATGGTGATGCGCATATTTGTAAATTAAAAAGATTTACATCCTGAAGATGTAATATGTTCATTTTTTAAATCAGTATTCTACAATGGTTTCTGACTTACTCCAAACCAAATTTTCTGGAACTCTTTGAATATACATTTATGCTATTTATTTTTAGTCAACTGGAGGTGTGAGGGGGAAGAAGAATATAGATAGGAGATAATTTAGGAGGTAGAATTGATGGTAAATAATGATGTTTGGATTAGTTAATTCAACTCTATGTTTGTTGAGTCTTGCTGTGTCCAAGCACTGCTTAGCAACTGGATATGACCTAATGAAGGAGAGAGGGGAGTTTGGCATGGCTCATTTTCTTTTGGAGTGTGTCACTGCCAACTTCTTTAACTTTTCTTTTTGTTTATTTTATTTTATTTTATATTTTATTTTATTTTATTTTATTTTATTTTATTTTATTTTATTTTATTTTATTTTATTTTATTTTATTTTATTTTATTTTATTTTTTGAGGCAGAGTCTCTGTTGCCCTGGCTAGAGTGCTGTGGTGTCAGCCTAGCTCACAGCAACCTCAAATTTCTGGGCTCAGGAAATCCTTCTGCCTCAGCCTCCTGGGGAGCTGGGACTACAGGCATGTGCCACCATGCCCAGCTAATTTTTTTTTCTCTATTTTTAGTTGTTTGGATGATTTCTTTCTATTTATAGTAGAGATGGGGTCTTGTTTTTGCTCAGGCTGGTCTCAAACTCCTGAGCTCAAGCAATCCTCCCACCTTGGCCTCCCAGGATTACAGGTATGAGCTACTGTGCCAGACTTCTTTTTGTATTTGAATAAATTTAAGGGGTACAAGTGCAGTTTTGTTACATGAATATTTTTCATAGTGGTAAAGTTTGGGTTTTTAGTGTAACCATCAAACGAATAATGTACATTGTACCCATTAAGCAATTTCTCATTTTTCACCCTCCCACTCTTCTGAGTCTCCAATGTCTATTTTCCACACTCTGTTCATATTTACACATTATTTAGTTCCCACTTTTAAATGAGAACATTCAGTATTTGACTTTCTGTTTCTGAGTTATTTGACTTAAGATAATGGCCTCCAGTTTCATCCATGTTGCTACAAACACATGATTTCATTCCTTTTGATGGCTGAGTTGTATATGTATATAATATATATATACACACACATACACAAACACACATACATATATAAACACACACACACACACATACATACTAAATTGTTGAAAATCCACTCATCCATTGGTGGACACTTTGATTCCATATTTTTGCTATTGTGAGTAGTCCTGTGATAAAAATATATGAGCGCAGGTATCTTTTTGATATAATGATTTCTCTTCCTTGGGGTGGATATCCAGTAGTGGGATTGCTGGGTCAAATGGTAGTTCCATGTTTAGTTCTTTAATAAATCTCCATACTGTTTTCCATAGAGGTGGTACTAATTTACATCTCCACCAACAGTGCATAAGTGTTTCCTTTTCTCTGCATCCTGGCCATCTGTTATTTTTTGACTTTTTAATAATAACCATTCTGGTATGATATTTCATTGTGGTTTTAATTTGCATTTCTCTGATGATCAGTGAAGTTGAAAATTTTTTCATATGTCTATTGGCCATTTGTATGTCTTCTTTTGAAGGGTCTTAATTATAGTATAGAGGTCTCCCCAACTGTAAATTGAAAACTACAAAGATATACACACATATAGATTTCCAAGAAATATATATCAAGATCAATCCCTATCTTCAACAAAGCAAGGCTAATGGATTGTCAATAAACAATGTTGGTCTTTCAATCATCTTCTGTGAGTATGTTAATTAAAAGTTTAGAGACACACCCATTCTTTTTAGTAAATGGCTGATTTATGATTTTGGTCTTGCCACAGTCTGTCAGGAAGGGAGATCTGAGATTTATTTGCCCATGTTAGGGTCTTTGGGATGAGGTGGTGAAGGTCAAAGACAGACCAGGTGTTCTTGATTTAAACTTTTAAATGTGTCACTTTCTTTTTGCTTTTACAAGTCTTAACTGTAAAGTAGATTCAAGTATCACATGGGTAATTGAACTAGATTAGGCAACAAATATGATGATTTCTCATGGAGGCTTTATATTAATAAATCATTTTATCTTGGGAAGATTGAGAAGGAGGAATGGTCAGATTAGGTATGTATTGATTGGAAAACTATTTTTCATTGAGAAATTTAAACCCTAAATATATTTTTTTTTGTGGGGGGGAGATTACCTACAAAGCTTATTTTATTCATCCATCCATCCACTCATATCTTCATCTATCCATCTATCCACAAAGAAATGTTTTGGGATTCTGCCCTGCTCTAGGCTCTCTGTGTAGCCATTGGGGATGTAATGGAGAGAAAAACAATCATGTTCCTCAGCCTATTGGAGTTTATAGACAGGTGGAGGAGACAGACATCAGCAAGTGAACATATAAAAAGATCTATAGTTATATTTTTATTATATTCAAATATATAATTGTGACAAGTGCTAGTGAGGAAATAATAGGTACCATGAGAAGAACAATTCCTATTTTGTACTCTAAATAATTCTCAAGTGGTTAATCTTTTCTCATGGTTTCATATACTTTATACAGACCAAATCTCTATTTTCATTCCTCTAATCTTTAAAAAATTTTTATTGATACATATTAATGATAATTGTACACATTTATGGGGTACAAGTGATTTTGATACAAGTATACAATGTGTAATAATCAAATCAGGATAATCAGGATATACATTACCTCAATCATTTATCATTTTTTTGTATTGGGAACATTCTAAATCTTTTAGCTATTTTGAAATATACAATAAATTATTGTTAACTATATTTACTGTGCTTTCAAACTCTAGGACTTATTCCTTCTTATTTAACAACTGTATGTTTGTACCCTCATTCCTCAAATCTTAACTCTTTTTCCAACTTCAGTTCTCCAACTTACTCTGAGTATTTCCTTTTGGATATAGTGCCAATACTGAAAAAGCATTTTTTGCAAACTCTCTCACAAAAAAGTGCTTGTATCCATTAAGGGACTGTCACATACTTGTTTGGTTGCAAAGTTGTGAAGTTTTCCCCTTCTTTTCTCTATTATTAACTTTGGCCTCAGGCTTCCTGATATTTTCCTGTTTCTGGACTTTGTTTTGTGCTTTGGTTCTCCTTTGGCCCTAATCTTTCTTCACCTGCAATCCTATTTGGTTAATACTTTTAGTCTTTTCCCATCCTAGGTATAAAATACAGTCAGATGGCAGAATTATTATAAAATAGCCTCAAGCTCTATTTTCTCCACGTCATTCTCCATTTAAAAAAATCTACTTGATTTTTGGCCGATAACTAACCATGGGTCAGCGACACATGTATACATGTTGCCTTTAGTGAAATTGAATAATAACTGTGATGCAACCGCCAGGTTTCTGTTACAGACATGAAGGAATATTCTGATTGATTTTATTTTTCGAGTTCTTTGTGCTTTGGTTTTCACCAAACTCTGGTTATAATATACTCGTGCCTAGAATTTTATAAATTAGAAGGGCATATACAGTCACATTGCGATTCATCTTATGTTGGTGCAAGAGTAGGAGTTTTATGTAAGTATGTGTATATATAAAAGATGGTGTTCGGGGTACATAAACATATATGATTATATTAATGGGCCATGGGATATAAGTTGGGTAAGAAGAGAAAGAAGAAGAGAAGAAGGGAAGGGAGGGCAGGGAGAGGGGATGGAACATGACACAACAGGTGAATTCTTGGAGTTGGAAGTACTAGAGTTGGAAAGATGGAAAATGGAAGTTACATAATAGAAAGCTTGACATTAAAATTTTGGCAGAAGTTCAATAACTGCTTACTAGGGTTTTTGACCATAGGAAAGAGTGGGGAAGTGGTGTGGAGGAAAAGATCGTTGGATGTGAAGTGAAAGAATGGAATGGCCAGGGTTTTGAATAAATCTCCTGTGTGATTGTTGGAATGATAAAACATTATAGTGGTGGAGAAAAAGTTAATGAGCTGGGAAGTAAAATTTTTAGTGGTTGGAAGAAAGGATGGGAACTGCAAAAAGGAGGAGTAGTGTTTAATTTTGATGACACATACTTTGAGGAAATTGTAGTTTTTGAGGGGAAGGGAAAAGAAAGAGTCTGGTAGTGCTATGAGGTTCCCATATATCCTACTTTCAGGTCCGGTGCTTCATGCGGTGTGAGAGAAAAATGCAGCAAAGGTTGGAAAGTCTACTTTGAAGAGCCCAGTCCCAGGTAGAGAAATATAGTGTCAGTGACTTTCTGAGTATGGACCAAAGACCCATAGCCTGTTGCTGTTGACTAACCTGAGGGCACAATGGAAGGGCATGGGAGTAGGAGGGAGGACGGGAGACCTGGTTCTATTAGGGGATATATAGAGCTATGTGGGAGTAAAAGTCCAAATGGTGATGGGTGACTTGGGGGTCCTGGACTCCGTTCACTGAATCTCTAGAGGGGAAGCCAAATCATTTGCCACTCTAAATGACACTATCCAAGTAGGGAAAATTTGCATTACAGATAACCCAGAGGAGATAGAAATATTTTCAGAAGTAAAAATAATTTTATGTCTTTCTAACTTAGGGGAAATAAACATGTGTTTTTCCTAAGGAATTAGGTAAAGATGCCAATAATGAATTCTTCAATGTCTGATGGTGCTTTGGATGTTTGTATAGATATATTTTAGCCTACTATTTTCATAAACAATTCAGCAAAAATTTAGAAAAATTTCCCTTTGCAGTAATTTATTTTATCTAGTATATATAACATGTGACATCTTACCGGTGCAAACCTTTTCTAAAATATTTCACTGCAATGTCCTTCTTCCAAAGCAGAATTAATAATATAGAGGGGAACGTTGATATAGTATAAAAGTCTCATGAGCCAAGCTTAAATTTTCATGATCTGATTCTCTGATATACATACATTATATATATTTTAGAGATAAGATCTTGCTCTGTGAGTACGGTGGCACAATCATAGCTCACTGTAACCTTGAACCACTGGGCTCAAGTGATCCTCCTGCCTCAGCCTCCCAAGTAACTAGGACTAAAAGGCATGCAGTCACACCTGGCTAATTTGTTGAGATGAGGAATCTTGCTATGTTTCCCAGGCTGGTCTTCCAGCTCTTAGCCTCAAGAGATTCTCCTGCCTTGGCCTCTCAAAGCCATAGCACCTGGCTGATATTTTGTTTCAGTATTTAATTTGCTATTGAATCTCTGAAAGACAGACTAAAGGAAATGATGAAAACCAAGAGCTAGTAAGGACTGAAGAGTTAACTTAATCTAACTGCCTGATTTTTGATGTTTAATTTGGAGGGAAGCATCTTCATGTCTAGGATTTAATAGATGTGAACAAATGGGTCCTGGGGAAGCAAGGATCAATACCAACCTGTGCTATGGTAGAGAGATGCTGCCTGCCAAGTGCTAAGCTTATGTGGACAGAAGAAAAGCAGAGAGCTTCCTAATTCATGGGTAGGGAAGCAGTAAGAAATAATTCTAGATGATTTTCTGACCACCACCACCACCATTTATTTAGTAGTTATTCTGTGTCAGGTCCCTGTGTCAGTTATATCATTTTTCTAAATGTCTTACTTATTTTATAGGTAAGGTGTTATCATTCTAATAGATGAGGGAATTAAAGATTGGAGAGGTTGCTAAAGGTTATCCTATAAATAAATGGCAGAAATGAGACTCAATCCCAATCTGACTCCTATGCTTACACCTTTAAGCACTTCACAATATTTCCTTTTATTCTTTTCTACCAGAACAAATTAAATTTTAATTTTCAAAGAAATCCCTTAAAATCTACTAGCTTCTTACCCCTCCCCAACCCTAAAACCAACAAGAGTTGTTTGTATTATGCTTTAAATTATCTAAATTCTTTCATTTAACACCTAGTGAAGTACAGTGGTGATGAAGGGGGAGGGTGATGGTTTAGAATGACTAATTAGAGAGTTCTAATAAAATCATAGAACACTTCATAATTTCACTTGCTTCATCTTTGATGCCTTCCTAAATACTACAGAAGATTATTTTAAAGAAAAAGGGCATAATCATGGAGTTAGAGAGTAATATAGTTCAGAATATTGTAGTTCTTAGATGGGTTGTGGAGATGGTGTAGGTGAATTCTGTAACTTCAGAATCGGTGGAATCAAATTATTCATAGTAATCGGGATATTCTGTAGTGTCATATATATATTCAATATCAGTGCTATTGTAGGGAAGTTCTGTTGTGTCATACAACTCAGTGACTATTGTCACTGCTGTGATGTCTTCTATATCAGCTGCAGTTGGGGTGGAAGCAGTGACATTTTGCACAGACATGGAAGAAGATGTGGTGGTAGTGGAAGACGTAGTTGAGAATGTGCCAGTTGTGCTGGGTATTACAGTTGAATCTTCAGCAGTTGCGGATACAGTGGTGATGTCTTCTGTGGGGAGAGGAGTTGTTGTTTGGATGGTGGTAGTGAGAGGAGCAATAATAATGAAGGGAGGTAAATTCTGATTAGTTTGATTTGGTGTCTTCTGCCTACGTGGATGTGGACATTGTCTTCGCCTATATAACTGTGGATATCTTCTTTGAATAGATGCTTGAGGATGTGTTCTTGAACCCAGTTGATGTGTATATTTTCTTCTTGTAAGTGGCTGTTGATTAGTTTTGGCGTGGCTTGGTTTATTTTGAACAAGTGCTTTTGGATTAGGTTTAATTTGTCCAGCTCGTTTTTTAACAAATTGGTTCTGATGTGGCTTGTTTAGGCTAGTTTTTCGTAGAGTTTGTGGATTAGGATTATATTTAGTTAGTTGAAGCTGTTGCTGAAAGACTGTATTTGAAGGATATTTAGGTGGTCTGACAACTCTTTTAACAGATGCATTTGGAGGAGACTGGGATTTTTGAGGCTGTCCTTTAGCGCGTGATAATGGCACAGGATTTAACGAGCTGGGTCTATTGAGAACAGTTAATTTCGAATAGGGTCTTTTTTGAATAAAGTTATTTTGATGAGTTGGTGGCTGCCTAAAACTGCTTTGAGTTTTTGAATCATACCTGATTGGGTTTAGTTTTGGTTGACTGGCCTTATTTGAATGATTTTGGAGTTTTGTCAGCTTTTGGGGCGCAGATGCCTTTAAAATAGGTTGCTTTTGGGGAGGAAACGACTTTGAATAAAAAATGGCTGATCTACTTAGTGACTGGCCAGCTGAATTTTGACGACGTTGAGGCGAGATGGATCTTTGCGGATTTTGACTTGGAAAAGACTTGCCTTGGGCAGACGGTGAGCGAGGTAGCACTTGACCAGATGAACGTAGCTGTCGTCTTTGATTGAACCCATATTTCTTTTCTTGACTCTGAGTGGCCTGAATATAGACACAGTTATGATCAATCACACTTAATATCTCTATTGCAAAATCTTAAATTACAAAGAATTAAGAACATTGTTCCTAATAGTCTAATAGTTATGGCTCAGGTTCTTTGTTTTTTTTTTTTTTTTTGAGTCAGAGTCTCGCATGCGCCACCATGCCCGGCTAATTTTTTATATATATATCAGTTGGCCAATTAATTTCTTTCTATTTATAGTAGAGACGGGGTCTCGCTCTTGCTCAGGCTGGTTTTGAACTCCTGACCTTGAGCAATCCGCCAGCCTCGGCCTCCCAAGAGCTAGGATTACAGGCGTGAGCCACAGCGCCTGGCCCTTTTTTTTTTTTTTTTTTTTTTTTGAGACAGAGTCTCACTTTGTTGCCCAGGCTAGAGTGAGTGCCGTGGAGTCAGCCTGGCTCACAGCAACCTCAATCTCCTGGGCTCAGCGATCCTACTGCCTCAGCCTCCTAAGTAGCTGGGACTACAGGCACGCACCACCATGCCCGGCTAATTTTTTGTATATGTATTTTTAGTTGGTCAATTAATTTCTTTCTATTTTTGGTAGAGACGGGGTCTCGCTCAGGCTGGTTTCGAACTCCTGACCTTGAGCAATCTGCCCGCCTTGGCCTCCCAAAGTGCTAGGATTACAGGCGTGAGCCACTGCGCCTGGCCACTCAGGTTCTTACCATAAAAAAAATAGGGCTTAATTTAAAGGAATGAGCATCGCGCTTTGCCTTTTTATCTCTTTATGAGATATACAAAGTGCTGTTACTGGTACAAATAAAGGTCAGCCTTGGACCACTCGTGCCTATTATGTGTATCCATGTACTCAATGTTGTTTTTCTGCATAATCTTAACAGAATCTCTCATTTTGAATTAATTTCTCCCTCATGTGTAGAACTTTGTTTATATTTCTACAATAATATCAATCAGGGCTTCACATTAAAAATTAAATTATTTATCTAAATTGTAAGCTACTAGAGATTTTACAATAAATTATAAATGTTCACAAAGAAATATTTATCTTTTTGTTCATCATTGCATTGCTGTAGGTCTTAGTATAATTTTTGGTATGTATTATCCTTTCAATAACTTAGTCTCGAATAAATCTTTGTTTACTGAAAAGGAAGTTTAATTTAAGAAACTTATATTACTTAAAAATGATAAACTATTCAGGAAATATTTATTCACCTAATTCTCAATAAAAAACTTGTTGCTGACATTATATTTGAATCTTAATAAAGGAATTCATATATAAACTACTGTAGTCATTCACAATTCTCCATTAATAATTTTTTTAACTTCATGCAATCTCAGTGTTGGGAGATACTTTAAAGATTATCTAAGCCAGGTCTTATATTCAATAAAATTGAATGTGAAGCAAAATTTTGGGTTCACTAGGTTGAATAAAAAGTTACACATATAATGAACACAAGGGCACCAACAGAAGAAAGTTTCTATTAAGAATTGGTACTTATATCCTTTTGCTAACTCATTAAAAAAGTCACTTCAGCATGACACTGAGTCAAATTGAATTACATTAAGTCAAGAAAAAGGGCAATAAATGTCTTTTAGTGTCTTCAACATCTTTCTTAATTTTCAATAATTAAGAAAAACTAATGTAAAATTTTAATTTATATAAGAAAACAATACAATTTCATTCACATTAAGAAAGAAATGTAGAATAAATGGAAGAGAATAAATGAAGAGAAAGGAGGAATAAAAGGTAAATTTGGGTAAATCTGACTCCACTTTTTATTCTACACACTTTCTCCGGGTGATCTTGTTCATTCATTTGTCAAGTATTTAATAAGCATTTATTCTTAAACATTTGCTAGTGCTTGTGATATATTAGTGGACAAAACAGATAAATTGCTGGCCCAATAAGAGTTTATATATAAATAAGACCTTATGTTTTAGCAGGTAGAAACATAATAAACAAAATAAGAGAGAAAATTATATACTATGCGCGGAAACGACAGATGCTTTGGTGAAAAATAGAAATGGGAATGGGATGTATAGAAGTGCTGCGGTTGGGAAAATTTTCAATTCAAATAGGGTAGTCAGGAAAGAATTCACCACCTAAGTAACATTTGAGGGAAGACCTGAAGGAGTTGAGGAAGCAAGCTATAGAAACTCTGGGCAAAAAGTGATCCAGGCAAAGAAAACAGCAAATGGAAAGGAACTGGGGCAGAAACTTATGTGAACAACAATGAACCAGTGTGAATGAAATGAAGGGCGTCAGGGAGACTAGCGAGAGACAATGTCAGAGAGGTGGTAGGGGTTGGTGGGCAACCATGTTGGCTTTTGTAGGACACCTGATAAGGATGGAGAAGAATTGTGATTAATGAGACTTACCGGGAAGCATACACTTAGAACCCAAAGAATTAGGAATAAGATTTTCATGCTTAACTTCTATGCCCTGAAAAAAGCCAGAGTGATGATTGTTAGTCACATTTCCTGGTGAACACATTGGAACAAAATTCTAACTCATTCAAAAGGCATAGTTTGAGAAAGTCTTATATTTATTATGGGGATGAATCTATTGATGATGAAAGATATTTAAAATATAAATGAATGTAAAGAATCAGCCTCTTTTTGTTTTTTAATGTTTATGGAAAAGAGCTTAAATAAATTGAGTACTCCTGATATTTTTGGAAAGAGCATTTGTTTTTTCTGCAATTACCGTTCAACATCTGTAGAATATTCAGGGACAAGGAATGTAACAAAAATACAATTTTTTTTTTTTTTTTTTAGAGATGGGGTCTCACTATGTTACCCAGTTGCTATACACAGGTATGCTCATAGTACACTGCAGCCTCAAACTCCTGGGCTCAGGCAATGCTGCTGTTTCAGCCTTCCCAGTAGCTGGACTACAGGTATGTGCCACCATGCCGGGCAACAAAATCCCTTTTCTATATATCATCTGGTTTTTGAACAGCCTATCCACAAACTAAAACTTCTTCGTCCTATGAAGATTCTTGTATGTTTGCAAAGAAGTATCCTCAGAACAAAGAGGATATTTTGGCAATATATCCTACCCATTTCTAAATAAGGAAACAAAAAAATTTCACAGGAAAGGTTTAAAGTCCTGGGAAATTATTACTAAAGCATTAATTTTAATATGTGGTATAATTTTAAATTATGCATAGGATTTCTTCAATGCAGTAGATATTTCTAAGGCAGATTATGGCTATACATTAAGTGAATGAGGAAGTGCATTGTCGTCTTTCTTGGGTTGAGAATGAAAAATCACATCTATAGATTGATGCGAGAATGAGAATTTTGGAAATAAACTGTTTAAAATCCTGGGACATTATTACTAAAGCATTAATTTTAATATGTGGTATAATTTTAAATTATGCATAGGATTTCTTCTATGCAGTAGATATTTCTAAGGCAGATTATGGCTATACATTAAGTGAATGAGGAAGTGCATTGTCTTTGTCTTTTTTGGGTTGAGAATGAAAAATCGTATCTATAGATTGATGTGAGAGTGAGAATTTTGGAAATAAACTGTATATGAATTTACCTTCTTCTGTTCCTTCAATTTAGTTTAGACTTTTACCCAAGTAAAAGAAAATTTAGTTTAATTAATTTTAGACAGGAAAAAGAAACTGAAATGCTCATTCACTTTAAAAAGTTAAAAACAATGTATGTAAAATTCTTATATTTTAAGAAATCATTAAGACACTATTTAGTTCTATATGGTGGGGCATTATCAAAGAAATACAGACACATGGAAAGGAGTTGTGATAAGAGGATAGAAAGTGTAAGGGGAAGAGGAGTAGGGGAAAAGGGAGAATGAGAAAAATAATGGAAAGAAAACAATGGTGTCGGGAGGGTCCCCTCTTCTCACTGTAAGCACCTTCCTTGAGAAATCTCATCCAATCTCTGGTTTCAACTACCACCTCTCTGCTGTTGTGTCCCCAAATCTGTATTTGTGCGACATCTGTCTCTTTGAGCTGCAAAACGGTATATCCTACATCCACTCGCTTTTCCTTTCAGATGTCCAACAGGGACTTCAAACTGACATCTCCAAAACTAAACTAGTAACTTGTCTTCTTCACCTAACCCACCTCCATCTCCTCTATATAGTCCTTAGGAATGAATGACACCGCCGCTCACACAGTGGCTCACAGCAAAAACCTGGAAGTCACTTTTGACTTCTCACTTGTCAAAACCCCTCTTTATCCTTGCCCCTGACCTGACACTCTCCACATCCTAAAGAAACTGGATCTTTTCTGCTTCATTTGGTTAACATTTCCTAATCCTCTCCTTTGACTTGTTCCATGTCCCTAGCTGTATGTAGTTCAGTTTCTCATAATTTCTCAATGTTTAATTGTAATTGCTTCCAAACTGAAGCCCTATTGTAGCCTCTACCCTTCCTTCAACTCTCTACCAGTTATGGCCAGAATGTTTTATCAAAAATGCAAATGCGAATACAAATACTCATGTCTCTGAGTGTCTCCCCAGTGTATTCATGAGGTATCCCCGTTAAAAAGAAAAGCAAATGCATCGTGATGCTCCCCTGCTTAAAAATCCTTTGTTGACTTTCCACAGCTTCAGGATGAAATCCAAATTCTTTAGGGTGACATGCAAGGTCCTCCCCATTCTGCCCCAAATTATTTTTATGTATGCTACACCAACATAGAGGACTTGAAGTTTTCTAGACACACTCTGCTCTCCCTGCCTCTGTTGCTACTACCTGGAATCTACACTGCTTTCTCTGCCTACTGTTGTTTCCATGATTAGATAATTACTATTTATCTTTCAAAACTTTGTTTAGCCATGGTCCCCAAGCCATCCTATTTTCTTACCTTATCGTTTCCCCAGACCTCCTGTACAATACTCTCAGACTGAGAGTTTCTTCTTAAGATTGGAGCTTGAAAAAACTTTGTAGTTTTAGGGAGAATGGCAAAGTGCCTTGCATACAACAAGCATTAAATACAAGTTTCCTGAGTGGAGGTTGGAGTGAGAGGGAGGATCAGTAGGTTTTCAAGCAAATGTTTTAAATACTCTTATTCAGGCATCCTTAAACTATGGCCTGTGGGCCACATGCGGATGTTTTTGCCCGTTTGTTTTTTTACTTCCAAATAAGATATGTGCAGTGTGTATAGGAATTTGTTCATAGTTTTTTTAAAACTATAGTCCGGCCCTCCAACGATCTGAGGGACAGTGAACTGGCCCCCTGTTTAAAAAGTTTGAGGATCCCTGCTCTTATCTATGGTACTGTTTGTTCATTTGAATAACGTACAATATACTCTTTGAGATAGGGTTTAAGTATAGACTCAATCTTAGCTTTTTGTTTTGTTTTTACATTGGAAAATATCCACTATCTCATTTGAAACTGAATTTTTTTTGAAGTGGAAAAGTTTTTTTGTCCTATTGAACCTTGAAGATTTTGCACACACAAAGAAATAACTGGGGTTATACACAATGATTTTCTAACTTTAGATATTTGAGTTAGTTCATTTTTTTTAAATTTCAGCATAATATGGGGGTATAAATGTTAAGGTTACATACATTGCCCTTGCCTCCCCTCCCCCCTCGAGTAAGAGCTTCAAGCGTGCCCATCCCCCAGACAGTGTGCCTTGCACTCATTATGTATGTATACTCCGTCCCCTCCTACCCCCTCCCCCTTGCCTGACACCCAATAAATGTTTTTTTTTTTTTAACATTTTGGTTACATTTTTTACCTTTGTCTTTCCCTATCAAGGGTTAGAGGCATGCCCTTCCCCTCCACACTGTTCACCACATCCCTCAGATGTGGGACTACCCCCCTATCCCCAAATCCCTGGTGAATACCACCACCCTTTGAGCACCATAGTGATAATCAGTCAGTGCCAATTTGATGGTGAGTACATGTGGAGCCCATTTTTCTGATCTTGTGTCACCTCACTTTGGATAATGGGCTTAAACTCAATCCAGGATAATATAAGTGTTGCTAGCTCGGTGTCATTTCTTAGAATTGAGTAATATTCCATTGTAAACATATACCAAATTTTAATAATCCACTCATGAATTAATGGGCACTTGGGTTGTTTCCACGTTCTTGCAATAGTGAATTGTGCTGCCGTAAACATTTGGGTGCAGATGTCTTTATAATAGAATGTTTTATGCTCTTTTGAGTAGATGCATAATAATGCTATTGCGGGTCGAATGGTAATAACATTTTCTTTATTGTTTGAGAGATAACAACTGCCTAAAGATCATGGTTAGATGCATGTTTACTTATTGAACTGGTTCATTTGGCTAACTAATTTCCTTTTTGATCTTCTAAGGTCGTGGGCATACTAAACCATGAGAATAAAAAATATTACAGTAAAAAAACAGCCCTAGGAATAAAATAATCACTTTACGTTTGGCACAGAATAGAAAATAAACCATATAGGATGTCTTGGAAGTTTTGTGCTATGACATTTACTTTGGTAAGTGCTAATTTAGTTTATTTTCTGTTACCTGTTCAGGTAAACATTACAGAAAATTAAACTATCCTAGGAAGAAAAGTTTATTCAAAGGAAAATTGGCTGGGGACATGGTAAATAATGCATATTTATGGCAAGTCTATTATACGGCAGGAGTAGGCTGTTCATTAAGGATCCACCAGTGAGCAAAACAGAATCCATCTCTCTCGATGGGACAAGTGAGGGAGTCAGGCATTAACTAGATAAACACACAGGTGAACACCCGGTTAGAACTGTGATGAGCACTGGCTCCGAGAGAGAGCATGCAGTGGGACAGTGCAGATCAGGACAGGTGAGGCCTGGATAGGAAAGACCACTTTGGTCAAGTGACATAGATGTTGAGACCTGCAGAGTGACTAACACTAGCTGGACAATGAGTGGTGGGAAGAGGATTCAAGGTAAACCCTGTTTAGAAAGATGGCTAAACTTAAAGGGGAGTCCAGCATGGCTGGCGGGCTGTGGCCAATGAGGGGGTGATTGAGATGAAGCTGGAGGGGAGCCCGCGGCAAGATAACGTTGGGCTTTTTCAACTCTGGTGAGGTTCTGCATTCTGTATTTCGTCTTCTTTGCAAGGGTTGTTTCCAAAACAACTGTCCCCCAAATACACCAAAACTCTTTTCATTGCCATAGTCAGTCACTGAAAATTTTAAATCTTAAAAAAAAAGAAAATTACATCTCATCTCTTTCTCTTAGGGCACATTTGAGTTTTTGGATTGGCTGCAATGAATATTTCTTGGCATTTCCCATATGCATTCTTGATTCAACACTCAATTGTAAGCTGAAGGAGTTTAGGTAAAGCCCATATTGACAGATATCCATGTACTTACCCTGGTAGAGGCTCCCTCTTGTCAGGTTGGCCTTTATTAGTCACTGTGTACGAGCTTCCACTTGATGGTAACTAGAAACTGAAAAGTTTAATAAGGAAAAGTGGAAGAAAAACATTGGTGATTATATATGGTCCTCCCACTGGATTACTATTGGTGATGAATAAAGAGTTGATGAATTCACTTCTAGACTGCTGATCTTTTCTTAAACAAAGGATAGTTGTAGTGAATAGAAATTGGCAGGCACACTTTGCGTATTTTTTTTCCTTAAGCAAACAGAGATCCATATTCTTCTGCACAAATTGTACTTTCGGTCAGTTTTGAAAACTGTCTAAACTCTTGCATCCTCAGGAAGACCTTTAGTTGATAGAAACTTATTGTTCTTGTTGTCTTTTAATATGATTTTACACACAGTCTAATATGCTTTTAGGAGGAACAAAAATTTCAGGAGAATTTAATGAATGGACTTTTCCTAGAAACGACATCAAATTGATGATATTCACTTGAGTCTTAGAATAAAGCCTTTTATCATTCCAGTTTGAGTTGAAAAAGACAATTTCACAAACATCACTAACCTAGATTCTCAGTCTTGTGCTCAAGCATAGGTACTCACCATCAAAATCAGTGGCAAAACTAATCGAACAGATTGAATTAAGTAAATATTCTCAGATTTATTTCAGAAAAGACTTTTAAAGGATCTGTTAAAAGAAACTTTGAATCCTCTGAGCTAATGATGGCTCTGATATTTACTAGACTAAACTTGATCTCCTTTTACTTTTTTTGCTTATTTCAAAATATTAAAGGGGTACACATGTTTTTGTTACATGCATACCTTGTATACAGCTTAAGCTGGGGCTTTTAGTGTGCCTGTCTCCAGAAGATAGTTCATTGTACCTGATAGGTAAGTTTTTACCCCTCACTCCCCTCTACCCACCCCCCTTCTTGGTTTCCAGTGTCTGCTACATCTCTTTGTGCCCATGTGTGCCCAGTGTTTAGCTCCCACTTATTAGTGAGAATATGTGGTGTTTGTTTTTCCCATTCCTGAGATACTTCACTTAGGATAATGGTCTCCAGTTCCACCCAGGTTGCTGCAAAAGACATTATTTCATTCCTTTTTATGGCTGGTAGTACTCCATGGTATATACATACCACATTTTCTTTATCCACTCATGAATTGATGGGCACTTAGGTTGATTCCACATCTTTGAAGCTGTCAATTGGGTTGTGGTAAATATTCGAGTGCAGGTGCCTTTTTGATAAAATGACTTGTGTTCCTTCGGGTAGATGGCCAGTAGTCAGACTGTTGGATCAAATGGTAAGTCTACATTTATTTCTTCAAGGAACCTCCGTACTGTTTTCCATAGAGGTTGTACTAATTCGCCATCCCACCAAAAGTGTATAAGGGTTAAGTGTTCATTAAAATATGATTCCTTTTTACTCAATTCTAAGAAACAACAGTGAGCTAGTACTGCTTATATTATCCTGGATTGAGCTTAAGCCCATTATCCAAAGTGAGGTGACACAAGATCGGAACAATGGGCTCCATATGTACTCATCAGCAAATTGGTACTGACTGATTAACACTATGGTGCTCAAATGATGGTAGTATTCATTCACCAGGGATTCGGGGGTAGGGGGGGTAGACCCACATCTGAGGGATGTAGTGAGCACTGTGGAGGGGAAGGGCATAACTCTAACCCTTGCTAGGGAGAGGCAAAGATATATAATGCAACCAAAATGTTCGTACTCTCATATTTTCTTGAAATAAAAAAATATGATTCCTAAATATAACTTTTCTTATATCTCTAGTACTGTAATGAAATTTAAAGAAAAAAAATGTGATCAGTTATCCATATATTTGAGATGAACTTTTTTTGAGAAAAGAGTAAAATTATTAAATGAAGCCAAATGTTTTCCACCCTGGCACACTGACCTTTGTTCAAGGAAACATTTAACTAAGGATTAATTGTAAGGGACATCACAATAGTTTGTGATGTTCCACTTTCCATCATAGCATGGACTTTAGAAAGGTTAGACAAACAATTTGCAATATTGATGGATGCTAATATATTTTTGTGCCAAATGACAATTTAACTTTGAGAGGCTGTCAACAAAACTTTGCAGGTTTTACACTAAATTTAACCTTCACGTGGCATTTCCTTTTTCTTTCTTTCACAACTTGAAACCTAGGAATCCTGAAGTTCAAACAGAGGTCCTTTATCTTGGCAGCTGTTTCATTATTTGATTGTGTTATCTGTAACCTTGTGAAAAAGTCCTTCAACTAGGCTGAGGGCTCTCATGGTACTAATTGCACCTCCTTAAAAATCTTTAGGGTGGGGTACTATCACCCTGGAGGGCATGAAAGATGATCAATTAAGTGTGGAAAGAAAATGATAGGACTTGTTTAGTCTGTAGTTAAAAATAAAAACAAAATGAAGTAAGCTTTACTAGATTTAACCTACAGGCTGGTAGGTCCAAAGCTCAAACATTTACATGTTATATTACACCCAGGAATACTGTCTTTTGTTAGTAGAGCTGTTGAACTAGGGATAGATAGGGGATGTACCATGGTAGTTTATATAGGGGTCCTCAAACTTTTTAAACAGGGGGCCAGTTCACTGTCCCTCAGACTGTTGGAGAGTGCGCACTGTGGGCCCGGGATGAGTCGGCTGCTAAGCAGAACAGGCAGTGGTGATACCACTACCTATGATAATGAGTGAAAAAGTAATTTCTCTTCGAGTATAATTGTTTTAAGGAGAGCACAATTTGTTGACTATTTTTGGAATGGTTTCTATCACTATAACACTTTGGAGAGGGTGCAATGTGGGAAGGTCCACATTATGCGACTCCTGGGCTATGCAGTGCTCATCTGTCCTGTCTCTCTCTGTTGTGCCAACCTTTCCCACTGGTGGCATTATTAAAAAGACGAGAGCTGAGGTTTGGGCAAGGAGGGCCAACAGAAGGAATGCGGACTGGGGTTAATTGGGCATTCTTGCTCTATGGAAGAGAGACAGCAAAAGGATGCCTGGTCAACGCTGTAGCTTATCAGCTAACCTCAGAAACTGTGGGTTTCAGCTGCGCTTCTTGAAAACAGCACATATGGGGCCAAAATGAGACCATACAGAGTGTCACCAATGGGTGGTTGACATAGGGATGACATAGTTGGCAGCCCAGAAGTGACATGGTAATGACTTGGCCTTTGCATCTTTTTCTAAGTAATATTCTTGATTGTTCCTCCAGTGTTTCATTTATTCTATTTTTAGTGTGTCTTAAGGCTACTAAATTATTTACTATCTATATTTAAAACATTTTATGAATTCTGCCTATGTCTCACAAGCCACTTTTTATGTTTAACACATACTGTGTTTTGCCTATATACCATGAGCTTACTTTTATCTACGCTAAATACTATTTCTGAGTTTTATCCATTGTGGTTTTTGTCTTCTATGGAAATATTGAATATCCTCAAATAATACAGAAAACACTCTCCTCACACTATCTTTCTTTTTTGGGCCCCAAATATGCCCATTTTATTTAAAATTGTTTTTTTTTTTTTACAAGCCTACGGCACCCGGTATTCCCAGGCGGTCTCCCATCCAAGTTCTAACCAGGCCCGACCCTGCTTAGCTTCCGAGATCAGGCGCGTTCAGGGTGGTGTGGCCGTAGACAATTTAAAATTGTTTTAAGACACATAGTGACTCTCTATGTCTAGGAAGGTACGATTTGACAATTTTGAAATTGTACCTTGGATGACACTGTTACTGTCAAACAACATTGACTTGTTTTATATAAGATTTGTTTACTAAGAACTTCTAGCAGACATTGATATATGAAAATATATTTTAGTGGTTTCACATATTTTGGAATTTGACGATCCTTTGAATTCACCTGTGACTGTCATAGGTGAGCTGTGTGCTTTGGCAATATTTGGACGCGCATGGAGCAGATTCTGGGTCTCTACTGCTCTGGATCTGGGGTTTTCCTCCTCTCCCTGGCTCTGGAGAATACTCCTAGTATGGAACAAACCTCTTTCTCTTCAAACCCTATTCTCCTCAGTGGCGTAGGCTTTTGGAAACAAAGGCCAGGAAGACTTAGGGATACTTTTGCTTTCTGTCTAGCTATATGCTTCTTTGAGAATGAAGCTTACAGCCTACAACCTGATTGAATGTGTAGTAAGGGGAAAGGGAGACAGTAGTCAAAAAACAAACAAACAAACAAAAAATCACTTTCATTATTTATAACCCTTATGTATAAAATTGATTTAAGTTTATTTGTCTAGAATATGAAACATATCCATTTTAATTATGTTTGGAAGATTGAAAAACATACCTTTTGATTGGGCTAATGTACATATTATTTGGCTGTGAAGGGAAAGGGATGCCACTAGTATGTAGTGAGTACTGCGATGTAATAACTGCGATGTAATAACTATGTGAGTACTGCGATGAGAGCTCAATATTAATGAGTACTGCTATGTGCTAGACTCTGCATTTTACAAACATCTTACTTAGCTCTCACAAATATGTTAGGTAATTTGCATAGAGTGACACAAAATCTACAGGTAGCATGTGTTAAGGGTCCATGGAATTTAGGGCTGCCTGACTGTAAACCTGCTACCTTCACTTGCTATACTGCAACAGCCACTTACCAAGTTTTGTCATATACTCTGTCAACATTAATTACTCCTTATTGGAGTACTAAGTCAGTTTTTTTTTCTTTAAATTATTTTTCCTGAAAATTAGAAGTACTACACTTAGTTTATTGTACTGATTCTTTTGGAATAACTAAAAAAATTTTGGATAAAGAGTTTGATATTTTATCATTTAAAGAAAATAGTATTATAACTTCCATTCATAGTTTTGAATCCATCGACCTAAGCACACACCCACACATATGCATACAGGGTTCATTTAAACAATTTATTATCTAGAGAACAGTTAAAATTGAGATTTTTATAGCTGTCAGAAGTGTTCAAAGAAAAGAATGACCATGTGTCCTTCAAAATAATGATTTTTTGCCATATCAGAAGAAAAGCACATTTATTGTTCAAGTATATACTGTTCAATATATAATTTAAAATTAGCTTTTGAAGGATTGATGGCAGGCTTAAATTTTGGAAGTGAATTATTTGGATTGATACAGATCTGTGAAAAAGAATACATAGACATTTTAGTAACTAGAGTCATATGTTTCTGAAAAGAATAGAAATTTCAATCATTTGACATTTTGTAGGTTGAATTTGTTAATAATTGAAAAATTGTTTCATAACATTCTTGTAAACACTCCATGAAAATTTGCATTGTAGCATTTTTCAACAAAACCAATATCAATAGTTTTGATAAAAAATAGATGATTAAAATCTGATTTGTAATTAATGAAGTATGGCCCATTAGCAACATGCTTCTTGTTTTTATTAGTTTCTTCCATAATTAGGATGTCATGAAGCCATTTATTGACAGATTTCCATTCTATTCTCTCTATAGGGATATTCCATTTTTTATAACTACAGCGTTATTAACCAATCCATACATTTTTATTATTTATCATTGAATTTATAGAGAAGTAAAAAACCAAAAATACTCAAGAGGGAATTCATATATTTGGTATTTTTAATGTTTTTCAGGCTGAACGTGTCATTCTAGGAATTACGAAGGTTGACACGTTTCCTCATTCCTAAGTGATATAATTCATAAGTAAAGTTTTATTTTTAAAATTTAATTGAATAGATTTCCATCTAGGGAAATCTGGCTTTTAGGAAAGCAGTTATTTATTTTTAATTATAGGTGATATAGTTTTGGGATACAGTAACTACAGCAAGTAAATAGGGGCATTATTCTAAATTGTGAGTGATTTTTTTTTTTTGCCACCCTTCTCAGTTCCATGTGAGTGATTTTTATTTTAGTAATTGTTATAGATGAATACTTTCATGATTGGTCATGATAGTAAGACTTTGAAATTATACTTTGTCTTTTATACTTATAAGATCATATTTACTAAAAGCTGAGAGTACTTTATGCCTATATTTTTAACCTAATAGTTTTAATAGTAATGCTTAAGTTGGCAAAAAGGGTTTTGGCAGCTGATGGTCCACAATTGAAATGTGGTATGCTTGTCTATTAATACATGGAGTCGCTGAAGAAGTGTAGAGGTAGCTGAAGTAATCAGCGCTTGAGCTGTGTTTGTTGTAGTAGAAGGATATGGGATTAGAGAAGTGGTTATGACTAGTTCAGTTGTGGTCTGGGTCATTCATTGTAGTTCAGGGAGTGGATGTTTCAGGTCCAGTGCTGGAAATCTCTACTTTGACAGAGCTGTTTTGTGTTCAATGATAGTTTTTGGGGTAGCTTCAGGCACATTGGTATTCTTTGGGGTGATTTTAAGCACAGCAGTGATTGCTGGGGTGATTTCAGGTTCAACAGTCATTAATGAGGGTGGTTTTGAGTTTAACGGTAGTCTCTAGGGTGGTTTTGTGTCTAGTATGGATTTCTTGGGTGGTTGTGGATTTAGCAGAGGTTTCTTGGACGATGTGGGGTTTGGTGATTGTAGTGGGGATGTTTTCAGATTCAGCAGTGATCTTTGGGGAAGTTTTAGCTTCACTGGTGCTCTCTGAGGTGGTTTAGGGTTCAGTGGTAGTCTCTAGGGGCAGTTTGTAATTTGGTGTTAGTTGTTGGAGTAGTTTCAGGTTCAGGTGTTGTCTGGGGGTGGTTTTGGGTTTGCAGGTGGTTTCTGGGGTGGTTCCATGTTCAGAACTGTTTTACGGTATGGCTTCATGTTCATCATTGCTTTCCAGGGGTGGTTTGGGATTCATCAGCAGTTTCTGTAGTGGTTTCAAAGTTGGTTGTGGGGTGGTTTCCAGTTCAGTGGTGTTGAGTGGATTTATGTTGATCAGTGGTTTCTGGGGGTGGTTTTGGTTTTGGCAGGTTTTTCGAGGATTGTTTTGGGTTCAGTGGTGGATTCTGGGGTAATTTCAGCTTTAGTAGTGCTTTCTGGGAGTGGTTTCAGGCTTAATGGTGGTTTTTTGGGGATAGTTTCAGATTTAGCAGTGCTTTACAGAGTAGTTTCAGTATTTGGGGTGGTCTCTGGGGGATGGTTTAGGGTTCAGTGGTTATTTTGTTTGGGTAGTTTCAGTTTCTCAAGTATTCTTAGGGTTGGTTTTGTGTTCGAGAGGAATTTTGGGTGGTGGTTTCCTGTTTGGTGCTAGTCATTTGGTTGGTTTCATGTTCAAGGGTGATCTTTGTGGTGGTGTTGGGATCAGTGTTGGTCTCTTGGGTAGTTTGTTCAGCAGTGCTTTTGGGAGTGGTTTTGGGTTCAGCATAATTTAGTTGGTTTTCAGTTCTGAGAGCTGTATCTGGGATGGTTTCTTGTTGACTAGTCTTTTCTGGAGTAGTTTCAGATTGTGCAGCGTTTTCTGGGATTTCGGCTTCACTGGTGATTGTTTGTGGTTATTTTGGGTTCAGTGGAGGTTATCGGAATGCTTTCAGGCTTAACAGAGGTTACTATACTGTTTTTAGGTTCAGTGGTAGCCATTGGGGTAGATTTAGGATTTGCTTGGATTACTATGAGTTTAGATTTGATTATTGGGGTGGTTCCAGGGACATTAGCCATTGTTGGAGTTGTTTTGGGTTCAGATGTCATTATATTGGTGGTTTCTGCTTAAGTAGCGACGACTGTGTGGCAACTTGGGGTGGCTGGAGTCATCTCCGCTTGTGCGGCAGGCAAGGTATTTGGGGCCTCACAGCCACTGTTGTGGCAGCATTAGCCTCCAGGGTGGCCGGAGTCACTTCTGCTTCTGGGGCGGCTGGTATCCCTTCCTCTTCTGAGGCGGCTGGCGAAGGCGTTTGGGTCCCAGCGGCCACTGTCGTGGCAGCGTTAGCTTCTTGGGTGGCTGGAGTCACTTCCGCTTCTGGGGCAGCTGACAAAGGCATTTGGGTCCCAGCGGCCACTGTCGTAGCAGTGTTAGCTTCCGGGGTGGCTGGAGTCACTTCCGTTTGTTGTGCGGCTGGCGAAGGCATTTGGGTCCCGGTGGCCACTGTCATGGCAGCATTAGCTTCCGCGGTGGCCGGAGTCCCTTCTGCTTCTGTGGCAGCTGGCGAAGGCGTTTGGGTCCCAGTGGCCACTGTCATAGCAGCGTTAGCTTCTGGGGTGGCTGGAGTCACTTCTGCTTCTGGGGCGGCTGGTGAAGGCGTTTGGGTCCCAGCGGCCACTGTTGTAGCAGTGTTAGCTTCTGGGGTGGCTGGAGTCACTTCTGCTTCTGGAGCAGCTGGCGAAGGCGTTTGGGTCCCAGCGGCGTTAGCTTCCGGGGTGGCCGGAGTCCCTTCTGTTTGTGTGGCGGCTGGCGAAGGCGTTTGGGTCCCAGCAGCCACTGTCATGGCAGCGTTAGCTTCTGGGCTGGCTGGAGTCACTTCCGCTTCTGAGGCGGCTGGTGAAGGCGTTTGGGTCCCAGCGGCCACTGTTGTAGCAGCGTTAGCTTCTGGGGTGGCTGGAGTCACTTCTGCTTCTGGGGCGGCTGGTGAAGGCGTTTGGGTCCCGGCAGCCACTGTCGTGGCAGCGTTAGCTTCCGGGGTGGCTTGAGTCACTTCCGCTTCTGAGGCGGCTGGCGTAGGCGGTTGGGTCCCAGCGGCTACTGTCGTGGCAGCGTTAGCTTCTGGGGTGGTCAGAGTCACTTCCGCTTCTGGGGCAGCTGGCGAAGGCATTTGGGTCCCAGTTGCCACTGTTGTGGCAGCGTTAGCTTCCGGGGTGGTTGGAGTTACTTCCGCTTCTGGGGCAGCTGGCGAAGGCGTTTGGGTCCCAGTGGCTACTGTTGTGGCAGCGTTAGCTTCCGGGGTGGTGAGAGTCCCTTCCCCTTCTGTGGCGGCTGGCGAAGGCGTTTGGGTCCTAGCGGCCGCTGTCGTGGCAGCGTTAGCTTCCGGGGTGGCTTGAGTCACTTCCGCTTCTGTGGTGGCTGACGAAGGTGTTTGGGTCCCAGTGGCCACTGTCGTGGCAGCGTTAGCCTGGGTGGTGGCCGGAGTCCCTTCCTCTTGTTGGGCGGCTGGTGATATTTGGGGTTCAGTGGTGGCCACAGAAACTTCTATAATCGATTCAGTAGTTACTGGAATGCTGGTGGGTTCGTACGGAGGGGTGCTAGAAACTTCGTTGGGTAGAAAAGAGGTGGTGGTTGCTTTTGGAAGGAATTGTGAAGGGATTCTTGTAAATGGCTTTTTAAAGTTACGGCGCTTAAGACAATTTTTCCTATAAAAGGTTGGTGACAGAGATGGCTTCTTACAGATATTTTTACGTGCACGAGAGTAGTTAGGTTGATATTTTTGGATCTTGTAATTATGTGTTTTCGTGTAGTGTTTCTGTGGTATGTATCCATGTTTGCGTGCCTCTGGCTGTTGGGCAATAGGCCTGAAGCTATGAAAATTATGAAAGTTTGATGGAGAATAAGGAGGACCTGATCTTTGAACAGTTTTCTGTTGAATGAGTTGGGTTTTCTTGGGTTTTCTTTTACTCTCGCCAGGCTGTAAAAGGAGAAAAGAGTGAATAAAGTTTTAATAAAATAGTTATTAAAATTTAATAAACATCTAAATTTGGAAACATCTTAATTTTTTTTGGTGAAGTACAGCACACATACATAAAACATAATGTATAATTTAATGTTAAAAAGGCAAGTACCTATGTAACCACAATACAGATAAAAAAATAGAACATTCTCATTACCCCAGAAGACTATTTTGGCTCCTTCCCAACTTTTGTCCCTCCTCGGTCCTCAAAGTTTACCTCTATCCTAACTTCTAACAAAAGTGTAGACCTGTTTTTGAATTTTATGTAAATGGAATCCAGCAGGGTATATTCATTTGTGCTGGGCTTATATTGCTCAACATTTTGTTTGTGAGATCATTCATATTGTAGAGTGTACATTTTTAAAAAGTCACCATAAAATAGTCTTTTTCACAAGTCTACCACAAAATTAGTCATTCTGTAAATTATAGATCCTTAGGATGTTTCCAGCATTTGGTTATTAGAAATGGTGTTGCTATGAACATCCTCGTACATGTTTGTTGTTGTAGATATGCATGCATTTTCTTGGGGAATATACTAATTTGAATATACCCATACCTGATGACTCATATATATATCCAATATTAGTATATAAAGCCACATAGCATTCCAAAGTGATTTTACTAACTTGTGTTCCTTGTGATAGCATAGGAGAATTCTAGTCACTCCAAATCTTCAGTAACACTTGATATTGTCAGTCTTTTTAATTTTAGGCATTCTGACAAGTATGCAGTAGTATCTTATTATGGTTTATACTTACATTACAAATGAAGTTCAATCCTTTTATATGCAGCATATTTACTAGCTACTTGAATATGAGCAAAATCTTGAGGACATTGTATTATCTTCCAGACACTTTAATGTATTATCTTTTACTTTGAGACTTACAATTCACTAGTCCTTTTAGGTGAGGGGGTGAAGTGAAATAATATGAGTTTGGCTTTTATTTTTTTTCCAATTTTAATCCTAATTGACTCAGTACTTTTATAGGAAAGAAGAATATCATTTATCCATTGATTTGTAATGCCACCTTTTTTAATAAACTAGGTGTCCATATATATCTGGGTCTGTTTCTGGGCTATTTTGTGTCAGTGGTGTCCTTATGTTTTGCTAAAACCATGCTTCACAATTAGTGTGGCTTTATAACGTCTTAATCAGTAGAGCATGTTCAATACTTTTTTTTCCTTCTTCCAGGAGTATCTTGGTTATTCTTAAACCTTTGCATTTCTTTATAAGTCTGATGATTGGTTTGTCAATTTTCACAAAAAATATTTTGGGCTTTTGATTAAAATTATATTGGATCTATAGATCAGTTTGAGAAGAATATCTTTATAATAATGAGTCAACATTATATGTTCATCTATTTAGGCCTTTAATTCTTTCAATAGCATGTTATAGTTTTTAATGTAGAGACCTTGCATATTCTTTATAAATATTTTTTCCTTGGGTGCTTCTTTGTACACTCATATCTTCTAGTATAAACAATAGAAAATATATCACCTCAATATAGGCTAAACTGCTGATATCACCAACTCTTTAGGAATGAAAGTTTGGCAAAGAACAGCAGCTAAAGTCCTTGTTGAAAGGAAAGGAAATATAGGCTGGGTAATTGAAGAAGGAATTTATACATTTACCTTTCAGGAGTTAAAACATTTTTTTCTCTTTATCTTTGGTTTTCTTAAAGTGTTTTCATTTGATTTCCTTCATATAGATTCTGTTTACATTATTAGGTCTCAACTTTTACAGGAAAGCCTGTTATATTTTTGCATTAAGTAAGTAGCCACTTATTGGCTAAGGTATGATACTTTATCATAGTGAAGAAATGTCCATCAGTTCTTATTTTATTGATTTATTATTTCAGGATATTATGGGGGTACAAACATTTTGGTTACATGTTATGACTTTGCCACACCTAAATCATGATTTGAGGTGTGCCTTTTCCCTCCTACAATGCTCACCATGACCATTAGCTGTGAGTTTACAATCCTGAAGAACATTACTACTGTGTGAGCTCCATAGTGGTGATCAGTTAGTGCCAATTTGATGGTGAGTACATGTGGAGCCTATTCTTCTGTTCTTGTGATACCTCACTTCAGAGGATGGGCTTAAGCTCTATCCAGGAAAATATAAGAGGTGTTTGATCACCATCATTTTTTATAGTTGAGTAATATTCCAATGTATGTATTGTGTACATATACCAAATTTTCTTTCTTTTTTTTTTGAGGCAGAGTCTTGCTTTGTTGCCCAGGCTAGAGTGAGTGCCGTGGCATCAGCCTAGCTCACAGCAACCTCACACTCCTGGGCTCAAGCAATCCTTCTGCCTCAGCCTCCCGAGTAGCTGGGACTACAGGCATGCACCACCATGCCCAGCTAATTTTTTCTCTATATATTAGTTGGCCAATTAATTTGTTTCTATTTATAGTAGAGACGGGGTCTCGCTCTTGCTCAGGCTGGTTTTGAACTCCTGACCTCGAGCAATCTGCCCGCCTCCCAGAGTGCTAGGATTACAAGCGTGAGCCACCACACCTGGCCCATATACCAAATTTTATTAATCCACTCATGAATTGGCGGGCACTTGGGTTGTTTCCATATCCTTGGAATAGTGAATTGTGCTGCCATAAACATTCGAGTGCAGATGTCTTTATTTATAGAATGCATGGGAGTTAAAGTTTTCAAAAGCTTTTCTATATCTATAGAGATGCCATCTAAAATTCTCTTCAACTTTTAGTATAAATTATTATATGATATTGAATCACCCTTGAACTGAACTCTACTTTTTCATTCCATATCATTGTAATATGTTGGTAGATTCTATTTATTAACATTTTATTTAGGATCTTTGCCTTGATATTTAAAAGTAAAATTGATCTATAGTTTTCTTGGAGAATATCTGTCAGTTTGGGGGATCTAAATTATACTCATTTAACAAAGAATTTGGATGATTACCTTTTTCTTTTTCTTTTTTTTTTTTTTTTTGAGACAGAGTCTCACTTTGTTGCCCAGGCTAGAGTGAGTGCCGTGGCGTCAGCCTGGCTCACAGCAACCTCAATCTCCGGGGCTCAGCGATCCTACTGCCTCAGCCTCCGGAGTAGCTGGGACTACAGGCATGCGCCACCATGCCCGGCTAATTTTTTGTATATATATTTTTAGTTGGTCAATTAATTTATTTCTATTTTTGGTAGAGAGGGGGTCTCGCTCAGGCTGGTTTCGAACTCCTGACCTTGAGCAATCCGCCCGCCTCGGCCTCTCAAAGTGCTAGGATTACGGGCGTGAGCCACCACGCCCGGCTGATTACCTTTTTCTATGTGCTCAGATACTACAAGAAGCTTTGAGACTTCTAGTCTTTGAAGGTATTGTAGAATCTCCTTATGAAATCACAAGGATCAAGAAATGTTTTTGTGTAGGGGAACTCTAATGCGTCTTTTATTTTTCCTATGGTAGTTTATCTGTTTAGACTTTCTGTCTCTCCTGGGGAAAATTTTGATAAGTTGTTTTTATAGCCAAGTACTCCATTTAATCAATGCATTCAAATTTATTTGCATAGCTTATATAAAATATCTTCTTAAAATGTGATACACACACACACACACACGGAAGTACTATACAGCCATAAAAAAGAATGAAATCTTGTTATTTGCAGCCACATGTTTGGAACTGAAGGTGGTCACTATGTTAAGTGAAATAAGCCAGGTACAGAAAAGCAAATATTGTTCGTCCTCACTCATATGTGGGAGCTAAAAAGTTGAACTCATGGAGGTAGAGAGTAGAATGATAGATGCCAGATGATGAGAAGGGTGTGTGTGTTGGGGGTGGGTAAGAAGAGGGGTCGATAAATAGTTGCAAACATGCAGTTAGATAGAAGGAATAAATTCCAATGTTCCATCGCATAATAGGTTGACTGTAGTTGACGACAATGTGTTGGATATTTCAAAATAGCTAGAAGAGAGGACTTGAGATCTTCCCAACACACAGAAATGATAAATACAGGGGTGATGGATATACTAAATATCCTGAATTGATCATTACACAGTCTGTATGTAAAAAAATACCACATGTACTCCATAAATATGTGCAATATTATATATCCATAAAAACTAAAAAAGCCTCTTAAGAAGAAAGATGGTTTTTTCATCCTGTTCCTTTGTTTTGTTTTTTGTTTTTGTCCATGTAAGTTTTATTTGCCAAAGTAAAACAGATTTATACCATATCATACAACAAAAAGATTAAGTATAATGATAAGGTGAAAGATCTATAATCTATACTTTATATCAGCAGTTGGAAATACAAATCATAATTGCTATAGTTTTGAGTACCTACTGTATGCAAGAGTCCACACTAAATAGTTCACATACTAGCTGACTACTACTTTTTATCTTGCCAGCCATCATGGAAGGCTGATATCATTCATGTTTAACAGAGGATGTAACTGATAATTTTTGTTCTAAAGAGAGAAACCTGGTATTTGAGTAGAGGATTTTCTATCTCTATTTTAAAAATTTTATTTCAGAATATTATAGGGATACAAACACTTTGGTTACATAAATTGCTTTTGTACCATTTGAGTTAAAGTTATAACGTGTGTTCATCACCCAGATAGTGTACATTGTACCCATTAGGTGTGAATTTACCCATCACCTCCCCTCCTCCTCCTACCTGCTTGATTTCTGATGAATGTTATTTCAGTATGTGCACATAATTGTTAATTAATTAGCTCCAATTTAATGGTGAGTACATGTGGTGTTTGTTTGTCCATTCTTGTAATACTTCATTTGGAAGAATGGTTTCCAGTTCCATCCAGGTTAATAAAAGAGCTACTAATTTACCATTTGTCTTTTTGGCTGAGTAGTACTCCATGGTATATAAATATATCACATTTTATTAATCTACTCATTTATTGATGGGCATTTGGGTTGTTTCCACATATTTGCAATTGTGAATTGTGCTGCTGTTAGCATTCGAGAGCAGGATTCTTTTTTATAGAATGTTTGTTTTCCCTTTGGGTGAATACCCTTTAGGAGAATTACTGGATCAAATGGAAAATCTACTTTTAGTTCTTTGAGGTATCTCCATACTACTTTTCATAGAGGTTATACTAGTTTGTAGTCCCACCAGCAGTGTATGAGTGTTTCTATCTCTCTGCATCCATGCCAGCATTTGTTGTTTTGGGACTTTTTTTTTTGTTTGTTTTGATAAAAAGCCATTCTTACTGGAGTTAAGTGTTATCTCATTGTGGTTTTGATTTGCATTTCCCTGATGATTAGAGATGTTGAGCATTTTTCATATTTTTGGGGCCATTAGTCTATCTTCTTTTGAAAAGTTTCTGTTCATGTCCTTTGCCCACTTTTTAATGGAGTTGTTTGATTTTTTTTTCTTGCTGATTTGCTTGAGTTCTATATGGATTCTAGTTATCAGCCCTTTATTAGATATGTAGCATGCAGATATATTCTCCCATTCTCCAGGTTGTCTCTTTATTGATTATTTCCTTGGCTGTGCAGAAGGTTTTTAATTTGATCAGGTCCCATTTATTTATTTTTGTTGTTGATGTGATTGCTTTTGAGTTGTCTTCATAAATTCTTTGCCTAGGCTGATATCTATAAGAGTTTTTCCAACATTTTCTTCTGGAATTCTTATGGTTTTATGCCTTAGGTTGTTATCCATCGTGAGTTAATTTTTGTGCGTGGTGAGAGGTGCAGATCCTGTTTCAGTCTTCTACATGTGGCTATACAATTTTCCCAGAACCATTTATTAAATAAGGATTCTTACCCAGTGTATGTTTTTGTTTGCTTTATCAAAGATCAGATGGCAATATGAGGATGATTTCATATCTGGGTTCTCTGTTCTGTTCCATTGGTCTGTATCTGTGTTCTTATGCCAGTACTATGTTGTTTTAGTTATAGTAAGCCTTGTATTATAGCTTGAAGTCTGGTAAATTGATGCCTCATGATTTGTTCTTTTTGCTTAAGATTGCTTTGGATATATGGGGTCTCCTGTTGTTTCCTATGAAGGGTAGAATTATTTTTTCTAGATCTGTGATATTTTAATAGGGATTGCATTGACTCTGTAGATCACTTTGGGTAGTATAGACATTTTAACAATGTGGATTCTGCTGATCCATGAGCATGGTATGGTTTTCCATTTGTTTACATCCTCTGCTGTTTCCTTCCTTAGTTTTCCATATTTCTCCCTATAGAGGTCTTTTACCTCCTTAAATATATTCCTAGGTATTTTATTTTCTTTGTTGCTATTGTTAAAGGTATTGAGTCTTTGATTTGGTTTGTAGCTTGACTGTTGTTGGCGTACATGAATGCTACTGATTTCTGTACATTGATTTTGTAACCTGAGACTTTGCTGAATTTGTTTATCAATTCTAGGAGTCCTTTGGTGGAATCTTTGTGGTTTTCTAGATATAAGGTCATATTGTCAGCAAAGGATAGTTTGACCTCTTCTGCTCCCATTTGCATATCTTTGGTTTTCTTTTCTTCTCTGATTTCTCTGGTTAGGGCTTCCAGCACTATATTGAATAGAAATGGTGACAATAGGCAGCTTTCTATGGTTCCAGTTCTAGGCAGGAATGCCTTCAATTTTTCCCCATTCAGTATGATGTTGGCTGTGGGTTTGTCATATATGGCTTTTGTTGTTTTGAGGTAAGTCCCATCTATGCCTATTTTATTAAGTGTTCTTATCATAAAAGGGTGCTGAATTTTGTCAAGTGCTTTCTCTGTGTGTGCCGAGAGGTCTTTGTTTTTACTTCTGTTTTATGTTGTGAATTACATTTATAGGTTTGCATATGTTGAACCATCCTTGCATGCTTCGGATGAAGCCCAGTTGCTTGTAATGGATTTTTTTTTTTTTTTTGATGAGCAATTGAACTTGGTTTGCTAGATTTTATTGAGAACTTTTGCATCTATATTTGTAAGGGATATTGGTGTGTAGTTTTCTTTTTTTGTTTAGTCCTTTCCTGGCTTTGCAAATCAGGATGATATTGGATTCATAAAATATGTTGGGGAGGATTCCTTCCTTCTCGATGTTACAGAATAATTTCTGCAGGATATGTACCAGTTCTTCTGTGTAGGTCTGGTAAAAGTCAGGTGTGAAACCGTCTGGTCCAGGACTTTTTGGTCAGAATGTTTTTATATTACTGCTTCAATTTCAGTATTTGATATCAACCTATGCAGGAGGAAATTCTATTTGCTCCTGATTGAGCCTAGGGAGGCAGTGTGTTTCTAAGGGTTTGTCCATTTCCTCCATATTTTCATGTTTATGTACATAGAGATTTTTATTGTATTTGGAGGAGATATTTTATATTTCCAGGGTATCAGTTATAATTTCTCCTGTTTCATTCCTGATTGAGCTTATTTGGAGCCCTTTCTTTCCTGCTGTGGTTGATCCAGTGAGAGGCATGCCAATTTTGTTCAATCTTTTCAAAGAACCAATGTTTTATTTCATTAATCTTCTGTATAGTTCTTTTGTTATTGATTTCATTTAGTTCTTCTTTGATCTTGGTTATTTCTTTTCTTCTGCTGGGTTTGGGATTGGTGTGTTCTTCCTTTTCCACTTCCTTAAGATGATTCATTAGATTATTGATTTGTGATCTGTCTTTTGGATGTAGGCATTTATGATTTTCCTCTCAGGACTCCTTTAGCTGTATCCCACAGATTTTGATAACTTGTGCCACCTTTGTCATTTAGTTGAAAGAATCTTTGATTTCCATCTTAATTCCTTCCTTGACCTATCATTCAGCAGTAAGGTTGTTTAGTTTCCATGACTTTGTGTAGTGATGAGTATTGTTGTTGGAGTTGATTTCTAATTTTATTTCACTATGGTCTGAGAAGATGCATGGTATAATTTCTATTTTTTTAAATTTGTTGAGACATGTTTTGTGGCCTACAATGTGATCAATCTTAGAGAACGTTCCATGAGCTGATGAGAAGAATGTATATTCACTGGTTTTTGGGTAGAATATTCTATAAATGTCTGGTAGGCCTATTTGTTTTAGAGTTCTGTGTAAGCCTGTTGTTTCTTTTCTTTTTGAAGGATCTGTCCTGCTCTGTCAGAGGGGTTTTGAAGTCCCTGGATATTAAGGTGTTGCTGTTTATCACTTTATTTAGATCAAGTGGTATTTGTTTTATGAATCTGGGCGCATCTGTGTTAGGTGCATAAATATTTGGAATTGTTATGTCATCTTGTTTAGTTGTTCCCTTTACAATATGTAATGACCATATTTGTCTTTCTTTACTTTTGTTGATTTGAAAAGGTTATCTGACCTGAGAACTGCTATAGGAGCTTTCTTTTAGTTTCTATTTGCATGTAATATTGTTTTCCATCCTGTCATCTGGACTCTGAATGAGTCTTGTGGGTTAGATGTGTTTCCTTGAGACAGCAGATACTTGGCTTATATATTTTTTATCCATTCAGCCAGCCTATATCTCTTGAGTGGGGAATTCAAGCCATTCACATTTATTGAAAGAATTGATAACTGAGGTGGATTTCTGTTCTTCCTGTTGATTAAAGCTTTATTGCTCTGTTTTACCTCTTTAGCCATTGCGGTGAATGGGCTCTAACCCTCAGTCTTTGCGGGTTTTTACACCAGTGAGAATCTACTGTGCTGATGCATGTATAGTGCTGGTGTGAGTACTTCCTGCAGGGAAGTTCTGGAGTTGGTGAATTTCCTCAGTGTTTGCTTGTCTTGAAAAGACTTAATTTCTCCATCAAATGTGAAACTTTTTATTTTATTTTTTTGGAGAGAACAATTTGTTATAATTAGCCAGAAATACACTGAAATGAACAGTTGACAGAATATGGCTCAACTTAAACCTTCCAGGAAGATACAAACAGGGTCAAACAAAGCCATTGAGAGGAAAAGCCCAAGATAGGTGTGGGATAAACATGAAGATAATTGCATTTCAGCATGGGTTATCTTCTGACCCCTCCCAGCAGTTCATCTACCACCATTCTCCCACCCTTCTCCCTCTGACACACCTGCCAAACCAAATGTCTTCTTCCTCTATATTGCAAGTGTAAGCAAATCCAATAGGACTTCTTTGGGATATGATATAAAGCCAAGAGAAAGTTTCCAAATCTATTAGGGTAGAAAGTGCACATACTCACCCCAGCACAGATGGTCATCATCTATGTGGAGGTCGATGCACATGGTTGTAACTTCAATCAAATTAGAGCTGCTACCACATGTTATGTGGCCCTATAGCAATGGCAATGTTCCCAATTTATTACACTAAATTATCAATGTAGCAGAATGCATTTTTGAGCTCCAGATATTCTAAACGCTCCTAAGAGGCTATTAAAGAGGATGTAGAACAGAACTCTACAACCTGCAGGACACAAAATTCTAGGCTGGCAGTTGTTTTGTTTAAGAAGATGGGGGCCCACTCCCTTCTGGCACATAGGTTTCTGGTGAGAAGTCTGCTGTTATCCAGATGGGTTTTCCCTTGTAGGTTAGTTTTTGCTTATATTTAGCTGCTTATAGCATTTTCTCCTTTACTTTGATTTTGGCCAGGTTAATCATAATGTGTTTTAGCGATGTCCTGTTTGTTATGAATCTTCCCAGAGTTTGATCATCTGGATCTCTGGTGATACTGGTAAAGTTTTCCACAATAATTCCCTCAAATAGATTTTCCAATCTTTAGCAGTTTCTTTTAGCAGTTCCTCAGGGATACCTATCATTCGTATGTTTGTTGGCTTCACATAGTCCCATATATCTGTAAGTGATTGTTCTGCCCTTGTTCCCTTTTCCACCTCTTTAAATGATTGGGTTAGGTTTAGAGCCTTCTCTTTAAGCTCCCGAGTTTGTTTCTTCTTCTTGGTTTAATCTGTTGCTGAAACTTTTTGCTATGTTTTGAAAAATCTCTGAGTAACTCTTACATTGCTTTAGGTTCTATTATTTCCTTCCTAATTTTTTCAAGCTCTTTAGTGACTTTTTCATTAATTTCATTAATTTCTAAAATTTTTGGTTTTCAACTTTCTCTTTAATTCCATTCATCTTATTTGCCATCCATATTCTGAATTCCAGTTCTGTCATTTCAATAATTTCCTTGTAGTGGGAGTTCACTGCTGTAGCTCTGTTGTGATCCCATGGGAGGTGTTGACGTGTTTTGATTTTTCATGTTGGCAGGGTTTTTTTTCCTTGTTTCTTCTCATCTGAACCATCTTTTCTGATTCTGGTTTAATAGGTTTGTAGGACTCCTGTTCCTTGCTGGGATCTCTCTATATTAGTTGTAGGATGTTCAAGTTGAGAGCTGGACGAGACTTTCTTCATTGAGGCTGGTGGTGTGGGGATTGCTCTACCCAGGATCTCCCCACAGAGGTAATTGTAGTAGGTGGACAAGGTTGCCATGGGTTCCCAGGTTGTGGGCATTTGCTCCAAGCAGGTCATAGTGTGCTGGCAGCTTGAGGCTGGGGGGGGGGGTGATGTCCCTGGAAGGGCATTGGACTTTGGAGCAGCTCTTTCAGTCCTGCTTTGGTGGTGGAGGCTCTAGAGTGGGGACTTGAGGTCCAGGTGCAGTGCTGGAGACTTGGGGATGGTTCTTGGGCTTGGCGACAGTTCTGGAGGCAGGGGGCGCAGAGCCTCAGGCTCTGGCTTGAGAGCTTCCAAGATGGGACTGGGGAGGAGCTGTAAGAAGAACCTCTGAGCATGGCCTCTGAGCCAAAAGCAGGGCTGTGAAGATGGCTACTGATCTGCCCTGGAGGGCAGGGTGGGGGCCAAGCAGGCAGGGGGCAATCAAGGTCCAGAGGGCAAAGTCCGGGCAAGCAAGTGGCAGGCTGCTCCCCAGGCACTGGGATCCTGCTAATGCCAAGTCAGGGGTGCTGAGGTTGGCTCTGGTTGCCCAGGGACCATGGGGCTCACCACTCTCCCCTTAGGGCTTGCCAAAGTGGCCACCCCAAGCCTCTCAGTTCAGAGACTGCTGTGCTTCTGCATGGGAGCCTCTGAGCTGGGCCTGGGCTGGGGCCGGAAATAAAGCCTCTGGACAAGGGCTTTGAGCCAGTGGCTGGTGGTGCAAATGGCCGGCCGATCCGACCTGCAGGGCGGGGTCTGGGCCAAGCAGACAGGAGGCAGCTGGGGTCTAAAGGGTGGATTTGGGGTCAGGCAAGCAGCAAGCTAATTCTCAGGCACAGCAGTCCCACGGATGCCTGCTCAGGTGTGCAGAGGTCGCGGCTCTCTATGCGCCACTCAGGGCCTGCCGAAGTGGGCACCCCAAGCCTCTATGTTTGGAACCGCTGTCCCCGGCGTGAGAGCCTCTGAGCTGGGACTGGGGTGGAACCAGAAGCAAAGCCCCTGAGCTGGGGCTCTGAGCAAGAAGCAGGGCTGTGCAGATGGCGGGCCAAACCAACCTGGAGGGCGGGGTCAGGGCTAGCAGGCCGGGAGCAGCTGGGCCGGAGGGTGGGTGCGTGCGGAGCAAGCAGCAGCCTGCCCGTTAGGCACAAAGGTCCTGCAGATGCATGATGACACGTGCAGAGGTCTTAGCTATCCACGCCCCGCCCAGTATCTGCGGAAGCGGTTGCCCAGAGACTCTTGTCTAAGAGCCTGCTGCTCTCCGGTCAGTTCCCATGCCCAGGCCCCACCGCATGTGGGGGAGGCGCCCAGCTTCAGGTCCCAGCGTGCACGGAAGCCACAGTCAGTGTGCCCTTGGGGCGGTGCACTTGAGAGTTCAGGATGGCCTTAGCTTTTGCCCGATCCCCGTCACACCTGTCGTCTGGTGCAGGGCTGCACGGACTCTGGGCAGACCCCTCTGAGCAGGTGGGGGTCTGTGGGGACCGAGGGCGCTGTCTGGCCGCTCGGGCCACACTGCGCGGGTGGAGTGAGCCTGGCGCTCCTGCGCTCTGTTCTCCTGTCGTTCCCCTTCCCTTCACTGGTCTTGCTATAGCTATCACCCTGTCGTCACCTTTTTCACACCGAGTGTCCCATGTTGCTTCTCTGTGGATTCACAATGCTGCTGCAGGGATGAGCCCTCCACACGTAGGCAGCTGCCTGCACCTTGCCCTTCTTTCCCCCGAAGCGGCGGGCTAGCAGGCTGCCTCTAGTCGTCACTTTGTCCACCCCTCCTTGTTATTTCCAATATTGTGCCTTCCCTTTATTATAAATAAGACAAAGACTTCATCTTTTTAAATAATTTTTTTCAAGGAAAGCATCTTTGGATTTATTTGTTAGCATTAGCTTTTATTTCGTGGTATACAAACTCATTCATTTCTGTTTTTATCTTTTATATTCTTTATGCTTTCTTTTGGTTTGTTCTTTCTCCAAATTTTTGAATGTTTAATTCATTTCTTTGCTTTTTCAGTTTAATTGATATTTAAGGCTATTTTCAATATTTAAAATTAAATATATATTTAAATGATTTCTTATACTGATTAAGTTACTTTAGGTCTTTTATTGTCTAGGTTTTTTTTGTCTAGATTTGTCTTAATTGAAGGAGACTTCTTTAAATCTGTTATTGGTGTGTTTCTGTTCATTTTATCCTTGAATCTCCTCTAGATTCTGATTTATGAAAGTTGTTCCCTTTAGTGCAGACCTTCTTTTATTTTGAAGGGAGCATTGGTTGGTTAGCTTACAGAATTCACAGAGCCTAGATTGTCCCAGATTGTCAGACCTTTTTCTGATCCTCTTGGCCTCATCAATAAATTAGGAACTTTTCACTTGGTTAGGGTGAAGCAGTCACTAATTTTGCTTCAGTTGTTTTCTTTAATTCTAATTAAAGTTATTTTAAAAATAAAACTGCATGTTATTTATTAATAGTATGCAGTGCCCATATATTTGTAGCTGCTTGACCAAAACATTAGCTCCTTGTGGATGTGGGATGCTGACTTCTCAGGTAATTACTTGGTGAAAAAGGAAATGTTTTCAAAATCATATGCTTAAATGATACAAGATAGCTTGATGAGTCTATGTCAACAATGAGAACACACCTGCCAGAAGGACTAGATGTTAAGATGGCAAGTACAAATGGCATGCAGCTACTAATGTAGTCAGTACTATAAATTGTGGAAACCTTCTCTAGATTGAATATAAGTCAACATAAATTATGCGTGAATTTTTACAGACAAGATCCATTCAGACTTGAAAACCAAAGGGAAAGCTTATCTCCAAATTAAGACTCAACTCTTTACTTTTAAATAAAGGAGAGCAAAGAAAATGAAAATGCAACCCAACTTTCATTTCAAAGAAAAATCATACTGTGGTTGGCGGTTCTGAGCCCAGGGACACATGGGTCCCTCTTCTTTGTTGATGCACTCTGGCATCATCTGAACCCTTGAGAGAACTCTGACAATCTCTGAACAATGTGATTTTTGTCATACAATATCATACAGAGTTAGGTGCGATTTGATTTGAGTAATAGAAGAGGCATGGCATAGTGCCAAGCTGACACCAGAGGAAGATGATTTTTTTTTTTAACTTGAACATCAATACCTTTGCTTCTTAAAGAAAGAGAGTGGTTGAGGGCATAAACATTTTACTCAAACAGCAACATTGAACTGAAGGGTGACAAATGAATAGCTCAACATATGGGTACAATTCAATCCTGTTAAGTGTGCTGCCAAAATTTCTAGCATTTGGAAAATTCAGAGAACACAAAAATGTTGAGAATTATCACTGTGAATTTGCAAAGGTGAATAAAATAAGGATGAAGAAGGATTGTGATTGAGACTTACCACGAAGCTGGAAGTCACAATCCAAAGTCCAAGAATCAGGGATGATGTTTTCATCCTTTCTTGTTATGCCCTGAAAATGGTCACATGGTTATCCCTGTTAGCCACATGGATGGATACATTGGGTAGGTTCAAGTTATTCAATTGGAAAAAATGCAATTTACATTTTTATGCATAATCTTCAAGAGACATGGCTTTCTGGATAACAATGATGGGAAAATGTTCGTGGATGTTACATGAAGAAATGGTCCATTTTTAAAAGTAATAAAACCGCCATATGAGTAGATAACAGTATTGCTGCTTTAAGAAATCATAATATGGATTTTTTGTAAATTTATGATTAGGGCATTTTTTATTTTCCTGGACAGTAAACTTAAATCATAGTCTTTCCTAGGAACATATGTATAAAGAAAATCATTACCCTATTTACAGGTGATGCAAGAACTTCTTGTTTTAAAAATTATTGCTTATTGTTTGTTGTAAAATCTTTTCTTATTCCACAAGAGTCTTACTAATTAAGAATTTTAAAACTTCATATCAGTGTCAAAGAATTTTCAAGTCTTCATACCTCCTATCTCTTAAGTGAGTCACCCATAATCTGCCTCTGTGCACCAGGCTACACTCCTTACACACCTATCTATTTCTTTCACTGATTATCAATGTTTTCTGTGAAATAATTAGACTACCAGTCAAGATTGATGTAAGGAAATAGAATAGGTGGAAAGGGATATAGCCCATTCAAAATCATCTTTGAATTATGATTTTCAATGTTTGTAAGTATATATTTTTAGAAGTGTGTCTCAGCAGTGTGACCACAGATAACTATGTTTAAACAGTATGAGTGAAAGAAAGTATGTCCTAAAAAATGCAAGGTAGATAATTCCGGGTTTCTTATGTAGGATCTCAGAGAAGGAAGGTATATTCTGAAACTGGAAAGAACTTTGTTGTAGGACCCGGTACTTGAGTTGGTAGAGCATAGATCTGCATGGCGGCAAAAGAGAACAATCTTCTCCCAGACTTCATTCCTCAGTGTGGGAGTCAGGTGAAGACCAAAAATATCTCCTTATATGCAAAAGGAAAAATTGACATTTTTGTTTTGGAATCACCATAAGAGGTAAATGACCTAATAATGTGAAAATACTTTGAAAGCTGTAAAGTGATTTCCAGTTGTATGGTCCTTATGTGATTATAATTATTTCAGATATATCAACTCCCAGTTCCCAACATCTTAGATTATTTAAGAGATATTTGAGCTTTAAGCAGAAGAAAAAAAATGTAATAAAAGTTATTTGTTACATAGGTTCTCTATGCCAGGCTCTATGATAGGCATAGCAGGGAATACAGAAATTTCTAAAATAAGATTCCTGTGGCAAGAAGGTCAATGTCTAAAACAGAAGTGATATGTAAGATGAGCTGTCATAAGAGAAGAAAACATGATAGTTGCAGAGGTGAACAGAAGTATATTTGTCACTGTGTCGGCTCAGAGCAGCCACAAATGTGTTCCGATTGCCAGAACTTTCCCTTCCACACAATCATGCTAGGTGCCTAGGTCCTTCCTGAATCTCTGGAGTTTGCAGTGCTCCTTCTAGAAATTCTTTGTATCTCTGCAAAGAAAATGTACTTTTTCTCTCAGTTTTCTTTACAAAAGTTGAAAACTGTGTTTCTGTTCTAAATCTTTTTCCTCCGGATGAAACTTCCATATTTTCAATATATAAAAAATTGATCTTTTTTAACAGCCTAGCTAGAACTTGAGACCATTCTTTGAAGTGAAGTATTGCAAGAATGGAAAAACAAACACCACATGTACTCAATATTAAATTGGAACTAATCGATCCACACTTATGTGCACATATGGAAGAAAAACTCAATGGAAATCAAGCAGATTAAGGGGGGAGGATGGTATGGGTAAATTCACACCTAATGGGTACAGTGTGTACTGTCTGGGTGAAGGGAACACTTATAACTTTGACTCAAACTGTTATGTACAAGAGCAAATTATGTAGCCAAAATGTGAGTACCCTCACAACATGCTTTAATTTCTTTAAAGAAAATTAATTGTCTTCAATTTCATAATATAATTAAGAAAAGAAAAGATAATATAATACTGCAAGGTTTTTATGCAAAATGACCTGAATAAAAGCATAATTCAGAAGTCTCAAATGGAGAATTCCTAGTACATACCTGTATGGGGCAATGCTTCTCACATATGGGTCAAAATGTTGGTGAAATCCGACGGTGGCCGGTTGCTGTCTTATGGTGCTCTTAGGGTAGCAGCTGAGTCAAATGAGAGAGCTTTTGAAGGGATATATAGCTTTTTTTTTTTTTTCTACATAAGACTTCTTATAGTCTTCAATGTTTGTTGGTGATAACAGAAAGTTTTATTGGTAGAGAAGGTCACTTCTGGATTGATAATCTTTATCCACACAAAGAAATGGCAGTTAGCATGTTTGGCAGCAAATCTTTTCGTATCTATTCATTAGTAAGGAACATTGTGATTATTTTACTCACGTTCTCCCAGTGAATTTTATGTCCTGGGATTAAGCTATATAAATTCTTTTGGGTCATTGGATTCCCACTGCCGTTGGTACTAATATGCCAATTGTTTATGACGATTTTGTACCCATAAGCTTTCATTTACCTCCCAGTTATCCAGGGACTTGTGCAAATCTTTACTAACTCTTTCAAAAGTACACAAATCCATGAGCTGTACAAAGAAAAGAGGTGAAAGACATTGGCTTGATGTTTAATAAACCCATTTTTAGTTCCTGGAAACACAGCTAAAATGAATCTTCCATCCTGTATCTAGGGGCCTTTTGTCTGTCTAGTTCTGGCCAATGGAACATGAGCAGAAAAAATACATAGCACTCCTGAGCTTGGCCATTTAAATGAGCCTTGCTTTCTCTCTATCTTTGAGCAAAATACAAAGGGAGTGAAGGGGGTTGTGCAGACACCTGGCTGAAGGCAGTTTCAGGCAGAGAGCACAATCATGTACAGGCCCTGAGGTCAGAGAGTGCCTGGATTGAAGAAAACAAGGAGGTCAGAATGGCTGAAGTTAATTTTCTCTTCCTGTCTTTGCTCAAATGTCATCTTTGTAGTGAGATTTATATCTTTACATCCTATTGAAATAATCACAGTATGTTCTCTTCAGCATTTACTTGTTCTCCTTGTTCTTTCCTTGTTCACTTGCTGCCTTTGACATACACGGTGGGCAGAATGATGGCCCTCGAAGATGACCACATTCTGACCCTCCGGAACTCATGAATATGTTAGGTTCTGTGATAAAAAGGGAACTAAGGTTGCTGGTGGAATTAAGGTTATTAATCATATGATTTTAAAATAGAGATTATTTCGGATTACCTGGTGGGCCTAATGTGATCAGAAGGGTCCTTAAAAGTGGAATAAATCTGTTAAAAAAAATATGGAGGCAGAAGAGAGTCACAGGGAGCTGTGATGATGGAAGAAAGGAATAGCAAGTGCAATAGTGCTGGCTTTGAAGATGAAGAAAGCAGCCTTTGGAAGGTGTAAAAGGTGAGAAAATGGTCTTCCAGAGGCTCCAGACAGGACCTTAGCCCCACCAAAACCTTGATTTTTTATATTTGTATGGTTTGAAATACAAAACTATCCATAAAGGTATAAACAGAGAAGTCTAGTTTCCATAATGCCTTCTCCTTACCTATCTCATTTCTCTCTTAGGTAATTATGTTTATTAGATATTTGTTGCTTCACATTGCGATGGGGCTGGGGCAGTATTGCTTCTGGGCACGTCTGAGAGAGAGTGGGGTCTTCTACCTCAGTGAAATTTCTAGGGACCTGGTGGGGCGGGGCCTGTCGTGACATCCCTTCTGCAGTGAAGAATAAGTTGTTACTTCTGGCCCCGCCTACAACCAAGAAAGAGGCCTAGTGAGATTTTGGAGACAACACGTTCCTCATTTGGGTGTGTTACTCTGGCCCATTTACTGAGTGACCTGAAAAGCTGCTAGTTTTGAGTGGGGCCCAGAATAGGAGGAGGCTCTGCAACAGGTCCAGCCTACTGTACAAGCTGCTCTGCAACTTGGGCCAAATGATCCAGCAGATACAATGGTACTCAAGGTGTCTTGTGGCAGATGGGGATGCTGGGTGGAGCCTTTGTCAGGACCTTATAGGTGAATCACAAAAGAGGCCTTTATGATTTTGGAGCAAGGCCCTGCCATCATCCATAGGTAACTACTCTCCTTTTGAGAAGCAGGTCTTCTGCCTGCTACTGGGCCTTGTAGAAACTGAATGCTTGACCATAGGCCACCAAATTACCATGTGACCTGAATCGCCTATCACAAGCCGAGTGTAACCTCAGCCGCCAAGCACAGCAGCACTCCATCTTCAAATGGAAGTAGTATATACGTGATGGGTCCCAAGCAGGCCCAGGTAAATTATATAAAGAAATGGCTCAAATGCCTGTGGTTCCTACTCCTTCTGCACTATCTCCTCTCTTCCATCCTGCACCTATGGCCTCATGGAGAGTAGCCTGTGATCAGACAGGGTAGAGACAGAAGAAGAGAAGACTAGGGCCTGATTTACAGATGGTTTTGCGTGATATGTAGGCACTACCAGAAAGTGGATGGCTGTAGTACTACAGCCCATCTCTGGGGCATCCTTGAAGGACAATGGTGAAGGGAAATCTTTCCAGTGGGCAGAACTTTGACCAGTGCACCTGGTTGTGCCCTTTACTTGAAAGGAGACATAGCAAGGCATGTGATTATATGCTGATTCATGGGTTGTAGCCAGTGGTTTGCCTGGGTGGTTCAGTAACTTGGAAGGAACATGATTAGAAAATTGGTGACAAATTTGAGGAAGAGGCACGTGTATAGACATGTGAGTGGGAAAAAGATGTGAAGCTATTTGTGTTCCATGTCAGTGCTCACCAAAGGTTGACCTCAGCAGAGGAGGACTTTAATAATGAAGTAGATGGGATGATCTGTTCTGTAGGTACCTGCCAGCATCTTTCCCCAGCCCCCTGGCCCCATCATTGCCCAGTGGGCTCATAAAATAAGTGGCCGTGGTGGTAGGGATGGAGGTTGTGCATGGGTTCAACAACATGAACTCTCACTCACCAAGACAGACCTGGCTATGGCAACCACCGAGTGGCCACTCTGCCAGTAACAGAGACCAACAATGAGCACCTGATATAGTGCCATTCCCTGGAGTGAGCAACCAGCTACCTGGTAGCAGGCTGATTACATTGGACCACTTCCACTGTGGAAGGGCAGCATTTTGTCCTTACAGGAAGAGACACTCTAGAGATGGATTTGTCTTCCTTGTGTGCAATATTGGCGCCAAACTACAATCTGTGGACTTACCCAGTGCCTTATCTACCATCCTGATACTCCACACAGCATTGCTTCTGACTAAGGAAGTCACTTCATAGCTGAAGAAGTGCAGCAATGGGCTCATGCTCATGGAATTTACTATTCTTACTATGTTCCTCATCATCCTGAAGCAACCGGCCTGATAGAACGGTGGAATGGTTTCTCGAAGTCACAGTTGCAGTGCCAGCTAGGTGACAATACTTTGCAGAGCTAGGGCAAAGTTTTCTAGAAGGTTGTCTATGCTCTGAATCAGCATCCAATACGTGGTACTGTTTCTCTTATAGAGAGAATTAACAGGTCCAGAAATCATGGCACGACTCACCATCACTCCTAGTGACCCACTAGCAAAATTTTTGCTTCCTGTTTCCATAACTTTATGTTCTGCTGGCCTAGAGATCTTAATTCCAGGGAGTGGAATTCTTCTATATGGAGACACAGCAATGATCTCACTGAACTGGAAATTAAGAACTGCCATCTTGCACTTTGGACTTCTCGTGAATCAGTGAGGAGCCTCTGCATCAATAGGCTTGAAGGGAGTTTCGGTGTTGACTGGGGTGATTGATCTGAACTACCTAGGAGAAATTGGACTACTACTCCACATGGAAGTAGAGAAGAGTATGTCTGGAACATAGGGGATCCCTTAGGTTGTCTCTTAGAATAACCTTATCCTTTACCATCATTTTTTCTTTCTTTTCTTATTCCTTAATCATGTAACACAAGATTGACTTTATATATCAATATCTAAGTATTGTTAGTTGAACATCATGATATTTAAGTTATGGGAAGTTATTAGAAAAAGAATAAAGATCACCCAAAAATGTTACTTCTTTTGGGGATGGGATTGGTGCATTTTTGTTTGTATGCATCACATTAGGTGGAATTATGCCCTTGCTATTGCCTTATCCAGAGATTAAGTATGGTCTAAGGAGATGCATTTGAGTGCCAGGGTGACAAAGGTGGACTTGTGGTGGTTGATATTAGATGTCAATTTGGGTTGAGGTAAACCTAGAAGGTTTGTTGTTTCTGGGTGTGTCTGTGAGAATGTTTCCAGAGGAGATGGACAGTGAATCAGTGTACTGAGAGAGGAGACCCGAACTCTGTGTGGACAGGCACCATCCCATCAGCTGGCAGCCTACCCAGGACAAAGCAGGCGGAAGACGGTTGACTTTGTTTCCCCTCTCTCTCCCTTCTGGTGCAGGACGCCTTTTTCTCCTCCTGCCCTTGGACATCAGTTCTTCAGCTTTGAACTCTGGGACTTGCAATGGTGGCCTCCTGAGAGCTGTAAGGCCTTCAGCCTTAGAATGGGGGCTGCACTGATGGCTTTCCCAGTTCTGAGGCTTTTGGGCTTGGTCTGAGCCCCAGTACCAGCTTTTTTGGTTTTCCACTTGCAGATGACCTGTTGTGGGATTTCCCCGTTATGATCGTGTTAGCCAGTTCACCCCTAATGAATCCCCTTTTATATATCTATATCTATATCTATCCTATTTTGTATTTATGTTCTATTGTCCTATCTCTTTGGAGAATCCTAATATACATATGGTGCTGTTTGTTTTTTTTTTTTTTTTTTGAGACAGAGTCTCGCTTTGTTGCCCAGGCTAGAGTGAGTGCCGTGGCGTCAGCCTAGCTCACAGCAACCTCAAACTCCTGGGCTCGAGTGATCCTTCTGCCTCAGCCTCCCGGGTAGCTGGGACTACAGGCATGCGCCACCATGCCCGGCTAATTTTTTTATATATATATCAGTTGGCCAATTAATTTCTTTCTATTTATAGTAGAGACGGGGTCTCGCTCTTGCTCAGGCTGGTTTCGAACTCCTGACCTTGAGCAATCCGCCCGCCTCGGCCTCCCAAGAGCTAGGATTACAGGCGTGAGCCACAGCGCCCGGCCTGTTTGTTTTTTTTAATAAGCATGCACACATTTATTTTCTCTACTCTCATATATGAAATGTGGTGTACTTTTGTATTTTCTACACCTTGCTTCCCCCCCACACACTTAATTATATGTTTTGAAGATCTCTCCATGTCAGAACACAAGCTTTCCTCATTCATATATTTTGTTTATTTTTCTGAGACAGGATCTCACTCTGTTGCCCAGGCTAGAGAGCAGTGACATCATCACAGCTTGCTGCAACTTCAAGACTCAAGTGATCCTTCCTGCCTCAGCCTGCCAACATGCTGGGATTACAGGCATGAGCCTCCAGGCCTGACCTTCTCATTTGTTTTTATAGCTTACATAGCTTTTTTTTTTTTTTTTTATGTGAATGTACTATGGTTTATTCAACCAGATCTCTGTATCTGAACTCATGGATTTTCCCCATTCTTTTGCTATTATTAATGCCACCGTGTATAAGATTATACAGGTAGCATTTTGTATATGTATAGGTATATATGTAGGATAGATTTCTATAAATAATATTGCTGGTTAAAAGAATAAATATAGCTGAGATCTTAAAACAATATTACCAGATTTTACTCTTTAGGTACCATTTTAAACCTCTATAATTTCTATAACAAGGCCTGTTTCCCACAGCCTCACCATAAAGAGTGTCCTCCTTTGAATTTATGCCCATATGTTAGGTGAGAAATAATATCTCAGTGTAGTTTTATTGCCCATTTATGTTATTACAAGTGAAATTTAGCAGCTTTTCATGTTTACAAGATGTTGTATTTTTTTTTCTGTGAACACTCTGTTCATGTCATTGTCATTTTTTATGGTGACCTGTTTTTCTTCATTCCTAGATACTGTTCATATTTTTTTGGGAGAATACTCTTTTGTCTGTGATACAAGCAAAAACATTTTTCCCCTAGTTTATCATTGTTTCTTTATTTTGCTTACAATGGTGGCTTTTACAGAAGATTTAGAATTTTTTGTAAAGTAATCAATCTTTTCTTCTTTGGCTTTAGGATTTTTAGTTCTATTTACAGAAGGCTCCAGGGATGTAAAGGAATTCATCCAAGTTTCTTCCTAGAAACTAAGTTTTGAAAATTTAAAACTTTGATCGTGTGTGTCTATCTTTTTTCCAAAAGGCTCTCCACTCTTTTTCCAATAACATTTATTAAAAAGTCCCATTTTGCCTGATTTGAGACTCTGTGTTTATCACGTACTATATTTCTTTACTCATATGGATCTATTCATGAGCTTTCTATTGGTTCTATTCTGTTGTTGTCATCTTGTTTTTTTAGTAGTTGTTATATAGGAAGATTTTAACTTTATTTTAATAGCCACACGTTAATATCTTTAAGCGCTGACCTGAGTTCTCTCTTCCTTTAGGCAGTGTCTATTGGTTTCCTACTCTGTGAAATAATAAAACTAACTTGTGGCATCTTCCTCCTCCTTTTTTCCCCTCCACCATCCAATGTTAGTACACAGTGTTATATTTCTTAATATTTGCTTTGTATGTTTAGACATGCTTAAGATTTTATGACTTGATTTGTTGGCAGGACATGATCTTTTGTCTCTCAGCTTTTATCAATGAGGCAATCAGTGAATTTATTTCACTTTTTGCCATTTCTCCATTTCCTCCTTGGAAACTAAGCAGTTTATTATTAGGGAGCAATGCCCATGAAAAATAGAGGATGAAGCAGAAGTGGGCAGAGGAAACTTTCAGACCATGATGCAGATCTGATATCCGTGAAAGCAAAAGGGGCAGGAAGCAAGATTAGGAGGGAGAGCCTTAGTCCAGGATGTAGATTTGGCAAAGTCTCGGCCATAAGGAGAGTTGTGGAGCACAGGTTGCCTGTTGCAGAGTCCCATCTTGGGCAGAAATGTCCAGACCCAAGTACTCCTGTGGTGATCAGTCCTGGGCTGATCATACAGAGCTACTCCAAGATGAGCCTGGGAGGGACAGAGGTAAGTGAGTGGCCAGGGATCTCTGTCAGACAGAGAAGCATATGGCAAATGCAGAATCTGGATTGGGAACATGTTAAAATAAGTACGATTAAGCTAAATACACTAAGTAAATTAACTACTTTGTTTGAAGGATAGAAAAAAAATTCATGTTCAGAGATAGTGTGCCCTACCCTGGCCATTTGGCTGATTAGTGGCAGAGTTAACAAGAATGTGAGTCTTCATTTAGGCCTCTTTTCACCAGTCTGAGGCAAGAAACTTCAAATACACACAATCAAAATAGATTGCCATTCGAAGTTTTTATTAGTTAGAAAAAAAATCTAAACACAATCACCAGGGTTCTGATTAATAGTAGTAGTGACAGAAAAGAAAATACCTCCACATTCCTGATTAACATCATCTCTGTATATCAGGTAGCTAATTTTTATGCTTTTGTAAGTAAAGTCATGGTTTATTTTCAGAGACAATTTTGCAAACAACAATAGAGTAGTAGTTTGGTATGGTTTAAAACACATTCAAATGTATGACTAAATGTTTTTAGAAAATATTCTACTGTGGAATACATTTCACATTGAATTAATGTGAATTAATTGAATGGATAGTGAAATATTGTAAGTACCATGGGAACATGCAGAAAAATCTTTTGTGGTTCACAGAGGCTAGAATCAGGTACATTAGATCTAAATTAACTAGATATGAGACAGCAAATGTCAAACATGAGGTTTAAACAGTTACATGCTCTCAAAATGTAGTGCCAGTCTTGGTTTATGCTTGGCTGCCAAATTTCATTCCATTCACTTCAAATCTTCACTTCAAATCAACTTTCTTCTTTCTTGGCTCACAGGTCTATCAATAGATAGATTTAGATAAATGTATCTGTCTATAGATATTTAGGTATTTTTGTTCATTTGGAGAGACTCAATTTTATCCCTTCATGTTTATAGGAATTAAGTGATTAAGGTCCGTTTTTGATTGAGGCTGACATGTAGTGACCTTGTAGTTTCCCACATTTAGGAAAAAGTAAATAGTTGATGAGCCATGAAGTTTTCTCTCTTTATCTAATGACTTTCTCTCCCTTTAGTGGGCTATTTCTGTAGGTCCCAAAAAGTGATCTTGAATCTTGGACATGCACCTGGTTTGTGGGATAGAGGTGGTTTGTCTTGTTAATAGGTCATGTGGGGGTGAATAGTTAGATTGAAAGATTAGTGACGGTGCTTTAAATCTGAGTAATATAATTTCACTTTGTGATTTGTGGTAAAAGTAAAGATGGTAGTTCTGTCCTTATAAATTGCATGTTATAAATGACAGCACACTTTATAACATATGTACTAAGGATTGAGCAAATACTCAAAAATTCTTTTTAGCTTATTCTCAAAAGCTGTAAGAAATTGAGAAATTTTATTTTGGGTGGGAGATGAAGTTGGTTGTTTAACAGTAGTAGTTTGGTTTGTGGGTGCAGCTGTAGTTTTGGAAGGTTCAGGTGCAGCATTGCTTGGTGCAGCTGTGGTCTCTGGTACAGTGGTGTTTGGTGGTGCAGCTGTGGTTACTGGTGGTGCAGCTGTGGTCACTGGTGGTGCAGCTGTGGTCTCCGGTGGTGCAGCTGTGGTCTCCAGTGGTGGTACAGCTGTGGTCACTGGTGGTGCAGCTGTGGTCTCCAGTGGTGGTGCAGCTGTGGTCACTGGTGGTGCAGCTGTGGTCTCCGGTGGTGCAGCTGTGGTCTCCAGTGGTGGTGCAGCTGTGGTCACTGGTGGTGCAGCTGTGGTCTCCACTGGTGGTGCAGCTGTGGTGTCTGGCACCCGGGGTGGTATTGATCCAGCTACAGAAGAGCCTGTGTTGGCATTATTTTCTCCTGAAGGTATGGCAGTAGTATTCTGAGCAAGAGGATTCAGGCCTGGAGAGGTAGGAATTTTGGTAGAAGCAGATGGGGAATTCAGAGGTGGGATTTGGGTGGTAGTATTTTTGTTGATGATGTCATTTTTAATAGGACACTTGGGTGGCAGTTGATTATTTGGGAATTTGGGGGGCTTATTAGCTGAATGTGGGGGCCTCTTATGAGGTTTGTGTGGACCAACATGGGGAGGCTTTCTAATGAATGGATTCTGGTGATACAGGGGTCTAGAAGGTGGTGGGAATTGGTAGGCAGGTCTGGGTCGATGGGGATGATGCCTTTGGTGAAATAGTTCACGATGCTTCTTTCGACCTTCACTGAGCTATGGAAAAGAAAGAAAGTGAAAGAAGTAAAAAACATCTGCCACATTGATTTATCAGCTAGGGGATCATTGCTGACCGTGGATAAGAGCAGTGTTTGTGGAGTTTTGGGATTGGAGACTGGGTACAGCGGACCACATGATTGTCTTCTTAATTTCATCAAATCTCAATAAAGAATTGCTATTAGAATGTTTTCTTTTGTCAAGGGTCTACTTTTCAGCTAACTGAGTTGAATGTATTCCTGTGGATATAGCCTGCATGATTAGCTAGATTTGCACTTTTGTGCTTACAGTTTCTCTCTTCTTTCTTTGGTAGAAAATGGTCAAGTTACTCCCCGAGGCCTCAGCAAAACGACAGCTGGTAACTTAGCCTGTTCACAAAACTTTAGTTAAAGATATTCAACTGACATCCAGGAGCCTTTTCTGAATCACATCCCTTATTTTACTATCATCAAAACATAAAATAAAACAATCAAATAACAAAAGCCCAAACAACAAATTTACCAAACAAGCAAAGTATCCCACCCCAGCTCTATATTCTCTGTGTCCCTGGAAACAGTTTAGCCTTTATAAATTGTAGAAATAACTGTGGTCATTACTTTTTAATGTTATTAAAAAAATTAGAATTATGAAAAATTGGGGGGGTCACAAATCATCTGATCTTGTAGGAAAAATTTTGCATGTTTATGTATTTTTGTCTGGAGAGAGGACTGACAGCTTTCATGAATTCTCAAAGGTGTTTGTCTGAAAATAACACTGATCTAGTCCACACATACATATGATACTTGATCTTTTTCCAATACACCTGCTGAATAGCTTTCCTGCTTATGCTTGACAATCTCTTTTGGTTAGGAACTCAAAACCATATCTTCCAAAGTGGGTTGGTAAAGAGTTCTTGATAATGAATGGGCTTTTTTTCTTGATTTCCATTTTTAACTGAATAAAAATTTATTTCTTCAGATTTCCATTCTTTGGTCCCCATTTTATGTTTTGGCAACACATAGAAGATCTGGGAGCCTTTTAAAATTTGAAAATAACTTCCATGCTATCTGGATCTTACATTTTACAAGATTAATATTTTTGATTCTTTAGCCATTATTTACATTATTTGGGTCAGAATATCACCACGATTTCAGTTTCTTATCTCTAAACACACTGTAGTTTGTATCCTGTTTTTCTGTATTTGATCTCATACTAAATTTTTAAATGATCAAGTATATTAATTTAAACTGGAGAAAGGAAATATTAACTTAAGGGTAAGAGGAACACCCCAAAGTCCCAAACAAGGATAGGTTACATTTTTCCTCCTGATAATTCCCACTTAAGTCCTTTTTTTAACCACCAAATATATAAATCATGCCAGCTCCATGTTATACAACTCTTTTTGGAGAAAGTTTAGTGCAGATAAAGTGACAACTTCTGAGACTAGCAGAGTTGTTTAGCTAAGATAACTTCCTCAGAGACTAATATATCCAGCTTCAAAAATAGCTTTGGGAATTTTTGAGGAAGACCCCCAAGGCAATCACCGCAGTGCAAAAATAAAAAATGGGATCTGATCAAATTAAAAAGTTTCTGCACAGCCAAGGAAACCATCAATAGAGCAAATAGACAAACCCACAGAGTGGGAGAAAATATTTGCTCTCTACACCTCTGATAAAGGCCTAATAACAAGAATTTATCTAGAGCTTAAAAAAATTAACAAGAAAAAATCAAATAATCCCATCAAGAAATGGGTGATGGAAATGAAAAGAAACTTCTCCAAAGAAGACAGAATATTGGCATGCAAACATATAAAGAAATGCTCAACCTCTCTAATTATTAGAGAAATGCAAATCAAAACCACAATGAGATACCACCTAACCCCAGTAAGAATGGCCTGTATCAAGAAATTCCAAAACAACAAATGCTGGCAAGGATGTGCAGAGACAGGAACACTCCTACACTGCTGGTGGGACTGCAAATTAGTGCAACCTTTGTGGAAAAGAATTTGGAGATACCTCAAACAGCTAGAAATAGAAATACCATTTGACCCTGCAATAGCATTGTTAGGCATCTACCCAAAAGAGCATAAGACATTCTATTATAAAGACATCTGCACACGAATGTTTATAGCAGCACAATTCACTATTGCACGATCATGGAAACAGCCCAGGTGCCCATCAATTCATGAGTGGATAATTAAAATGTGGTATATGCTCACAATGGAATATTACTCAATCCTAAGAAATGACAGTGAGCTAGCACCATTTATGCTATCCTGGATTAAGCTTAAGCCTGTTATCCAAAGTGAGGCAACACAAGACTTGGAAAATGGGCTCCACATCTACTCGCCATCAAATTGGTACTGACTGATTTAAATTTCGATTTTCAAATGGTGGCAATACCCACCAGAGATTCGGTGTGGGGGGACCCAATCTTAGGGATGGGACGAGCATTCTGGAGGGGGAGGGCATAACTGTAACCCTTCTTAGGGAGAGGCAAAGATATACAATGTAACCAAAATGTTAAACAAAACAAAACAAAACAAAAAAACCTTTCTAGCAGGTGGCGGGCAGGCAGGAGTGGGGAGGAGGAAAGGGATGTATGTTTCCATAACGTGTGCGATGCACACCACCAGGGGACTGGACATTTCGGGGGGAGGGAGGGGGCAGGAGCAATATTTGTAACCCTAACAATATTTGTACCTCCATAATATGATGAAATAAAAATCATGTTCTAATAAAAAAAATAGCTTTGGAAAACAGTACTTGTTTAGAAAATGAAATTATCCAGAAAAATCTCAGTTCCTGGAGTGAACGTCAATAAACTAAAGTAAGGGCCTCTGATCCTTATAACTTTATTTTTGGATAGATCTCTCTTAAGGGGGCATGGATTTCCAGAATCTGTAACATTGACTTTGGGAACCTCCCAGGAGATCATCTCCATTATAGGGGTGTTGTTTTCTCCTATAAAAGAAGCAGGTCACATGGTTCAAATCTTTCCCTGGAGACTCAATATGCAATCCAGATCATTACAAAACTGCTCCGATTGAAGCAGGATTGGGAGTGTCTCACTCCACTAGGTCGGTCTCTTCCTTTCCAGGTGGTCTCCAAGGATGTTATGAAGAATGTCCATATCTTGGAGGAACACATTTGAAACATTGCAACAGTGGAGGTTTGGGTCTGTCCTGTGTCTGCCATTAAATAACTGAGTTACTTTATGCAAGTCACTTAATGATACTGGGACTCATTTATGAAATTATTTGTATTAAATTAAATTCCAGATCCTAATTCTGTGATATTTATGCTTCAAAATAGTAATGTGTTCTTTCTCTTAATCAGATGAGCAGCTTCATGAGGGCAGGGATTCTCTTTTGCCCGTCTCTGTATACCCAGTACCTAGAACTATCCCTGACTCATGGCAGGCTAGATTATTTATTGAATGAGTGAATGGATGGAAATGATAATAAATAACTAATGTTTTACTGAATAAAGTCTTAACATTTAAAACTGTTTGTTAGCATATAAGATAGTTTCAGCTATTTTACTTTAGGTGACTAAAGTAATACCTATGCCATTTTTATATGAAGGTGAATGAATTAAAATACTATAATGTTAACTTAGCATAGAACATGTGTCAAATGACCAGTTTGTCTGATTTACTTAAAATATTATTATTATTATTGGCTATTACAGATGGCTATAACAGAACTTGTTTATTGGAATTGGGTTTAGGGAAGTTTGAGAGGAGAGGGAGCTGAAAATGTATGCCTCTAAGGTTCTGAGCCCAGACGATTGAAGTATGGAGGTGCTTATGATAAATATGCAAAGAGGAGCATATTAAAGATATCAACCCTTGCCTGTCTGTTCACATTCATTATTTTTATATAAAAAATCTTTAAAAAGCAGCTACTTTGTGTCGAGCCCTATTCTAAGGGGTTTACAAATGCAAATTTATTTAATATCTTAGCAACACCATAAGTGGGTACTATTATTATCATTACACAGATAAGGAAACAGTCTCAGAAGGATTAAGGTACTTTTAGGACAATATGTCTCCATGTGCAAACCACACGTCTGGGTAGGGGGAGAACTGAGGGATGAGGAAAGAGTGGGCTGGAGTCAAGGGTGTAGGAGGGGAGAGACACTCGACACCGGGAGCAAGAAAAGAGGTGTAGAAGGCAGCAGAAGATTCCTAAAACAACTAGGGAATGCCAAATTCTCTAAGGATGGAAGAGAAGGAAAAATTAGTCACGAAAGAAACAGAAAGAGTCAGAAAGGAAGAGGAATAGAAGAGTACAAGGTCAAGATTGCATTGACTCAAAATGAGAAAGCACACTAAATTTCTGCATTTGAAGTTACTAACCTATTTTTATGATCATTGGAATGTCCTTTTCTAACAAGGAAGGAAGTAGTGGTTAAATAATGTTTCATTAAACAGAGGTCCTTATCTGACTCCAGACTACATCCCTTCCATCTTTCTTTGGGACACCTGGCAGACAGGAGCCAGACTGTCTGCTCCCTGAAATCGCCCTACAAAAGTAGGTTGGTGCAAGAGCTCCAGGCCTGGCCATTTTTGGCTGGGGGCTGCTGCTACTCTCTGATACATCCCTGTAATTTTCCAAGGATCAAGTCAAGGTCTTCTTGTGCTACTTCCTTGTGTTCAAATTCTTTAGAAACTTTCTCTCACTAGAAACTTTGAGATTTGGGCAGTTTGAAGAGCTTTATTTATTCTGAGCATAAGGAACAAATGATTCTTTATGTGTCAAAAGGCCTCCTCGAAATAACCTCAGATTTCATCATTCCATGATGACAAAATGATTTGTGTTGATTGGAATGTCATTCAATCTAGAGGTTTTGGTTAACCAAGGGTTCCTTATTAAAATTTAACTTATTAAAAATTTAACATCACTGTGCATATTCTGACCCTGAAGGATTAACAACTATGTAAATAGAGATTGTAATAATCTTACAGTCATAATTTTTGCATCTACATTATGTTTTACAATTTATAAATACACGTGTTCTCATTCATCCTTTAACAGCCTTTTGAAGGATACACTGTTAATATTATTTTATGCATAGGGAAATTGAATCCCTGTAGATAAATTTTAAATTGCTTAAAATTCATCTAGATCAGGGGTCCTCAAACTTTTTAAACAGGGGGCCAGTTCACTGTCCCTCAGACCGTTGGAGAGTGTGCACTCTGGGCCCGGGACGAGTCGGGGGCTGAGCAGGACAGGCAGTGGTGGTAAAAACACCCGGTGTGCCGGGTCCTCGGCGGGTGGCATGTGGCCCGTGGGCTGTAGTTTGAGGACGCCTGATCTAGATGGTCAGTACTAAGGTGAGGTTAAGCTCATGTCTTCTGAACCCAGCTTGAGTGCTCTTTATGCTACAATGACAGAAATCGGCATGAGAGTCCAGGGAAAAGCCAAAGATGGTTTTGTGGGGTGATATCATATGACAAATGGAAATATGAGAATATTCAGGATTAAATTCCATCCACTTTATCAGTTCTCCTGCCCTCTCTGTTCTCTACAATCATAATCTTTTGAGGCTATTCAGCCTCATCCATTAAATTTACATTTCACTTCTTGATCCTATTTCAAATTTGTCATAATAAAATTGAATAAATGTAGGTATATAGCCTTAGAAACAAACATGGTGATTATTACAGGGTTTATCACCTTGGCTCATTATTAATTTTAATCTTTCTTTCCTAGTATACCCTAAAAATCATAAAGATAGGGTCCCCTTTGTAATCTTCTCTTGGTTTTGGAAACCATCCTTTCCTGTCCCCTTTTGTGTTTCCTCCATTTTTTTCCATCCATACTCAAACTTCCTACACGTTATCCCTAGGTGATCTTGCAAGCTCTCACAGCTTCAAATATATTCTAGATAAAGACTTTACCTCTTGACTTCTTTCTGAACTCCAGACAAGGTATATTCAACTAGCTGCCTTCTTGATGTCTTCATGTGGAAGTCTAATAGCCATGTCAAATTTAACATGCCCCAACAGAACACTTTTGTTAATTTCTTTTACCACACACGTGATCCAACAGAAGGTATAGTATATTCAGTTACCAAAGTATATCCTAAATCCACTTTCATGTTTTGTTTTAACTGCTGACATTCAGTGTAAGTCACCATCTTTCATCTCTTTATCTCAACTTGTTTCTTGCCATCTGTTTTTCTGAGAATCCAGAGCCTTGTCACTCTTAGGAGTGCAGTGGTGTTGCCCTGATTGTCCTGACGCTTCCCTGACTGAGAACTGAATCCATATTCTACACCAACACCCAAAGGCCCTGTGAGATCTGTCTTCAGCATCTCTGTCACATCTCAACACATTTGTGATAGTTGGTGATCTGTAGATATTGATTAAATGAAATGAATCATTCCCTTATGCTTCAATTATCTATTTCCTTACATTTCACAGAACACAAAAGATGTCAGCCTTCTTAGAAATAGGGATTGCCTGTTATGCTTTAAAAGCCAAATGTTTGGTGCCCAAGAGAAGACTGATTTAGGTGGATACTCACTGAGAAGCAGGCACTCAGTGCACAGATACACACAAGCAGCGGCAACGTTTTCATCTTTTTCTGCAGTTCCTGGGAAAAACAGAAATATGGCTTACTGTTAGTTATGATATTGTGGGAGAGGGGTGCATTTTGGTGAATCGTGTAGTTTCGTTAGAAAATACAGTTTAAAATAGACCAATGCTCTCTGAAAATTACGTATATATTTTCATCCCACAGTGGTGAGGCAAATTTCCTTCAAGCCTAAGATATGTTCTTTTGGAGAAGCAGCAATGGAGTAGTGTCAAGAATTATTCAGTTTATTCAGTTATGACTAGTTTGCAACATGAACATTTTCTATGGATGCTAAAGATTGCCTATGAAAAGCATGGTCTTAGGAAGAAATAATTGTAGTCTTATTTCTATTTTAGTCCAAAAAGTCTTCCTCTTTGGTGAACCATCGTATATACTACCTGATATTTATTCAACACAGTTTTGTAAATATTCCTTGATGTTCTTTTAAGCACAGATGTTCCTTGTCTCTGGATGAGGTTGTTACTTAGGACAAAGAACCGTATCAAATAGACTCTTACTACAACTTCATTCTACTGAAGAGAAGGATGTGGCCTTTTACTTTTCTCATTTTGATTATGTATACAACATGTACATGGCAGCTTACCAGTTTTAGACAACAAAACAAAGGCTGTTACTTACACAAATCACAGCCTAGGATAAGTAAATTAGTGTGATGTCAATGTGGTGTGCTGTCCTATCAGATACCCTTCATAATACAGCCCTGTGTTTGGTCAAACTGTGTTAAAGTCATTCAGACTTGGTTTAAAATCCCAGCTCTGCCACTTACTGAGTGACTTTGAGTGAGCTGTAATCTTACTATTGTAAGATTGTTTTGAGGATGGACTGTAATAATATATATTAGAAATTGTACTGAGAATAATTCCTGATCCATCATGAAGGCTCAGTGGTACTTGTAGTTCTTGTGTATTAAGATGAAAACAATCTGGCCTAATTGGAGAAGGGAATATTATTATTTTATCACATTATTTCAATACATTATTTTATCAGTTTCCTAATATTTTAGGAAGTAAAGATTTTCTTTATTTTAAAGACCAAAAAAATATTCATACCAATCATATTTTCTTTTAATGACATATGAATTGAGCCTGTTATCACACAGTTTAGCAGTTCACCAGAAGAGAGAAGAATAACTGTACTAGAACTACTGCTAATATTTAATATACTTATGTTACCCAAAAGCTGCTCAGTTACATTAGAATATGTCTAAAATATCCAATACCTGGCGTAGTGTGAATCTTTCTTCTTAGGGTGTTCAATGCCACTGCTTGCTTCAGCTACCTTTGGGGATGCTTGACTTGCAGCAAAGGAAGAGAAGGCACATGAGAATTTTCAGGTTTTATAACTCTCCTGTTGAGCTTTATGGAAATAGGAATTTGTTGGATTTAGGATAAGGTCACTTCTGTCAAAAAATTTGCTTTCAAAGACAAAGAAAGAATAGTTGTAGTTTGTTAAGGTTGACAGTAGTCCTTTGTGATCAGTTTCTTCCTGATAAACACAGTGACGGTCAGAGGTTTGCAGTGACGAGTTTACTTGATTGATAGGAAGCATGATAGTGATTGATGACACTGATGGAGACAGACAACCATGGCCCAGGTTCTCCGAGCAGGGGCACATCTCCTGCCCTTCCTGTTGCCCTCCCAAAGTATCCAGACTAATTGTTTTCTGGCAGTTAATGTGTAATGGAGCACCATTTTTCCTTGTCAGTGAATACAATTTAACAAAGGGCAGAGATTAAAAAAAATAACATGATGCCAAATACTGGTGAAGGACAATTGCTTTAAAGCTAAAAAATGAACATTGAATTTTTAATGTGAGTAATTTTTAAAATTTTGACTTTTTTTTTTTTTTTTTGAGTCAGAGTCTCACTCTGTTGTCTGGGCTAGAGTGCCGTGGCATCAGCCTAGCTCACAGCAACTTCAAACTCCTGGCCTCAAGCAATCCTCTTGCCTCAGCGTCCTGAGTAGCTGGGACTACAGGTATGTGCCACTGTGGCCGGCTAATTTTTTCTATATATTTTTAGTTGTGCAGCTAATTTCTTTCTATTTTTAGTAGAGACAGGGTCTAACTCTTGCTCAGGCTGGTTTCAAACTACTGACCTTGAGAGATCCGCCCGACTCGGCCTGGCAGAGTGCTAGGATTACAGGCATGAGCCACCGCACCCAGCCTAAAATTTTGACTTTTTATTTTGAAAAATATTCAAATGTACAGAAATGTGAGAAGAATAGTATAATGTACCACTCCACACTCATCCCCTAGATTTCACAATGGTTAACACTTTGCTATGTATGCTTAAGTGTTTTGATGAAGTATTTTAAGGTTAATTACAAAAATCATAGCTAATCTCTTTCAGCACTTCACTCTAAAAAACATTTATAACACAATATCCATCTACATCTAACATTAATAATTCACACGTATAATCTAAAGCTAAGTCCATATTCAAATTTTCCCAATATTGCCAAAATATTTTTAAGCATTTTGTTCTTTTTTGTTTCTTTCTGTAAATTTAACAGGTACAATGCAATTTTGTTACATGGATATGTTGCATAGGGGTGAAGTTTGGGCTTTTTTTTAATGTAGCCATCACCTTCATATTGTACATTGTACCTGTTAAGTAATTTCTTATCCCTCACCTCCCTCCCACATTCCCATCCTTCCTCATCTTCAATGTCTATTATCTTACACGCTAGTGTGGGAGTTATATAATTACAAGTGACAACATGTGGTATTTGACTTTCTGTTTCTGTTACATCATGTAAGATAATGGCCTTTAGATCCATCATGTTGCTGCAAAATACATGAGTTCATTCTTTTATGGCTGAATAGTGTTCCATTGTGTATATTTAGTGCATTTCCTTTGTCCTTTTATGCATTCATCTGTTGATAGACACTTAGGTTGATTCCGTGTCTTTGCTATTGTGCATAGTGCTGTGATAAACATATGAGTACAGGTGTCTCTCTGATGTAATGCTTTCTTTTCCTTTGGGTATATGCTCAGTAGTGGGATCAAATAGTAACTCCATTTTTAGTTCTTTGAGAAATCTCCAAACTGTTTTCTATAGAGGTTGTACTAATTTACATTTCTACCAACAGCATGTGGTCATTTTGTTCTAACTAGGACCCAACTGAGGTTACATGTGTTACATTTACTTGTTATATTTCTAGTTTCTTCTATTCTAGAAATTTTTCTTTCTTTTCCCCTATGGTAGTGATATCTTGAATGCTTAGACAAGTTATCTTATAAATATTTATTTTCAGGAAAAAACCCCTTAAGAACCATTTTATATGGGTTTTCAAAATTAGATATTTATACCAGGGGTCCTCAAACTTTTTAAACAGGGGGCCAGTTCACTGGCCCTCAGACCGTTGGAGGGCCGTTGGAGAGAGTACATTCCACTCATGCGCACTGTGGGCCTGGGACGAGTCGGCTGCTAAGCAGGACAGGCAGTGGCAGCAAAAACACCCAGCAGGCTGCATGTGACCCGCGGGCTGTAGATTGAGGACACCTGATTTATACTATGTAAACTTGTTAACATGGAATACAATTTTGAAGGTGTGATTCCACTTCTAGCTAGTCAGTTTATTCTTTTGCATATATGGTCTCAGAGGGCAGGTTCAGAAATTATATTCTTTGGGTTCGATTCCTTGCTTTTCTACATATTAGCAAAATTTGGCAAGTTATGTAACTTTTCCTCCCATCCAGGTACTTAACCAGGCCCGGCCCTGCTTAGCTTCTGAGATCAGATGACATCAGGCATGTTCACGGGGGGGGGGGGGGGGGGGGGGGGGGGGGGGCTCTAGACAAGTTATGTAACTTTTCTAAGCCTCAATTTTTTTATCTGCAAAATAGGGATAACATTTATCTTCAAAGTTGTGAGAATAAAATCACATAATTTAAAGGATCTGACATGGTGTTCTTAAATTGAAAGCCCTCAGCTATTACATTGCCATCAATGAAAAGTTAGGGATAGTTTTTTTGAGATAGCACTGAGAGAGTAGATATGGGTTATAATATTATTTTCCTCTTTTCTTGCTAGTAACTAGTGATATGCATTTACAATATGCTTGTTAAAGTGAAAATTTAAGACAGTGGGGTAAAATTTTTATTGATGTGAAATAAGCTTTTCTGAGTACACAGCTTAATTAGAACAATTTTCATATCACCTTAAGTTATTGCCCACTAAGTTATCATTTGTAATGATATGAAAAAATTGACAGGACTTCCAGAAATGTCTAATTATTCCCACTTGTGATTCACATCTGGAGATAACAGGTTCAATTTTCTTTAAAGAGTGGGAAAGTTTAATTGGACCTAAGCCAGTACCTTTCATGTTTTATTTTTTACTAAATAATGAATAGCATTTATTCTTTCTTGCAGTGTGGAAGCCACTTTGGTTTTAGGAACTTATGATTATATATGTCAATTGCACAAAAATCTAGAAACAACATGTGGAATTGACTGACATAAAGACTATAAATCACCATTACGCCATATTTTAAATTAGCCCTGGGTATTGTAACATGGGACATGATATCATAACATCACAGTTGGTATACTGCCCAGTGAGTTCTGGAAAAGCTACAGCTAATTTTCTCTTCTTCACTGCACTCCTACCTCCACACCAAAATGCTTCATAGTTGAAAAAAAAATAGAAGCTTCTTATCTGATTCAGTCACAACTAGAGCTTGGTTGGTTAATTTTTGAAAAGTCCATTGAAGCAGAATTTATAATAGAAGAATTTTGTCAACCCACTTTTTATCCTGACTGGAGCCCCATTGGATTTTCCATATTTTATGCTTTCTAATTCTTCGGAACACAGTTTAAAAATGGAGAGCATCAATTATTTCAACCAATTGATCAAGACAGCCTTTACTATATCAACATTATTTTAGAATTTATATTTGTGGTTTGAAATCTATCTGCTGGTGTTACTAAAGTTGAGAGTTGACTTCCATTAGGGTTTTGAGAAGATCTTTGCAGGATGGGAGAGTCTATGGAATCCACTTTCAGGTTTAGAAAAATAATGTGGAGTTAAGACCAAGAGAATTTGACAATGATACCAACAGAAGATTGGCCTAGAAAAATAATAGAGAGCAATGTTTCAGCTTTGACTGGTATTGGCAGGAATTATATAATCTAAATTATGTCTATATATGCAAGAAAAAGAAAAGGAATGATATGCATCTTTGGTTTTTGATTTCCTACTATACCTACTTTATCTACATGACCAGTTGCAACATCTAAGTCCTTTTCATTTTCAAAGTATTTTCATACACTTCATAATTATCTGTCTAGAAAAATTTCTAGAGGAAAGTGTAGCATTCTCACAATTTGTGGGGACATTCACTTTGCTTAACATTACAGTGCCATCGAACTAACAATGGAGAATGGTGACAGTGAAATCTTCTTAATGCTTTTTCTAAGTACGTTGGTTAGGAGAAGGTTAGGTAAATAGTCTGTACTTTGCAGTAAAACGACTCATTTGGTATTTTCCATTTTTTCCACTTAAGTTAGCTTGTCAATCTTTTTTTTTTGGTCATGAGTACACTTTTTTGTATTAGCTATGTACTTCTGGCTTCAAATTTCTAAAACTGATCCTTTTTTGCCTAGAGATCCTTATTTATTTATTTCAAGATTTTACCTTCTGGTTTAAGTTCAGCAAAGCCTAATATAATCTACAAATCTTAAAAGGTAATGAGGGAGCTCTGTGTCTTTTCATTGAATAAAGCTCTTCCTCACTAAGGGAAATTATGATTATTTTTGTAATTGCTGCGTCTACCTCTGAAGTTTTAGGTTTACTTTAAAGATGGTACTTTGTATTGGAATGGGAGAGAAGGACACAGAATAAGAAAGTCTTAGACTTAAAGGGCAGGGAGAGCAGCACATCACTCTGCAGGAAACAGCAGGGTCAGTGGACACCCACAGCAAGATTGGGAAGATGATTCTCTGCATCTGTCCGTGGATATTCTTAAATTTTGTTAATTTTTGTAAAGGATAGAATCTTACTTTTTGAGCATAAGAGGAAATTTAATTGATGTCTGTGATAAAGATTTTTTAAAAAATGAAGTACAATCATCTTTAAAAACTTGCTTGAAAACTTTTTTTTTTGCTCTTTAAACATCAATTATTTTTGTCCAGGTGTTGTTGAAACCACAAGGGAGTTTCAATCTAGGTTCAATTACTTGTTGCATAGAGATCCAATTATTGAGACAAGGATTGCCAAGGAAGAAAGGAATTTTTTAATATGACAGACATCTTATTGGGAGACTAGGACAAGCTGCCTCAAATCTATTTCTCCAACTAACAGATATCATGGGTTTTTTATTTTTATTTCAGCATATTATGGGGGTACAAATTTTAAGGTTGCATATAATGCCCTTGTGCCCCCTTCCCCCCACAAGTCTAAGCAGGGAGTCCTAAGGGCAAGTCAAAGAGCTGAGTCCCAGAAGAACTAGAAAACCATGCAATTTCTTCAATGTATGTTTAGTTCTGTTCTGGGTACTAAGACTACAGGAGTGAATATAACATTTTGACCTCATTGACTGTACATTAATAGTGAAGGAGACAGAAAATTAACAGATAAATAAGTGAAATATATACAAGTATGTTAGATGGTGGCAAGGGCTGAGGAGAAAAAGCAGGGACACATGTCATGCTTTGGTAGGAGGTTGAAATTTTCAGTAGGGTGGCTGGGAAAGGTCGCTCTGAGAAGGTGACTGACCATTGAGCTAAAACCTGAAGGAAGTGCAGGAGGAAAACAAGTGTACATCTAGAAAAAGAGCATTCCAGGCAAAGGAAACTGCTAGCATACAACCTTAGAGGGGAGGGGGATGTGTCTGCTGTGTTTGAGGAACAGCAGGTAGCAGGGAGAAGCTGAATTTTGCTGAATTTATCAATTCTAGGAGTCTTTTGGTGGAGTCATTCGGGCTTTCTGTATACCCAATCATATCATCAGTGAACAGGGAAAGTTTGACCTCTTCTTTCCTCATTTGGCTGTCTTTTGTTTCTTTCCTTGCTTGATTACTCTGGCTAGGACTTGCAGTACTATCTTGAATAAAAATGGTAATAGTGGGTACCCTTGTCTTGTTACAGTCCTCAAAGGGAATGCTTTCAATTTTTCCTAATTTAGTATGATGATGTCTATGGGTTTGTCATATATGGCTTTTATAATTTTGGGGTATGTTCCTCTCTGCCTAATTTGTTGAAGGTTTTTTTTTTTTTTTTTTTTTTTTTGTCATGAAGCGATATGGGATTCTATTGAATGCTTTTTCTGAATCTCTTGAGATGATCACAAGGTCTTTGCTTTTGCTTCAGTTTATGTGGTGAATGACATTTATTGATTTACACATATTGAACCATCCTTGCAAGTCCCTGGGATGAAATCCACTTGATCATGGTGGATCATCTTTTTGATGTGCTGTTGAATTTGGTTTGCTTGTATTTTGTTGAGGATTTTTGCACTTATGTTCATGAAGGATATTGTTCTGTAGTTTTCCCTTTTTGTTGCATTGTTTCCTGGCTTTAGTATAAGGTGATACTGGCTTGGTGGAATGAGTTAGTGAGTATTCTCTCCTTCTCGATATTATGGACCAGTTTCTATAGGATGAATGCCAGTTCTTCTTTTTAGGTCTGGTAGAATTTGGTTGTGAATCTGTCTGGTCTAGGGCTTTTTTGGGGGAAAAGTGTTTTTTTTTTTTTTTTTTTTTTTTTTTTTTGAGACAGAGTCTCACTTTGTTGTCCAGGCTAGAGTGAATGCCGTGGCGTCAGCCTAGCTCACAGCAACCTCAAACTCCTGGGCTCGAGTGATCCTTCTGCCTCAGCCTCCCGAGTAGCTGGGACTACAGGCATGTGCCACTATGCCCGGCTAATTTTTTTTTTTATATATATATATCAGTTGGCCAATTAATTTCTTTCTGTTTTTATAGTAGAGACGGGGTCTCGCTCTTGCTCAGGCTGGTTTTGAACTCCTGACCTTGAGCAATCCGCCCGCCTCGGCCTCCCAAGAGCTAGGATTACAGGCGTGAGCCACAGCGCCCGGCCGGGAAAAGTGTTTTAATTAATGTTTCAATCTCACTACTTGCTATTGGTCTGTTCAGAATTTTTATTTCTTCCTGATTGAGTCTTGGAAGGTTGTATGTTTCCAAAAATTTATCCGTTTCCTCTAGGTTTTTCAGTTTGTATGTATAGAGGTTTTCATATTAGTCATGGATGATATTTTGTATTTCTCAGGTATCAGTTATAATATCTCCTTTTTCATTTCTGTTTGAGCTTATTTCAGTTCGTTCTCATTTATTTCTGGTTAATCAGCTAGTGGTCTATTGATTTTGTTTCTTTTCAAAGAACAAAATTTTTGTTGATCCTTTGTATTGTGTTTTTGATTTCTATTTCATTTAGTTCTGCTCCGAGCTTTATTTCTTCTGCTGGCTTTGGGTTTGGTTTGGTGTTCTTTTTCTAATTCCTTGTTGTTAATTTGTGTCTTTCTATCTTTTTGATGTAAGCATTTAAGGCTATGAATTTCCCTCTTAGCATTGCTTTACTGTATTGTATAGATTTTTGAGGCCTGTGTCCTTTTTGTTCAGTTTGAAAAAATTTCGATTTCCATCTTGATTTCATCATTAACCTAAGGATCATTTAGCAGCAGATTGTTTAATTTCCATGTTTTTGTGTAGTTTTGAGTGTTTCTCTTGCAATTGATTCTTAGTTTTATTCCGCTGTGGTCTGAGAAGATGCATGGTATGATTTTAATTTTTTAAAATTTTCTAAGACTTGTTTTGTGACTTAATATATGATCTATCTTGGTAAATGTCAGACATGCTGATGAGAAGAATGTATATTGTGCAGTTTTGGGGTAGAATGTTTTGTAAATGTCTTTTAGGCCCATTTGTTCTACAGTTCCATTTAAGTCCAGTGTTTCTTTGTTGATCTTCTGCCTGATCATACTGGCTGGACACTTAATGATTTTATTGATATTTTTTAAAAAGTAGCTTTTGATTTAATTTATTTTCTCTATTGTTTATTTCATTGGTTCCTGCTCCTATCTTTATTTTCATCTGAGTATTTTAGGTTTATTTTGTTTTTTTTCTAGTTCAAGATAATGCCATTTATTTTAGTTTTTTTCTTCTAAATTATTATGGTTACATATTAGATGTATGTCTTTATAGGGTACATGTGATATTTTGATACAGGCATGCAGTGTAGATTAATCAAATCCGAGTAATTGGAGTAAACATCACCTCAGGCATTTTTCTTTTCTGAAAAAAGCATTTAATGATATAAAATTTCTGTAAGCACTGCTTTAGCTGCATCCTACAAATTTGATATATGTTGTGTTTTAATTATCATTTAATTCAAAACATTTTAAAATTTAAATTTATTCTTTGATCTATGCATTATTTAAAATAATTCATTTGGCTTTTAAATGCTTAGAATTTTTTAGCTATATTACTAATATTTAGTTTTAGTTTGATTTTGTTGTGGTTGGGAAAGGTAATTTGTATGATTTCAAATCTTAGAAGTTTATTGAGACTTCTTTTGTATGTGTCCAAGACATGTTCTATCTTGGTGATTGTTCCACATCACTTTGAAATGAATGTGTATTCTGCTGTTGTTTGGAGTGTTTTTTTTTTTTTTTGAGTGTTTTTTAAACATCAGTTAGGTCAAGTTGCTTGTCAGTGTTGTTCATGATGAAGTTGTTCATGATGTCACCTAAGTGTCATGAATTTTGGCTGCCAACCTAGGCAAGGGTGGCTTGTGCTTACAACTTCCCTGGGATCATCTTAACTTCCTTTTTCTTTCTTCAGCACCAAGGTGTATCTTCTTGTCATGCCCTTGTAGTGGTGGGGTGGGAGGGAGTAAGGGGTTTCTGGTTCACTTTATTTTGAGGATGTTAATATTATAATAGTGCGAACTACTTTAGGTGCCTTCTCTTCTACACCTTCTTCCCCCAAACCTGGAAGACTTTGAAAATTAACATTCGAGTTTTTCATGTTTGCCAAATTCCCTTTGGGCCAAGCCACTTTTAGGGTTCTGCCCACCTCTGTCTTCCTGCCTTCACCTTGATTTTGGCCTCCTTATATCTGGTCAGTAACTTTATGCTTTTGCTTCAGCATATTTGGTTGCTTTCAATAGAAGATCCATTTGACTATAGCCATCTATATTTTTGGAAATAGTAATGCTCCTTTAATTAATTAATTATTAGAGATGATGTAAAGAGGAAGGAAGTGAATTTCTATTGATTACCTCAGAGTCCTAGAGCAGGTAAAAATCTTAGACATTACCTAGTCATCTAATTTTTTAACTTACAAAGAAATTAAATAACTTTTTCAAAATCAAAGTGAATTTAATTAGTAGCCCAAAGTAGACTAGAATCCTGATCCATTGATTCCCATTTTACTCTGTTATTTGCTCTATCATGTGCCACCTTTTAAATTGCTCTGATCAAAAAACCAGGAAAACAAAAAACAAATTAAGTAAAAGGATTTGATAGGAAAATGAAGTTTAAGGATTCTCTGAAGATTTTACTTATTTGTTTGTTCCCTTATTTGTCTCATGAATTCAAATATAAATATTATGATCAAAATAAAACCCACAACTATTATTGGCTAATAGTTGCTATTTTATACTCAAAATATCTAGTCAAGTTCAGTGACATAAGTCAGTTATGAGCAAAGTTGAATATATTTTCTAAAGATAATGACCAGCTTTATTTATTTCAAACTTGCATGATTTATCTTTACCTTAAGAAGAATGACTTCCAGACAGGAGACTAGCTAGTGTTCGAAACCACACAGACTAGGAGACAATTGTATTCAAAACCACAGACAATACAGTCATTGAAGTAATCCTACCAATTATAGCCATCTTTTGAAGTTGTATTGTTCAATTTCCTCTTATCCCTAGTGTCACTGCCTTGTTTTTATACCACTGTCATTTTCTGTTTCTTAAGAGTCCCTTCCTTGTTTTAATACCACTATATTTAGCTTTCAATCATAGAGACTGGCAGTGTGACACTACATTTGTACTACTGCCTGTGCCTAAGTTTGCAGTGGAAAAAAGCTGGCTAGACTGTCTATCATGTACAGAAGCCTGTGAAAATAGGGAGTGTGCCTAGGATTCTTCATTATCCTATAGTTCTGTGACCCTGGAAGGGAGAAGAGGCTCCTTTGTACCATTCTAATTTCCCTACAAGGGGAGATTTGACAGAGTGGCCCCAGGAACTTCACTCTGCTTGGTGTCTTAATGCATTAGATAAACCTTCATATTGGTGAACAGCTGGGCAAATACCACTCCCTCTGCCTGCAAGGCTGTTCCCCCTACATTTTACTATTTGAGAGTAAGTTGCTAACTAGACAGTTCCATCACTGCTGAATACATTAGTGTTTTTTTCCTACTAGCAAGGGCATTCTCTTAGATAACCATCAAAACCAAGGAATTCACATTGAAATGTTTTTTTTTTTTTTTATTTTTTTATTTTTTGAGACAGAGTCTCGCTTTCTTGCCTAGGCTAGTGTGAGTGCCGTGGCATCAGCCTAGCTCACAGCAACCTCAAACTCCTGGGCTCAAGCAATCCTACTGCCTCAGCCTCCCGAGTTGCTGGGACTACAGGCACGAGCCACCATGCCCAGCTAATTTTTTATATATATATTAGTTGGCCAATTGATTTCTTTCTATTTTTATAGTAGAGACGGGGTCTCAGGCTGGTTTTGAACTCCTGACCTTGAGCAATCCGCCCGCCTCGGCCTCCCAGAGTGCTAGGATTACAAGCGTGAGCCACCGCGCCCAGCCTCACATTGAAATGTTTTTATCATATAATCCTCAGACCCTCTACACATTTCTCAAGTTGTCCTAAAAACATCCTTTGTAGCAAAAGGGTCACGGGTTGCCTCTAGTTGACGTGTCTCTTTGTTCTCCAGCAGTCTGGATCAGTTTCTCAGTCTTTCATGACCTTGACATTTTAAAAATTACATGCTAGTTATTTTGTAGACTGTCACTTGATTTGAGTTTTCTGAAGTTTCCTCATGATTAGATTCAAGCTATGCGTCTCTGGCAGGAATGCCTCACAAGTGATGCTGGCTTCTTGCTACATTGTGTCAGGTGACACATGGTTTGATTTGACTGTATCTGGAGATGTTCACTTTGATTACTTGATTAAGGTAGTTTCTGTCGGGCATCTTCACTGTAGAGTTATACTCTTTCCTTTTGTAATTTAATAAGTATTTTATGGGGAAGTACTGTACTTTTAAACTTTGTAATCCATTTTTCATTAAATTCTCTCTATACATATAAGTGTGTGTATATATATATATATATATGTATCAATATGGACTCATGGTTTCCTATGGACACATGGTTTCCTGTTCTTTTTATTGAGTTATAATGAATTAATATCATTTATTTTGGTGTTCATATTGCACCCATATTTGTCCTTTAAACTGGCTTCTGTTCTATTTTGACAGGCACTCATCATGGTTTGAACACTAATTTCCTTGCTTTCTGGCTTGATGAAATGTTCAGGGCCCTCTTTTACTTGTCCCTGTCCCAGTCCTAGAATTAACAATTTTTCTGAGAAGCCCTGGTTCCTTTTAGGAAGAATTTAGAAGCCAGTTGAGTTCTGAGCTTTCTAGTTAATCACTGTTATAGGGGATTGTTGCTCCCAGGCCCCTTTCCATAAATAAAGTTATCTATATGCATAGCTACACACACACACACACACACACACACACACACACACACACTTATTTGTGCATCTATCTATATTGAATTCACACTGATATCACCAATTCCAATCCAAACCCAAAGGGTTCATTCTAGTTTTTACCTTTTTGATATTTTGAATTTCCTTCTCTAACATTATACTTACTTGATCAATTGCCCTACATGTCATCAATATCCCCTTGTCATCCACTGTCCCCTTCCCCTTGTGGAAGCCCTTGTATCCTACCCATGCTCCAGTACCTGCACTGAGCCACCATATTCTCCCCTGATCCCCATGGAAACCCTCCTCGCTCTACTGGAACTTCAACACCCCATACCAGACCAGCTTCCCCGTCCTTTCACCATATAGAAGCTCTCCTCACCCTGCTCAGCCTCCAAACCCCTGTGTTGGTCTGATTCTAATGTGGATGACTTCCCACCTCTTTTGAACTCCAGCACCTCAGAGCAGGCAGCCTTCCTATGTGGACACTCTTCTCACCTTGCTTGGGTTTTGACCACCTATGCTGGATTGCACCCCCTCCCTGCCCCCCACCCCAATGTGGATGCCTGTCTCACCTGTGTAGACAATGGCTCCTCCCACCAGACTACTGTTTCTCACCCCTCATGGGCTCAGACTCACTGTACTGGGCTGTCCCCAGGCAGGAGTGCCCTGTTTAATCCATCTTGGGCTCAGCCCCTTGTGCCTGCTGCCTTCGCCTCACTCACACTCTGCCACCCCTCACTGGGCGGTCCTCCTCCATGAGCTTTCCTCATGCTGTTTGGGTTTTAACATTCTGTTCCAGGTCACCCCATCTTGGCTCAGGGAAGAGTTGTCTGGTTCCAAAGCACATGAAATAATCCCGACCTTTCCTCACTGGGATTCTATTGGAGTTGCACTGATTTTACATATTTATTGGGAAGGATCAGCAATTTTAATAATACTGTATTTTCCAGTTTGCAAACATGGTTAGCCTCTCTGTTTTCAGTTATGGTTTTATGTATTTAGAAGCCTACTTAAAACTACCTGGATATGATGTTTTTCAAAGTGGTAAACCTTAGTATAGTTTTTAATTATTCTCAGTTTTTATAGTTTAAGTTTTGCTAGAAAATCATCCATTGCCATTGATGAATCATGTTGAGTGTTGCCAAGATGCACACAATTTATCTAATATTTCTTTCCATTTCTTCATTTGTGGTTCTATGTCATGTCACATTCCTAATGTTGCATATTTTCTGTTTCCTACTTTTGTTCCCTAATCAGGCTTGCCAGCAATTCCTCTATTTCTTTGATAACTTAAAATAATTACTTTTTACTATTTTAAAAATATTTAAAATTTTTATTAATCTTAAAGGGAGCATTGTTTTGTTGTGATTTTTCTAACTTCTTAAGTTGAATGCTTATTTACTTCAGTTTGAGGGTAGTTGAACAATCTATAATAGAAAATGTTGAAATTGGAATCTGGAACAAATTAGGCTTGATAATTATAGTTCGGGTCAATCCCAGAGAAAAGGAGAGTCAGCTTTGCTTTGCCAAGATCTGGAGTCTTAACAGCAGTGAAATCCAGGCATCCCAGTCTAGGCTCAAAGTCTAGAACAGGTGGGTGCCACTGCCTAATCCCACCAACAAGAGAGGTTGAGGCTGAAGCATTGCTTGAGGCCAGGAATTAGAGACCAGCCTGGGCAAAAAAGTGAGACCCTGTCTCCAAAAAATAATAATACAAAGATAGCCAGGTGTGGTGGTGCACACCTGTAGTCCCAGCTACTCAGGAGGCTGAGGCAGGAGGATTGCTTGAGCTCAGGTATTCCAGGCTGCAATGAGCTATGATCCTTGCCACTGCACTCCAGCCTGGGGCTAGAGTGACACTCCTGTTTCTGGGAAAAGAAAAAAAGACTGGAACAAGGAGGGAAAGGAAAGGTGCCATTGGAGGAAGCATGTTTTCAGAAAACTAAATTCCTAGCCCCTTGGTGATGGCTCTCGCAGCTGTGACCCATGCTTACTGGAGAATTCGTGAGTCAAACCTGCACGTAATTCTTAAGGTCGTGTTTTTGTGAAACCTGCATGTAATTCTTGAGGCCGTGTTTTTGCAACTGTGGGCTGTGGCGTGTTAGTGGTAGGTGACTAACGCTAAACTATTCCATAATGTGTGTATGATACGAGATGTCTTTAATGCTGCATCAAAGATGAATCTGAAGAGTTTAAAACATTATTAAATGTGAGATTTGAACATTATTTTAAAATTAGTATCTTTTTTCACATAATATACAATTTTGAGCATGCATGTAGATATCTAACTAAACAAACCATGCATTATAGGTAGAATGTGACAACATTACATCTTTAGAAATTTATATTCATGTTTATAAATTCAAAAGTTTTTGATTATGTTCTTACCTGGAAAATGTAGGGGGTGTCTTATATACAGGTTAATTCATATCCAGGCATATTGTCTAGTCAAATATCTGCCTAGATCAAGGAGTTATAGGCATATAAAGATAGTATTGGAGGTGGATCTGAGTGCTTTCTCTTACGTATGCCTAAATCTAACCATTGAACTTAATTTATCACATACATCTTTTTTTTTTTTTTTTTTTGAGACAGAATCTCGCTCTGTTGCCTAGGTTAGAGTGCCGTGGCGTCAGCCTAGCTCACAGCAACCTCAAACTCCTGGGCTCAAGCAATCCTCCTGCCTCAGCCTCCCAAGTAGCTGGGAATACAGGCATGTGCCACCATGCCTGGCTAATTTTTTCTATATATTTTTAGTTGGCCAATTAATTTATTTCTATTTATAGTAGAGATGGGGTCTCACTCTTGCTCAGGCTGGTTTCGAACTCCTGACCTTGAGGGGGCCTTCTCCCCAGGCCTCCCAGAGTGCTGGGAATACAGGCGTGAGCCACTGCACCTGGCCCACATACATCTTTTAAAAAATATTTTTCCTTCCCCCATCCTCCCCCCTGCACCCATACACATCTTTTTAATTGAAAGCAACCAAGGAGTTCTCAGATTTCCCAGAAGAAAGCAGTCACTTCAAACTTTTATAAGCTAGGAAAATTCAAGAAGAGATATTCTTTGTTGTGTATTTCCCATCGGGGTAGGTATTTCTTCCGTTTGGTAATGCTAATACGCACTGTTCAAGAGGATCTTTATTATATTTAAATAATCATATGAGCTTTGAAGTAAATTCTTCAGAGTTTACTGCTGTTACGTGTGTTCTGTGAGAGATACACAATCATAATCCCCAGAAATGAATTTATGAATATTTGTTTTTTGATAAATGGTCTACTTGATAATTCTTTAAGCGAATACCATGAAAAGAATTCAAAACTGCCCAGTAGAAAAAATAAAAGGCTATTTTTCTCTTCATATAGTGTTTATTATAATTTAAAATATTGCATATAGTATGCATTTTTAGTACTCAGTGTGATTCGATTAAAAATAATTAGCTTACATAAAACTTAAGAACACATTTTTAAAGAATATTAGACAATTAATTTTTCTTTTATGTAATTCATTTAATTCATTTTAATATTATATCATCATCTTGTGAGAGATCATTTTTACTCATTCCATAATGTCTAAAGAATGATTAATTTGTGCCTGGGGCACCTCAATGCTATAAATTATCCTTTAAAAATGATCTTTTCAGAGGCCAAGGATTATTGGAAATAAAATGCAAATGTCACTAAAATGTATCTTCAATTTTCTCACATTAGCTTTCATTTTCATTTAATTTTTGTTGCTTCCAGCTTACCCTTTCTAGACATTTTGTTAATATAAATCTCATTACACAAATGAATGCTGGGTAAAAGCCATGTGCAAGTTCATGTGCAGTCTCACGTGAATGGGAGCTCAGATTGTGTGCATTCTGCTTCCTCTAGTCGTATTGCTTTTTCAGAAAATGATGCTGGATGTTTTTGGTTCATTTATAAGTTGCTGTTGGATCTTTAATAAAGACTCTTCTAATTCAAACTCTTAGTGGCGACTACCAATGGTAAGTAATAGCATGTTAACTTTTCTTCATAAATTGTCTTCCTTGTGGTTACCTTCCATTACTTTCTAATTATGCATATTTACCAAAGATGTATATTTGTGCATGCGTAGTCCACCAAGTCCAGAGTGCATTTTCTGGTGACATGGAGAGCTGGAGAAGTTTAGGGAGGGGTGTTGAACAGGCGGATAAAGGGATTCTTTTGGTCACAATTTGATTTCGTTCTCAGTCCTGAAGGCATACGTAATTTATTCACCAAAGCAAACACATTTTGGTGGAATTTCTTTAAATTTTTCTTTTGGGCATAGGTTTTAGAAAAAGTGCTCATGATACTTAAAGATAAGTCTTTATAATTTCACAGGTAATAGAAATGGTACTTCTAGTTTGTGTACTGAAAGAAAATACACTGATGCTATTAAAGTTTCTTTTTATATTAAGAATAGAAATTAAAGTATTTTTAGCTATACTAAAATTTAGCATGTTTGTAAGAAAGCATAGCAGGTATAAGATTTTGGCCTCAGGTAATATTTGGTTTGGAAGTCCTGGCCAGGTAATTCATGCTCTATGGTAGATTGGCTCTAGAAAATCATTTTTCTTTAGATTGACTGTCAGTGCCACCTGTAGAAGCAGCTGATGTCTCTGTGTCATACCCATCGGTGGCATCACTCTCATCAGATGTTCCAGAAAACGTGGTAGCACTAGGTGTTGAAGCGTCATCAGTTATGAAGACAACGTTGGTAGTGTCATCAGGGGTAGTGTCATCAAGCGTGTAGGAAGCAGATGTGGTGGTGGGTATTGGAGTCGTGGGGGTGTCAGAGGTGACCTCTTCGGAAACAGGTGTGGTGGGTGCAGCAGCTGAAGTGGTGTAGGGTGCCGCTGTGGTTGCAGCTGTAGTGGTAGCAGGCGTGGTGGGTGCCGAGGAGGAACTAACAGAAGCGGTGGTTGAGGTGACAGGTGTGGTGGACAGGACAGCTGAGGTGGCTGTGGCAGTGTCGGTAGCATCTGTAGACAATGGGGAAGATTCCTCAGTGGTGGGGGAAAGCGTAGTGGCTGCTGATGTAGAAAAGGGACTAGCTGTGGTGGTGGCTATCTCTGTTGTGGCAGTGCTGGCTGTCGGAGTAGCTGTGGTAGGGACAGATGTGGTGGCAGCAGTCGTGGAGCTGGTGGCAGTGGGAGTGGAGGCTGTGGGGACAGACTGGGTGGTGGCTGAGGAGGAAGAAAGGGTGGAGGTGGCTGGGGCCGTGCTGGTGGCAGTGGGGATGGAGTCTGTGGGGACAGTGGTAGAGACAGACTGGGTGGTGGCTGAGGAGGAAGAAAGGGTGGAGGTGGCTGGGGCCGTGCTGGTGGCAGTAGGGGTGGAGTCTGTGGGGACAGTGGTGGAGACAGACTGGGTGGTGGCTGCTGTGCTGGTGGCAGCGGGGGTGGAGGCTGTGGAGACAGACTGGGTGGTGGCTGAGGAGGAAGAAAGGGTGGAGGTGGCTGAGGCCGTGCTGGTGGCAGCAAGGGTGGAGGCTGTGGGGACAGTGGTGGAGACAGACTGGGTGGTGGCTGAGGAGGAAGAAAGGGTGGAGGTGGCTGGGGCTGTGCTGGTGGCAGTAGGGGTGGAGTCTGTGGGGACAGTGGTGGAGACAGACTGGGTGGTGGCTGCTGTGCTGGTGGCAGCGGGGGTGGAGGCTGTGGAGACAGACTGGGTGGTGGCTGAGGAGGAAGAAAGGGTGGAGGTGGCTGGGGCCGTGCTGGTGGCAGTGGGGGTGGAGTCTGTGGGGACAGTGGTGGAGACAGACTGGGTGGTGGCTGCTGTGCTGGTGGCAGCCGGGGTGGAGGCTGTGGAGACAGACTGGGTGGTGGCTGAGGAGGAAGAAAGGGTGGAGGTGGCTGGGGCCGTGCTGGTGGCAGTAGGGGTGGAGTCTGTGGGGACAGTGGTGGAGACAGACTGGGTGGTGGCTGCTGTGCTGGTGGCAGCCGGGGTGGAGGCTGTGGAGACAGACTGGGTGGTGGCTGAGGAGGAAGAAAGGGTGGAGGTGGCTGGGGCCGTGCTGGTGGCAGTAGGGGTGGAGTCTGTGGGGACAGTGGTGGAGACAGACTGGGTGGTAGCTGCTGTGCTGGTGGCAGCGGGGGTGGAGGCTGTGGAGACAGACTGGGTGGTGGCTGAGGAGGAAGAAAGGGTGGAGGTGGCTGAGGCCGTGCTGGTGGCAGCAAGGGTAGAGGCTGTGGGGACAGTGGTGGAGACAGACTGGGTGGTGGCTGAGGAGGAAGAAAGGGTGGAGGTGGCTGGGGCCGTGCTGGTGGCAGTAGGGGTGGAGTCTGTGGGGACAGTGGTGGAGACAGACTGGGTGGTGGCTGCTGTGCTGGTGGCAGTGGGGGTGGAGGCTGTGGAGACAGACTGGGTGGTGGCTGAGGAGGAAGAAATGGTGGAGGTGGCTGAGGCCGTGCTGGTGGCAGCAAGGGTGGAGGCTGTGGAAACAGTGGTGGAGACAGACTGGGTGGTGGCTGAGGAGGAAGAAAGGGTGGAGGTGGCTGGGGCTGTGGTGGTGGCAGTGGGGGTGGAGGCTGTGGGGACAGTGGTGGAGACAGACTGCGTCGTGGCTGAGGAGGAAGAAAGGGTGGAGGTGGCTGGGGCCGTGCTGGTGGCAGCGGGGGTGGAGGCTGTGGGGACAGTGGTGGAGACAGACTGGGTGGTGGCTGAGGAGGAAGAAAGGGTGGAGGTGGCTGGGGCCGTGGTGGTGGCAGCAGGGGTGGAGGCTGTGGGGACAGTGGTGGAGACAGACTGGGTGGTGGCTGAGGAGGAAGAAAGGGTGGAGGTGGCTGGGACTGTGCTGGTGGCAGCAGAAGGAACATCTGTGGCGGTGGGGGGCTGTGTGGTGGCAGGCGATGTATAGGAGGCAGTAGAGGTGTCTGATTCAGTAGTGTCCGATTCAGTAGAGTCCGATTCAGTAGAGTCCAATTCAGAATCAGATGTAGTTTCATCAAGTGGGCTAGAGTTAGATGTTGACGTGTCAACTTCAGTGACCAGGGTTGTGGCCACTGTGTCATTGAGCGAAGCTGTGGTGGTTGCTTTGGTAGTCGAAGAAAGTGTAGCAGAGACAGTGGTGGAGGAGGAAGCAAGTTCTGTGGTGGCTGAGGAGGAAGAAAGGGTGGAGGTGGCTGGGGCTGTGCTGGTGGCAGCGGGGGTGGAGGCTGTGGGGACAGTGGTGGAGACAGACTGGGTGGTGGCTGCTATGCTGGTGGCAGCGGGGGTGGAGGCTGTGGGGACAGTGGTGGAGACAGACTGGGTGGTGGCTGAGGAGGAAGAAAGGGTGGAGGTGGCTGGGGCCGTGCTGGTGGCAGCAGGGGTGGAGGCTGTGGAGACAGTGGTGGAGACAGACTGGGTGGTGGCTGAGGAGGAAGAAAGGGTGGAGGTGGCTGGGACTGTGCTGGTGGCAGCAGGGGTGGAGGCTGTGGAGACAGTGGTGGAGACAGACTGGGTGGTGGCCGAGGAGGAAGAAAGGGTGGAGGTGGCTGGGGCTGTGCTGGTGGCAGCAGGGGTGGAGGCTGTGGAGACAGTGGTGGAGACAGACTGGGTGGTGGCTGCTGTGCTGGTGGCAGCAGGGGTGGAGGCTGTGGGGATAGTGGTGGAGACAGACTGGGTGGTGGCTGAGGAAGAAGAAAGGGTGGAGGTGGCTGGGGCTGTGCTGGTGGCAGCAGAAGGAACATCTGTGGCGGTGGGGGGCTGTGTGGTGGCAGGCGATGTATAGGAGGCAGTAGAGGTGTCCGATTCAGTAGTGTCCGATTCAGTAGAGTCCGATTCAGTAGAGTCCAATTCAGAATCAGATGTAGTTTCATCAAGTGGGCTAGAGTTAGATGTTGACGTGTCAACTTCAGCGACCAGGGTTGTGGCCACTGTGTCAGCGAGCGAAGCTGTGGTGGTTGCTTTGGTAGTTGAAGAAAGTGTAGCAGAGACAGTGGTGGAGGAGGAAGCACGTTCTATGGAGGTTTTGGGGACGACCACTGTGGATATTGCTGAGCTAAGGGCAGTAGAAGTGGTGGCGTCTTCCTTGGCTGTAGCAGAAGTAGTTATTTTCGTGGTAGCTGTGGCCACAGTGGCAGAGGTGGCATCACTGGACTTTGATGCAGCAGAGGCAGAGCTGGATGTCGCTGCAAATGTAGAGGCAGACGAAGCAGCAGCAGAGGTGCTAATGGAAGTCTGTGCTGTGGCAGCAGGAGTTGTGGTGTCCGCAGCAGTGGTGCTGGTGGCAGCAGTTGTGGTAGAGAGAGCAGATTTGGTGATGGAGATAGAAGTCGTTGAAGGAGAAGTAGAGGGAGCAGGTGTGGTTGAGGCAGCTATAGTGGTAGCTGACGCATTTCCTGCTGGTGTAGAGAGAACAGCTGTGGTTATGGCTGATGTCTTTGTGGTATCTCCAGCTTTTGAGGTACTTCCTGCCAGAGTTGTAGTAGGAAGTGAAGATAGGACGACTGGACTGGCAGTGGATGCAGTGGTAGTCGTGGGTGTAGTGCTGGTTAATGTAGACTCAGAAGCTGCTTCTGTGGTGATAGGTGATGTAGTTTCTGTCACACTTGTTGAGAAAGTAAAAGCAGGAGTTGTTTTAGTGGTGACAGATACTGAGCTGGTAGATTCAGCCACTTTGGTAGCAGGAGAAAAGGATTCAGTGGTTTTCACCACGGGTTTGGAAACTGGGGTGGATTTTGTAGTAATAGGGATCGTGGAAGAGAAACTGGTAATTTGAGTTGGTTTGAGAGATACAGGGGCAGATGAACTGGTGCCAGCTACTGAACTGACAGTGGTAGCAAGTTTGGTAGAGGTGGTTGATTTTGTAGTAGAAATCACAGGTTTTATAGTTGTGGTAGATTTGGTTGTGAAGGTAGTAGGTTTCAAAGTAGTGGTAGATTTGGTGGTGGAGGTCACAGGTTTTATAGTTGTGGTAGATTTGGTTGTGAAGGTAGTAGGTTTCAAAGTAGTGGTAGATTTGGTGGTGGAGGTCACAGCCGTGGTCGTGGTAGTGGTTATAGTTATAGTTGTGGCAGGTTTCGTAGTGGTGGAGGATTTGGTCGTAGGAGCCTTTGTAGTTGTGGAGGATTTAGGGGTAGTAACCACAGATTTGGTAGAAACAGTGGATTTTGTGGTTGTAGTTGTAGGTTTAGAAGTGGGAGAAGATTTGGTGGTAGAAGCCATTAAGCTTGTGGTGGGCTTTCTGCTAGTTGACACAGATTTAATGGTTGTAGAAGGTTTAGTGGTCAATGACAAAGGTCCTGAAGATGAAGTCTCAGTGGTTGTTGGAGTAGGTTTTGTTGTCAACTTCCCAGGACGATGAGGATGAGAGCCAGGTTTAGGTCTCAATGATGGCTTTCGAGAAGGTCTGCGTGAGCAAGATGGTTGCTTTTTACCAGGTTGCTTTACATAAGGTTTTCGTGAGCCAGGGCGCTGGACAGGTATATGTGGACGCTGATAAGGTAGATGACCAAATTGGTTTTGTGCAGCAGGATGACTGGGCGAAGGAATCTTTGATCCAGGTTTTCGTTGTCCAGGACGATGATCCTGAGGGCCTGGCTGAGGAAGTCTGTGACTAGGACGCCTTACCCTTTTGATTTTCTTTGGATTTCTTGCTTTTGCCTTAGGTTTTCTTTGGATAGATTGTTTCCTTACTGGTTTATTCAAAGGAGGTTTTGAGGGCCCAGTCTTTTGACTTTTGGGAACATTTGGACCAGGCTTTGCTTGACTTATTTGTTGCTTTATGGTTGGTTTTCTATGAGGTTTTACTGGGCCAGGTGTTTCCTTTGGAGCTAATGGTTGTGGCTTAGTTTTATGTTGATCTTTAGGTTTAGATTTCCTTGTTAACTTTTGAGTGGTTTTGCCTGGACGGTATCTCACAATTCTACGTTTTTTAGGAACTGGTGAATCCCTAGGACTTGGGGGTTGGCGGGAGTTTTGTTGCTCAGGAGATTTTTGAAGAGGTCTTGATTTACTGGATGGGTAACGTCTACGCACAACTCTCTGTTTACCAGGTTGCTTTATTACTTTTTTAGTTTTGTTTGGTCTGTTTGCAATGGGTGCTGACATCGCAGATTTTTTAGTAGCATTTAGATGATATGCTTGTTTTTGGCTAACTTGTTTTTGTGTACGAGTCTTTGTTTGACTGACTTGCTGTTTTTTGGTTGTATTATTACGAAGTTTTGATAGGCTAGATGTTTTCCGTGGACCTAATGGTTGTGGCTTCGTTTGGGGCTGACCATTTCTATTACCAATTAAAACTGCAGGAGGATTAGGTCTTTTTGGATTTTGTTGAACTTTGCTTCTTAAGTGAGGCTTAGATATTCTTAGAATCTTTTTCACAGTTTTTCCTTTTCTCTGGGCGGTTGGGTTTTGTGCTAGAGATTTTGTTTGACTCGATGGTTGCCTAACAGTTATATTTTTATGAAATTTGGATTGATCAGCTATTTTTGGCAGTTTAACTTGGCGTTTGCTGTTTCTTTTACCAGTTGAAGATGGCTTGGACTGTTTGGGGTTCTGCTGAACATTGGAACTAGACTGAGTTTGGGATTTCCTTGGTGATTTTTTAGCAGTTTCACTTTGGCGAAATTTGGTTGTCCTAGGTTTTTTGTAAACTGTTGAATTTTTGGGGCTTTGGATTTGTTGCTTACTTTGTGGTGCGGAAGATCGTTGCTGAGGATTTGGTTGACCAGATGGGCGGGATCCACGCTTGGCTTTCACTGACCTTTTTCGTTCATTTCCTTCTGTTTTCGGTTTAGAGCGTCTAATCTTTTTTATAACTTTTTTTACTTGACGTGGTTGCTGTTTAATAATTGTGTTCTTAAGTTTTGGTTGGCTGGATATTTTCTGCTGGCGTACTATCTGTGGCTTTGCTTGTTGGAGATCATTATTTTTAGGATTTGAAGATGAAGATGTTTTGGTTTGGCTTGCCTTCTGTTGACTAACAGTACTTGTGGGAGACTTAGATTTCTTTCGTAATTTTTTAGGCGTTCCAACTGAACGGGTTTTAGAAATGCTAGATTCTTTGTGAGTTGTTAATTTTGTATTATTTTGGCGTTGGCGGCCTCCTTTTTGTGCAAGAGATGATACCTGATTTGGTTTTGATTGGCCTAATTGAAGATTGGTAGGCCTGGGATTTTTAGATCGCAGCTTACTTGTTTGTTGTTTTTTCTCTTTAGTTTTGTTTTGTCCGCTAGATTTCTGGTTAGCTTGTTTTTGTGTGGGAGGTTTTATTTGACTACTGGCTTGTTGCTTTATGGTTTTGTTTTCTTGAAGTTTTGATTTAGCAGATGTTTTCTGTGTACCTGATGTTTGTTTTTTAGTCCTAGTTAAGTAATTTCTCTTAATAACATGCTGATTTTTTGTTGATTTATTTTGTTCAGATGTTTTTGACTGAGATTTTGATTGGCTAGATATTTTTGGCTTACTTACTAAGTTTGGCTTACTTTTGGGTTTACTGTCCTTATGAGATGAAGGAAATTTGGATGGATCTAATTTTGGACGAATGTAATTACCTATGAGGGGTTTACTCCTTCTAATTGACTTCTGAGCAGGTTTACCTGCATCAGTTCTGGTAGTGCTAGATCTTGGTTTAACCAGTAAATTTGGATAATTTGAGGGTGGTTGTCTACTTTGTTGTACAGTAGAGCTTTGACTAGATTTTATGTTTGCAGATTTCTTTTGTCCAGAGGGATTTAAACGGGCTTGATGGCCTCTAGATCCTTGTTGAGAAGATGGCTTTAGCTGAATGGGAATCTGACTTCTTCTCCCTGAGGAAGTTCCATGCTGAAGTGAAGATGATGCTCGTGGAGGTGGATTTACCTGTCGCCTGTTTTTCAGCCTGTTTTGTCTCTCTTGGGTTCTACTCGTCTACAGAAGGAGAAAGGAAAGCATTTAGCATGAACAACTTCTTATTGAAAATTCCACAGATTAAAAGTCTTGAGTAAGCTTTCTTTATACACTGGTAAAACTATGTTATTCCTGGATAATAGGGAAAATTCTTTTTTTCTGAGATAACTACTGCATGGGGGGCAAAGTTTTCATTCAGGAGGGTTCTCCAAATATCACACTGTGGTGATCTGCACAAAGTGACAGAGACTACCACATTCTCTACCCCTGATGGATACTGTGAATAAGAATGTGAGGCTCTTATTTTTCTTAGACCGTAATACTTCAAATTCATAGAGGAATGGAGGGACTAAGGGACTTATTATATTCAGAGCCCTTACTAAGAAACTTGCTCATTTTAGGTGCTCAACTTGCTCAATTTATGTTTACTGAAAAAAGAGAAGCAGCATCCGTTTTATGACAGCTTTCCAAATAACTTTTCTCTACCACTTCTTCTCTAATCTTTCTTGGCAATCCTCCAGACAACTTGCTGATTAATCTTCATAAACAGTTCTAATATTTTCATTTTTGATGCAAATACTCCCATTTCCCAACTTGTCTATTTGCTTTTGTTGAATTCTTAGAGTCCTGAGTTGATTATTTTTAGCACCTTATAATTTGGCCCAAATCTATAATTTGAATTTTTAAATTCAAAATTATCTATCTCTTCATTTTTGACATGACTTACTAGTTCTGTATTTTTTTTTGGGGGGTGGTACATGGGATAATTTAATATATATATAATTTGTAAAGATCAAAATCAGTATAATTTGGGTATTCATCACATTAAATATTTGTCTTTAGCTGTGCACAAACTTTTTAATTCAATCAGGCCCCATTTATTTGTTTTTGTTGTTGCTGTAACTGCCTTTGGGGGTCTTCATCATAAATTCTTTGCCTAGGTCAATGTCTATAAGAGTTTTTACAACATTTTCTTCTAGAATTCTTACAGTTCATGCCTTAGGTTTAAGTCTATCACAAGAGCAAACCAACAAGCTACAGAATGGGAGAAAATATTCACATGTTCCACATCTGATAAAGGATTGATAACTAGAACATAGAACTCAGGAAACTCAGCAAGAAAAAATCAAACAACCTTATCAAAAATGGGCAAAGGACATGAAGGGAAACTTTTCAAAAGAAGACAGACTAATGGCCAACGAACATATGAAAACATGCTCAACATCTCTAATCATCAGGGAAATGCAAATCAAAATCACAATGAGATATCACATATCTCCAGTGAAAATGGCCTTTATTAAAAAGTCCCAAAACAATAAATGTTGGAGTGAATGCCAGAGAGATAGGAACACTCATACACTGCTGGTGGACTGCAAACTAGTACAACCTCTATGGAAAGTAATATGAAGTTACCTCAAAGAGCTACAGGTAGAACTACCATTTGATCTAGCAATCCCATTACTGGGCATCTACCCAAAAGAACAAAAGACATTCTATAAAAAAGACATCTGCACTTGAATATTTACAGCAGCACAATTCACAATTGCAAAGATGTGGAAATAACCCAAGTGCACATCAATACATGAGTGGATTAATAAAATATGGTATATATACACCATGGAGTTCTACTCAGCCACAAAAGGCACAAGGCAAGGATGCTCACTCTTACTATGTTTATTCAATACAGTAGTGGATTGAAGGTCATATACTATACTTGAAAAAATATATAGTAGGTGGAAATCCTAGCCTGAGCAATTATGAGGAAAAAAAGGCGTCCAAACCAGAAAGGAAGAAGTGAAACTGTCTGTAAATGAGATCATCTTATATGTAGAAAACCCTAAAGACTCTACACTAAAAGCTGTTCAAACTAATAAATGCATTTGAAATGAAAGATGACACAAATGAATGGAAAGACATCAATGCTCGTGGGTTGGAAAATGTTATAATGTCCATAATACACATTGTGATTTATAGATTCAATGTAATCTTTATTAAAATCTTATGGTACTTTTTATAGAAATAAACAGTTCTAAAATTCATATGAATTCACAAGAACCCCAAATAGCCAAAAGAATCTTGAGGAAGAAAAAGCAAAGATAGAGGCATCACACCTTTTGATTTCAAAATATATATCAATAACAAAGCTACAGTAAGTAAAACAGTATGGTATAGACATAAAAACAGATGTATAGTCCAAAGGGACAGAATAGAGAACCCAGAAATAAATCCACACATAAAAAGTCTGCTTTTTAAAAAAAAGTGCTGAAAATACACAATGGGAAAAGGATAGTCTCTTGAACAGATGATGTTGAGAAAACTGAATATCTATATGTAAAAGAGTGAAATGGGACCCTCATCTTACATCATACACAAAAATCAACTCAAAATGGGTTAAATACTTAAATGTAATTATAAAACTTCTACAGGAAAATATGGGAAATGATTTTTTTTGCATATGACCCCAAAAACACATGCAATAAAAGCAAAAATAGACATATGGGATTACATCAAACTAAAAAGCTTCTGTGCAGTAAAGGAAACAATTAACAGAGTGAAAAGGCAACTTATGGAATGGGAGAAAATATTTGCAAACCATATATCTGTTAAGGAGTTAATCTCCAAAATATATAAGCGACTTCTTTGATTTAATAGCAAACAAAACCCAAAATATAAAAACGAAACTAATGACCTGTTTAGAAAATGGCCAAAACTCTTAAATATGCATTTCTCCAAATAAGTCTTACAAGTGGCCAACAGGTATATAAAGAGATGCTCAGCATCACTACTCAGTGAAATGCAAATTTTAACCACAATGGTATATCATCTCACATCTGTTAGAATGGCTATTATCAAAAAGATGAAAGTTTTGGAGAGCATGTGGAGAAATTGAAACCTTCATACACTTTGTCCATTCTCACTTTATTGGTGGGAATGTAAAATGATATAGCCTATATTGAAAAGAGTATGGAAGTTCCTCAAAAAATTAGAAATACTATTAATATATGATAGAACAATTCCACTTTTGATTATAGAGAAAAAAATGAAATCAGTGTCTTAAAGATGTATCTACACTCTCATGATTATTGTAGCATTATTTATAACAGCTAAGATGTGAAAACAACCTAAATGTCTCTTAATGGATGAATGCATAAAAAATGCATATATAATGGGATATTATAATATTTAGCCTTAATTAAGGAAATCCTATCATTTGTGACAATATAATGAATGAACTTGAAAACATTATGCTAAGTGAAATAAGCTAGTCATAGAAGGATAAATAATGCAAGGATAAATAATGAGTGGAAGCTCATAGAAACAGAGTAGAATGGTAGTTGCTAGTAGCTGGGGGAAGGGAGAAATGGGGAGTTACTTTTCAATAGGTATAAAATTTCAGTTATGTAGGATAATTCAGTTCAAGAGATCTGCTGTGCAATATTTTGCCTGTACTGAACATTACTATTCTATGCACTTAACATGAGATCCACCTTCTTAACATTTAAGTGTTCTTACTGTGATAAAGTCATAGCCAAAAGAAAAATTTTAATATAATACATTAATAGATGAAAAATTAGTATATAGTAGGCATGTGTAAGAGCTGTACAAAAGTTAGCTACTACTATTAATTTTTTTCTGGTGTATCATAGCCTATGAATTCTGAACTACTTAAGCTTCTGTAGATGTGACAACACTTAGTCTGAGGGGAGGTGGTAAAGGAAAATGGATGATGGTTAAGTTTGTGGAGGGCTAGAGAAATCACTGGTTTTGCTACCTGTTAATCTTGGTGTTCCTAGAATTTCCTTTGAATATGACTGCTTTCGGAGTGTACACATGGCAGCATAATCGCCTTTCTTAATCACTAGACCATGGCTAACTCTGGATTCTGGTTCCTAATTCATAGTATGCGTTGGAGGAGACCTGTATTAGTGTAGTGGGAAACGGACATTGCAAAAGTATTGGAGGAATATAGTGAACAAAAGACGGAGTGATAAGGTGAGTGAGCCAGTGAATAATCATAGACAAGAAACCAATTATTTCTGACTGAGAAAATCAGATTTTACAGAAAACAAAACATCTGATATTTTGGAAGAACAGTAGGGACAACTACATGTTTTTGAATGATGAACATGATGGGGGAGGATTATCCTGAGTTGACATAAAATATATTATGAAACTATAATTCTGTCAGAATAAAATTATAAGAAAAGACGGCAAGAAAAACCAGCTAATTGGAAACCTGGTGCTGAGTGAAGAGGGGGATATTAACATTCAGAATTTAGAAAACAAGTTATCCCTCTTGTGGGTTTTATAGCCTCAGTTTATATGCTGGGTGGTACAAGAAACCTCAAGATAATAATTTAATTTAGAATAATCTTAGACCAGTAGTGTTCCAGGAAGCTAGCAGAAGCAAATGTACATTTTCTGTCTGGAGGAATTCTCCTTCGTTCCATACCTTAATGAATGAGAAACTCATAGTAAAAAATAAATGACCCTATGTTAAAACAAGGCACCATCAATGAGAATCAGCAGAAGCAATAAGCAACTGTAACAGACATTCAAATGACTTTAGATGATGGAATTAATAGGCAAAAGTTTAAGCAATCTTGAAAATATGTACAAAGTATCATGAAAATGACAAGGTAAATTTTAAGTCATGCAGATATATCTTCTAGAAATGAAAGACAATTAAACCAAAAAAATTCAGTGGATTTATTTAATTGCTGATTAGATGCAGCTCAAGAGAGAACTGGAAGATAAATATGAAGAAGTTATCCAGAATGCAAAACAGAGAGCAAACAGACAATATAAAACATGTTAAAAGACATGAAAGATAGAGTGACAAGGTATAGGATAACATATTTCTTGGAATCCCAGAAGGGAAATAAAAAAAAAAAAAGGAAATATAATAGAGGTATTATTTGAAAAGATAATGGCTGAGAATTTTCTAGAAGTGCTAAAATACACCAACCCATAGATTTAAGTAACCTAATATTAAATAAGTAAAATGAAATCTCCCCTACATATTATAGTAAAGCTGTAGAACACCCAAAAATAGAGAATCATAAAAATAACTTGAAAATCATAAAATATACCTTAAGAATGAAAATGGACTTTCCATTTGTTGTTTTTATTAGCAGCAGTAAGCATTGCAAGATGGTAAGATTACACCAATGTGCTAAGAGAAAAATTTCAACCTAAAGTTCTCTGCCTAATGATGGTATTGGGCAAAGGAAGTGGTGAACATGTGGTGAATCTAATCAGACTTTATGCGAAGCAAAAATAATTTCTTTTGGGGTATAAAAAGAAAAGCTGACTGGTCATGGTGGCTCATGATTGTAGTCCTAGGACTTTGGGAGGCCAAGATGAGAGGACTGTTTGAGGCCAGGCATTGTGAGACCCTGTCTCTATAAAAAATAGAAAAATTAGCTGGGCATAGTGGCATACTCCTGCAGTCCCAGCTACTTGGGAGGCAGAGGCGAGAGGATTGCTTGAGCTCAGGAGTTCTAGGTTGCAGTTCCAGAGGAGGATAAAGATATTGAATAACTTTAGGCTTTGATTTGTAGGCTTTATTTACTAGATCATCATAAAAGAATAAGCAGATGACATATTTCTACCAAACTAGGGAAGCAGAAGAAATGAAATTATAAAAAATACTCATTTCAAAAGATAATAAAAAAGAGGGATAAAAAACCAAATATACAGAAAATACAAAATAAGTGATATTTTTCCAAATGTGTCAATTACAATAAATGAAAATAAAGGTTCCACTTTAAAAGACAATTATTGTCAGTGTGTCAGCCTGGATTTTGTTTAAAGATATACAATGATGAAAATTAAAGTAGAAAAAGTTATGCCAGGCAAATTCTAACCATAAGATAGCTGGTGTTGCTACACAAATATCATAGTGAAGTTTAAAGCAAAAAGCATTACTAAAGCTAATAATGTGGCTGTCTTCATGCTTATAAATCATTCACTTACCAGGAAGTTAAAATGATTTTAAATTGGATGCCCAATAACATAGCCTCTGAATATGGTATAATAAGCAAACATTTAAAGAACTATAAGGAGGAATAAATAAACCAAAAACCATAATGGAAATTTTATACGCTTCTCTCAATCATTGATAGATTTCAATGATTTTTAACTAAAATTTACTGAAAATTAGTAAAAATAGAGATCATTTTGAATACAATTAAACTCTTATTTAATGGACGTACTTAGAATGCAACAACTATAAAAAATGTATTTTTTTCAAACATAGACAATTATTAAGATTGACCATAATCTGGGCCCCAAAATAATTCTTAATAAATTTTTAAAGGATATGCATCATTTAGTCTATGGTCTTTAACCATAATGCAATAACATTATGAATTAATCCGGGAAATATGTGTTTGGAAATTTGGAACTACATTTTTAAGGAACCCATGCGCTAAAAAGAAATTTTATTAGAAATTTGTTTGGAAATTAGAAAGCATTTATGTGATACAGATGAAGAAGTACTTGGAGGAAATTTGATAATCTCAATAAATTATTATAAAAAGAAGAAAGTATAAAATTAACAAGCTGTCATTTCCTCTTAAATTAGAAAAAACAATCAAAATAAATCCAAAAAACAGAAAAAGTTAAAGAGCAAACATTAAGACATAAAAACCAAACATATAATAGAAAGGATCGAGAAAGCTATTTCTTTGAGAAGACATAGAATGAACAAGTCTCTGATACATCTAAGCAAGAAAGAGAAGACACGTATAACCAATATTAGAAATAAAGAGATTATAGGCATTAAAAAGATAGCAGTGTATTATGAAACAATGCTAATACTTTGGAATATTTAGATAAGTGGACAAATTCCTAGGAAACCTATAAAAATAATTGAAAATATGGCTTCAGAATCTAAATATATTCTCTACGTAGTAGCCCCAAGTGGTGCTATTAAAGTAAAGGGCAGATGACATCTCTTCTCTGCCCTAAGGGTTTCTTATCTCCTTCAGAGTTAAGTTCAAAGTCTTTATTCTTAAATTGTACCATAATCTGTGCTCCTGTAGCACACTGACTCCTTTGCTACTGATTAAAAAAGAGTGCTTACATGGATGTTTTCCTTTGTGATACCATTTAACGTATATTTTGTGTATTTTTTCCTCTGGGATGATTATGTTTAATATTCCATGGCTGTCATTTCCCCACCCCCACCAAATTTCTCAAGTTCAGTTTCCCCATTTCATTTGATGGCAGTTTTTACCATCTACTCAGGACAAAACTCAGGAGTCGAACCAGACCTCTCACACTCCTGTTCCTCTACTTCAAAATATATCCAGGATTTGATGCCATCTAAACCACTTCCACTGCCACCTCTGTGCTCCAAGCAACCATCATTTTTCACTGAGTTACTGCAGTAGCTGCCTAACTAGTCTTCTCCCTTTTCATAGTGTCCTCCTACAGGTAATTTTCAATACGATAACTAATGTGCTTAAAGCATGAGTCAAATCAATACAAAACCAGGGTTATTCTCAGCACAGCCTCTAGTGTAGTTTAAAATATAAATCATGTCATTCCTTGCCTTAAAACCATGGCTGCCAATTTTACTTGGAGTAAAGGAGTTTTCACTCTGACCTTTAAGGCATTATATAATCTGGCTCCCATTACCTTTCAACATCATTTTCTAGTCATTTCCCTCCCATTCACTTATACTGACTTTCTGCTGTTTCTGGAAAACACCAGGCACGCTTTCACCTTAGTGCTTTCACCCTTGTGGTTCCTCTGCCTGGAGCATTCTATGTCTAAGGAGTCTCACATTTAGCTCTCTCACTTGTTCTTTCCTCAAAAGTCTGCTTTTCTCAGAGGTCTTCCCTGGCCACCCAATCAAAAAGTTTAAGCTGATCCCCATGTATATCACCCTTCCTTCTTTAATTTTTTTTTTGCTTAGCATTTATCATCACTCACATATCATCTGTTTGTTTATTTTGCCTACTACTGTCTCCCAGTGTCCAGTATAGTGCATGGTACTTGGTAGGCACTTTTTGAATAAATGATTTGTTCCACCACCCAAATGGAAAAAAAATAGCTGTTTGGCTCATATAAAAATATTCAAGTTACATATAAGTGATTGTAAATAGCATTTAATGACTTTATATCACCAGTGGAGGCTGGTGAGGTCTCCATGATGCTTACCGAGAAGCAGGCTAAGAGCACCAAGAGGCCCAGGGTCAAGTAGAGCCCCTTCATCCTTCCCGGCTGGTCCCTGAAAGAACAAGTGTCACTGATTGTTTGTTTTCTGCATGGCAGCTACACAAATGATGAGTAATTACCGGCACAGCTATTTCTTATAGGGGAAATCCTTAAGAGTAATCATTTGAAATCTTTTAAGGAGGCAAAATACAAATGCTAAGTAAGACATAATATTTTGGTTTTAATACATTTTACATTTAATACTTTGCATTCTTGGAAAAGAGTGTTTTTTAATTTTAAAAATTTTAAATTATCAAGCACGTAAAATAGGAAATAGAAATATTGAAACATTTGAATTTCCAGAATATTCATCATTATTCAAATGGTACTACAAGCTGCATTTCAATGTTGAATATAAGCATTTTGTTGGTTTTGTGAATTTCATCTTAAGTTATGACTACTCTCTTCTACTCTATAGTACCAAGAATTAGTATGTTAATTTTTAAAAAAATTTACTTTTTTAATGTATTCCAATTTTTATTTCTTTTGGAATAATAATGTTACTGTTTTTGTAAAATACATTACAAAGGCATTAAAATGCATTACAAAGCGTTCAAACTGTATAGAAAAAAAAATCAAGTTTCACCACCCAGAAATAACCATTAAGTTAACATTAAGTAATTAGAATTTTAGATTTCTTTCTGTGCATTGAATTGAAGTTAGAAATGATAGTTTATAAAAATGAGATAATATGATAAATGCTGTTTAACAATGAAATGCATTATAAAAATTTACTCTTAAGCTTACTATAAAAAACATGGATGCTGCAGTTAGACTTTTGAGTAACAATAATAGTACACACAATACTCAGCCATTATGTTAGAGTAAACATTCAATTACTTTAAGCCTATGGTCAGGTGAATGAATGTTGTTTGACATTGAAAGTTAGGAAGAGAAGTATAGAAAAGGGCTATTTAGGTGCACTTGGGTATTCTAAATGGGGCCTAATAAAAACTTATCTTCATCATAGTCCCTAATATTTTGCAAATATATAAAAACAGCATCGCTGAGTGCATTTTCATTAAAAACATATCAGAGGTTTATCCAGAGTGCCTGAAAACTTTTTATTATCTTGAAAAACCCAAAGATAAGAAAGAACTGAGTCTTGGGTTTCTTTAAAAGTCTCTCTTGAAAATTACTAGTGCTTACCTTTGTAGGGTCCTTTTTTCTTGAAGCGATCAACTTACTAATTAAAGGATTCTTGTCAGCTACGGCGTTGGAGCATCTTCATCATCCAGGAGTACGTGAAGACGATGGACACAAGTGAGCAGAACTAGTGAGACAAGAATGGTTTTTATAACCTGTTCATTTCCCTATTCTGTTCTTTAGAGATAGGAAATACTGTGTAGGAAGAGATTGTCATGTCTGGATTGAAGGCTGTGCTTAAACAGAAGAATAGATGGTTGTCTTTTGTGTTCTTTCCTGAGGAATAGTTGTGTCGTGATTCACCACACCAGGTTTTTCCAAGTGCGTAAGCGAAGGTTTTAGTAACCTTTGGCCACTGGGAATCCAAGTACTGAAGGTTCTGTAATTCTTAAAAAAACCTCGTGGTCTTAATAAAAAAGCCTTTTATAGTCATGCCCATTCTATTCAATGCATAACGTGAAAATCGGAATAGATCAATGAAAAAAGATCGAAAGCATGATTGTGATATTATAAAATATTAGTGGTAGAAGGATCCTATTTCATTTGTTCTCTAAATTCCATTGACCTGTTTTGTTTTTTCTCCCTAATTAGTACCTACCTCAGTATATACCTTTCATCATAGTAACGTACACATCTGTCTGTCTTGCCCACTTGCTTAGGGACAAGTTTGATCGGTCATTTCTTTGTTTTGGTCATAATTTCTAGTACAGAATATTGTGCAAATAAGGTACTTAATGTATGCTTGTTGAATCTGATTTTATTGTATCTTACAGAAGATGTCATTTGTTTTAGAAATGGAAAATATAACTTCAAGCAGTGTTGACTTAGTCATATTCTACCATCCTTTATTTCAAAAATATGTAGAGGAATCCTTGTAGCATTAGATGTACAATTATGATAGAAGTTATTTATAACTTTTATGTATACTATTCATTTCACTCTTGGGGAACTGTTCTTTTTCATTTTGTTCCTGCCTCTTATGTAATGTTTGGAAAATTATCTATCAAAACAAGGCTTCTAAAACATTATTAGTTTATGAAGTTATCCTTGATGAGATTACCAGCTTTATAGATTTTTTTCCTTTTTCATTCTGAGCTTTGATTATTGGTTAGTACCTCACAATTTAGTCTTCCATTCTACTTTGTTGTGTATCTCTCTCTGTCCTATTTTCCCTGGCATCTAGCTATCTATGGTTCATAATCTAAGTGTCTTAATGTTATCCTTCTAAAACAGTGAATGATCTAGTGTGATATTTTCTCTTCTATTTTCATGAGAGATTTAGTAACCAAAAATGGGTCCATAATTTTAATTTGGGAAGTCCCTGCGGTCTGGAGTCTGTGAACTTTGGTGTCTTGCTTATGGAAACTTGTTAGTTTATAATACAAATTTGCCTTGTTTTAATAATGTTAACATTTATTAATCCAATATTATTAATTAACTAAAATGCAAGCAAAGTAGATAAAAGTCCTTTACTCTAATTGCTCATGCCAGGAGGGGGTAAACTGTTTCATGCCAAGGGAACTGTGGAACATTCATCTTTGTTAACATCATGGCACAAAGATTAGAGATGCACAAAGATGGAATTGTGGCATTCATTATATCCGTAAGTGTGTACATCAAAAGGTTAGACAAACAATTTGTACTTTGCAGTAAATGGCTCATTTGGGATTTTCAGTCTTTCTAATTGGGTCTGCTTCTCTTATCTTACACTGCCTATTTATAAAGGTTTCATGAATGTTTATAAAAAATGCAAATTTTCTGTTTGGGGTAACTATTAGTGTTAAATGTAAAAATAATGTTTCTCACATTCTTTATATCCTTACTTTTTTTGTTCTTGATCAGTTTTCTGAGAGAACACATCTTAAATTTTCTTACCTAGATTTGGAATTAACAATTTCTTCTTGTGTTTATGATACTTCTTGTTTAAATTTAAATGTAATTTCATTTATATGAAGTTAAATACATAAAGTTTTATGGATTTTATATTTTCCAAATAGAGCATAACTTTTATCAGTATAAAATTTCCCCCTTTATTCTATTAATATTTAAATCTTTTCACTTTGAATTTTGTTTTAATATTGTCACACTATTTTCTCAAATTATTTATTTAATGGCTCATTCTGTATTATATCTGTGATATTTATTTCTTTATATTTCAAAATATTAAGGGGGTACAAATGTTATTGTTACATTGATACACTGTATAATACTTAAGTTGGGGCTTTTAATGTGCCCGTCACCATAATAGTGTTTATTCTACCTGGTAATTCTTACCTCTCATCTTCCTCACACCTCCTCTTTGGTTTCCATTGTCCTTCACATCTCTTTGTGTTCACGTGTGCCCACCATTTAGCTCCGAATTATTAGCGAGGATGTATATATGTTTGCTATGTGTTATTCCATTCCTGAGAAACTTTGCTTAGGATAAGGGTCTCCATTTCCATTCAAGTTGCTGAAAAAGATATTATTTCATTCTTTTTTATGGCTGAGTAGTACTCCTGTGTGTGTGTGTGTGTGTGTGTGTGTATGTATATGTATATGTATATACATACAATACATTTTCTTTATCCACTCACAAATTGACTTAGAGTGATTCCATATCTTTGCAATTGTGAACTGTGCTGTGATAAACATTCCAGTGCAGGTGTGTTTTTGATAAAATGACTTCTTTTCCTTTGGGTAGATACCTAGTAGTGGGATTGCTGAATCAAACAATAGGTCTACATTTATTTCTTTGAGGATTCTCCATATTGTTTTCCATAGAGGTTGCACTAATTTGCAGTCCCACCACAAGTGTATAAGTGTTGCTTTCTCTCTGCATCCACGCCAGCAACTATCATTTTTTGACTTTTAAATAATGGCCATTCTGATAGGGGTAAGGTGGTATCTCATTGTGGTTTTATTATTTATTTATTTTTTATTTCAGAATATTATGGGGGTACAAATGCTTGGGTTACATAGATTGCCTTTGCATCGAAGAAAGAATGGGTTTCTACTTGCTCTTCCTGGTGCTAAATGATCCAATCTCATTTGAGCCTCCTTTTCTTTAGCTTTCCTGTCCTTATACTGCATTTTAACCACATAAGACCACATGCCAGTCTTAGGACATGTTCTAGGTCTTATGACTCTATTCTTTTCCTTATTACCATTTCCTCTGTTTGCAATCCAATTGGTTTCATCTCCACTTGTAAAAACCTACAATGTACTTAAGATCTAGCTTCAGTGTCCTTATTTCTGCAGAGCTATTCTGGCATTTCATGTCAGAAGTGATCCATTGAAATATCATAACACTGTGAATTTCACTTTAATATATGTATGGTAATAGATTATTTTTCAAGTTGTGAAACAATATGACATGATGGTTAATAGCTCACATTCTGAAGTCACTGTACGGATTTAAAACTGGCTCTTTTACTTACCAGGTAGTTACCTTCGGCCAGTGGTTACCTCCTAACTCTTTATTAGACTCTTCCCTAATCATATTCCTTCTACCATTGACCTGTTCATGTCTTTAGGATGTGTTAGACTATTCCTGTGGTTTTGTAAATGTGAATCTGCCATGCCCCTATAATTCAACACTCTACTTTGATATTTGAGTGATGCAGTCAAAATAGTAAATAAATAATTACATATCCTATATTTTGATAAGTTGGATCTGTGTTAGGAAGGAAAGGCATATAGGCAAACCTAATTGGACTGTAACCTTTATAAGGAAAATAGGTCATTACTGTTTAAAGGCTGGATGATTAAAGGCTTGTTCTGAGTAATAGAGAAGATGACTCTTCTAAAACACTTAACACAGTGCCTGGCTCTTGGTAGGTAATCAACAATATTTTTGAATAAATGAATGAATTTTAACTTTTTTCCTTGATGTAATATGAATAATTTAATCATCTCCTTAGCACTCATGTGGAACTTGAAGCTTTGCTGTATGAACACTTGGATGAATGTTCTCCATTTGTTTCTTGGCTTCATAGAATGTTTCTTGCTTTACAGCAGAAGTTTTCTGAGTCTGGGACTATACATTCCACAACTTTTTTCCTGCTATTTGCAATATTCAACAGAAGATTCTGCACATATTAGATGTCCATTAAGTATTACTGACACCCAGCCAATGATAGTGAGGTGACAGATATTACAGGTGGTCTCATATCCTAGTGTTTTTTCATCTACTTATTTTCAGAACACCTTCTTGTAAGATTCTCCATGAGACAAGTAGATTGCACCACCCAAGTTCCTCCTTCCTTTCCTGATTTCCTCCTTTTCTTGTTTCTCCCGCAGTCAGTTATTGACTCTCTACCATGTGCCTGGTAATATACTACATGCTGGGTAATAAAAAGACAGTGATGAGTTAGACAGATGTGTTCTCTGCTTAGGAAGTACTTACGGTCTAGCCATAGTCCTGGAAGGACTGGAAGATACTACATGTTTGACCAAGAATTAGTGTCTTTAAGGAAGAATTAGTGTCTTTAAGGAAGACAATTCTGGTAGAAGGAAAATATCTGTAAAACTATAAAAGGCTTTGTAATACTAAGGAAGATGTAAAATATAAATGGAAGAAAAACCATTTTAATTATCTCTATACTAATATTACCCCAGTTCCATATCTATAAAATGGGGGTGAATGGGGGTAATATTAGTACCTACCTAGGCATGGACCCTGTTTTGTGGCTAAACCTTGTACAATTTTGGGTGCCTCATAAGAATATAAAAACTATTTTTTCAAATTTTCAAACACATATAACCGCATAAATGCATTAACAGGGCCTCTAATGAAATGTCATTTGTTGTCCTGAAATCTGCTTCTGTATTTATCTCATTGGGTGTTTGTAAAGAATAAATATATTTTTTAAAATTTTAAAATTTTTTATTTTTATTTCAGGGTATTAAAAGGGTACAAATATTTTGGTTACATTTTATGTCTTTTATTATATGTAAAGGATTTTAAAATAGTGTCTGACATATTGTCAGTGCTATGTAAATACGTGCTACTCTATTACTATCATATATTATCAAGAATTAGTGTAATTAAAAGATCTTTCCATGAATGAAGAATATTGTATCTTATTTCATATAATCTTAACATATTTGGATTGGAAGGAATGCAAGCAATTATCAGGTTTTTTTTCTGGGTATCTAGTGCGATGTAAAGATACCTCCTTCCTTAGAACAAAAATTTTATTTTTTTAAATTTCAGGCTGTTATGGGGGTACAAACATTTTGCTTACATGTTATGACTTTGTCACATCCAAACCATGATTTGAGATATGCCCTTCCCCCCCTACAATGCTCACCGAGTCCAATAGTTGTGAGTTTACCCACCCCCAACCCCCAAAGAATATTACTACTGTGTGAGCACCTTAGTGTTGATCAGTCAGTGCCAATTTGATGGCGAGTACATGTGGAGCCTATTCTTCCATTCTTGTGATACCTCACTTCAGAGGATGTGCCCAAGCTCTATCCAGGAAAATTTAAGAGGTGCTAGATCACCGTCGTTTTTTATAATTGAGTAGTATTCCATTGTATACATATACCATATTTTATTAATCCACTCATGGATTGATGGGCACTTGGGTTGTTTCCACATCCTTGCTATAGTGAATTGTGTTGCCATAAACATCCAAGTGTAGATGTCTTTATTATAGAATGACTTTTGTTCCTTTGGGTAGATGCCTAATAATGCTATTGCTGGATCAAATGGTATTTCTATTTTTAGCTCTTTTAGGTATCTCCAAATTCTTTTCCTCAGAGGTTGCACTAATTTGCAATCCCACCAGCAGTGTAAGAGTGTTCCTGTCTCTCCTCATCCTTGCCAGCATTTTGTTGCTTTGGGATTTTTTGATAAAGGCCAATCTCACTGGAAAACAGAAGTTTTAACCACTTTGTAAACAGGAATCAACATTTAATGAGCTCTTACACTGGGCCAGGTGCTAGGCCAATTGCTTCACACAGATTATCTCATGCAATCTTCTCAGTAGCCCTATAAAGCCCTATTATCATCACCATTTTATGGATGTATAAATCGAGATAGAGAGTTTAAGTAACTTTTTTAAAGTAATAAAGATTGTTAGTAGGACAACCAGGATATGAACCTAGGACATCAAAGCCCTGATTTCTGTACTTCCTTTCCAATGGCTTGTTTTGACTCACGAGACTTTTGGAAACAATGGTCCTTCTCCCTGCCTGCCCACCCCTCAACCCAATTCCTCCTGCAACACTGAAAAGGAAAGCTTGTGTTGGAATCTTTGTCATCTGCACTTGTCTGCATTTCTTCTCAAATGTTATTTTTGGCAAAATATTTGCCTGCAGATGACAATGTATGCAATAATATAAGAGATATTCAGTTCTTTTTTTTTCTAATTAGACTTAATTGTAATATTGCTAAACTTGATATGATGGTTTTGATTTCAGAAAGAACTATCTAAACCAACATTCCATTCTACCTGTTTATGGAGTCAATACATGGAATCAGCAGTAACTGTTATTTGGCATCAGGAGTTTAGGAAGAGACAGGAGATGCATGCTCAGTAGTGTTGTGGTTTCAATTGTGTTCCTGAAAGGATGTGTTGAAATCCTAACCTCCAGTACCCTAGAGTGTGACCTCATTGGGAAACAGAGTCATTGCAGATGTAATCAAGTTCAGTTACAATGAAGTCATACTGGAGTAGGGTGAGCTTCTAATCCAATATGACTGGTGTCCTTATAAGGAAACGTCTCATGTCACACAAGAGACACAGGGACAGTGCCACGTGAAGACAGAGGCAGAGATTGAAATTTGCAACCCAAGGAACACCTGGGGCTACCAGAAACTGGGAGAAGTGAGGAAGGATCTTTCCCCTATAGGGATCATGGCCCTGGACACAGCTTGATTTCAGACCTTTGTCCCTTAGAACTGTGAAATATGGAGACAAGGATTTCTCAGTAAGTGATTTCCCCATGAGGTCTTGAATGCTTTTCTGCTTTATATTCCTACGGATATGTTATTTAAAAAAAAAACAAAAAAACCCCCAAAAAACCCATGACATTTCTGGCATAGTAAGCCCTGCACAAAATACATTTGAGTGTGGAGAGCCAGGATCTGTATTCAAAAGCCTGTATACATGGATCCCAAGGACCTGCCTGAGTAGGGTCCCTCTTCCCAGACCTGTCAGAATCCAATCAGCCCCTGTGCTCAGCATCTTCAAGCCCAGGAGAAACAAATCAACAAGGAAACCGGTGAGTGGCCGTGGGAGGATAGTGGCTGTTATGGGCCTTCTAATTGATTCATTTGGACATAGGGAGAGAGGGTCATGTCTGGAATAAGGCATTTTGCTCAAAGAACAGATAGCTGCTCCCAATAAAACCTGGCAGTTTTGTGTATATCTGTTCTTCCCAAAAAACTCAGTGAGTTAGATTGCTGGCATATGCTAGTTATGTTTGCATCTAGCATTTATTTTCTCAATACCTTCAGGAAATTAGTGGCATCTATAATATCAAGCTCTTCTTTTTCTCTGATAGAGACATTGTATTTGTGCTGTCTATAATATCAACTTCTTTACTCTGATGGACAAATTGTTGTCTTAATTAGACAAAGCTCAGACTAGGATGGGATTTATGTGGGTGGGTTTCTCAGAATGACTCTATTTCTAGGTGTTTTTTAGTTAGAGGTGGTTTTGTCTTAGGAGGACTTTTGGTATATTTGCTTGGTGACTTGGGGGCTGTGGACTTTTTGAGGGGAGACTATGGCTGGGAGAATGGAGGAGGAGCTTGTCTCTTTGCGTTTAGTCCTAGGTTGACATCATGTTATTTGAATCTTCTAAGCCACTGTGAAGAATGGCGATAGTATCCAAATGTCTTTTCTCAGTTCTCTCAACCTTCTTGAAGCTTGTGTAGACAGTGAAATTTATCATATAATAATACTTAGAATAACAGAGAACATGGTTGACTTTTTTTAAAAGGATGCTTATTTACTTTTGAATTAAAACATACACAGCTTCATTAAAGTTGGAAAATACAGATATGCAGAAAAAATAAAGTGAAAAAATAACATATAATCCAATCATCCCAAAGATAACCATGAATAACAATTTATAACATTTTGATATATCTTTTTAGTCTGCCTTTCAATTCTGTATATATCTTTAAAAACAAAATTTTAGTTAAAAATTTTTATAATTTCACATTCACTGGGAGTGATAGAATTGTTATAAATGAATACCTATTTAAATTATAAATTTTCAGCTGCAGTTCCATGACTCTTCTACATTATTGTATCAGATTTCTTCTTTTGGCCAAAGTGTAGAAACGAAAATATATTTAGTTGACAGAAGAAATTAAAATTATAGAAATATTGGTTACAAGTTAATTATTGGTTCTAGGAATCACAGTGACATATGATTATGAAGCTAGCAGGCAGACATGCACAAAGTGGTGCCAGAGAGGAGACAATTATTAGACATGGGAGAGATTTTGTAACATGATTCGTATTGAATAAGTGGTGGACAATATAGTATCAAGGGTAGTCATAATAATCTGTGCCACTTGCATCATCTTCTGTGGTGGCCTCATAATCAAATGTAGTGTCTTCAACTATAATTGTCACGGTGTCCTCAGTTGTGTTTAATGTGTTGGCTGGAGTGCCAGTTGTGGTTTCGAAGATGGTGGTACGAGGTGTAGAAGAGGCAGCCGTGCTGGGGACAGCAGTGGAAGTGGGGCCAGAAACAGCTGTGCTTGTTGATGCGGTGGCAGCTGATGTGGCCGGACGGGTACTGGTGGTGGCAGTGGTGGAGGCTGCAGGTGCGGGCAAGAGAGCAGTTGTGGGAATGGCAGTTGGTGTGGCAAGGGCAACAGAAGTGTTCTTGACGGCGTTTTCAGTAGTTACAGCAGTAGAACCAGAACCAGTGAGTGATGACGTGGTACTGACGGCTGATGTCACTACAGTAGGGCTGATTGTAGAGGTGGTAGAAATAGGTGTTGACAACATGGTTGTTTCAGGTTCAAAATAATCAATGATGATAGTATATGATAAATCGGGATTTTTGGTGTTGTCGGAAGTGAGCGTTTCAGTAGTGGGTGGGGAGGTGGAGGTGGGTTGGGTCGTGGCTGGGAGTGCAGTGCTGGTGGTGGCAGGTAGAGCCGGAGCCGAGGACTGGCTAGTGGCGGCAGGTGTGGCGACAGTGGTGGGGAGTGAGCCAGAGGTGGTTGCTTTGGACGTGGTGGGAGTAGAAGTGGCGACTTGAGTTGTCCTGATCACAGTAGTGACCATGGATGTTGTGGCCCTTTCCACAGATTTGGTTCCTGAAGAAGAGGATGTGGGTATAGAGGTAGAATACTCCGTGGAAGCTGTTGGGGTTAAAGCATCAGATGTCTTATTCTCAGGTGTTCTCTCAGAGGCCGAGGTGGTCAAGGCAGGTAAGCCAGTAGAAATCTCACCTGTGGTGAGAACGTTAGCTAAGCTAGTGGTAGCCTTAGATGTGGGCCTGGCAGCAGACTTAGTACTAGCAGATGTCACAGTATTTGAGGATGTGGGTGCAGCTGGATTTGTGGCAGTGGTTTCAGGTTTGTGGATGGGAGATTTGGTGACAAATGAGGATGGTTGTGTGGATTCAGGCTGCTGTGAAACTGGAAGACGTTGAGGTCTGGTGGTCTGGGGTTTGGGTTTGGGCTTACAAGTAAGAACTGGTTTGCGTCTTGGAAATTGCCTTTTGTTTTTCTTAAATGGATTTGAAGGATGTTTGTATGAGCCAGGTTTCAGTGGGAAACCTGGTTTATCAGGATTCCAGTGTGAAAGATGGTTTAGGGGAGATTTTGGTTTGCAAGGTATTTTTCGGACAAATCTCTGCTTCTGAGATTGCTGTTTTGTGTGTTTAATTATTTTTCGTCTGTATGTTTTTGCCTGAATTTTTGAGTGGCTAGGTTGTCTTATTTTTGTTCTGTTTATAAAGTGTCTCCTTTGATTAGTTTGCTTTGGAAGATGGATTTTTGTTTGCCTGGGTCTTTTTTCCAGGTTTGTATTTGTGTTAAGTTTTGACCTTTTAGCTGTTTTCTGTAGTTTTGATTTGTTTTGAAGCCGACCATTTTGTTTACCAGTTGAAGATGAAGGGGGTTTAGGTTGATGTGGGTTTTGTTGATTGTTGGCATTGGATTGAGATTTGGGTTTTTTTAGTAATTCTGTAGCGGTTTTACGTGGGTAATATTTGATAATGTAGGATCTTTTGTTAGCGGTTGATTGTCTATGATTTGGATGTTGGTGGCTACTTTGTTGCACTGGAGATTTTAGCCCAGGATTTCGTTGATAAGTTTTTAGGTAAATTATTTTTTTGTTAGATTCTCCTTTTACATATTTATTTACCTGTTGTCCAGGTCTTTTTGGTTGAGATTTTGATTTTTTGAGCTGAATTAATGAGTTTGGGTTAAGTTTGGTTTGCACATTTCTTTGATTAATTGAAAGAGATTTCGATTGAGCTAGTTCAGGGTGACTATAAACACCTGAGCGTGTTTTAGATTTTTTGGTGAATGTTAATGAAGATTTTCCTGGATGAGATCGAATAGATGTAGAGCTTGTTTTCCGAGGTAAATTTCCATGAGTTTGGGGACAAAGACCACCTTGTCGGCCAGGGGAAATTTGACAAGGATTTGTCTTCTTAGATCTCTTAGAAGCAATAGCATTTGAATGAGTTTGGGAGACTGAAGATCTTTGTTGGCTAAATGGATTTGATTTGATTTGAACCCGACCAGTTTTAACTGAAGAAGGTGCACGCCGAAGTGAAGCTGGGCCTTGCAAAGGTGGATTTGGTAATGGTCTGTTTTTTGGCTTATTTCTCTCTTGTGTCCCACCTGACTGTGGAAAAGAAGATGAAAAACATTAAGCACATGTAAGATGACAAGTACCACCTCCAGACTCAAGTAAGAGGGACCCCCAACCTTGGTCCTGTGGTTTAAAGGGGCCTTACCTTGGCCCTCATGTGGCCAAGGGGAACAAGAGGAAGAGGAAGGAATCACCAGGAGGTTTTCTTGCCCTCTCCCCTAGTTCACTTCCAGAAATGCAAAATCCTTTTTCCTGGGTGCATCCCACTAAGAGGACCATGCTGCTAGCATGCACATGCACCCCTAGGCCTGGGGGAAACTGAGGAAGATATCTGGGGTGGAGTATCCACATTTACGTGCATGTGTCCTCTCCCAGTGTTTGGGTGGGGCTGAGAGAGGGAGGAGGAGCCAGGGATGGAGGGGAGGCAGGCAGGTGTAGCCCAGGGCCAGGGCTTTCTCTAATTTTTCTAGAACATGTTTGTATTACTTTTTCATCATTAAGAAAAATGCAAAGAGTGTGTTGATGCTGTTTGGGAGATTGAACTGTGTATGTATGAACCCAAAATGTGGTAGACTTTCTGTTGGATAGAAAATATAGCATTTACCAAGGAGATGCTTACACGTAACTCAGTTGGCCAAGGCTGTTAGGAATAAGCTCCCTCAACTGTTTGAATTTCTAAAAATCTTTGTGCCATTATTTATCCTATATTCTTTGGCCTGAGGACTTGGCTTTGTTTATGATCCTTTCTCTGTTTTACATTTTTCCAACTCCTAGCTAGGGTTGTAGTCCCTCAACTTACAAGGTTTGCTCTAAGATAGTATGTTTTCTTTGAATAATTAGGTAATGGCTAAAGGTCACAGCTGAACTATATTGATAAATGCTCAGTTAACTACTAAAATAAACTGAACAGAAATGGAAGGTAGTCATTTGATGCTTTCTGATATTTAAATGAAGAGAGAGAAGTAGAAGGTAGGCCCAGAGGGCAAACTGTCCTTTTCATCATATTTCTTGCAATAGTCCTGGATAACAAGATCTACTTTTTCCACCCATGTTAGTCTCATAGTAAATTTTAACTCATGTTTTTCTTCAGCCTACTTTTAGTTCATAACATAAATCTGCCAATCCATCCATATCAATGACCTTCAAAGCATTTTAACTTTTCTATATTCCACACTTTTTAGGAAATATTGGCTAAGGGATTAATAATTTATTGATAGAAAGACTGAATAGTCACTATCAGTTTTTATTAAGACTCCTATCTCTCCATATCCTCATTCCCCATTCCTGTTGATTTTTCTTCTAATTGCCAATATATTGTTTTAAAGATACTCTTTTCATTATAAAATTCCCTGCATGAGTTATAAGAGTATTTCCTATATAGTAAAGTTATCAGTTCTAGTCTTTTTATCCTAACATTTTTGGCTCTTTTATGGTTGTACTTATATGCATGGTATAAGGCACCTTCTCTCATTAACATTACTATCCCTATGTGATAAGGTATTATGTAATAATGAAGTTCTTAAAGCTGTTGATAGTTTTAAAGACAACATGAATAATATTTAAAAGAGTACTGGACCAAAAGCTATATGGAGGTAAGTATAATCTGTTTGGTTCCATGCTCAATTTCTGGAACCTACATAGTAGTGATCAATAAAAATTCATTGAGTCAAGTTTAATATCTGATCTACTTAAACTTGACTTTATCCTAATCTCTGTAGTCCATTCTTTGGAAGCCCTGCAAAATGGTCTAAGTTAGTTGTATGTATTCCTAGATTCTTCCTGCCCCCTAGTCCCCATCAGCTCTCCTCACCCCATTGTCTCCTGGCTCACTTGTTTATGTTTTCAAATGTTTGGGATTCCTTGTGTTTCTCAAAATATATTTTGAGGGAACATTTCATTTTCTCATGAGGCATATGCTGTTAAATTTTTATTCATTACTTCTCTTTCTCTCTCTTTTTCCTTTATTTTGTTTTTATTCTTGCCATCCCCCGCTTTTATTTTTTATGTGAATTATCATTTTCTTTATTTTTTATCAATACGTAATAGATGTGCATTTTTTCAGGGTACATGTGGATAATTTAATACCTATAAATTGTAAAGATCAAAGCAGTGTAATGGGAATATTGATCACCTTAAATATTTGTCTTTTCTTTATGCCATAAACATTCAAATGATTCTCTTCTAGCTATTTTGAAATATACAACAGATTATTGTAAACTACAGTCACCCTCCTGATCTGTCAAACACAAGATCTTGTTTCTTCTTCTCCCTCCATTTTTATGTCCTCACTGCATCACTGTGTTGGTGCCAACTATATCCTGGGCAGAGTGTTACACCGTGGGAGATTCAAAGATGAGCAAGATGGATATGGTGCACATGCTCATGATCTGCATTGATAAAGAGCGATGTTATATATATTCCTCCCTTGGAGAGAAATTCATTTGGCATTTTAAAGATGCTGAGAAATCCTGTAGCTTAATCAAAATCCCAAACAAAAAAAATTCATTTAACTTTTTCTAATTTATAATTTTTAAAGTTCTTTGACTCCAGGGACTTTAAAAAATTAACAGTTATGATGTAATATGATATAGTATATTAGCTGTCAGAGCATGCATCAGAAAAAACTGAAAGAAACAATAGAAACCAATATTGATTTTTTTTTTTTGGCAGAGCCCATTTTGAGTATTATTTTAAATTACTAATACTGAAGTCTTTCCATACATGTGTGTTTCTTAGGTCTTTCATGTTTGAAATAACACATATGGTGGCCTCTTTCTATATATTTTAAGACTAACAAATAAATGATAATAACAAATACTATGATATCTTGGAACTAAAAGAAATAATTTTCTCATTTACCAAAGTAGAGTTTTTAGTTATAGTTTTTTTTGTAAAAGTAAACTGTTTATTAACTTAAATATGATATTAAATCTTTTAAAAATCTTCTAAAATAGATGAAATTTAACTGCATTGCTAAAATGCTTAAAGATATTAGAATATATTAATTTTCACTAAATTTTAGCAAACTCAATTAGTAAGTGGGATTAATAAAAATACATTTCATTTGTATATTGCTTTCTAGTTTTCACTTCTATTTATAAACATAGTCATATTTAATTGAGATAACAAATGTAGAATTACTGGAATTGAGACAAAAATCATTTTGCAACAGATCCATAGTTATTGTTGATGAAAAGTGTGAACAGAGCCATAATATGATAGATATTTCAAGATAAATACTATTGTTATAAGTAAACTTATAAACGTATAAATGCTCATGTACTTTTGTTTAGAAATATGATGCCCAATCTTACCAGATGTGATGGACTAAATTATGTTGTATCCGTCACATGTAATGTCCCTTACTGCCATTCTGGTCCTCTGTGATCTAACTTCCACACAGGACACAGTGCTTTTAGAAACAAAAGTCAGGCATCAAATCCCCTGCGTAAACTTCCCAGTGGATTCCCATCGACCTCAGAATGAAATCAAAACTTCCTGTTACCACTTAGAAGGCACTACAGAAGCTGGCCCCCACCTTACTCTTCCTCACACTCACTTCCAGACACTGACCTTTCTGTCCCTTGACTGAGTCAAACTTGTTCCCTCTTTGGTGGACCTTTGTCTAGGATTCTCTGCTCTAGTATCATTGCTTGGTGTTTTTTTGTTTTTTCTTTTCCCTTGTTACTCAGCTTAAATGACAACTTTCTGGGAAGAGTTTTTGAAACATGCAATGTAAACTGACATTTTTGCTCTCTATCATTTCACCTTATTTTAGTCCCCATAGTTTATTTTTATCATTATTTAAAATGCCCTTTTTGTTTATGATTTGCCTCCACTTTGAAGAAAGTAGGCTTTATGTGAGCAGTCAGTGACTTTGTCTTCTTTGTTCTACACTGTATCTACAGTTCTTTGAACAGTGTCAGGCACATAATTTGACTTTGTAAGTGTATGTTAACTGCAAGAGTAAATTGTTTACCTGATATAAGCATCACTTAGTGTAACCTAGAACTGGTTCATTAATTTTTATTGGAAAAAAATCATTTAGTTATAGAGTCTGGACTTTTTAGAATATCATTTTTATCTTAAAAACTTTATTTCCTTAGTCCACTCATGAATTGATGGGCACTTAGGTTGATTCCATATCTTTGCGATTGTGAATTGTGCTGCAATACACATTCAAGTGCAGGTATCTTTTCAATAAAATGACTTCTTTTCCTTTGGATAGATAGCCAGTAGTGGAATTGCTGGGTGGAATGGAGATATCCTAAGTGAAATATCTCAGGAATGGAAAAACAAACACTACATGTAATCTGTAATAATTGAGAGCTAATCAATGGGCACACATGGACACAAAGAGATATAAAAGTCATGGGAAATCAAGAAGGGGGATAAGAGGGAAGGGGTAAAACCCTATCTATCGGGTGCAATGAACATTCAGGGAATGGGCACACTAAAAGCCTCCACTTAAGCATTATAAAAGGTATCCATGTAACAAAAACATTTGTACTCCCTTAATTTTTTGAAGTTAAAAAACTCCAAAACCTTAAAAAAATGAAAATGCTTTATTTCCTGAAGTCTTAACTTTTCTATTTCAGGGCTAATATTTTCTAGGAATTAACAAACAAACAAACACACATCAACAATCTGTAAGAATTTGAGTTCTCTTTGTGATAGTCGATAATTTTTGTGTTTTAAAAAAGTGAAAGAAGAGAAAGAAAATAATAACTGCAGTTCATTACAACACATCACCTGGACTTTGGGTTGGGGGTGGTGATCATTCCCCTGTGGCTACGCATTCAGAGGTTCTGTATTACACGTGAGATAGTGAGTCTTTCCAGTAGACTGGACTATTATTTAACTTGCAGACTGAAGGGATGGTATTCTTCTACACACCAAATGATTTTTTAAAATAAGCCTGGACAGGCATTATTAGTTATGCTCTTTCTTTGATTAGTAGTAGTATGCAAAGTTAGCTCTTTATGTATAGCATGTGAGTATCTTTTCAAGATCTCAAATCCTGTTTTCTTTGTGAATCTTTCTAGGACTTAGTGAGAGTAGAGGATAGATATCTAAAAGCAACTACCAGAAATTCCATCTTTATTTTCCATCCTGAGACTTTTATAGTAACAAACACTAGATTATATGAAGTAGAGATGAATATTCACAAGAAGTTATATTTTTATGGGGCTTTAGGTATGTAAAATGCCATACACACAAACATAGATGGGGTGCCAATAGTAAAATATATAAAATATAGTGGTAAGAAAATTTAACACCTAAGTATCAAGCCTGAGAGTATGAAAGCTGAAATCAGAGATACTGTATATTCTTTTGTTCAATTGCAAAAAGGGAATATATATATATGAAATCTCTAAAATAATTGTTTTTTATTTCTAATTAAATACACAGGCAAATTAATTGAACTCAGAAGTACTTACTGAGAAGCAGGCCATCAAAGCCAATAGGCTCAGGGTCAGGTAAGGGGTCCTCATTGCTTCTAGCTGCTGTTTGAAAGTAAGCACAAGAAATGTCCATTTTAGTTGTTATGAAAGATCCTCCCTATTTGTCCCAGAATAATGATATTTCTGAAGGATGGTTTAAAAGAATAATTGTTGTAAGACATGGTTATTAGAATTGTAGAAGTGTGTGCTACTCATTGAAATATATGAAATATAGGAGATAGTTAGACTCTTTTTAATGTTAGGGGATATGATTATGATACCGTATATTTTACAGTAGAATTAATACTACTGAATATTTGGTACACTGGCTGTTAATAATGAAAAATTTCCAAAATATGCTATGAATATTAATGGAAAATAACTATATGGTTAAATCATATTAGATTTAATAAATATTGTGTCATGTGTTCAAATGTATTCATTTACTATAGTTAAGAATCAAATAAAAATGATTTGTTTGCATTTTCTGAGGGTTGGCTGGTCTAAATCTCTAATAGAAGTTGGTATAATTAAGAGATTTCCCATTCAATTAAGAATCTTAGAAAGTTATGTAGCTTAATTTAGATATAGTGGTAAATTAGGAAAAGAAATATTTTTCAAAACTTTCTTTAATACAAAGAAAATCAATTTATAAGACCATTTTCCTTACGTGTTTTTGGTTTCTTTGCTTCAAGGAACTTATGTAGGGCAAGATGTTTCTCCCCACTGGAAGTCAAACATTTTGCTAGTCTTTAGTTCTTATTCTCAGCCGCAGTGTAGGTAAACTGGATATAACAATTATATTCTTAAAAGTAATACACAGCTCTACGTACAGTTGTTTAGATGAGGGTTAATGTCCAGTTAGCAAATTTCATTTATGTTAAAATTATTTGCCAGTAAAAGAGTGCAAAGAAAAATCAAGACATGGCAAATTAGGTAGGGTATGGATTTTACTAATCTATGAAGTCTCATGAAATCTCATGATTTTCTTCTTTTTTTTTTTTTTTGTCATGCTATTAAATACTTTGAAGGTTAGAAAAATAACATAGCTCACCACATTTCTAACCAAAAGAACATTTAGAAATGCCGTTCTATTCAGTGAATTTTTACATTAATCACTAGAAATATAATGTTTAAGAAAATAACCTGGAGTCTCTATTCAAAAGTTTTAATTTGTGAATTCCCAAGTACCTACCCTTGAAGGAATCCTTCTTCCAGGTCTGGTCAGACTACCTGTCAGCTGAATTCTTGTCAGTTACTGTGTCTAGGAATTTTGATAGCTAAGAAGCAACTGAAAATCTAATGCGGCAAATAAGAAGGACCAGTGAAAGAATGTTTCTTATAGCCTTTGTTCTAGATTCTTTTAGAAATAGGAAATACTGTAATAAAAGGTCATGTCTGGATTGAGGGTTTATACCAAGAATGATTAGTTGTTTGTTCAGCTGACAGTTGTCCTTTGTACCTTGATTTCTTCCTGAGAAACGGTGGGTTGTGTCTTCATATGCGTATTTTCCGGTGCGTAAGTTATGTGCTCTGGATAGAAGTATCTGCGTCAATTATTTTGGGGCCATAGTGGAATCTACTATTAATCAATGAAAAAAGATTAGTTAAAAACGTCTATTTTATGCATACAAACTAAATTATATATTACTAAATAAATTTGAAGCTATAAAAGAATAAAGGAAATTATAAAACATTTATAGCTGAATGACAGTGAAACACAAAAAGCCAGTATTTATGGGAGAAAGGAAAGTCTAATCTCTAGCTTTTTAATATTTATAAGGAAAGAATAACGATTGAAAACAAGTTATACTTTTAGTATCTCTAAAAACTGGGCAAAAACAACAAAACTATCAAGAGAAAAAAGAAGAAAGGAAATATAAAGGCAGAAATAAATGGTAGAGAAAAAGTAACAACAAAAACAATAAAAAATATTTTGTAACATAAAGTCTTGCTCTTTGAAAATTGTAATATATTCTAGAAAGAATGATTAGAAAAAATGATTCAAATATAATTAATAAAAGGAGGAAATAATAGTAATTAATAATATAATATGTGAATAATATGAACAATGACTTGTTAATATTTTTGAAAGCCTACACAGAATGGATATATTTCTGAAAAATTATGAAAACTCCTAAATTGGTCTAAGAAGAAATAGAAAGCATAAGTATAATAATAGGCTCCAAAGAATGAAAGAACTTGCTTCATTCGAAAGCCCCAAACAAGAACAAACAATTTTATAGGCAACTTCTACTAAATTTACAAGGAAGACATAATTGTTTTAGAAAAAGTAGGAAAGCTGCCTTAATCATTTTGTAAGCTTTTGTAAGCTTGTGTCCCAAATCAGAAGAGGACATACTAAGAAAATAAAATTATAGGCCTATCTAGGTATATTATTGTTCTTTGTGGCTATTGTGAAGGGTTTGGAGACTTTGATTTGATTTTCAGCATGACTGTTACTGGTATGTAGGAATGCTACTAATTTGTGTACAATGATTTTGTAACCTGAGACTTTGTTGAATTTATTTATCAATTCCAGGAGTCTCTTGGTAGAGTCTTTGGGGTTTTCTAGACATAAGATTGTACCTCCAGCACAAAGCAATAGTTGGACCTTCTCTTTCCTGATTTGGATACCCTTAATTTCTTTCTCTTGTTTGATTGCTCTGACTAGGACTTCCAGCACTGTGTTGAATAGAAGTGGTGACAGTGGCTACCTTTGTCTTGTTCCAGTTTTTAGTGGGAATGCTTTCAACTTTTCTCCATTCAGTGTGATGCTGGCTGTGGGTTTGACATATATGGCTTTTATAATGTTGAGATATTTTCCTTCTATGTTCAGTTTGTTGAGGATTTATATCATGAAAGGATGATGGATTTTGTCAAACATTTTTCTGCATCTATTGAGATGATCATATGATATTTGTTTTTGCTTCTGTTTATGTGGTGAATTACATTTATTGATTTAGGTATGCCTAACCATCCTTGCATCCCTCAGATGAAGCCCACTTGGTCATGGTGGATTATTTTTTTTTATGTGCTGTTGAATTCAGTTTGCTAATATTTTATTGAGGATTATTGCATCTATATCCTTAAGGAATATTGGTCTTTAGTTTGATTTTTTTGTTGTGTGCTTTCCTGGCTTTGCTATTTACGTGGTACTGGCTTCATAGAATGAGTTGGTGAGGCTTCCCTTGTTCTTGATGTTATGGAATAACTTCTGTAGTATGGGTACCAGCTGTTGTTTGTAGGTCTGATAAAATTCAGCTATGAATTCATCTGGTCCAGGGCTTTTTTGTTGGAATATTTTTTTTTATTACTGCTTCAATCTCATTGTTCATTATTGGTCTGTTCAGGAGTTCTGTTTCTTCCTGGTTGAGTATTGGGAGGTTGTGTGTTTACAGGAATTTTTCCATTTCCCTCTACATTTTTGAATGTGTGTAAAGATATTCATACTGTTCACAGATGATACTTTGTATTTCTGTGGTATCTGCTGTAATATCTCCTTTTTCATTTCTGATTGAAGTTATTTGGGTCCTTCTGCTTCCTCCTGGTTAATCTAGCAAGAGGGCTATCAATTTTGTTTATCTTTTCAAAGCATCAACTTTTTGTTTTTTTATCCTTTGTACTTTTTTTTCTGTTTTGTTTTCCATTTTGTTTAGTTCTGCTCTGACCTTAGTTATATCTTTTCTTCTGCTGGCTTTGGGTTTTGTTTGTTCTTTCTTTTCTAGTTCCTTGAGCCATATCATTAGATTGTTAATTTGTGATTTTTCTGTCTTTTTTTATGCAGGTGTTTAAGGCCATGAATTTTCCCCTTAGGAATGTTTTTGCTGAATCCCATAGATTTTGATAGTTTTTGCCCCTTTTGTCATTCAGTTTGAGGAATCTTTTGGTTTCCATCTTAATGTTATTGTTGACTCATTAATCTTTCAGCAGCAGGTTGTTTAATTTCCATGACTTTGTGTGGAATTATGTTTCTCTTGGAGTTGATGTTTAGTTTTATTCTACTGTGGTCTGAGAAAACACATGATATGATTTCTGTTTTTTTGAATTTGTTCAGCCATGTTTTGTGGCCTAAAATATGATCAATCTTCTTGGAGAATGTCTCATGTGTTGATAAGAATGTGTATTCAGTAATTTTTGGGTAAAATGTTCTGTAAATGCCTATGGGTTCATTTGTTCTAGAGTCTCATTTAAGTCCATTGTTTCTTTACTTATTTTCTGCTTGAATGATCTGTTCAGTTCTGTCAGTGGTATGTTGAAGTCCATGGCAATTATGATGCTGCTATTTATCTCTTTGCTTAGATCTAATAGGGTTTGGTTTATGAATATGGATGCTCCTGTGTTCGGTGCCTTAATATTTTGAATTGTTTTGTCTTGTTGTTGAATTTTCCCTTTACCATTATATAATGACCATTTTTGTCTGTCTTTACTAATGTTGATTTCAAATCTATTTTATCTGATATGAGAATGGCTACACTTACTTTCTTTTTGTTTCCATTTGCATGGAATATTTTTTCCATCCCTTCACCTTGAGTCTGTATGAATGCTTGTGAATTAGATGTGTTTCCTGGAGACAGCAGATACTTGGCTTGTATTTTTTTTTTTTTTTTTTATCCATTTAGTCAGCCTATGTATCTTGAGTGGGAAATTCAAACAATTCACATTGATTGATAGAACTGATATGTTGGGTACTTTTCTGTTCATCCTGTTGGATATTTCCTTATTGTGTTGTTTTACCTATTGTACTATTATTTTATATGAACTCTGAGCTTTGGCTCAGAGTCACACTGGCATGTGACTCTTGTGCTGATCCATGTATGACATTGTTCTGAATATTTCCTGTGGGGTTGGTCTGGTCTTGACAGATTTTCTCAGTGTTTGCTTGTCTGGAAAAGTCTTTATTTCTCCTTCATGTGTGAAACTTAATTTTTCAGTATATAAAATTATTGGCTGGAGTTGTTCTGTTTAATAAGAGTTAAGATGGGGACCCCATCTCTTCTGGATTGTAAGGTCTTAGTTGAGAAGTCTGCAGTTAGCCTGATGCATTTTCCTTTATAGGTTACTTGATATTTTTACAGGATGTCTTGCAGTTCTTCCTTCGTGTTGACTTTGGCCAATCTGATGATTATGTGTCTTGGTGATTGACTCTTTGCAATGAATCTCCCCGGTGTTCATGGAACTTCTTATACCTGGATGTCTAAATCTCTAGCAAGACCATGGAAGTTTTTCTCAATTATTCCCTCAAATAGGTTTTCTAGCCCTTGTGCATTTTCTTCTTCACCCTCAAGAATGTCTATGATTCTTGTATTTGGCCAATTTACATAATCCCATATTTCTTACAGGTTTTGTTCATTCCTCTTTTCTATTTTTTATTGATAATTAATTCAAAAGTGTTGTCTTCAAGCTCTGAGATTATTTCCTCAGGCTGGTCTAGTCTATTCTTAAAATTTTCCACTATGTTTTGTATTTCCTTAAATGAATTTTTCTTTTCCAGAATTTCCATTTGTTTTTTCTATAATATGTCAATCTCTTTAGTGAATTTTTCATTCATTTCCTGATTGTTTTTCTGGTTTCTTTGAGTTGGTTTTCCATTTTCTCTTGGATTTTATTGAGCTTCATTACAATCCATGTTTGGAATTATTTATCTGTCATTTCAATATTTTCATTTTGGTTGGTACCCAGTGTTAGAGAGCTGTTGTTCCTTTTTGGAGGTGTTCTTTCACTCTGATTTTTCATACTTCCAGGTTCTTTTGCTAATTCCCTTCTCATCTGGAGCAGGTGTTGCTTCTTATTTTTGGCATATTAAGGTCATGAAGATATTTTTAGTAAACCAATTTGTTAAACTATGTTTAACCAGGCCTATCCCAAATTTATTTGATTATAGATACTTCTTTTTATTTTAACAATTATTGAATGCTATAGAAATAATATTCTATACTAATCACTTTGAAAAAATATACATGAAAATTACTTTGGAATATTATATTAAATCTTTATTACTTAGGAACTATAATATATATTTTAATATGGTATTTTAACACAGCATATATTTTAAATAAAGGAAGTAAACTATATATCTTTATTTATGAATATTAGAACTAAGATCTTTAAGGATTACTAATATTAACATCTTGACCCTAACAATTTGCTTAACACATTGACTGCCACACAAAAGACCCAGAAACTTTTCCTTGGGGCCACAGTGTTTTATTATGAAAATAGAATAAGAACTTCGAGTGTAATTTAAAGGCAAATATAAATGGAAAATGAAATATTGATTTCTATTCATTTAATCCACATTTTTAGAATTAAGTTGTCAATACTAATTCTAGTAATAGGAACATCAACAAGTAAGATTTTATATATGCTTAACATGGCCACGGTGACAAAACTAGAGTGAGTTAAATACAACTCTCATGGCTGTTAATGTGTTAAAGCATATGTGAGTGGTTTTGTTGTGAAAGAAATTATATTATATAATTCTAAAACTTGACAACAACTTTCAGTAAAATAGTAAAAGATACCAACTGAGCTGCTCACTTGATCAAAAGGCTGAAGGCTGACACTTAATCTTCTCCCAATGTCCAAGCATATTCTCATACTCTGGGTATTTTTACTTTTGACTGTTTACTCGCTAAAGCTTTTTATATTTCAAAACATAGCCATATACTAATCTAATATGATTAAGATAATGCATATGAAGTTATCTTAATTGAGACAAGAAACCATAGTTCTAAAAAGCCATAATTCATATTAATCTGATATTAAATAATTGATTAAATGCTCTACTTAGAATCTCTAGAACTAAACTATTAAATTTAGTTCTATCAGATAAGTTGGATTCAGGAATGATGCCTTCTTGCCTAAGCAAACAGTTTTATGTGCATTATTGTCAACAACATACAGCCTTGAGCTTTTTAACATATTTTTAAGCATAGTAACATTTTTTTCTCTTGAATGCAGGAATCTTAAGTTCAGGTAGGGTAAATGAATGAGAGGGCAGGTAAAAGAATGGGGAAGAGGATAATATTTGGAATGTGAAGGCTACAGGCCTAAACATCTTCAAATTCTGTTCTATAACATATGTTATACAAGCCAAGAAAAACAGTTACGAGCCTGAGTTTCCCCTTGAACTTCTAGATTGCTATAGCTACTAGTTTTTTTTTTATGTATCATTTTAGTTTTCTTAAAGCTAATCTTTTAAAACCTTAAATTTCTAAACTTATGCCTACATACTTGCTTAAGATTTGAATAAAAAAGAACTTAAATTGAGCTTTTTCCTCCTGATATTTAAATAGCCTTTAATGCTTTGCAAGGAATAGGCATAGGAGATACAAGCACAGATTGTTCTATCACTCGGCCAAGCGTGTTTCCCTGAAGGGCTGTGCTCGGTACTGGAAACCCTGCAGCTCAGCCTAGTCCACCTACGTATGCATGAGTAGCATGGATGGAAATAGAAGGAGCATTTTTGTAACAGCATGTTTGGACAGGCAGTGCTGGTTTCTCTTTATGTGTGAAAGTCTAATTCTATACTTTTATCACTTTTTATCATCTCCCCCTTCAGAAATATTTCAAAGATTCATAAGTGTAAAGAGAAGAGATTATTTTGTAATCCTACAGTTCATTCTATTTTTCCTTCCTAAGCTCTTGATATCATGAGACACTTTATGAAGTGTCTTGTGGTATCATTAGACAGTATCAAGTCCTACTTTAATATTTATAAAAACACCAATGAAACACACAATCACTGGTGGCATCTTGCAAATAATTATGGCCCCAATTATTATAAAAATTAAATACAAAGTTATAAACATGTAAAGTCAAAACTTTTTTTTTGAGAAGTGGAAGATTGAAATCAGAGTCCTTGGTGGGTAAGTCTGTTCAGATTTAAAGAAGAGCAATTGTATAATGTGTAAGCAACAATGTGACATAATTAGACATGATTTAAAATAAGAGGGGAAGGTGGATTGACGGATCTCAATGATTACTGAGAAGCAGGTCATGAGAGTCCCTGGAGCAGGGGTAGTGTCCTTCACTGTTCCCTGACAGCAGACACAGAGCCAGTCCATCTTAAATGTCATGTACATACGTAATAGTATATAAAATACCATAGAATCCTATAGTGATTGCTAATTTGAGAAAGATTTTGAGGGAGGTAAAATCATCAGTTTATTAAGATATTACAGTCGTGTGTTGCTTAAGGACAGGGACACCTTCTAAGAAATGAGTTGTTAGGCAATTTTCATTGTTGTGTGAACATCACAGTTACACAAACCTAGATGGTACAGCCTACTATAAACCTTGGCTATCTGGTATAGCTCTATTGCTTCCAGGCTATAAGCATGTACAGCACATTACTGTACTAAATACTGTAGGAAATTGTGACACAATGGTAAGTATTTGTATACTAAACATAGAAAAGGTACAGTAAAATATGGTATAAAAGATAAAAAATGGTATACCTGTATGGGGCATTTATCACGAATGGAGCTTGTAGTACTAAAATTTGCTCTGGGTGAATGAGTGTGTACTGAGTGAATGTGAAGGCCTAACACATTATTGTACACTGTTGTAGACTTTACAAACACTGTATACTTAGGCTACACTAAATTTGTAAAAACATGTTTTTCTTTCTTCAATAATAAATTAACCTTTAGTGTATTATAACATTTTTACTTTATAAAATTTTAATTTTTTTTTAGCTTTTTGACTTTTGTAATAACACTTAGTTTAAAACACACGTGGTATAGCTGTACGAAAATATTTTCATTATTTATTTTATAAGCTTTATTCTATTCTTAAAACTTTTAATTTATTTTTACTTTTTCAACTTTTTTTGTTCTAACTAAGACACAAACACACACAGTAGCCTAGGCCTGCACAGGGTCGGGATCCTCGACGTCACTCTCGTCCTCCTCCACGTCTCGCCCCTGGAAGGTCTTCAGGGTGCTAACGTGCATGGAGCTGTCATTTCCTGCGACAACAGTGCCTTCTTCTGGAACACCTCCTGAAGGACCTGCCTTAGCCTGTTTTTCAGTCAGCTTTTTTCTTTTTTTATAAGTAGAAGGAATATACTTCAACAATAAAAATATATAAAGTATACTTTATGTAAAGGTATATTTTTTTACCATTAAAAGTTTATATAGTAAATACATAAACCAGTGACATAGTCATTTGTTACCAAATATTATGTACTGTAAATATTTGTATGTGTTCTACTTTTATACAACTGGCAGTGCAGGTTTGTTTACACCAGCATTACTACAAACATGTGAGTAATAATGCATTGTGCTACCACCCCACGATGACTATAACTTGACTAAGTGATAGGAATTTTTTAGTTTCATTGTAATCTCATGGGATCACCTTCATATATGTGGTCTTTCAGTGACCGAAACATTATGCTACATGTAAATGTATTTTGTGTTTTATATTAATAGGCTGTGTTATACTCAAGAGTACCTTTAAAGTTTTAAAAATATATTTTGTTTATTTTGTGTCCATATTAATACTATTTCAATTATTTCAACAATTTTATATTTTAATTATTGTATTTCTTTTGTTCTAACTTTTATAATTTACTTCTATTTTGATTACCTAGTTGCCCCTTAGGAAAAGGCAATAAAAATCTGATGTAATTATCTTTCTGCTTTCTCTGCCCCTTTCTGTGCGGGAAATCTGGAACTTGCATATTTTTCCTTTGCTACTTAATTGGCCTCAAGATGCTCAGTCAGGTTACTGGTAGGTCAGCCTTTGAATGATTAATGATTTCTCAGTAGTAGTCCACCCTTCTCTACCTATTCTCTATCTCAGGAAGTTCCCTCGCCTGTGAGATTTTGGTTGGGTTTTGCTGGTTCAGTACATGGAGGAGGAGGCAGGGGTCCCACCCTGCTCTGTCCCCGCTGCCTGCTGCATTATCTGGAAGTGGTTACGTTTCTACATAGCAGCAGGTCCTGATGGGCGTCCTTTCCTCCATGTCCCAACTCTTACTCAGGCTCTGGGATCGTTATTTTTCTCCTTTTCCTCCATGAAATGAGGCCCACTTCTAGCTTCACTGGAGACCCCAAATGCCTCAATACCCCTTATTGGTCTTTTTAAATCCTGTCCACTCTTTAAGTAGATCCTTTATTCATTTTTTCTCTTTTTCATAAAGGGTCTCTATTTCCTTCTGGGAACCTGACGTATCAGTTGTTGGTAGGCAATAAAATACAAGCTAGAGTCATCTAGTCTTTATGACAGCAACAGGTGCATTTTACTGCTCAAACATTTTATTTGTTAGGTATGCTGGTTAGATCAGGGATGGCTCCATCGAAATCGCTGAAGGTTGTTTCTTCTAAGAGCTCAGAGTAGTTTGGAAAATATCATTTCTTGCATCTTCAACCAAAAAAGGCAAGGATTTTTCCCCAAATACTCTGAGGGATCGTGCTGTTTACCGTGGTTGGGTATGGGGTTGTCAGTGGGATAGTGGCACTGAGCAACAAGGTGCCGGGAGTGTGGGTACGAATTTGAGTAGTGTCTTCAGTACGTGCTGTGGGGGTCGTGGGCTTGGCTGAGGAGGCAGCAGGTGTGGTGGGCTCCGTGGAAGGGGCGGCGTGTGCTCTGGCAGTGGCGATGGGTTTAGAGGTGATTATTGTTGTAGCGGTGGTGGTGGTTTTTATTTGGGGTTTAGGGTTAGAGGAAGTAAGGTAAATAAATGGGGGGCATGGGCGTATTGGCCGCCCAAAAGGGCTCGGACGGTAACGTCTCCATTGGAAAGGTGGATTTGGATAACCTGGAAAGGGTGCAGGAGGCCCCAGTGGAAAGGGCGGAGGCGGAACTCGCCCTGGGCCAAAGCGAAAAGGAGGCGGGGGCGGATTGAGCACTAGGCCGTAGAGAGGATGGAAACATGGCTGGGCCCTCCTTGGCCTGTAGGGTGGAGGAGGCGGCAGCCGGCCAGGTGGGTAGAGTGGCCTGAGGTCTCTTTGACTCTCACTGGGCTGTGGAGATAAACAACAACAACAACAAACAACATGGTTTCTAAATTTGATGATTTTAAGTTTAAACATTACGATATACTGTATACTTTTAAAAGTCATATATTTCACTGAGAAAATGAATTAGAAAAAAGAAGTAATAGAAAATTTCACTTCTTTTCTGGAAGCCTGGGCACTCAAAGAAAAATTTTAGGATGGTATTAAATAAGGAAAACCCCAACAATTTTGATATCTGTCCTACAGGTTTTAGAAGGGGCCAAATCACCTTGATTGCCTATAAAAGAGACCATCTTTGGAAATAGTTTCAAATGAAGGTAAATGTCCCAGTGGGACCATCTGGGAAAATTCTCTTACTCCATTCCAAGAACTCAGTGAAATTTCAGCGTCAGAACCACTAATGAATTGTATAACTGTTAAAGTGTTAGATGTAACACCTCTTTCTAGAGACTAAGGGTAACAGATTTAAGACCCTTTCTTACATGAGTCTGAAATCTAGTAGAAGAGTTCACCCCCACCCCCACCAAACTAGTATAGTTATGTTGGTTAAGATTGAAGATACTAGAGTCTGATTCCTAGAGTCAGTCCTGTTGTATGCTACCTGAGTGAGTTGTATACAGTCATCTCTGCTCTGTTTCCGCATTTCCCAAATGTTCTAGCAACAGTGCTTACCTTATATAGTGGTAGGTGGGAGTATATGCAATCTATGTAAAGTACTTTAAATAGGTAAGTACGTATACCTTACCTTAGACATGGTAAGGGATAGTAAGGGCTCAATATAAATTTGAGCTATTTTGTACTCTATGATTGATAAGCATGGTGGTCTGTAACTGGTAGAAGTTCAAGATATAATTGATGAATAAAAGAATTATAGAAATTTAGAAGGAAATATTGGTTTTAATAAAAGAGGGTTAAGAATTACCTTATAGAGAAGATAGCATTTGAAATGAGATTAAAATAATAGAGTTGAAATGAGCAGAAAGAAGCCAAATTAAAATAGTATCATAAGCAGATGAACAGAGTCAGGAAAGTAAAGTCTTATTCTTGGGACAATCAGAAGATCAGTTTACCTGAAACGGAAGCTTTGGGAAGGGGTGAGAGTCTGGTCATTCTCTTGTAACATTTAACTCCTTCCTTCTGTGTCTGTGCCATATTGCCCTTGGAAATATCACACTTTGGATCAATTCTGTACAAACTACCTTCCCTATATCTGCTTCCAGGGTGATGAACATTGCTGGAGAATGTCACTGTCCCCAAGTGTTAGCAACACTAGAGATTCGTAGCATTTATCTTCATCTGGTGCCTGAGCACTGCTAAACCATTTTCCCCCAAAGCCTATCTTCTCAATATCATCTCACTTCTACCTTCCTATCCCCCATACATGCAACAGGAGATGACCTTGCCTTCTGTTTCACGTAATAGAGGCTATCATATGTGAGAACTTCTTCATTTTTTTTTTTTTTTACTACACACCCACGAAATGCACCAATATCTAGCTGTTCTCTCTTGCTGTTTAAGACCAGCCTCTTTACCTGTATTCTATATCTATATCTTCTCCCTCCTTGGGGTCTTTCCTATCTAATTGTCATTTTCCCTTCTTGTAACTTAAACCTCTTTCTAATCCCTGGTTCTATTTGTTCAGTGTAGAATATCTATTTACATCTCATACATTAAAGCATCCCATTCTCAACCTAGTGTACCACTGTAGATACCATCACTAGTTTATCTCTTTCCATTTCTTAGCCAAATATTGTGGAAGCCTAGACTAGATTTTGTTTTGACTTTCTGTTTTCCTATCTATCCTGGTTTCTGTTCCCAGCACACAACTGAATCACTTTTACAAAGATCAGTAATGATTCTAAAATTAGAATTTTCAGTCATTTCAGAGGAGGCTATAGCCATGTTTTTAATCATATGACCTATTTCTCTCTGGCTACATTTATTTGGGGTATTTCTGGACAGTTGACCCCAAGACTTTGAAACCACTTGCTATCTAGAATCCTGGGCTATGTGGCAGATGAAGGAAAATAAGCCAGCTTTATAAAATTCTTTCTCTTTGTAAACTGAAATAGGAAATAAGGAGACCTCTCAGTTAGAAGTGGGAACTAAAGTGTGAACATTGTGAAGATGAAAAGAGCCAGGCAGAGGCTGGGGCATTAAAAGGGCCACATGCAAACTGAGTGATGAGGACACAAAGACCCTGAGCAAAGAGAGCATTGTAGAGTGGGAACAGTGCAGGGAGAATCAGGGATGCCATGAGAAATAGAGTCTGATTTTTAGGACTGCCTGGGTTTGCTGTGCTAGTTCTAATTTACATTTATTCTTGCATTGACTTCCTTTTTCTTGAAATATCGCGAATGGAACTTTTTCTCTGCAACCAAACAAAAAAGCCTATAGCACTAGTGATTCAACATCATCTTTTCCCACTCCCTGTGCATTGTCACTTTGGCCATGTTGAACTATTACCAGTTCTTTCAACGTAAGGAGCTCTTATCCCATCGCCATTCCTTTATACAAACATTTCGTCTAGCGAAAATGGTTCACTTCCTCCCTAATTTCCTTTCACCTAGCAAGCTCATGGTCTTCCTTCAAAATGTTTGAGTAGCTTCATTTTCCCCCCAATAATTTAATTTGAAAATTAAAGGAATTGTATGGCAAATATCTTCCTACAATATGCAAAGGTGTTCTTACTCTTTTTGTTGCTTTAGCACTTTTACTATAATAGTTATAATCACTAATAATATTGTATAATATATTAATTGTTAACTGCAAACAATGTCTATATATTGTTCATCTTTCTACCTCTAGTTCCTGGAACCTTCTAGGTCCTTGGTAAATGCTATTGAATAAATGGATGTGGGCTCAAATAAAATTCTGAGATCTTAAGTCATGGCCACTACCATTAATGAAGATATAGGTGCCAAGAGGAAAGGAAAAAATAAGTTTTCATACTTTTCAGTTTGAGACAGAGTCTCACTCTGTTGCCTAGGCTAGAATGCTGTGTCATCACCCTAGCTCACAGGGACCTCAAACTCCCCGCCTCAAGCAATCCTCCTGCCTCAGCCTCCTGAGTAGCTGGGACTACAGGCATGTGCCACCATGCCCAGCTAATTTTTTCTATTTTTAGTGGAGACGGGGGTCTCGCTCTTGCTCAGGCTGGTCTTGAACTCCTGAGCTCAAATGATCCGCCCACCTCTACCTCCCAGAGTACTAGGATTATGGGCGAGAGCCACCATGTCTGGCCAGACACCTATAATGAATGTTGGGCATACATCGGTCACTTAAACAAGGTCCTTGCCTTTATGGGGATTTTATTCTAACCTGGGGAAACATACAAGAAACAAAAAATGATGTATAGTATGTCTAGAAACTGACGTGTGAGATCAAGCAGAACTCATCTTAAGTAGGAGACAATGGTGACTATGGTGAAGACTGAAAATCAACCATTATTCATGGCCATGTGGGGTACAATTTGACAAGCGTGCTTTAATTCAAGTAAAATACCCAGAGTCTGCTCGAAATAGGTTTAAGGGAGAACTGGCAGGAACAACAATAGAGAAGAGGAAAACATTGCTAATGTTTAGAGTAAATCACAGGAGGAACCTCCTTGCATAGAGGAGAGGGGTGAGACCTAGTGTATTGGTTGAGGGGTTAGTCTTAAAATAGGGGTGATTTCAGTCTATCCATGTAATAGAAGAAAAGGCAGATGATAGATACATAATCAAGGCAGGTTAAAATCTGATTTCTCTATTCACAAGTTGCATAAACTTTGGTCAGTTTTGTGACCTCTCTATGCCTTAATTTCCTCACCTGTAAAACAGAGAAAGTAGCTGTATGTACCTGATAAAGTTCTTTAGAGGAAAGAATGAAAGTGACATGAGTAGTTTAGCATAGTATATGGCATGTACACATCCTCAATGAAGTGCAAATATTTTTTTTTCACAAACTCCTCAATAATATTGAGTTGATTTTATGATTATTTTGTAATTGAAGTATTAGGCTTTTATGTGCCATATTGCCTTGTTATTTGTCTCTGTAGCCTAGGAGTTAGCAAACTAATGCTGTGGGTCAAATACAGCTTGCCTGTTTTGGTAAATAAAGTTTTATTGGGATATAGCCACACACATTTGTTTATTGTGGCTGCTTTTGCACTACCTCAGCCAAGTTGACCAGTTGTCGTAGAGACTGGATGGCCCATAAAAGCCTATAATGTTTATTATCTAGACCTTTTCAGAAAAAGTTTGTCAACTCCTGCTCTGGATATTATTACCAAGTTATCCTGTATCTTCAGACAGACTGTAAGCCCCTTGAAGTCAGAGATCAATTTTTGTATCCTTGTTATACTATCAATAGTGGCATTAAGGGAATCCTTATGAGTGCTGTTGAGATATTTTAGCAGTTTCATTTTTTCCACAAGCCATTATGGATGATGGAAAGTCAGAGGCTAGAAAGAGACTGCATCTTTCTGAGCCTGTGTGCTGACTTCATGTTCTGAAGTTTTGCATGTTGCTCAAAGTAAAAACCAAGGCTCCACAAAGGTCCCTGAGATCTGTTGCAGTCTAAACATCCTCCCCCCTTCTGGCCTTGCCTCGCCTCCTGCCCCTCTCCTTCCCCACCCCTCTGTACCAGCCATACTAGCCTCTTTGTTCTTCACACTGGGCACGAGTACCTCCTCCAGACTTTGGAACTTCTTGTTTCATCTGCTTGCATGGTTGGCCTTTTCACTTCCTTTAAGTCTTTAATCAAATGTCATTTGCTGTTGGGCTACCCTATTTGAAATTGCAGCCCCATTCAACTCCCCCCTAAAAAACTTTCCTCCTTCCCTTTCCTGCATTACATATTTATCTTGTTTATGGCTTGTCTTCACCAAGTGGAATACAAACTCCATGAGGTTGGCAACTTTGTGTCTGTCTTGTTCACTACTGTTTACCCAATATCTAGAATGGTGTCTGGCATATAGCAAGTGCTCCGTAAGTATTTTTGGGTAAATGACTTGCATGGGTTGGTGATAAGCAGAAATTTCCCTTACTTGGTTTTGTAATGTTAGTTCCTTCCTTGCACAAGGCAAGTAGCAGAAGGTGTTTTCCATGAAGACATGTATGGCAAACACCAGCATTTGTACAAACTCTTAGTAAGTCCTCAGTCTTTCTCTGATTGATTTGATGGCTTCAATTGCCCAAAGCCTTGCCATTCAAAATGCTATTTGCTGACCAGAACAGCATCAGCTTTACCTGGGAGCTTTTCAGAAAAGTAGACTTTTGGGGCCCATGCAGACCTACTGGATCAAAGCCTGCAGTTCTCCAAAATCCCCAGGTGAGGTGCCTGGCTGTTAGAGTTTTAGTTTTGAGAAATACTGGCTGGCCTAGGTCATTTGAAAACCACTTATAGTCAGCACAGTTAGTTTAGTTCAGACTGAAGGTTTGCTTCACGTTTTGATAATTCTTTTATCATAGCTCTTTCTGTATACTCTTTTATTTATATTACCTTTTTTGAAACTTCTATTTCCTCTTCTTAGGGGTTAGAAGCTGTCAGAGTGACAGTTTAACCAGCATGGCTCAGTGGATAGACTGTGCTGCAAAAAAGGGTTCTGTATGTGGGGGAGGATGGGTGTTGGCCAAAGTGCTGCTCCGAGCTCTCCTGTGAGCATGGTAAGCATCCCTTGTCCATCAGGAGACCCTTACGTTTGAGCTCTACACTCAGCCTGCGATCTTCAGATGTCCTGTGAAATGGCACGAGTTAACAGGTACAAATCTGAAGCCTATTTGTTATCCTGGGAGACAACTACACCGAGGCCTATTCTCTCACTCCACTAACATGAGGGCTCACCTCATGCCCAGCTCCGTGCTGTGTATCAAAGCATCACAAACAGTTGTCTAGCCTTCCAGGGTTTTTGTGACGTTTGGAAGTGAGAGTATACACCATGGTGCATTGTAAATATATAAATATGACCTGTTCTTTTCTATTTTAATCCTGGATAGCCCCTGTCTCACAAAAGATAATTTCTCCTATATCTTGAAAGTTCTAGGTGTTAAGTTAAACAAAGTTTCTTTATTTAGACTAACAGCTAATATCGTTGTTAGGATTGAGGCTAATAACGTCTTCTCATGAGGCAATGAATATAGAAAGAAATTGTTACTAGAGAGAATTTAAATATTGCGTTTTGAGGTTCTTTTCTTGTATCCAAGAATATTTAATTCTAATATGAGAAAATCCATGTACTAAATTCATTTTTTTTTAGGACATGGAATCCTCTGCTTATATAAAAGGGATTCTATAATCTTTCCAAATTAAAAAGAATTTGTTTTAAGTCATGTTTGTCTTGCAATTCAGGCTTCTGGGATAAAAATATGTCATTAATTAATAAAAATCCTCAAGATGAATACTTTGTATAATGCTCCTCAGAAGTTGTGAGTCCTCAGTAGGGGATTGTAGGCAGAGAAACAAAACAGCATTACTTCTGTTATTACCTCTGAAAAGTACTCTAAGAAACTAAGCTCTATTCTTTTTCCCCCAGCTTTTCTAGATTTGCTTGTTCATGGAACTTCCTTTGTCTTCTAATGTATTAATATTATACTTCTGGAGAGTCCAAACCGAAGTTTATTCATGTGGCCAGAGAAGTCGTGCTTGTCACAATGTTTGGGGGAATACTGCCCCAAAGTGGTTCAATTCCAGTATTATAAATTTGATAATTAATTGTAATCCTTGACTTTGACTTTTTTATTTGATACATTGATTTCTGTTGAATTTACCTTAAAAACTCTTTCTATACTTCATGTAACAATTATAACACAATAGTATGAGAAGCCAATTTTAAGAAAATCTATGCAGGTGGTCTCAGACTTTAGCATGAGTAAGAATCCCCTAGAATGCAGTTTCCCAAGCCCCAAGGCCAGATGATGTTGTTCTTTTTTTTTTTTTTTAATCAGGTCTAGGATAAGTTCTGGAAATATACAGTCTTAAGGGTGGATCAGGTGTTTCTGATATAGGTATATCATGGAGTGAAACACTCTTCTACCTCAGCTTCATCTAAGCTCAGAGAAAATAAAAAATTTGTCCAAGAGTATTTTTACAAATGTCATTAAATGCCTCAGAACAATAATACTACCTTATTGGCTCATATTATTGCTAGGGTCTATTGACATGTTTTTATTCACTCTATAATGCAGACTGATTCCAAAATAGTTTTTCTTAGGTACATACTATGAACTGAACACCTGAGCTGCGAAGATCCCAATTTTGAATTCAGTGTCGGTATCTCTGTGTCATCTAGTGCTAGGCCCAGCACACGGTGGATTGTCAGCAACTCAAGAAATGAAACAAACTCTGAGCCCTCCATCCTCTCCAGCCTCACCCCAACCCTAACAGTTTCCCACACTGGGGAAACTGTTCTTTCTCTGAGGTTCATAATATGCGATTGGTGTTTTTAGCTAAGGCACTTATCACTTCTTACTTTTCATTATATATTTTTGGATTTCCTGTATAGGTTAACCAAATGCTTTTCAAAAGTTCAAATTAACGTTAAGTGTTTCTTGAGTGAATGATCTTTCTTTTTCTGTTTTTATCTTTTCCCAAGTGAGGAGCACTTTACTCAATTCACAGGAGTATTTTCACCATGGCCAATGTATTTTCAGAAACCAGAAAGGCCTTTAATTGTAGTCTGTACAAATATTTTAAACAAAAAACTATTGTATAATCATCTATCCTTGCATTGATGTATTATATCATGCTATCCATTTAGAAAATTTATCTATTGTGAAGCTCCAACTTTATGTTTTCCCCATTTCCTGTAGCCTTAAAATGTTGAGTAAGCTTAAATTATATATATATATATATATTTTTTAACAACTTGATGGTAGTTCTTTTGAAAAAAATAGAAAGGAAGAGATGTTTCTAGATTAGAAATAGCTTTCCCAGATTCTACCTGCTCTGTGTCCTCCTCATGCCAGATCACTATCCCTTCATGCCCACTGACCATGGACCAGATGGTTAGTCGCATATAAATGAGAAACAAAAAGGAAAATAACAAGTCCATAGGATCAACAGCTTGACACTATGTTTTTATATAAAAAAGGACATCATCAATGGTGTCAAAACTTTCTTTGAAATTATGATTAACAAGAAATATAACAAGAACATTTAGGATTCAGGGAACTTACCATGAAATGTGAAATAAGAGCCAACAGGCCCACGATGAAAGTTAATGTTTTCATTCTTTAATGTTGCTCCTGAAAGCAAGCCATTTATTGTCCATGGTTAGTCAACAGTAGTTTTCTGAATTTAAAAATCAAAAATTTGAAAGAATTCTAATACTTGTTATGTAATACGATGAAGAAAGAGAACAAAATCCTTTAAAATAGCATATATGCACAGCAATTTTGTAATGTTTGTGTTCTTTTATAATAAAAAATAATGGTACACATTTTATAAAAGATAATTCTAGATAATTTTTGAAAATATATTTAAAAAGTAAAAGCATTTTTGGAAACTCCTCATTGCCTTTAGTGGTGACCACTTTGGAGGTTGATAAGTTATTTGGGTGTACTTTTGGTACGTTTGTTTAAAATTAGTCAACACTTGTAGATTTCTACAGATTTGTGACCTGGATATTGTTAATGTGACAGGACTATTGTAAAAAAATAACTTCTTAATATGATTATTACATTGTTATTAGATTTATATGAAAGTATAGGAATTGTGCAATGCGTGTCTTTCCTTGAACATCATCCTACTGAAATATTATTGCCTTAATAAGTTTTTTTCCAAGTGATTCACTAAAGCCAGTTATTATCTATCTGTGTGAATTAGGAAAAAGAGGTTTTGCCCTTAATTTGTTTATAATTTTCAACTGCATATTGTAAGTACATGGCATCCTGTGTTTTGAGAAGGCAAAGTTCAAGCACCCTCAAGCTGACAGGTTGTCTTGGGGTCAGTGTGCTATCATCTGTACTAGCTTTGAAAATGGCATAGGAAGAGAGGTGCACAAATTCCGCAATGGTATGTACACACAGCTACCCCCTTAAACTCACTTTTCCTAACATGCTTTCTTAAAAACAGCTTAACAACGCATTAAAAACCTGACTCAAACAAGAATAACAGAAATGCAAATCTGTCTACATACATTTTTAAGACTCTTCTACTCATGGTTGACTTTACAGATTATTAAAATATATCAGCAGAAAAATCAATAGATTGTGAAATTGGATGTAAATTGTGCAACTAACATGAATGCTCTTTTTGATATACTTTTTCAGAAATTTTAAAGATATGGCAAGCTTTACTACTGACAATTTTTTCTTAAAATACATCTGAAATTTTTAGGTAGCATGACTGATTTCTATTAAAAATCATAAGAATGATATTCTTGAGACTATGAGCAAAAGTTAGAATTCCAAAGTAAAAATCCTTACATTTATATTTCTAAATACCTACCTTGGTAGAAGATTCTTCTTTGGAACAATCAAACTGTTGCTTAATCTTACTCTTCCAAATACAAAGTTTAGGTGGCCGCAATTTGAAAATTCATGAAGAAAAATGACTTTCACAGAAAAATCTCCCGTCTTAAATACCTCTCTGATTTCCACTGGAGTTAAGAGAAAGATTAAGAGAAGGTAAACGTCTGTATTGATACTATTTATTGAAACAAAGAAGTAACAGTTGTGGTTGCCAGTTTGGCAGCTTCCTGTATAGAATTGTGATCCAATCACGGTCTAGCAGGCATTGGGGAAGCACGCAGAAGGCTGGAGTTCAGTGCTTTTTACACTTCGCTGCACATTACAATTACCTGGGAAGCTTAAAAAATCCCAAGTCTTGGTCCTCACTGAAGAGCAATTCATCTGAAGTTATAGGGTCGGAAGAAAGGCAAAAGAATGGAAAGACTCCTCAGGATATTACAATGGGAAAACTTGTTGGAGAACCACTGCTGTAAAATGGTGTGGATTCTGGGATTTCCATGTTTCTATATGAAAGTCCAAGAACTGACATGTATACAGTATGAATTGGTTTATTTGGGAAGAAGGAATTTAAAGAATGGAAAAAGGAAGTAGATGAAATAAATGCTTTGTCTCAATTTTGGAAATAGCAGAAAAACATCTAGTGGTGGAGAGAAAGAATTAGGAAATAGAGTTCCTACAGTTTCTTAGTCTTAATTTGATATTTTGTTCCTAGATATGTAATTTTATTTAAAGGTACTATCTGTACACGTACATTTGAGCTACTTAAAATATTAAATGTGGGGAAATTACTTAATCAATTTTCATCAAGCTAATGAATATCTGAACTACTTAAAAGATAATTAAATACTGCAAAATATATTGGGTTCTGTAAGTATGTGGTGTTATCACCATTATCTAAGCAAGATGAATGGATACAGTGTACACTAGCCTAACAAAGATGGGAGGTATGGACAAATTATAGAATCTATTTTTAATTTATGCAAAAGGTATAGTAAATTAGACAATTTTATGTTTAAGATAAATCCAGGTACTGAGAGATTTATTCATATGAGTTAAAAGCTATTCAGTTGAGAGAAAATTATCCTATACTAGAAGATGTTATACTTTATTTCCTAATAGCTAGAATTTGTTGAGTCCTTACTACATCCTAGATTATGTGCTAATTACTGCATGTAGATTATCTCACCCAATCCTCACAACAACTCTTATTAATTTATATTAATGCCAGACTACTAATTAAATAATCATAGAGGAGTCAAGTAACTTGCTGAAGTTAAACACAAATAACTAAGATAGAAATTGACCCTAAATTTGTCATATTTAAGAGCTTGAATTCTTTTCCAATTATGCTATTTTGTTTCCCAAATCCGATTGATTTCCAACCACTTAACTAATTAATATACTTTCAAAAATATTAATATCACTTACAGAAACTTGGATGTAACCCTTTAGTAGTATGTGATTTCAATTTAGGGAGTAGCAAACAATTAAAAGGATGGATAGAGCAGAATAGAAATATCAGATTGCATTTCCTGTAAGTATTTTTATGGTTATACATGTGGGTATACTGGGTTATATAAAATATATGTTTTCTGTGAGTTGCTGTCAATAAAGTGTAAGAGTCATCTGTCAATAACCCATATTATTACTTAATGTTAGTCTTTCAATGGGAATTCCTTTCTTCATTCAATCTTTAAAATTTTTATTTATTTATTTTATTTTATTTCAGCATATTATGGGGGTACAGATTTTAAGGTTTCAATAAATGCCCTTTCCCCCCTCCCCCCACAAGTCTGAGTTTCCAGCATGGCCATCCCCCAGATGGTGCACATCTCACTCATTATGTATGCATATACCCGCCCCCTCCCTCTTCCCTCTGCCCAATACCCTATTACTGTAGTACCTATGTGTCCTCTTCATTCAATTTTTAAAATATTCTGGTATGATGAATCTCTGGTAAAGGGGTAAAACATATTTAAATTTAAAAGGTGATTTAAAATCTTTTGGTGGTGATGGGGGAATTAAGTTGAAATTGATCTTAAACTACCAAGTTTTCTTTGCCTTGTTGGATCTTTGCTAATGACAACAAGTTTACAATTAAAACTTATGTACCATTTGTTAGTTTGCTGAATCTGTTTTACATAATTCTGTTGCTATACCTTGTATGACTCAGGAAATCTTTAAGTTAATACTGGATACTTCCTGAATTGTTACCTTCTCTAGGAACATGTTCATTTTGTAAACATATAAATAACTTTTCTATTTGGTGATCTAAATTGTTTTGATGCCCAGTATATTTTCAGCCAAGTGTTTTAAACACAAAGTATGATTTATGGTTATAATGAATCATTGGCTATGGAGGACTTAGGGAGGTACATTGTCAAAAGTGAAATAATTTCTGCATGGGTTACAGCCAACAAAGGATGAGTGTCTAGAGCAGGTGGAAGCATACTTCTTTTAAAAACAAAAACTGCTACTCGAGAAATTTTAATTCAAACCTGATATTAAAAGGCTTTGATGCAATATTTCATAGAGCAATACTTAAAGCAACAATTGTCTTTTGTTACAGGAGATTCAAGTGCTGGTATAGTCTTACTATTGGTAGTGAATAAAATTACTTAGCAGATACATTTTTTTCTAATAAATATGTATCTAGCAGTATTAAAGGCTGTGCTCTCCTCCACACTACCCTTCCCAAACTCCGGTAACCATCATTCTAACTCTATCTCCATGAGATCAGTTGTTTTAATTTTTAGCTCCCAGATATGAGTGAGAACATGTGAAATTTGTGGCCTATTTCATTTAACATAATGTTCTCTAGTTTGATCCATGTTGTTGCAAATGATAGAATTTAATTCTTTTTTATGGCTGAATAATATTCCATCATGTACGTTCCTTTCATCCATTGATGGACACGTAGTTTGATTCTAAATCCTGGCTATTGTGAATAGTGGTGCAATAGACATGGGAGTGCAGGTATTTCTTTCACTATATTTTCTTTCTTTTGGATATAAACCTAGCAGTGGGGTTGTGAATCATATGGTAGTTCTAGCTGTAGTTTTTCCAGGAACCTCCATACTGTTCTCCACAGTAGCTATAGTAATTTATGTACCCACCAACATTGTAAGAGTGCTCCCCTTTCTCCATATTCTTTCCAGAATTTGTTGTTGCCTGTCTTTTGGATAAATGCCTTTTTAACTGGGATGAGATGATATCTTGTTGTAGTTTTGATTTGCATTTCTCTGATGACTGATGATGTAAAGCACTTTTTCACATACCTGGCCATTTGTGTACCTTCTTTTGAGAAATGTGTATTCAGATCTTTTGCTCATTTTTAATTGCTTAATTACTTGATGTTTCTTCCCATTGCGTTGTTTGAGCTCTTTATATAATCTAGTTATTAATCCCTTGTCAGATGAGTAGTTTGCAAATATTTTCTCCCATTCTGTGTGTTCTCTTCACTTTGTTGACTGTTTCCTTTGGTATGCAGAAGCTTTTTAGTTTGATGAGATCCCATTTGTCCAGTTTTGCTTTGGTTGCCTGTGCTTTGGGGGTGTTACTTAAGAACTCCTTGCCCAGGCCAATGTCCTGAAGCATTTCCTTAATGTTTTCTTTTAGTGATTTCATAGTTTTGGGTCTTGAGTTTAAGTTTTTAGTCCATTTTGATTTGATTTTTGTATATAGTAAGAGATAGGGGTCTAGTTTTATTCTTCTGCATATGGATATAGAGTTTTCCCAGCATGATTTATTGAAGACTGTCTTTTCCCTCAGGTATGTTCTTGGCACCTTTGTCAAAAATGATTTTGCCATAGATGTGTGGATTTATATCTGGGTCTATTCCATTCCTTTGGTCTATGTGTCTGTTTTTATGGCAGTACCATGCTGTTTTGGTTACTATAGGTCTGTAGTATAATTTGAAGTCAGGTAATGTCATTACTTCAGTTTTGTTCTTTTTACTAAGGATGACTTTGGCTATTCTGGGTCTTTTATGGTTCCTTATAAATGAAACCTTAATAGATTAAAAAAAATTTTTTTTCTATGTCTGTGAAGAACATCATTGGTATTTTGTTAGGGATTGCATTGAATCTGTAGATTGCTTTGGGCATTATGGTCATTTTAACAATAGTGATTCTTCCAATCCATACACATGGAATGTCTTTCCATTTTTAAATGTCCTCTTCAATTTCTTTCATTCATGTTTTATAGTTTCTATTGTAAAATTGTTTCACTTGTTTAGTAAAGTTTATTCCTAGGTATTTTCTTTTATTTGTAGCAATTATAAATGGAATTACTTTCTTGGTTTCTTTTTCAGATTACCTTTTGTTGGCATTTAGACATGCTACTGATACTTGTATATTGATTTTATGTCATGCAGCTTTACTGAATTTATCAGATTTAATAGTGTTTGGTGGATTCTTCAGGTTTCTCTAAGTATAAGAGCATATTATTTGCAAATAAGCATAATTTTACTTTTTCATTTCTAGTTTGGAAGCCCTTTATTTTTTCTCTCTTATCTGATTGCTCTAGTTAGGACTTCCAGTGCTATATAGAACAACAGTGGTGAAAGTGGGCATTCTTGTCTTTTCCAGATCATAGAGAAGGCTTTTCAGTGATTCCCTTTTTTATTATTATTTTAGTGATTATCCTAGGGATAAAAACATGCATCATTGATTTATTAAAATCTATCTTAACTTAGTACTTTTATTACTTACCAGACAATGCAAGGCCTTTACAACAATTTAACTCAATTTACCCACTTTCCATTTTATGCTATTATTGTAATGAATTCTAGTTCTACATATAAAACAATATAAGACATTATTAATATTTTTAAAAATAGGTATTAGATTTACCTGCATATTTATCCTTTCCAATTCTCAATTTTTTTTCATTTTTTTTCTGTATTTCATGTTTTCATCTGAGATCACATTCCTTCTGCTTCAATATCTTTTAAGTATTTTAAAATTGTGGGTCAACTTGCAACAAATTCTCTATTTTTTTGGTCTGAAGATATTTTTATTTTGCTTCATTTTTGAGGGATATTTCCATTGTGTTTGTAAATCTAGGTATCTGTTAATAGTTACTTTCTTTCAACACTTTAAAAATGTCATTCCAGATGGTTTTTGTTATCATGCCTATCCTATTTTTTTTTTATTTTGGAGACAATATAGCCAAAATTTAAGTGAACTACTCCTGATCTCAATTTACTGAATAACAAATAAAGCTATCAGTTGTGAGGGGGGATCAGCGAAAGGGAGGCTCTACAACAAGTCCAGGTTGCAGTACCGGCTGCTCTTTATCTGGGGGAGCGTGACTCAGCAGATGCAGTGACAGTCAACGTGCCCATGGCAAATGGGGACGCTCTATGGGTCCTATGCCAAGTAACTTTAGGCGAATTATAGTGAAACTCAGAGTCCTGAAACAAATCCCTTCCTTCTTCTGCAAGTAGCCTTTTGGAGAAACATCTCCTGGACATCTGATGTAAAGTTGATAAAATCGCACTCCATGGAGGGCAAAGAAACTTGTCTGTGCTGAAATAGACACATACCTTGGATATGGATCTATCTTTCTATCCATGATACTTCTGCTATAGCCACAATCCATGGACTTATAGAATTCCACATCCGCTAACAGTGTGCTGTCATGACATTTTTCTGACCAAGACACTTATTTCACATTAAAACAATGTGGTGATGAGCTCATGCACATGGAGTTCATTCTTCTTACCCCATATCCTATCACATGGAACCAGGAAGTCTAATAGAACAGTGGAATGGCCTATTGAAAACTTTATGATGCCAGGTGAGAGTATACACCCTACTAAAATAAGGTTCTATTTTATAGTATGTAGTAATATGCTTTGGATCGGTGACCAACATATGTGCCTAGTTCTCCCAGGACCAGAATTCATGGGAATAGAGATCAAGGCTCTTCTCACTATTACAGCTTATAGCCCACTCACAGAAGTTTTTCTTCCTGTCTCTGCAAGTTTGAGCTATGCTAGTTTGGAGGTCCTGGGTCACAAGGAAGGAATATACCTATTTGGACATTTTGTTCTCTTCATGTTACTGAACAAAGACAAAAGGTTGACTCTAATAGATAGGGTGATTGATCCTGATTACCAAGAGGGAAATTGGGTTGCTGCTTAAAAGTGGGAACAGAGATTACTATGTCTGGAATCTGGGGCATTCTCTGGGGTACCACATGATGTATTCATGTGCAATAGTAAAAATTAAGGGGAAACTGCAACAACCAAGAGATTGTATGACCACTGAGGATTTAGGTACTTCAGGAGTGAGGGTTTGAGTCAATCCATTAGGAGAAACAAATCTGGTCAGTGTTAAATTCAGTTTGTGGTTTTTCTAACACTTGTAAAAACAGCCTCGTTGAATCCTCTCTCAAATGCCAGGACTATCATTCCAGCATTCTTTCCTACTGGACTACATCTTGGACCAAAAAGACACTTCCTATGTATTAGGAGAGACCAGCACCAGCCAAGAAATTTTGCTTTTTCATAGATTTGCATTTTATATCATGGGACCCTCTCCTGCAAGCTTCTAAATTTTAATGATTTCCAATCTTATCTATCTTCCCTTAGCCCTAGAAGTATGAGCTTCTTCCTGCAGTTGCTACCTTTATAATACCTTATTGTTCTGATTTTTGCCTTTTTATTTATTCAGTTAACAAATCTCATTGCCTAGTTAATGGTACTTGATATTAAATCCTCTCTATTAAAAATACCTGACATTGTTGTTGTCCCCTGACAGTATTATAACTGATGAAGTGACTGCAATATCCAGTCTATCAGCAGCAGTGGTCCTGCTGAGTTCAGGATGATGTTCAAACTAACCAGATAAAATATTCTTCATCAAGTTCCAAATTTACTTAGCACCTGCACCCTGACTTCTGCTCATAGAATCACCCTTCCATTTAATTTGTCAGTGATACTGTTACTCAGCTAACATCATCCTGCGTGACTTAAATATTCAAGGGTGTCCCATCCCTTCTAGGTGTCCTCTCATCTGTGATTTTCTCATCTCCAATGAATTTTCTCTTCTTTATTTTAGCTATTCCCTGCCACAGTCCTACACTGGGTTGCCATTAGCCTAATATATTCCATTTCCAAGTCTCTCATTGAAACATCTCACCCTGGGACCACTGCCTCTCCTTCAAGCTTATGTATTCAACTCTTCCCATCAGAAACACTAGTCCACTGACCCTTTGAATTTCTCACAATCTATCAGCGCTCTTTGTCTTTCTTCTCTTAGTAACATTCTTTGTAATATCCCAAATAATTATTTAAAAAATTTATGATTGTTAATAACAATAAGAAATATATTGAATCGTGTGGCCCAGTATGTACATGCATGAATGTATTTATCAGAACAAGGGGTTATGAAGTATAATGCTCTGTATTCTATTGCATTCCATTCATCTCATTCCATTCTATTCCATCTAATTCTATACTTTCTAGTCTCCTCCAATTATATTTTATCAACACAATTTCCTATCCTGGGTGGAGAACAAATTCCCTTATATGGGTTAAGAGGTGAGGCCCCTTTGTAATCACCTTCAGTATCCAAAACATAAAACAATCAATTATTAGTTATTTCCTTAGTTATGATTTTATCTACTAAATATCAAGGAGAATTCTAAAAATAATATTTATATGTTTTTCAGACTCTATTAGCTTATAATGTATCTATAGAAAACCTCAGAATATAAGAAAAACAGATTTAAGGAATAAATTATTTGGAATGCTGTATAAATGTTGCCAAGGAAGGAGGGAAAGAAAACTCTGACTTTTTCCAACCACTTCCCTACAGTTACAGGTTCAGTAGGCACATGAATGGTCTGTCTTCCAAGTTATCGAAGGTCAGTTTTCCCTAAATTTTGTGCCTGCATAATATGTTCTCGTTCCTTTTATCCTATTAATTATAGTCTCATCTCACCCATCAGTTGATTGCTACACTATTGCTTAGTTTCTCTCTCACACAAACAGTGTAGTACCCTACATCAGAGCAGGACACTAATTTTGTTATTAGAGTTGGCAAGGCTGCGGGAACGAATATACCTAAAATATAAGAGCTCAAAACAACAGAACCCAATTTATTCCTCATGTGACAGTCTATTGACATCATAGGTTGTCAGGGCTAAGTTTGGTGAGACTTGTTTATACACAGTCATTTAGAGTGCACAGACGACGGCAGTTACCTGCAACATGTGATTTTAAAGGTTGCCTTGAGGATTCTTGTTGCAACAGCAGAAGGGGGAAATATCATGAAGGAATACATAAGAGAATTTTATGGCTAAAATAGATTTTCCTCTTAAACCCTAGGATATCTGCTATGATCTGAATTCCTATGACAAACTGCTTTCCTCATTTTAGGAATGTCCCAAGAAATTTGAGATTTCTTTAAAATGTCCCTTTAGAATAAATATTTCCATAAAGATTCCTTTTCTCCATGTTCATGGAGAATTTTCTGCATATTTGTGGATTTCTTAAGCACACAATCTGATAATATGATTCCTCAGCTACAGCTTGGGATCCTTGGGCACATGGGAGGTGTTCTGAAGTCTCTCTGTCATGGCGTTGCTGTAGCCATGTTGTTTGTAATTGGCAGTGATGGATGACATCACAGCAGAAGGCCACAATTATGAAGTAAGCATTACAAAGCAGTACCATCAGTAAATGAAATAAGGAGTACCTAACAGAAACCCAGGTGAGATCATTTTTTATCCTCATGAATTAGACTCAGCAAGGTCATGTGTACTTAGCTGACATGTGGTGATAGAATAAGAGGAATAGGTATTCATGGTGTCTTCTTTACATTATCAGTTCATCCTGGCTCAAGGTGTAATTTTATTTTCATTTGAAAAATACCTGAGCTTCTAATTTCATATTTATAAAGAAGAGTGATCTATACTTTTGCTATTGGGCTATTCACAATATAGAGGAGAGGGAGTGGATAAGATGGGCTTATTGCAGTAAATGGAAAGAACATGTAGCCCGTTCAGAGAGCATAGATTTGTGATCTTCCTCAGCAGTGTTCATTGACCTAGGTGTGAGAGAGAAAGCAGATACTGGGAGTGGCTTGTAACATAAAAATCAATATGGGAATGTTAGATGCTATAGGTACTGTGTAAAGAATATGGGTATCAGACTTGGATTTGCTTCAGTTGAAATCCTGGCTCTGCCACTAACTGAGATTCTTGTTCTTAGCCAAGTTATTTTAGCTGTCTGAGCTTCATCTAAAAAAAAAATACTAATACATAATTGTAGACCAGCTCACATGTCTATATCTAATCTATTTATATGTACTCACATTTTTGTATCTGTATCTTACATGGTCAGTTTCAAGCATATAATAGGTTTGCAATAGTTGGCAGTTATTTTTATTAAACGTTGTTGTCAATTCATTTATTATTATTAACTCAATATTTATTGAGTGCCATTTATACATAACTTTTTCAACATTAGGATCCAGGTAGAAAATGGAAGCAAGCAAACTCTAAATGGTAATTATAGACGGGGAGATAGGAGGGCTGCAAGATCCCAGTGAGGTCAGAGAGGATATTTAATAGAGGGAGAGGGTGGGGGCAGGCATTGTGGAAATATAGGAAACTTAGAGAAGAGGGTTTTAGAATCCATGATTTAAGATGAAAAAGTTTTCTGGGATATTTAGATCTAATGGTACAGTCCTCTAGTGATTGGCTTAAGCCATGTTGGGGGTTATGAAAGATGGTGGATCAGAAACTCTGAAACTAAGACTTGAGGGCTGAACACATAGGGGCTAACATGCTGGGGGTGTGAGTGGAGCAGGCAGTAAGAAGACAACAAGGCAGGATTGAACACTCTGCAGAGGAAGGTAGGAGCACGTTCTCAAGCTTAGTTTGTGACTTAGGTGAGGAAATGGAGGCAATTAGTGACACTTAAGATAAATTCTTAAATGAGGACAGTAGTAGAAGGATCTGAGTGTGGCTGAGGGCAGCAAGCACAATTTCTTGGAGACATATGATTTATACTGACTGAGGTGGAGTAGTTTTTAAAGAGAAAGCTGTGTACTGTCATCAGAAAGAAGTCAGGGTTAGTTTACAATTCAAGGGTAAACCCCAAGACAGGGAGAAATTTGCTCCTGATAGAACAGGGACTCTGTTGATGTGGCGGAAGGGGCTGATGTTAGGTAGACAGACAGTGGCCTGGGAGCAATGGGAGAGAAGCATGAGAGAAATCAGGCTCATGCTGAGGAGAGAGCTCTATCGTTGAGTGGAAACTGTGGCTAATGGCAATCAGGAAAAAGACTGGGTGGAAAGTTGGTAGCAGGAACTGAGGATGCTAAGTAGGCAAATGGAATTAAGGAAGTGACTTGCAAATCCAGTGCATCTCAACATTTAATTGCAGTTTCCTGTGGGCCATGTGGGAGAGAGAGATGAATTAATTTATTTTTTGTTGAAGGTAGTTCCTCATTTGAGTAAAACTAAATAAACTTGAAGACATATTGCCAGACCTGGAAGAACTAATGAACAGTTTGATGGTGGAGATCGTTTCTGTTTAACTTTAAGCACACAGTTTACTATAAAATTCTGATACATAGTGAGTACTTAATGCCTACTTATTGAGTGAAGGATTAAATGGACTTGACAAGATTGTTTGGCTATTGTAAAGGGATTTGGGAGGCAGCACAGAGATGTTGGTGTAGGTACTCTGTTAGCTGAACACTTAAAGAGGACCTCATTTTTGATGAGGAAGCTGTCTTGCGGGGTAGGGCTTTGAGCAATACATCTGCTTGCAGCGAGACAGGGGAAATGCTAGCTGTGATGGTTACAGATGTGTGTGTGAAGGAAGTTAAGAAAAAAGAAAAAAGAAAAACATCCAAACATAAGTGTAGTACCTGGAGACAAAGAGTAGTTGAGAGAGAAAAAAATTCTAAACAATTGTTCTTCGTGGCCACCAAATTTTGAATTTCGACTATTAAACCCTCTGCAACCCTATTTTTATTTTCCACCTTACTTTAATAATTCTATCCTTTCAATAAACCTATCTATGAACCCTTCTAGTTATTTCTTGTTTCCCATCCTTCTCTCATGCTAGTCGGTGTTTGAAAATGCTTCAGGCATGCACTTGTCTGATTTTAAGGGAACTGAGCTCTCACTGGGGAGGCATTTACATGACCTGCAGGGAACTTGTGCTACTTTCCCCAGGAAATGCAGAAACTCAAAATTACGCATTATTGGAAAAAATATATATATTATATTATATATATTTTTTTCCTAGCTGGATATAGATTGGTATTCTTTACATTTTCCTTTTCTGGTGATATTATATTTTTAATTAAATGCATTTTTTCATGAATTTCAAGGCACCTTTGAGAAGTGGGTTTATTAAAGTTGTCATAACTATGACCTATTTCCTTCTCTGTAGTTGTTAAAACTGTTTAAAGCAAGTATGTAGGTAATTTAAGCATTTACCATCTAAATGATATGAAGGTGAAATTGAGTGGATAAGTGTTATTCATAGTTTTGACAAAAAAAAAACAAACAACAAAAAACTCACAGAAACAAAACTCTTATTTTTGACATTCTCTAAGCCCCAGGAGGGCAGAGAACTTATTTATCCAGGTAATTATCCCAGTTCTTGGCACATGAAGACCCTGAGCTGCAGGAAAGAAAGATATGGCCCTGGCAACACTTTTTCAGGCTTGCGAGACCCTGAGCAGAGAAGCTAACTAAGCCAAGCTCAGAGTTAATGCCACAGAAAACTGAGATAATAAATGGGTTTCTTTTATGATACTAATTTATGGTACTTTATTATATGGCAATAGAAAAGCATTACTCGTATCTAAGTTAGAAAGTCTGAAAGTCTACATCAAAGAAAAGGAAAAATTTTTCTCTCTTGCCCCGTGAATACCTAGGCTCTCAATCAAAACTGAGCTACTATTGAATGGAAAAATATTATCATGGGCAAAGATCATATCCTTTGCCTATAATATAATTTGTCATTGAAATCAATTCCAAATGGAATTAAGTGTCCTTACAGGTTGAGGAAAATGTCTCTTTTATCTCATTTAATAGTTCAGGGTTGGTCCAGGCTTTGAACACTAACAAATTGTGAAACATATTATTGAACACCTGCTTTGTACAATATGCTAATGTAGGAGCTGAGCGGGGTGGAAACACATCTTACGTGTCTACAGGCACAGCAGTGACAGTACAAACATGAAACAAAGGGAAGTGGAAGTTAGTCTCTCATTGATACCTAGATATTTCCTTCTCCTTTACAAGTGCTTCCTCAGGACCTTGTGTCTGTCACTTTTTCCTTTTCCTTCCTATAACTGTAGTATCTGCCATTTAACTGATTCATTTTCTCCTCAAAAATACTCACCTATATTCAACTCACCTCTCCACCCTAAAATCCTATCAGCCTTGCTCCCTGCCTTCCAAATTCTAAATCCAACCACTCACCATCTCTCCTGCTGCTTCTCTACTCTACGTCATTTGTTTTTACTGAATTATTGTAGTGACTTCCTTGATTTGACCTCTTGATTTCATGCTTGCCCCACTCACCTAAAATGCAGGGCGGTTAAAGAGATCTTTTGAAAAATAGGTTAACTTATGTTATTCCTCTGATTAAGAAAGATTTCACTTTCTTCCATCCATACTGTTGTTTTTATCATGATTTTCTTCATAGTGAAGCTCTATAAAATGGTGTTATAGAGTTGCCAGTGTTACTTCTCATTTCCCAGTCACTTCCCAACCTGGCTTCTGTCTCCAACATGGCAGGAAAACTCTTTAATTGGTGTCACCAATGAAACCAACAATGCCAAACCACTGTTTGGGACCAGGCCTCATGTTTGTCCTCGCTAGCCAGTGGCAGTTCATTGGATTTGGGTGATGTGTCAATCCAAAGTCTAGTCAGGGTGTATGCAAGTTCAGGACTTGATTTTTGTCAAGAAGAGAAATACTTAGTGTAGGAAAGTATTTCACAATATTTTTATTATTGAGTCAATTAAGGAATTCGTAGAAAGTAGTACCTTTGCCTGCTAAAGACATCCTAAGAGTGTCTAAATATTATATTGATCTAAATATTATGTAATGAAAAAACCTTCATAGTAAATACCTATTCTTTTCCTAATCTGTTAATCCAATGCCAGTGATTAGCTCTCTTTCCACACAGGCCAAATGTAACTCAGGAACTCAGTAAAAATGATGATGACGCTATGTTAGGAAGAAATATTACCCTCTCAAAGAGCTATCATTGGAGCTAATCTCTTGTATTCCTTGGCTTAGGAATAATCCAGCTAAGGTAGGGATACTTGGAATCTAAATTTATTTATATTGTAGTGAGATTATAGTAGTCAGACTTGCTTTGAGGTTTAAATGAGTTAATATATGCAAAGCATTTGGAAAATTACTTATAACAGAGAAAACACTGAAAAGATGATAGATAATCTTGAAATGCATACCTCACCCACAAATAAATAAATAAATGTATGTATACACACATGCAAAGGCCATGCTACCTTTCATATTTATAACATTCAGCAATTATTAATCATCTTGAATCTCATTGAATCTCATATATAGTTAAGCTTGGGAAAGGCTTATTTTTATTTCAACTGCGTATATTAAATTACATTATTGGAAAGCTCTCTTTTTCAAATTTATTTTGAGCAAAAAAGTTATTGCTTGGATAATCCCAATAGTTCAAAATAATGAAATATTTTTCTCTTGTATCCTGAGGAAATGAAAATATTGAAAATCAGCTGTAAGCTCAAGTCATAGGATATAATATGACCTTTCAAATATGTCAATATGTTTTATTAGTTTATCAAAAATTTCATCCATCTATAATGCACTCAGTAATATGGCTAAGATCAGATGACCTCAGTCTCCTTTGAGTGACTTCTTTTATTCAAGTTTTTGAAAGTAGGTGGAAGAGGCATTATTTTACATTTCATGTTTCAGAATGATGTAATGTTATGCTGCCTGCTTTGTGGAAATTAGTTGGGTCAAAATGTACGATATATTTTGAATACATGATAGTCTGAGTTCTGGGACAGCAACTCCATGCACCATTGTGCAGACTGGTTTCCTGACAGTCAACTTTGTCCATAGGTTGAATGTGTTGGCTGAACAATGCAAGTCTTGAAAGAATCCTAGGGACAAGATTTCATTGGATATTCAGTTACATGTGGCTATGGCCATTCCTTTAAACTTCACTTTCCCTATAATCCATTCTTATAAGAAGTTTGAAAAGCAAAAGAAAAAGCAAAAGAAAAACTAATAATGAAATATACTCACCTATTACAGGCTAATTCCCTCTTTCAGAGTACATCTGAGAGTATTCTCTCATTATGAAGTTTAAAGACCTTTAAGGTACATCAGGGGGAAAGTCAATTGTGTACATGGATGGACTGATTGATCTAAATGCCTAACATGATGGCATGCAGAAGTTTTCAAAATTTAATATACTTAATTGTAATTTCATAAGGTGTTTGTTTTTTGGTAAAAATGAATTCATAAAAATGTGATCTTCAAAGTCTGAGAAAAATTTAATGTTCAAAGTAAAAATTCTTTAGTTCATATTTCTAAGTACCTACCTTTGTGTGAGGATCTTTCTTAGGGCTGACTAATCTGCTGGTCACAATGATTCTTGCCAGTTGAAAGATGGCAAATAAAAGTGAGAAAGAACAAGAAATCTCTTATGTATATTGCAATGGATTTCTATTGACATAAGATAAAGGCTAGTTGGAGGTAAAACAACTTGGTTGGAGCACTTCAAACAAAGATAGGAAACCTGTCACTGCCAATTTGGCAATCTTTTTCTGCATTTTTTTGTTTGTTTCTGAAGAGCTTTGACCCATTCAGTATTTATTATTTCTTGAGGAATCCCATACCTCATAAAATGTTATCACTTCAGAAGTATAATCTGGGGTCTGTGGCACACCATTTTCTCTTTATTTTAAAGAAAAAGCAAAATCTGTTCTATTTCAAGTAATTTTAATGGGTCATTTTTTATTATGTGTTACTCTCACTATATTTTCTACCAAAAATAACATTGTATGGGAAATAAAACATTTTAAAATTGAATTCTAATATGATGTAGAGAGAATTTAGAAACAAAAATGAGAATTAAAAACAGAAGTGACAATTAAACAGATGTTGCTAAGTACTCTTGAGTTCACACATACATATACACACATAGTACCATGGCCAGTAATGTGTAGAGTATCTAAAATATTTGGCTTGACTGTTTGGGTAACTGTACTATATATATTGTGGGTTTCATTCTTCTATTTTTTAGTTGAAATAATGAAATTGTATTACTGTTTTATACTTGGAAGTTTCTACATATCTGATTCTGTGTATTTCTCAGAGGTATGTAACATTGGCTTGTTTTTGAAGGCTGAGAAAAATCAGTGCTTGGGTCAAGATTTTGATCTAAATTCTGGAAACAGCAGGAAGGAAAAACTGGTGGTGGAAGAGGTGAGATAGTCAGAAGGTTCACGTATTTTCTCAATCTTAACTGTATTTTATTTTTTTGAGTCTGATTATCTTAAGATATTTGGATTATTTAAACGACCTATATATGAGTATTTTTGAGGAAGTTCCCTTTTGCCAGTGAAGGACTGAGATCAGCTGTGTTGAAAAACATCATCCACATTATTAGCTTGCCATTATTAACTTGAGAGACTTAATTAAACAAAAATTGGAAGAAATAAAAGTTCTTGCTTATGGGAAAATTATATACAGATATTTTTACTTTGAAGTGGATATCTATTGGAAAGTCACAGACTTGTATTTTTGAAAATCTAGTCTTTGAGAATTTTTCCTATACTCGATGATCCTATAATCTCTAGTTTTATAATGTAAGTTATGATATAATAATAATAGGTTTTTTTTTTGAGACAGAGTCTCACTCTGTTGCCTGGGCTAGAGTGCTGTAGTGTCAGCCTAGCTCACAGCAACCTCAAACTTCTGGGCTCAAGCCATCCTCCTGCCTCAGCCTCCCAAGTAGCTGGACTACAGGCATATGCCACCATATCTGGCTAATTTTTTCTATATATTTTTAGTTAGCCAATTAATTTCTTTCTATTTTTAGTAGAGACAGGGTCTTGCTCTTGCTCAGGCTGGTTTTGAACTCCTGACATTGAGCGATCCACCTGCCTCAGCCTCCCAGAGTGTTAGGATTACAGGTGTGAGCCACCACGTCCATCTGGCCAATAATAGATATTATTTATTAAATCTTTTAGCATATTCCAAGTGGCAGGATGAAATGAGTTCTATTATCACCCTTTTTCACACATAGATACTAATTAGCTGAGTGGGACTTGACCCTAAGTTTGTGTACTTCAAGCCTGAGTCCTTAACCAGTATTATCTGCTGCCTCCCAAATATGTTAATATATAAGTGCCATAAATTTAGAACAAATATGTTACAGTACATAGTGGAGATGAATCAAGTGAATTTATGGTCATATCATTCTATTTCAAATCCAATGCCAACACTTGTTATCTGGACAGTATGGGTCGACTTTATTATGCTTCAATTTTTTCATTTGAAAAATGTTGATATTTAAAATTTCTATGTCATGGAGTTTTGTTTCTCCCTCCCAACTTCCTCTGCTTTCTTCCTTCTTTACTACTTTTGCTCATTCGACATTTTTGAGTATGTGCTGGGTATAACACATAGTGCAAATTGCTGAAGTTACAGCATATCTAGTTGCTTAGTGTTTTAAAAATCTTTTGGAAGTTGTAGTTGTTATAGGAAGAGAGAAAACACTTCCAGAGTTTATTTTAGTTTTAAAATTACAGTACTTAAGTTCATTTTCGCTGTTAGAATTTCACAGACTTTTAAAAATTTCTAATGACATAATCAAGTATAATAAATTCTATTACTGGTGCTAATCTTAGCCCTTAATCTATCGCTGAACCATTTACATGCCCAGACATGAGGGAAGATGATTCTATTTCTAAATGAATGTATTAATAGAAAGTTCCACTTCCTTCTTTGCCAATAATTTCAATAGAGTTTCAAAAGATGACTGTCTCTTCTTTCTTGTTTTGATGCCAACGCATTCACCAGCCAAGTGTTCTAAATCAAAGTGTGATCTAATTGTAATGGATCATTGGCTCTGAAGTTCTTAAGATTAACATTGGCAAAACTGAAAGACAATCTCTGAGTGGCTTGTGACTAGCAAGGTAGTGGAGGAATATAAGCAAACGGAAGCACCTGTCTGTTAAGAAAAACAGTCACTCAAGTTAATCTTTAATTAACTCATGACTTTAAAATAATGTGACTAAATACTTACTAGAATAATACCTAAAGGAGCTAATGTCTCTGGTCACAGGAAATTCAAGGTGACAGTAGAATCACACTATTCTTAGTGCAGAGATTTATGTGAGAGATGCAAAACGTTTTCTTGATATAATTAGATTAGCAGAATTAAACTCAGTCATGCAGCCACATATTTGAAAATTACTGCCAAGTTGCATTACCCTTATTTCTGCTGAAATATGGTAGTTATAATTGTTTCTTTGGATCTGTGGAACGTGTGTGTTTCCTGTAGATTGTTCAGAAATTGGTCATTTGGTTTCTGGGCTAATGACAAGGTAATGTTTTTCATGCTTTACAATTTACAGATTGCTTTTAAAAATTTCTGTAGAAAATTTATTGTGTGGGATTAATCAGTGATGCCATGATAAAATGTAATTAATAATAAGGTTTGTAGATTGAAGAACAGCGATAGCTCTGATTTGGACAACATGGATCCCACAAGAGACCCACACCACAAAGGTCTATAAACTTGCTTGAACTTGAAGTTGCTATACTTGCTATAAACTTGAAGTTGGCAACAAATGTTTCCGGGGCTTCCACATTGCCAAAGTTAAAAGAAAAATGAAATCAGATAAAAAAATTCACAATGTCCATCAAATATAATCATGGTGATTGTTTTTAAAAAGTAGCTCTCCTTTCCACAGAGAGCCACGAGAAAATCTGCCATTTATTTTCAAACAGGAAGTGTATTATTCTATTGTAAATGTGAAAGTTGTCTTCGTAGTATAACCTGAATGTACCCAGTCTGTCTGTGCATGTAAACAAGTATACACGATAGCCCTTTAATCAGAGTGTTGCTAGATTGATAACACCAACCTTGTAACACAACAAATTCAGTTCCTCTTTAAAGAGCTCTCTTGAGAAGTATTCCTGGATTTGTCTTAATTTCCAAAATATATTTCATTTGTCACAATTTCATTTTCTTAAAGAGAACCTGGTTATATACAAGCTGTCTCTTAACAATATAAATTACTTAAAAAATTTTAAAACATTAGTTAGACACATTTTTTATTTAATAAATCATGTTAGATTAATTTTCTCATTTAATAGAAAAATAACTCTAAGATATAGGAAGATATTAACATCTTAATCTTCTAAATGTAGAAAGAACTTCAGAGAAGAGCAAAATCAGTACTAAGATCGTGTCAGGCTTATTTAAGAAGTTTATTCCTGATACATTATTTATAGTCTACTGATAGGAATTTTTTTACTTAAAAATGGACTTCAAAAAATGGAAGATGTACATATCATAACCTAAAAGTTAGTACAAATGCCTTAGATAACAACTTCATATTTGGCAGGGTAACGGTGTATTATTCCCTGAAATGGAAATGCAAAGACCTCAGTTCCAAAATGGACTTTGTCAGCTTTTAATAGTGTGGGGTTGGGAATGTTCATTAACCCCTTGGAGCTTTATTTCCAGGAAAGCAAAACATATTTTAGTATCGGGATCAGAAGGTCACAACAGATAGACATGTGGTGAACTTTTGCTTCTTTTGTAGAAATTAGCCTTCAGTGGATTTATAGATATGATCTATCTACTCAAGGAGACCAAACTTAGTTCTTGAAATAAAAGAGGAATAAAAGCCTCCAATCCATATGCCAGTGAAACAGTTAGAAACTGTTTCTCTTTCTCTTTGGTTGTGGCAGAAAAATTCTGGTTTTATTTAGATACAACTCAGTGTCTTTCAGTTAGAAATATTTTGGATAGTATTTACCTTGGTTTGCCTTTGTCTTCCTGCGGTTTGGTATGTTTGTAATCTCCGACAGTTGTAGGATTACTAAAGCTGTTGCTGCTGGCAGGCAGGGAAGTGTCCGCCGCAGCAGCTGAGATAGATGTGGCTGCCACAGCATTGTTGGTGTCTTTAGAGTGTAAGGTGTTGGGGGCCACGTTGTTGGAAGGGGCATCTTCAGAACTATGGCTAGACTTCAGAGAGACAATACCAAAACGTTGTTTTTATACAGATGGGATGCATAGACTTACATCAGGCTTTAAACATATGTTTATGTTACCATTTAAATTTATGTATTGTGACTTCATCCCATAAATAATTTGATAGAGTAATAGGCTCACCCCATGAATGGTTCTGAATTGTGACTTTTGGTAAAATAGAAAAGAAATAAACTGTGTCTCTGCTGTTCTCAAAGCCTAATAGTTTTATTATAGATTTCCTCAAAATGTGTTTCATAATAAGCATTACATTGAAAAGATTTTGGTGGCTAAATAAGTGTGCATAGATTTTGGGAAAAGTAACCATCTTTCTTTATTGTAGAACTTTTGGAATTGTTAGTATAATATGCCAATGAATATTTAGCCACATGCAAAGGATGTGCAATATTTCTCAATTTTACTTTACCTTGGATATTTCATGTGGTTATTATTTGTGTGTAACATTTCTTAATGCTAGTCTTTCAGTGTGTCATGGAGCACCTTTTAAGAAATGCTGTTCTAATTTCCATCCTATAAAAGAGCACTCTTCTACCTTCTACTCCTCAAAGCAGACATGTAAGAGAAACACCTGGAGCATGCCAGCACTGAAATAAAACTCTAGCACCTAAAAAAATGCACATATCTCTAATACCTCCACATACCAGGGTATCTAACAGAATTCATATGTGCAACATAATGATATTTTTATAAGTCACCATTAAGTTTTCTTTCCTTGACGGTGTGGAACACATTTTCTGGGTTAGTAATTGTAAGCCGCTTGGCAGAGACTGTTCTTTTTAGTGCCTTGCACACTGACAAAATGCAAACTTTCATCCTTATCATTAGATTGGTGTGAAGGCTATTATCAATGCAGCTCAGTCTAATTCAGTATAATTCTTTTCATATTAAATTGTCTTTTCCCACACACATACAAAAATAAACACTGCGATTAATGCAAGAAAATTTCTATTAAACAACAAAGGTTCATGTGCCATTTTTTCTTTTGTTGGTTGTTTTAAACTTGGAAGAATTTAACATAAAAAATTTAAATTTAAATACTCATTAAATAACAATGATATTTTAAAAAAGAACATAGTATACTTTAATGCTGTGGGCAAAGAGAAAGTCTGCATTGTCATCTTTTCAAAGACCTGCAAATACAGTGAGATTGGTAGAGCACTCTGTGAATCCATCTTCCTTACTCATTGCATGGAATCACAGACACTAAAAGTTGGAAGTGCCTCAGTCAGTGCATTTTTACCCCGTGAAAGCCTCATTTCAGCAATGCCAAGGATACTTTTTGACTTAGTTGGCTTCAGTTACACAGATTTTTAACATGACATTCCATTAGGATTTCCAACTAGGCCCTGGTCTCTTATTTTGTCTTCACTGGCAGAGGCTTATCCTTGACAGTCTAAATATGAGGTTCCACCTTCGACTCCATGAAGCGTTAGTTCTTGTCTGTTCTTGTGTCATACACCTCCTCCTTCATGCCAGTGTCTTTCAGACCGAGTTTGGAGAATCTTAACTTTCACTCCTCCTGCCCCGCTGCTCCCATGCCATGTGACACTAAGGCAGTGTTGCATTTTCCCGCTGAATAGAAGGTCTCATGCTCCTGTAAATCTATCCTAGAAGGCCCAGGAGGCACTCAACTTTTGCCACTTCCCCATTGCTCCATCCAGGCCAGGGCGGGTGCTGTCACGTGCACTAAGACTGGTTGCCATGCACCACCCCTGGTCCCCCCACTGGCCACCTCCCGGGGATCCAAGAAGAACAGACGCCCACCAGCCCTCAGCATCTGTCACTGCCGTCTTGATAGTGCCACTTGCTACCACCTGAGTAGGACTGGCTTTTGATTAAAACCTCAACTTATAATTAGAAGCGATAGAGACATGGAAATCTCAGTCCTCAGCCTCTTATTATTGTTATCTGAAACCATTTCCTGTCTCTTTATTAGCTTTGAAAATTTTTCATGTCAAATTCCAAGACTTGTGCCCCATATCTCGGGTAGATGTTTAGATTATATGGAAAGGTGTTTCTCCTCTTGAACCTGGCAGCCTGTGTTAACTTCTATTTGTAAGTAATGATCAGGTGGTACTCAGGAATTTTTAGGCGGCATGCTGTGGTGTGGGCTAAGATCTTTTAGTTTTAGTATCTATTAGCATGTTACAGATATTGGGCTTTGTAATTGTATGATGGCTGCAGTACTCAAGAGGGATCCTGTTGCCTACTCTTCCAGTTTCATAGTCTACGCTGCAGGGTCAGGTGGCCCATTGCATTTCCCCCTACCTCTTTGGCCTCGTGGGACAAGGTCAGACTTCTGGCAGCACTAATGTTCATGTGGGTGACTTAACTGGGGGCCAACTGGGGCTCTGATGACCACAGTGGAAACTTCATATTGTTGCTCAATTCTTTATTTTCATCTCATTGGTCACATGTTTGTGGGGGTTGTGTCACAATTTCTTTCTCAGATTGTTTCTTCCCAAAGCTCAGAGATTTTAGAGTATCTCATTATCATCCAAAATTAGGAAAGGATTTATCCAAAAGACTCTGAGGAGCAGTGTTGGCATTTGTATTTGGAGGAGTAGGCGGTAGTTACAGTGGCAGTGGTGTCTCCTGCGGTGGGCATGGCACCGTTGTTGTGGTTGTTTGTATTTGGGATGAAGAAGGATGGGAGGCGGGTGGACTGCAGGGCACACAGGGGAAGCCAGAGGTGCAGGTGGATGGGGCCTAAGGGAAAGGAGGAGGGGGAGGAGCTATCCCTGGGCCATACAGAGGGGGACGAGGGGGAGGAATTCTCCCTGGACCATACGGAGGAGGAGGAGGTGCGACGAGTCCCGGGCCAAAAGGATATGGCAGTGGAGGAGGCGGCAGTCGTCTAGGTGGGTATGGTCCCCTAGGGCCAAACTGACTTTCACCAGGCTGTGGGAAAAAAGAAGTAAACAATTTTAAATCATACATTTCAAAGTCAAGGATGAGGGTGTAATACTTCCTATGGCAGGCAGAATTCTAAGGTGGTCTCAAGATTTCTGCTCCCTGCTGGCATATGCTGCCCTGACCTCACCAGGTGAGCCCTTTCTAACAGGTTCTACCATGTCAGAGACAGAAGACATCAGAGAGACTTGAAGCTGCAGCCAGTGCTCTTCTGTTGGTTTCTAATCCAGGAGCCATGTTGTGGAGAGGCCACATGGCAGTCATGGTAAATGGGCTGTAGGAGCTGAGTGTGGCCCCTGGGTTGCAGCCAGTGAAAAACTAGGGACCTCAGTCCTACCACTGAAGGACTGAATTCTGCCAACAACTATAATACAAGCTTAAAAGAAGACCTGAGCTGCAGGAAAAAAAAATACACCCTTGGCAACATCTTTTCAGCCTTGTGAGACCCTGAGCAGAGGGCCATGCCCAACAGAGGGAAAATATGTACATGCTCTGGTGTAAGAAAGACCAAATGCTACTCTAATGATAAAAAGTGCAGGCTGCTTGGAGTAGGCAGTTTATATAGGACACACAACTACTTTTACTTGTGTGGTCCTCAATTCTTTACCTGTTTGTTTGACTGGTCCATTGCCCTTGCTAACTCCAAACTCCAGTATTGGCCTAAACCAACCTGTCTCCTCCATTTCTAATTCCTGGTTCTTGACAGTGGTGCAAAGATGTCACAAGCATTGTTCCATCCCACACGTAGGGTCCTTCGGGGCTGCTTGAAATCCTTTCGAGTGTCTTAGATTAGCTCTACTTCCTTCCCCAGAGGACTGCCATTTCCAAGTTGATGCCAGTTTTATTAAAGTATTCTACCTTGTCCTGAGCCCTCATCCAACCCCACCAACCTGGCTTTCCTCCTACTTCATCAAGATATTGCAGGCAATTAGAAATGAACTTCCTTATTTATTGGCTACACAACCCTAAAGTCATTGGTATCTAGATATTTCCTTCTCCTTTACAAGTGCTTCCTCAGGAGCTTGTCTTTGTCACTTTTTCCTTTTACTTCCTGTAATTGCAGGATCTGCCACTTAGCTGATTGTTTTTTTCCCCCAGAAAATAACTATCACTTACGTTGAACTCACCCTTCCCACCCAATCCTATCAGCCTTGCTCCCTGCCTTCCCAATTCTAAATCCAGCCACTCATCTCTCCTGCTTCTACTCTACTCTAAGTCATTCGTTTTTACCTGAATTACTGTAGTGACCCCTTAATTTTATTATTTTCATTCTACACTTGACCCCCCCCTAAAATGCAGAGGTTATAGAGATCTTTGGAAAAAATTCTCTTTTTATATTATTCCTTTGCTTAAGAAATGTTCACTTTCAAGCACCCATACTCTCATTCTTACTACATTCTTGTCACCTCTTTCCTTCAGAGTGAAGCTCTAGGAAAAGGGACTGTGGATTTGCCAGCTTTACTGCTCATTTCCCAGTCACTCCCAACCTGGCTTCTGTCCCCAGTGTGACAGAAAAACTCTTATATTGGATTCACCAAAGAAACAAACAAACAGTGCCAAGTTACTTCTGTGGGACCAGGCCTCATGCTTGCTCTCTCTAGTTAGTTAGAGTTTATTGGATTTGGAGGGGATGTGACCCATGGCTGCCAATCCAAAGCGTAGTCAGGGTGTATGCAAGTTCGGGACTTGATTTTTAATCATCAAGAAAACAAGTACTCAGTGTAGGAAAATATTTCACAACATTTTTATTGTTGAGACAAAAAAATTAGCTGAAAGTACCCTTGCCTGCTAAAGACATCCTAAGAGTGTCTATACATTATATTGATCTACATATTATATAGTGAAAACATCTTCATGATACATATCTGTTCTTTTCTTAATTTCTTAACCCAATCACAGTTGTTAGCTCCCTTTCCACAACTGGCCAAAGGTAATGAACTTAGTAAAAATGATGACAGCAGCGTGTGTTAGGAAGAAATACTACCCTCTCAGAGGGCTACAGTTTGGAGCTAATTTCCTGCATTCCTTGGTTTAGTTCAGCTAAAACATGGATACTTTGAAGCTATATTTATGTTGTAATGAGATTAAGAGTAGTCAGATTTGCTTTGAGGCTTAAATGAGAGAATATATGCAAAGCATCATGAAAATTACCTATAACAGAAAACACTGAAAAGATGACAGGCTGAATATGACTACTTACCTTACCCATTTATTTATTATATATATTTAAATGTGTGTATATATATGTATGTAAAGGACATACTATCCATCACCTTTCCAATAGTAATTATTACTACTCATTAATCTCATGGTTAAATTGAAGATAGACTTATTCTATTTAAACTGCTTATGTTAAGCCTCTTATATTATTGGAATCTCTCCTTTTCAAATTCATTTTGAAAACAATAATTATTTAGATAATCAAAGCCCAATACTTTAAAGTAATGAACTGTTTTTTCTCTTATATCCTGAGGACATGAAAATATTGAAAATCAGCTTTAAGGTCAAGGAAGTCATTAGGACATAATATGACCTTTCAATATGTCAGTATGTTTTATTGGCTTCTCAAAAATTTTGCCCATCTATAATGTATTGAGTAATACGGCCAATGTCAGACTTCCTCAGTTGCCTTTGAATGACTTGCTTTTATTGAAGTTTCTGAAAGCAGATGGAACAGGCATTATTTTGCATTTCATGTATTAGAATGATATAACTTTTGGTTGTCTGCTTTGTGGAAATTCTAGTCTTCTGAAAAATATGTTTTCATACTTTTCCCTTTGATACAGTAGATTTTATAGTTCTTTGGTAGAAATTACACCAAAATTAATCTACTCTTTGTAACACTGGGATAAATCTATCTGTACCTTGAAATTGAGTATCATTCCACTAAAAAAATATGTGGTTTTTAAAAAATCCCTCAAAATTTTCTATGATATTTAGTATCTTCAATGATAAATTTTTCTTTTTGACATTTTGGTTACATTTTATATCTTTGCCTCTCTCTAGGAACACAGATACTCTTATTTAGTTTGGATGAGGTCTATAATTTTTTACATACATACATATATATGTATATATATATATTTTTTCATCAATATATTTAGGGGGTTTTCTGTTACATGGATGAATTGTATAATGCTGAAGTCAGGACTTTTTTGTATAACAGTCACCAGAATATAGTGTACATTGTACCCTATAGATTATTTTTATTCCCTCACTCCCATCTTAGCTTCCTCCCTTCGTAGTTTCCAATGTCCCTTACACCACATAATGACCTTGTATACCTATCATTTAGCTCCAGTTATAAGTGAGAACATGTCAATTATGTACTTGGATGGACTGATTGTCCCAAATGCCCAACATAAGTACTTTACTCTAACATGTAGAATTTTTCAAAGTTTAATATGTTCAATGCCTATAATTTCATGTAAAGCACTTTTTTTAAAAAAATGAATGTATAATTCATTCTATAGAAAGCCCATGAAAATGTTATCTTTGAATGTCTGAGAAAAAAACCTAAATTTTTAATAAGTGAGTCAGGTGATTCTGGTGTAAATGATCCAAGAACCACATTTTGAGAATAACTGTTCTAACTATCTCATTTTATAGAATTTTACCTACTTGCATAATTGCTAGAGTATAGGACCCCCATTTATACTTATCTGTATAATGCAATCTGATGCTATGTATATGTGAGCAGTTCAGTATGGTAGCTGTTAGCCATGTGTGGCTATTTAACTTAAATTAAATGTTAAATTTACATTTAAAGCAGCAGAACAGTGTTTCATCAATGATTGGTGGATATTAATGTATAAGAAAGGGTAACATAATTAATGTAAGATGAAATCTGAACTAATAAAGAGAAAAATATGAAGGTGTGTGATAATAATTTATGAATATGATACTTACTGTGAAACATGCTACAAGAGCAGAAAGGCCCAAGATGAAAGACAGTGGTTTCATCGTTATGGTTGTCCCTGAAAGTAAGCACAATGCCTGATCAGCATTGGTTTCTTTAAATTAAAAAGTGTTATTTAGGACATGTCACAATACATGGGATCTAATGGGGTATAATGTAGTGCAGGTATACTATTGTATCATTTTTTAAGGAATTTGCCTAACATTATTTTGGCCTCAGTATTAATTTGGGGAAATATTGGTAGGGTTATACAATTTGACTATAATATGATGGGACTAGTTTTCATTTTTTGATGTGTGAACTGACACTAGAATAATGCCAAAGAGTTGTGTTCATAAAGTGTTCTGAGCAATAGAAGCTTTCATAAGTAAAGTTTTTGCCTTTATAAGTAACTACTTTGAAAGGGACATTTATTTACATTTGAACATTTTGGTATTTTTTATAGCAGTTACATTCTTTCTATAGACTTGTGTTTGAGATATTAACATTTACATTAGAACACATGTTATAAATTTAAATTCTTAGAATACCTCAAAAATAAGGAAAGGATAAGTATCATTATTGGCTATAATTTAAAAGAGTCACGTAATATATATCCTAGTTTTAACAACATTTTACTAAGTTTTTTTAGTCCTTAATGAGTAGTCTTAAAGTGCTTCCAAAAATCCAAATATGATAGATCAAAGAGCGCAGGGCAAAGAAAACAGAAGTGTTCAGGAACTTTACTCACAATTGACTCAAAATGTACAATATACATCAAGTACATGATTGCCTGAGTTTTGGAAAAGCAACTGCATGTACCATTGTGCATATTGGTTTCCTAACAGTCACCTTTGTCCCTAAGTAGTGTGTTGGCTGAACAATGCAAGTATGGAAAGAATCCTAGGGACGAGATTTCACTGGACATTCAATTACATGTGGCTATGGCCATTCCTTTAGACATTACTTTTCCTATAATCCATTCTTATAAGAAGCTTGAAAAACAAAAGAAAAACTAAATAATGAAAATATAGGCTAATTCCCTCTTTCAGAGTACATCTGAGAGTATTTTCTCATTCTGAAGTTTAAAGACCTTAAAGGTACATCAGGGGGAAAGTCAGTTGTGTACTTGGATGGACTGACAATCCTAAAGGCCCAGCATAAATACTTTGACATGTAGAATTTTCCAAATTTAATACATTAAATGACTTATAATTTCATGTAAAGCACTTATTTTTTGGTAAAAATGAATGTATAATTCATTCTGTAAAAAGCCCATGAAAGTGTTATCTTTGAAAGTGTGAGAAAAATTTAATATTCTAAGTAAAAGTTCTTCAGTTCATATTTCCAAGTACCTACCTTTGTGTGAAGATTCTTCTTCAGGCTGATTAATCTGCTGGTTGCAACGCCTCCTGCCAGTTGAAAGATGGCAAATCAAGGTGAGAAAGGCCAAGAAATCTCAGGTCTTATATATGCTGCAGTGGGTTTCTATTGGCTATAAGGGAAAAGCTAGTCAGACATAAGATAACTTATGGGTTAATGCTCTTCAAACAAAGATAGGTAAGTTATCGTTGCCAATTTGGCAGTCTTTTTCTGCTTTTTTTTCCATTTCTGAGGAGCTTTGACCCATTCAGTATTTGGTGTTTCTTGAGGAAACATATACAACAAATCATAATATGCTATCACCTCAGGAATATAATCTGGGGCCTATGGTGCACCATTTCCTCCTTAAAGAAAAAAACACAGGTGTTCTATTCTAAGTAATTTTAATTGATCATCTTTTGTTTGTATTGCTCTCACCATATTTTCTATTTTATATCAAAAATGACATTATATGGGAAATATAATTTTTAAATTTTTTAAAATTAATTAATTTTTTTTTTTGAGACAGAGTCTCACTCTGTTGCCTGGGTTAGAGTGCCGTGGCATCAGCCTAGCTCACAGCAACCTCAAACTCCTGGGCTCAAGAGATCCTCCTGCCTAAGTCTCCTGAGTAGCTGGAAATACTGGCATGAGCCACCATGCCCAGCTGGGAAATATAATTTTTAAATTGAATTTTAACATGATCTACAGAGACTTTAGGAACAAAAAAGAGAGTTAAAAATAGGAGTGATCAAATAGGCCTTGCTAAACACTGTTAGCTTGCTCACACACAGATACATACACACATGGCACCATGGCCAGCATGCGCAGAGCAGCTAAAATATGCAGCTTGGCTGTTTGGATCACTGTGCTATATGTTGTGGGTTTCATGTTTCTATGTTTTTTTCAGTTGAAATAATGAAATTGTATCACTGTTTTGTACTTGAAAATTTCTACATATCTAATTCTGTGTATTATTTCTCACAGTATGTAACATTGGCTTAATTGTGTAAGTGTTTTTGAAGGATGAGAAAAACAAATGCTTGGATTAAAATTTTGATCTACGTTCTGGAAAGAGCAGGAAGGAAAAAATAGTGGTGGGAGAGGGAGAATAGTCAGAAATTCATGTGGTTTCTCAATTTTAGCTATATTTTATTTCTTTGAGTCTGTGATTATCTTAAGCTATTTTGATTATTTAAAAGACCTTTATATGAACATTTTGGAGAAAGTTCCCTTTTTCCAATGAAGGACTAAATGGGAGCAACTGTGTTTTAAAAATCATGTAGTCATTGCCATTATCAGTATTTAATTAAACAAAAATAGGAAGACATACAAAGTTCTTGATTAATATAAAATTACACAGAAAAATTTTTCCTCTGAAATGGATGTCTATTGGAAAATCACAGCCTTGTATTTTTGATGAATCTAATTTTTGAGAATTTTTTGAGAATTTTGCCTATGCTGGATGATCCTATAATTTCTAGTTGTTACAAGTTATTATATAATAGTAGTAGTAGTAACCGTTAGCATCTTCCACATGGCAGGATGAAATGACTTCTATTATCATCTCTGTTTTACACATAGATATTAATTACCTGAGTAGGACTTGATCCTAAGTCTACCCACCTCAAGGCCTGAGTCCTCAACCAATATTTCATGTTGCTTCCCAAATCTAAATAATTGCTATTAACTTAGAACTACCATTATGTTATAGCACATTGTGGAAATTAATTGAGTGAATATATAGTTAGGTCATTGTATTTCAAAGCTCAATATGAATACTTGTTAGCAGGGTTATGTGAGTCAATTTCATTGTGCCTCAATATTTTCATTTGAAAAATGTGGATATTTATAATTTTTATGTCATGGAGTTGAGTTTCTCCCTCCCAACTTCCTTCTCTTCCTTCCTTTTTTACTTCCTCCGCTCTTTACATTTATATTTATTTAATACATGCTGGGTATAACACAGTGTAAGTTGCTGAAGTCACAGCATATTTAAATGTTTAATTTTTTAAACATATTTTTGGAAGTCATAAGCTGATATAGGAGTAAAGAAGCCACAATTCCAGAGTTGATTTTAGTTTCAAATTTCTGTACTTAATTTCAATTGCTTGGTGGAATTTCACTGCTCTTTAAAAAAATTCTAATGGCATGATCAGGTATAATAAATTGTATTACTGGTTGGCTAATTTTAGCTCTTACTCTATCGCTGAACCATTTACATGGCAAGATATCAGTGAAGATGATTCTATTTCTAAGTTAACAAAGAAAGTTCCACTTTCTTCTCTGCCAGTAATTTCAACAGTTTCAAAAGATGAGTTTCTCTTCTTTGTTTTGATGCCAGTGTATTCCTCAGCCAGGTGCTTTAATCAAAGCGTGATCTACATTGTAATGGATCATTGGCTCTGAAGGACTTAAGATTAACATTGCCAAAACTGAAAGACAGTCTTTGAGTGGGTTGTGACCAACACATTAGTATTAGAGAAACAAGCAAACGGAAGCTCCCATCTATTAAAAAATAGAAACAGTCACTCAATCTTTAGTAACTCATGACTTTAAAAAATCCTGACTAAATACTAGAACAATACCTAAAAGAACTAATGTCTCTGGTCACAGGAAACTCAAGGTGATGGTAGAGTCACATTATTGTTAGTGACCAATGGAAAATATTTTCCTGGTAAATTGGCAGCATTCAACTCAGTCATGCAGCACATATTTGAAGTTTGGTGCCCTGTTGCATCACACTTGTCTCTGCTGAAATGTAGCAGTAATAACTGTTTCTTTGGACCTGTGGAAAGTATGCGCTTCCTTTAGATTATTCAGAAATGTGTGATTTGGTTTCTGAGTTAAGAACAACTTAAATATTTATCATGCTTTAGAATTTACAGATTGCTTTTAAAAATCTCTTTAGAAATATTTGTTGTGTGGGATTAATCGATGATGCCATTGGCCCCTGAGAGAAAATTTAATCTATTGGGTTGAAGACGTCTGTCACGGTGAGATGTAATTAATAATGGGGCTTGCAGATGGAAAACAAAAACAACAAAAAACTACAGCTCTGGTTTGTACATCATGGATACTGCAAGAGACTCATGCCACAAAAGTCAGTAAACTTTGTGGAAGTTGCCAGCAAATTTTCCCTGTGCTTCCAGATTGCCGAAGTTAAGGGAAAAATTATTTCAGATAAAAAAATGTGCAGTGTCCATCAAATGTAATCATGGTAATTGTTTAAGAAAAGTGTCTTTTCTTTCCACTGAGAGCCATGAGAAAAGCTGCTGTTTATTTTCAAGCGAGAAGTGTATCCTTCTATAGTAAAAGGGAAAGTTGTCCTGGTAGAATAACCTAAATGTCCCCAGGCTGTGCATGTAAACAAGTACACAAGATAGCCCTTTAATCAGAGTGTTCCTAGATTGATAACCCCAACCTTGTAACCCAACAAATGCAGTTGCTTTTTAATGATCTCTCTTGAGGTGTATTCTTGGATTCATCTTCATTTCTCAGATATATTTCATTTGTCACAGTTTTGTTTTCTTAAAAATGACCTTCTATGTACAAGGTGTCTATGTTAACTACATCAACATTTAAAATTTTTAAACCATTACTATAACAATTTATTATTTATAAAATATGCCATTTAATAAATTGTTATAGTAATTTTCTCAGTTAATATAAAATAACTCTAAAATATGGGAAGATATTAACATCTTAGTTTTCTAAATGAAAAAAGAACCTCAGAGAAGAGCAGAATTAGTACTAAGATCATGTCAGGTGTGTTTAATAAGGTTTATTACTAAAAAGTTATTTATAGTCTATTCATAGGATTTTTTTAAACTTAAAAATGGACTTCAAAAATAATGGAAAATGCACATATCATAACCTAAAAGTGAGTATAAATGCTTTAAATGATGGCTTCATATTTGGGGGAAAGCAGTGTATTGTTCCCTGAAATGGAAATAATAAGACCTCGGTTCCAAAATTGACTTTGTCAGCTTTTAATAGTGTGGGCTTGGGAATGTTCATTAACCCCTGGGAGCTTTATTTTCTTCCTTTGTAAAATGATAAAATCAAACTGAATTGCTCCCTGTTGGTCCCCATGATAAGCAGATTCAGGTTCTGAAGGACCAGAATCTTATATAATTTTAGGGGCTGACTCTAAGAAAAAGATATAAATTTATGATTACAAAATGCCTACAGCCACTCCAAGGCCACCTTATAGTGGAAGTTATGAATATAAAATGGCCGGATCCATCCTAAGTCCACCTGATGTGATGGAAGGTGTGTCCAAGGTGAGGTGGGAATAGTAAGAGAAAGCAGTGTTAACCAGTGGTAGTTCCAATTCCCTACCCTTTCAAATTTTGTAGGAACATATGATCTTTTGCACTTGTTGCTGTAGGCTTAAAGGGGACCTTAGAAGAATCTCAGCAAAGTTTTGATGCTTTAGTTTCCTTGTCATTAATCTCCTACTGGTCCTCTTTAAGCTCTCTGGCATTTGTTCTAAGCCTTGATGTGTGTACTAACCACCTGGAGGTTGGTGGTAACTGAAAATTCAGGGATCCACTGGCTGAGGTTCTGATTTATTAGGTTTATGGTAGAGCTCAGGAAACTGCATTGCTAGTAGACTCCATAGATAATTTTGTTGCAGATGTTTCATAAAGTGTTCTTGAGAATCATTGCTACAATAGAATCACACTAAAGGATGGACATAGATGAGAAAAGTACCTCTCTCATTTTAACTGAGAGCTGTTATTGGGAACAACTGTTGCTTTGGTAAAAAGATAAGGAAAGGCTATTAAAGTCTAAGTGTGAAGGCCAGAGGTCTTCCTCACAGCATGTATGTAAGTATGATCTCCTGCAGGTGGAGGGCAGAAACATCTGAAAACCAGATCTGGAACTCAATCAAGGGGAAATTTCTAAATGGCACAGGCTTCATTTAAGCACGAATTATTTTCTCGGATGTGATTTGAAGATGAATGGCTTCTGTATTCGTTGGCTTTCAGTCGCAAGAACCAGAACAAAAACCTTTGTGGCTAATACAAAAGAAACATATATTTCTCTCATGTCACACGTTGACAGCTAGAGGTGTTATGTTTCTGCAGCTCCATTGTGTCTTCTCCTTCAAGAAGAACTCAGGTTGACAAAACAGTCTCCAGTTAGGATATGCAGGTCTTATAGCATAACAGAAAACAGCAAGAGGGCAAAGTGGTGGAATTCCTGCTTTCAATTTGCCTTTTATCTTCAAAGCTCACGTTGCAATGGCCGTAGCAAGTCACGTTTCCACACCTGAGAGTGAGCTGGGGAGGTATGCTCTGCCTAGAAGGAGGAAGGCCCTGCAAACTATATGGCAAGGGGTGAAAATGGAAAATCCTCTTTTTGTAAGGGAGGTGGAAGTAAATGATTGGACGCACTAGAACCCTCTCCTGCAGTAGGAAAAGCAGCAGGCAAGAGGATGATAATTCACCTCCCCTCCTCTGAGACTGAGGGTTATTGAAGAATCAGAAGCCTCTGCTTGAGCGGGTCCATTTATTTCTTGTAAAGAAGCAATCTCCCTCTTGAACATCTAATTCCTTCTGCTTCCTCTAGGGTGCACTTTTATTAATTATTACCTGTTTAAAATTAATAATTCCAGGGAGGGGGGCAAGATGGTGGACTAGAAGCAGCCCACGCTTGCTGCTCTCAAGGAAGGGATCATATGTTGTTGGTAGAGGAGTCACCATGGATGGACCGTTTCAGAGAAAGCATTGCGAATCATCAGAGAAGTTACTGGCAACACCGAAAGCTAGGGAGAGAGAGGCAAGGCGATCCACGTGGCGAGACAGCAGGGTACGTTGGGTAAGCATCCCCACGTGGCGAAGGGTCAGAGATCTCCAGAGCTCCGCCGATGCTGCAACCAGAGCTGCAAAAGGACCTCCCCACCACAGCAGGCCTCTGAACTGATCAGGGAGCTGCCTGACGATTGTGCAGAAGCATTGCACCAGAGGGGAGGCTCAGTGGGGTCCTGTCAGCTTCTGGTCCCAGGTCATTGCAACAGGTGCCATTGTGCACTCTCTGCCCCAGAATGCCTGGTTTGCAGAAGGGTCAACTCCACTTCAGCCACTTCCCCATTGTTCCACCCAGCCCAGGGAGGGTGGGTGCTCTCACGTGCACTAAGACTGGTTGCCATGCACTACCACCAGTCCCCCCACTGGCCATTTCCCAGGGATCTAGGAAGAGCGGATACCTACCAGCCCTCGCCATCTGTCACTGCCATCTTGCCATCTTCACAGTGCCACTGCTGCCACCTGAGTAGCACTGGAACAGCTGACACAGACCTATGCGAGAGAAAGCCCCAGTCACTGCCACTGCCTGTTGGGGTGCCATGCATCTCCCTGGACCAGTCACAGGTGGCCTAGCCACTGCAGCCTGATGAGCTGCCCCACCACTGGCTGTGGTCCTGCACCCTGCCTAGGTGCCAGCCAAGGCCCTCTAACTTGTCCAAGCACCCGCTAATGTCACATGACCTGACCAAGTGCCCAGCTATGTCCTGTGACCCATCCTGATGCTCACCAAGGAACCCTTAAACGTGGGTGCCCACCAAAGTTCTGCGACCTGCCTGGTCACCTGCCAAGGTCCTGCAACATGCACAGGCACTGGGAAGGTCCTGTGACATGCTCAGGTACCCAGCAAGGCTCCGTGAACCATCCCAATGCCAGCTGTAGTCCTGTGACATGCCTAGGTGCTCACCAATGTCCCAGCATGTATCCAGGTTCCTGCCAAGGTCCTGTGACCCAACCCACCACTGGATGCAGTCCCATGACATGTCCAGGTGACCTCAAGGTCCTACAACCTCGGCATCTGCCAAGGCCTGCGACACACTTCCATGGAATGGAACTCATTTAGCCACCTGCCTGAGCTTCTCACAGTGGCCTAGGGACAAACCCACCAATCTGAATGAATATCCCCAAGCACTGGCTTAGACTATGACAACCGCAAAGGAACAGGGAGACATAGGGAATAGCCACATTACAGGCTCTCAGTGCATTTCCCCCTTGCTGGGCCAGTCCTTTGGAGTAGGACCTCTCCTCTTTCTCAATAAGTAGGAGAGTTCCTACAGGTATGCCATAAGCCTGACAGCCCTGAGCTGAGAGAAGAGGTTTCGGTTGAGAAGACACCAGCAAAAGAATTCTGGCAACATGAAAAAACAAGCTAGCTCAACATTCCAAAGGACCACAGTAGATCCACAATGGACCCTAACCAAAAAGTCAAAATGTCAGAAATGGAATTAAGAATATGGATGGCAAATAATATGAATGAAATTGAAGAGAATGTTTAAAATTAACAAAAAAAGGCAAAAAAATATTTTAAGACATGAATGAAACAATTTGAAGAGAATACTCAGATCTACACAAAGTCATGGAAATTAAACAACCTGTTCCTGAATGATCCTTAGGTCAATGATGAAATTAAAGGATATAGCACCAGTAGTCTTAAGGGGTTGAAATCATAGCCTTCAATGCCTACATCAAAAAGCCAGAGAGATCACAAAAACCCAATGTCACATCTCATGGAACTAGAAAAACAAGAACAAACCAAACCCAAAGGTAACAAAAGGAAAGAAGTAACAAAGCTCAGGAAAGAACTAAATGAATTGGAAATGAACAAGAACAATACATGGGATCATTGACACAAAAAGTTAGTTCTTTGAAAAGATCAAAATCAATGGACAACTAGCCAGATTAAACAGAAATAGAAGGGAAAGGGCTTAAATAAGCTCAATCAGAAATGAAAAAGGAGACATTGCAACTGACACCACAGAAATACAAAATATCATCTTTGAACACTACAAAAACCTTTAAGCAAACAAACTGGAAAACACAGAAGCAATAGATAAATTCCTGAAAACACAAAAGCCTCCGAAGCCTAAAAAGATCAATAATGAGCAGTGAGATTTAGGTAGTAATAAAAAATCTCCCAACCAAAAAAAAAAAAAAAAAAATCCCTAGACCAGATGGATAGATGGATTCACCACTACATTCTACCAGACCTAGAAAGAAGGAGTGGTATCTATGCTACAGAAATTATTTTATAATTTCAAGAAGGAGGTAATCCTCCCTAATTCATTCTATGAAGCCAGTATCACCTTTACACCAAAGCCAGGAAAGGACACAACAAAAGAAGAGCACACTAGACCAATGTCCCTTATTAACACATATGCAAAAATCTTCAACAGAATACTAGCAAACCAAATAACAGCACATGAAAAAGATAATTCACTATGATCAAGTAGGTTTCATCCCAGAGATGCAAGGATAGTTCAACATACATAAATAATTAAACGTATTCACCACACAAACAGAAACAAAAACAAAGACCATGTGATCATCTAAATCAGGGGTCCTCAAACTTTTTAAATGGGGGGCCAGTTCACTATCCCTCAGACTGTTGGAGGGCCGGACTATAGTTTAAAAAACACTATGAACAAATTCCTATGCACACTGCACATATCTTATTTTGAAGTAAAAAAACAAACAGGCAAAAACACCCGCATGTGGTCTGTGGGCAATAGTTTGAGGACGCCTGATCTAAATAGATGCAGAAAAAGATCTGATAAAATACAGCACCATTTTATGATAAAAAACTGTCAACAAACTAGACATAGAAGGGGCATGCCTCAAAATTATAAAAGCCATATATGCTAAACCCACAACCAACATTACACTGAATGGGGAAAACTTGTCAAACATTCCTCCTAAGAAATGGAATAAGACATGGGTGCCAACTGTCACCATTTCTATTCAGCATGGTACTGTAAGTCCTAGTCAGAGCAATCAGGCAAGAGAAAAACATAAAGGTATCAAAATTGGGAAAGAGGAGGTCAAACTATCTCTGTTTGCTGATGATATGATCTTGTATCTAGAAAACTCTAAAGACTCCACCAAAAGACTCCTAGAATTGATAAATAAATTCAGCAAAGTCTCAGGTTTTAAAATCAATGTACACAAATCAGTAGCTATTTTATATACTAATAACAGTCAAGCTGAAAGTCAAATCAAGGAGTGAATGCTATTCACAATAGCTAATGAGAAAATAAAATACCTATGAATATGGTTAACATATGAGGTAAAAGATTTCTACAAGGAAAACTGCAAGTCATTGATGAAAGAAATCAGAGATGACACAAAAAAATGGAAAAGATTGGCAGAATCAACATTTTTAACATGTCCATTATGCCCAAAATGATTATAGATTCAACATAATTTGTGTCAAAATACCAACATATATCACAAATCTACAAAAAATAATCCTAAACTTCATTTGGGACCAAAAAAGAGCCTGAATAGATAAAGCAATTTTAAGCAAAAAGACAAATCTGGCATCACATTACCAGACTTCAAATTACACTACAGGGCTGCGGTAATCAAAACAGCATGCTACTAGTATAAAAGTAGAGACATAGACCAATGGACCAGAATAGATAACCCAGACATAAAACTGTATAGCTATTACTGACTCGTCTTTGACAAAGCAGACAACAACATGCACTGGGGAAAGGAAGCTCCATTCAATAAATGGTGGTGGAAAAATTGGATAGCCATATGCAGAAGAATGAAATGACCCCAATCTCTAGCCATATACAAAAATTAATTCAGGATTAAAGACTTAAAGACTTAAATGTAAGGCGTGAAACGATAAAAGTTCTAGAAGAAAACATAGGAAAAACTAGACATCAGCCTAGACACAGAATTTATGACTAAGACCTCAAAGGCAAATACAGGAAAAACAAAAATGAATAAATAAAACTCAAATTAAAAAGCTTCTGCATAGCAAACAAAATAATCAACAGAATGGGAGAAAACATTCACGAACACTATATTTGAGAAAGGAGTGACATCCAGAATCTACAAAGAAGTCAAATAAATCAAGAAAAAATAATCCTATCAAAAAGTGGGCAAAAGACATGAACAGAAGCTTTTCAAAAGAAGATAGACAAATGGCCAAGAAACATATGAAAAATGCTCAATACTACTGATCATCAGGTATACGCAAATTAAAATCACATTAAGATACCACCTTTCCCCAGTCAGAATGGCCATCATTAAAAAGTCAAAAAACAATAGATGCTGGCATGGATGTAGGGAGAAAGGAAGTCTTATACACTGTTGATGGGTCTGCAAATTAGTACAACCTCTATGGAAAAAAGCATGGAGAGTCCTCAAAGCAATAAATTTAGCCCTACCAGTCTATCCTGAATTCGCATTGCTAGCTATCTACCCAGAGGGAAAGAAGTCATTTTATCGAAAAGACACCTCAGAGACACCTCTGCACTGAAATGTTTATTGCAGCACAATTCACAATTGCCAAGATGTGGAATAAACCTAAGTGCTGATCAGTTCACTAGTGGATACAAAAAATGTGGTGCATATATACCATGAAGTAGTACTCATCCATAAAAAGGAACAAAATAATGTCTTTGTAGCAACTTGGATGGAATTGGAGACCATTATCCTGAGTGAAGTATCTCAGGAATGGAAAACCAAACACCATATTTTCTCACTAATAAGTGGGAGCTACACGGTGAGTATACATGGGCACAAAGAAATAGAAAGGACCTTGGAAACCAAGAAATGGGAAGGTTGAGGGAGTGAGGGATAAAATTTTACCAGTTTGGTACAATGGACACTATTCTGGTGACAGGCACACCAAAATACTGACATAAGCATTATGAAAGGTATCCATGTTACTAAACCATTTCCCCCCCCCATTGAAATAAAAATTATTTAATTAATAATTAAGTAATTATTTAATTCAATTTCTTATTTTCAACTAGATACATTTCCTAATTCATGTCTTCTGATAAAAAAAAATTGTGTTCCTGATAGCATTACCTTTTTAACCATTAGTGTACCTGTTTTGGTGTTTTTAACATGAAACCTCTTTTGTTACTTACCTCTTGCCCCCTGTTCATAATTTGAACACTACTGAGACTCTTATTTCCACATAGTTGTCATTCATTTTCTCCTTGTACTTCTCATTTTTTTCTTCTTACCATTTCTTAACATGTTTAACACTTTGCGTTAAACCTTTTTCTCTGCTTGGCTTTTATGTAAATTTCTTAGTTTTCTTACTTCAGACTGCTCCTTTTTTGTTTGTTCTTCTTTCTTCAGGTCTAAGTGTGGGCTTCTTGTGATCCTCCTCCTCCTCCCCTCCTTCCCTCTTCTCTTTTTTTCTACCCTTCAATATCCTTGAGAACTTGTATTGTGAGGAGAAATGTGCTCTTGTATTTGTACTCTTATCTTCTTTGTCCTAAATATAGGTAAATTTTACTAAATCACTTGCATGGATTAATTTATCAATTAGATATTAATCTAATATATCTTTGGATGAAATGGTTTGTGGAATGGCATAAAGTTTTAGTTGACCAATCTCTGAAGAAAATACCTGTTTAGGTGAAGAAATAGTGTTTGAGAAAGAATATCTGTAGTTCTGTAGGAATTTAACTTTTTTTCCTTTTAATGCTTTTTGAAGTATCTTCTTAGACTACGATCTCTTTGAGGGCAAGATTGCATTTGCACCTGTTTTTTATAGCTTTTGTCATAGCTGTAATTTTATATATGTATATGTATAATTTATATGAAGTACAATTACAGATTCATAAGCATATTTGATTGTGATTAAATGCATGGATGTTTTATATCAAAAAGGAGAGTAATTTCTAAGATTTATAATATTGTAACATGTGTTATATGGGGTGGCTTTAAAACACTTTTTTTGTTTTTGGCTTGTGAAACATTTAAGATTTTTTTCAGGGGCCATGTACCTTTTGTGTTAAACAACTATCTGAAGGATAAATGTGCTGATGATAGTGCTGTCATTCTCTAGAGGAATAAAGAAGAGACCAATACACATATGATCAAATGCATAAGTCAAGTTATCTTTGGAAGGTTTTACAGTGTGGCAAGACAAAAGAATAAACCGTAAGAATCTATATTCCTATATTTTTGTTAAAATGAGAAGATCAGAAAAGGTGATTACAAATATATCAATATTCAGTTTTTCAGGATCTGTAAAATAAAACAAAATACAATATGCCATTAATTAAAAGTAATTAATTAATTAATTGCTACTGTCTGTAATTGTTTTAAAATAGCCAAATGCTGGGTAGGACATTAGTAGCTGGGACTTTGGAGTTAAATGGATGTGAGTCTGAAGAGTGGGCTGCCATTTATAACTTTGATCTTTGGAAAGTCACATAACCTCAGTTTTCTCATCTTTAAAAAGGAGTCCATGTCACGTGCTTCACAGGATTGCTGTGAGTTTTAAGTTGGATTCAGTATAAGGAGTATTTTGTGCAACAGGAACATCTGAAGTGTTATAGGTGTTCAACAATTGGCATCTATCATTGAGATTTTTGTATAATTAGGACAATTCTTCCCATTATATTAATAATTAGGAGCTCTTATATTCATAAATAGGAGCAATATATGATGTCCTACATCTTAAATGTTCTTTCTGAAGAATCATGTTATATCTTGATGTGTGTGTTTTAGTCAATGTATATAGCAAAAGAGCCATTTTATGGGTTGGAATTTTGTTTACATTAATATTATGTTAATATTTTCAAAGATAGTTGTAATATTTCCTAAAATGTTTACTTCTTTTTTGCCTTATTAGAGTTGATAGGTCCTGAAAGAGGGAGAATTCCTCTTATGTGAAATGTACATTTTGTGGAATTTAATAAACTTTGAACTCCAAACACATTAATTTACTAAGGCCCTAATTAAAAGTAAGCTTTTCAGGAAAATAAACACGTATTAGTGTTGGGATCAGAAGATCAAAACAGATACACTTGTGATCAACCTTTTGTTTCTTTTGTAGAAATTGGCCAGCAGTGTGTGTGTAGATATAATCTGCTAAAGGAGACCAAATTTAGCTCTTGACTCAAAGGAGAATAAAACCCTCTAATCCATAAGCCAGTGTTAGAAACTGTTACCTTTCTCTTTGGTTGTGGCTCAAAAAAATCTGGTTTTACTTAGACACAACTCTAAATCACTCAGTTAGAAAATATTCTGGATAGCATTTCACTTGGTTGCCTTTTTCTTCATGTAGTTTATTCATATATTTGTAATCTCTGACAGTTACAGAAATTGCGCACGCTGTTGCTGCTGGCAGGCGGGGAAGCGTGCAGGCAGCAGCTGGGCTAGACGCGCCGGTGGCCGCCTCAGTGCGGGTGTCGGGAGCCGCCTCGGCGGAAGTGGTTAGTGGGGCTCCAGAACTGGGGTTTACAACGTTCACAGGCGTCTGGGCAGGTCTAGAGAGGATGGGGCCCACGGCGGGGGCGGGGCCGGGGGCGGGGCCGGGGGCGGGGCAGGTACGGAGGGCGGGGCCGGGGCGGGGCAGGTACGGAGGGCGGGGCCGGGGCGGGGGCCGGGCGAGCCGCAGGTGGGGGTCGCTGGCGAGATGATGGAGACCTGCAGGGCCTGGTTCAGCATTTTCACATTCCTTGTTGTTTGGTTGACACCCGTGATTTCCTGGATTTCCGAGAATTCTTCCTTTAGGCGGCTTAAACTTCTCTTTAGAACTATGGCTAGACTTCAGAGAGATAATTAAAAAAAATTGTATACAGATGGGATAAATAAACTTACATCAGGCTTTAAACACGTGTTTATATTATCATTTAAATTTGTGTATTCTAACTTCCTTCCGTAAGTGATTGGATAGAATAATATATCCACCTCATACAGGATTTTGAATTATGACATTTGGTAAAATAGAAAGGAAATAAACTGAGTCTCTGCTGTGTCAAAGCCTAATAGGTTTATTATAGATTTCCTCAAAATGTGTTCCATAATAAACACTATGTTGAAAAGATTTTGGTGGCCAAAAAACTGTAGAAAGATTTTGGATAAAGTAAAACATGTGTCTTTAATGCAGGGTTTATTGGAATTGTTAGTGTAATATGCCAATGAATATTTAGCACATCCAAGTGATTTGCACTATTTCCCAAATATGCTTCGCCATGGATATTTCGTGTATGTGTGTGTAATAGTTTTTCATACTAGTCTTTCAGTGTTTCATGGAGCACCTTTTAGGAAATGCTGTTCTAATTTCTATGCTGTAAAACAGCCTAATATGTTTTAATGCTGTGGTTAAAGAGAAGCTTTAGTTACATAGATTTTATTTTATTTTATTTATTTTTTGAGACAGAGTCTCGCTTTGTTGCCCAGGCTAGAGTGAGTGCTGTGGCGTCACCCTAGCTCACAGCAACCTCAATCTCCTGAACTCAAGTGATCCTCCTGCCTGAGCCTCCCAAGTAGCTGGGACTACAGGCACGTGCCACCATGCCCAGCTAATTTTTTTTCTATATATATTAGTTGGCCAATTAATTTATTTCTATTTATAGTAGAGACAGGGTCTCGCTCTTGCTCAGGTTGGTTTCGAACTCCTGACCTCGAGCAATCCACCCGCCTTGGTCTCCCAGAGTGCTAGGATTACAGGCGTGAGCCACCAAGCCCAGTCAGTTACACAGATTTTAATGTGACCTTTCATTAGGATTTCTCACTAGGTCCTGGTCTCTCATTTTATCTTCAGTGGCAGAGGCTTATCCTTGAGATTCTAAATATGAGGTTCCACCTTCGTCTGCATGAAACAGTTGTTGTCTATTCTTGTGTCATACACCTCCTCCTTCATGCCAGTGTCTTTCAGACCGAGTTTGGAGAATCTTAACTTTCACTCCTCCTGTCCTGCTGCTCCCATGCCATGTGACACTAAGGCAGTGTTGCATTTTCCCGCTGAATAGAAGATTCAAACTCCAGTAAATCTGTACTGGGAGACCCAGTAGGCACTCAATTTTTGCCATAAATTAACTTTACTATAGAGCTGCTTTAACATTCTAACAGAGTTGTCTTCTCTTGTCTGGATCCTTTTCAAGATTTTTATTACTGTGTAGATGTGATATTGTCACGAGTATGTCATAGCTAAATGATGGGGACATGCAGTCATGTAATAAAGGAAACTGGAATCTAAGAAGGGGGGAGGGTGGGGGAAGGATAAAAACTTACCTATCTGGTGCAGCGTACATTACTCTGGTGACAGGCACACTAAAAGCCCTGACTTCATTATTACTGTACTCCTTAATTGTTTGAGATACAAAAATGAAATGCTGCCCAAAGAAAGAAAATTGAAATTCCAAATATTTCCTAGTTGATGCCAAAGTACATGTGGCTATATTTACCTTTGGATGAACAAAAGGAATCATAGTCTAGAACAAATTGAGTCATTAAACCAAGGAGTGTATATTCTACAGTATTAGAAGCAAGCTAACTTTGTTTTGTTTTTAATTCATTTAGAGTACTAGTCTGGGGATGGTGCAAAGGAAGATAAGGAAGATATTACAGCATGTCATCACAAGTATTTCAGGTAACACATTGCACTGTGCACCCCACATCCAATTTGACATGGGGTGGTGATTATGAGAATTACGAATTACAAGGAGTTTCACAGGGATTTGTAATTTTGAAAAGTCTTTCCAGCTGATGTTGAGTTTTCTTTCCTTTTCAATTGAACATCATTGATTATAAAAAAGAAACTAATTTTTGCTTTTTGCATGTTCATAGGAAATGTTCCTCATTTAAAGAAACCATCAATGTTTACAAGGAATAAGATGTTGAACAAAGAAATGTAGACATATTCTAGTACCAAAGTCTAGGTACACTTTGCATTTCATGAGCTAAGCTGTTCTACTCCCATTGCAGATTAGTACATATTTAAGAGGCAGGCTACTGCAGGTAAGATTTTGGTGCTTATACAACTATTCCTATTTGGTTTCTAAACTTTGATATTCAGGTGACTCTCTGGCCCTCTTTTGGCATTTTATTAGGTTGTAAATAAAAGAAAATATTTGTACCTTGTTGATTCCTCAAACATAATGTGAAAGATAACCAGAAAAGTAATAAAACTTACTTCTTTGTGGTTTTCTGGCTTAGGTGTACCAGCAGACTAAAATGAAATCGGAAACACAAATATAAAAAAGTTAGATCCAGAGCATGTATGACATTTTGAGAATAGTGATTGTAAGTCATGTATGAAAGTACAATGTGGTAGGGTTAGGATAAATAGAATGAAACAATTTTAGAATTTCTGGCATCATCATTATACATGAGGGACCTCATGAGAGTTTAAAGAACACACAGTCTATGGAATAAAGACGATCTGTTTTTCCTGTATCCTTTAAGCAGAAGGGGTCCTTTTTTTGCCACATTAAAATGGATGTTCTGGCAACTGGTCTCCAATTCATAGATAATATTAGATTTGACTTTCTTCATCATTATAACTACCATTTACTCAAGTGTCAAGCCTGGAGACCATTATGGTATTACCCAAATCCTATGAACTTGGTATAAGAAAAAAACAGACTGTCTTTTGTGGAAGAAAAAAATGAATGGTCCAAAGAAATTATAGTTTTCCATTGGGTGGAAAATCCTCCTTGCTGCATTTTAGCCTGGGGCAAGAGAGGAAGAGACAGTTCCCATAGTTGGTAGTGCCCGAAAGACTCTGGTTGTTCAGGAAATGATCCTGGATTATATTTGTAGCAATAATTCTTAGATGATATTCCTTTCATCATTTAGGTAATGTAAATTAGGTGCAGATGTTAGGTAAACGAATCTAAAAATATTATAGGATACCACGCAAGTTCTTGGTTGAAAGTTAATATCATGTCTAGATTATTTTTTTTTGTTTCAGCATATTATGGGGGTACAAATGTTGAGGTTATGTGTGTTGCCTTTCCCCTCTTTCTCCCCCCCCAGAGTCAGAGCTTCAAGCATTGTCCATCCCCCAGATGGTGTGTATTGCACTCATTATGTATGTGTATACCCATTCCTTCCTCCCCCCTCCCATCTGCTTGATGCCCTGTAAATATTATTCCTATGTGTCCAGTTATGTGTTGATCAGTTAATACCAATTTGCTGGTGAGTACATGTGGTGCTTATTTTCACATTCTTGGGATACTTCATTTAGTAGAATGGGTTCCAGCTCTATCCAGGAAAATACAAGAGATGCTCTATCACCAATGTTTCTTATAGCTAAATGGTACTCCATGGTATACATATACCATATTTTATTAATCCACTCACGTATTGATGGGCATTTGGGTTGTTTCCACATCTTTGCAATTGTGAATTGTGCTGCTATAACCATTTGAGTGCAGATGTCTTTTTTATAGAATGTCTTTTGTTCTTTTCGGTAGATGCCCAGTAATGGGATTGCTGGATCAAATGGTAGATTTTCTTAATTTATTTGATCCATGTGAAAGTCTTTATATGGTTGCAACATTATTTTATAGTGTTCCTTGTAGTCAGTTTTCTTATTTACAGATTTTTATTTTTGGAGAGCCTACCAAAGACTAAATTTTATATAGGCGTGCTACTGCTGGGGTAGATTCAGAATACAAAATTTTAAAATCACAACATTACAGCATCCTATTTACACGTTTGGAATTCTAGAGACTACTTTTATGTGGGAGGAAAGAGAAACTATATTGTGCATCCCAAGGTCAACAAAAGATTGTAGAGAAAGTGGTAGAAATAATTAAAACAGGGTTGTCATAGTATACAGTTGCATCAGCATACAGCAATGAACTGAACGTACACTTTATGATTAAGAGCCAAGTAAGAAAATAGATATACACATTTAATAAAACATTTTATATTTACCGAGAAACAAGCTGTAAAGATCAAGATGGCTGCAAACAAAATCAGAGCCTTCATCTTGTCTAGGGTCCTCTAGAACCAGGCAGCAAGAGATGCTTCTTTGGTGGTGAGACAATAAAGGAAATATGATTTTGGTTTTGCTAAATTTTAAACAAAGGAAAAACATTTATGCCCATTATGGCATATCTATGACACAATTAAGACTAATAAAATTTATAAGAAAAATGCCAGAAGTTTAACAGATATGAGCAAAATGTTGATACCTTTAACTTAAAAAACTGAGTCTTGGAAGTTATCCTCAGTAAATTAACCAATAGAAAATGCCAATGATGTTTATTTCAGTCTTACTTATAATTAAAAATATGGATACTAGTAATCATGAAGACTTTATAGAAATTTAAAAAATGCTCATGTAGTAATGATAAGTGGAGTATTTAAATATCATACTTTATGTAAATTATTCACATAGATGACTAGAAAATATAAGTAACAATGAAAATAGATGTGGTATGATGATCTAAATTATGTGTAAGTTTTCTGTGGTCAAAAACTGTTGATTCATAATTTAAACACATAAAGGAAACAAAGAAATTTCCATTAAAATGGTCTTCTGATTCTAATTTTGGCCTTACATACTTAAAAACCTCGACAGAAAAATGTAAATGTTAACTTGTAACTTAAAAAAATATATATATAGTTAAAAATATAAGTTATGTTAATTTTACCATCAGTATTATTTTTATCTAAGAATAACTCTTGAAAATTTAATGTTTCTGCTAAACTTTTTATTTCCTTTTGATATCATTATTGCTAGCTTCTTTCATTCAAGTGTAAAAATATGCCTCTTCTATTTTGGTTTTCTGAAGACTATTATAAATCTATCCCTTCTTCAATATTGAACAGTCATATGATACTTCATTAACGACTTTGTTTTTGCTAACATTCACTTAACTAATTTTTTTTCTAAAGAAGGAAAGCAGTTAAGAGGAATTTTTAGTCTTTAGTTTAAAATATTAAAAGCATGATAGAAATAACATATTTGATGGAGAATTACTATTTTTTAACAATGACTTTATTTCACAGGCCATCCATGCGACTTTAAGAGAAAGGTCACTTTACTAATAGTCATAACAGTTGAGCTTCAGTTGTTAAATCCTGGTCCCATTATGTATCAGAGGCCTATTTTTTCAATTTTTAAAATGAAGTGATTAGTTTAATTGATTGGTGAAGTGGTCAGGTTTCAACACTCCAAGAACAAGAATAGAAAATCAAATTAATAAATATATTTCCATCATATGAAACAGTCATAATTTCAAACAAAATATGAGACACATTTTGATATTCATATGCCCTTCCCTTTGTAATAAGAAAGGTAAGTAGAATGGAAGCAATCATTTAATAAAACATAAGGCGCAGTGGTTTCTTGCATAATTTAGTAAAATAAATATTTTCTGCCACTGAGAACATTATTTTCATTTTTATAGGTACAAAAATAAAATATAAGATTATGTCTACAAAGGGCCATTTTAAAGCTGTTAGGGATGCCGGAGGACCAGCTATTTTTATTATCATAATTTTGACTGAAATTATTACCATTTTATTGGAAAAAGTAAATAAAACTGACAGTTTGAGAACTCATTAAAGTATTCCCATTTTTTTGTTTATGATATTTCCTTTCAAATGAATTTCCTATTAGAACTTTATGAAAAGAAGACGTGAGATTTCACATCTTCAGCAATTTCACATTTTCAGCAATTAGAAACTATATATAACCAAAATCTCAAGAAGATGGGTTTATAGGTCTTTGAAATTGTAAACATGATACCGTAACAAGGGAGTCCTCTTTCTGTTCGTTCTGGCAGTGTCAACTTTGCCTCAGTGTCTGAAGTCTGGAAGCTCAGAGAATGAGTACAGGTGATTCATGCTTTATAAAGGATTTTTTTTTCCTCTTTCATGCCTTCTATTTTGCTAAGCAAAATATTATTATTATTATTTTAGCATTTGCTTCTGCGTTAATCCAAGTTATTTCCTGAAACAAAGGAAGGAGTGATATAATCTTCAAAAATTAACATTTGTCTTTCTCCTTTTTCTCAAGAACATCAATCATGGCTAATTATCTGTGTATCAGGAAAAGTGAAGGTTTATTCATGATAACTTAAGTGTGATTCTTTAGTCAATTTCTTTCCTTCATTTCAGATAGTTTCTTAACATTTTACTGCAGAGCAATAATATTGAAACTTGACTACACACCCTACCCCTAACGGATATTGTGATAATTAACTACAGTATATACAGTATAATACTTTGCTATTATGTGCTATTGTGTGCTCAGAGCTGGCAGAATTGAAGATGAGAGTTTCTTTGTGTTTATCCTCAGCTTTTTAAAGTAAAATACTTTATTTCTGAAAGTTCATTTTTAGAAATGATAAAATCAGCTTACTTGAACATTCGTGGTTTGAGAGCATTGCATTTTTTTCTCACCTTTTCTTGATGTAAAAATGAGAAAGAGGTGACTAATGAACCACTTTTTCACCCCTTTCTATGTAACTTTTACCAATCATATTACTCAGAAGAAATGTGTCAATTATTGAACAATACAAAATATGAGCATTGTAGTAGTTTGACATTTGCTTTGATGTCAGTAATCTTTACTTCCCATGAAAATGTCATTCATCGCCAGAAAGATAGAAGAACATCACATGGAAGACCTACCGGTGGATGATCAGATTTGCAATGCTTTTCGTTCAAGTTAACTGTTAACGATGGTATATTTGTTTGGTATTGTGATGAATTAAAGATCAGATGAGGACCTGTAGACTTTTTATTCTAAAGGTGAATTTGGAAGCATTAGTCACATGCCTCTTGAGTACTGGCTTTTCAGTTTATTCATATTTTCTAAAAATTTACTTAGGATAATTAATAACGATGAGAGCAACATAAAATCTAAATCAAGATGCAGATCTAGGTCTGTGTGCTTTTATGTAGATAGTGATTTTGTATATGAAGAGAGTGAGACTTGAAAATAACTTGCTCATAGTTTCAAGAGCCAGTATTTCAACCCAGATTTGTTTCCACAGCGTTCCCCCTACTCCTGCAAGATATCCCTAATTATGTTTAGTATCTGTTGAGAGAATTTCTGTTTAGTTATTATAGTGAATATGCTGTAGACAGATACCCTCCATCTTAGGCATTTTTGTGTCTCTATCAACTAGTAGATTTCCTGGCATAACTTTAGGTGAAATATAATGTTTTTTACCAAGTAAATATATATATATGTATATATATATACATATATATATATATATACATTTTCTTTTTCTGACTTTGTTGCAGATGATTCTAATCTAAAGTTCTATAGTTTGAGAGAAAATGTGAGTTTCTAACTCATATGTTGCTTGTTCTTATTAAAGAGGAGCAGCCAACTTGGTAGGAACATCTATCCACGAGGGTCAGTCTAAGCTTTGAGACGTCTACATAAAACGTTACCTGTCAAGGAGTCTATGCAGTTAAGCTTGTGCTTATTTTATTATCATTCTAGTTAGAATAATTGGAATACTTTGATAAGTAAGAAGTAAATTGGTAATTATTTTTTAATTTCAGAATACTATGGGGGCACAAACGTTTTGGTTACATGTATTGCTTTTGTACAGTTTGAGTCAAAGTTGTAAGTGTGCCCATCACCCAGATAGTGTGCATTGTACCCGTTAGGTGTGAATTTCCCCAACCCCCTCTCCCCCTTCCCACCTGCTTGATTTCTGTTGAGTTTTACTTCCATGTGTACATGTGTTGATTGATTAGTTCCAGCTTAATAGTGGTAATTATTATTCTTTTCTCTATAAGGCTTTATCTCTTTCTTATACAAATGCCATGGATTGTTGTATCTCTGCTTCTTGCTTCCTCTATCTAACTTTTACTTTTCACCAAAATAATCTTTTTAGAGCACAATATATTAATTCTCTGCTTAAAACTTCTAATGCTTCTTGTTATCCATGACTGCATTTCCCAAATCACGTCACACACAGCACTGGTCCTAGAGATTTTTACTGGAGCTCCATGACGATAGAACTCCATGAGCACTTCTTATACATATTTTTATTTAAAGACTCCAGGAAATTCATCCCAATATTTCATCAATGCATTTGACTCTGAAACTCTAATTCCAGTGAAACTGGTTCAGGGAATATGAGCTGTTAGTCATATGAAGTTTTAACTCTAAATTGCTACACATGGTGTGATCGTTAATTTTATGTGTCAGCTTGGCTAAGCTATGATGCCCCACTGTTTGGTCTGACACTAGTTTAGATGTTATTATTTTGAAGGTATTTTTTTTAGATGTGATTACCATTTACAATCAGTTGACTTTAGGTAGAGGAGATTATTCTCCATAATGTGGGTGGGCCTCATCTAATTTGTTGAAGGCCTTAAGAGCAAATACTTAGTTTCTCTGGCAAAGAAGGATTGCACCTCAAGATTGCAGCATAGAACTCTGAATTTCCAGCCTTCTGGCCTGCCCTGCAAATTTCAGACTCAATACTGCAACAGCAACTCTGATTAAATTTTCAGCCTGCATTGCTGGAGAACTTTGACTAATACATGTGATCTGATACAATCTGATTACTTTTATGATTTGTTTGTAAGGCTATAGTGTTATTCATAATTTTATATGTTACCATTTATATTCAGGCTCATTGCACTCTACTCTTAGTTTAAAATTATTGATCACACTAAGTACTTCTATGCTTCTGGATCTGTGCTGTTCTCCTTCCTGCAGCTTACAACCAATGATCTCCTCCTTGTCCTGGTAAACTCATATTCATCTCGAAGTATCCAGTTCAAACCATCCATCTTCTGAGAGCATTCGTAGTTTAGTAAATGAAAACATCATATTTTATTCACTGGTTCATTTTATTCATTTAATAGATGTTTATTGAGCATCCACTGTGTTCCATGCTCTCAGAATTGAGCAATGGACAAGGGGATCGGATCTCTTCTCTTTGAATGAAGTGATCAGATATCTCTATTTACTTAGGATACTCTGGTTTATGCCTGTTGTTTTGGGGTCATTATTAATAGTGCCTCCTTTCAGTCTCAAAGGTTTTGATGATAAATTATGTGATCATCCTAATTATCAAACATACAGTGCAGTGAGGAAGATAAACATTAAATAGAGGTTATGGGTTGAATTATGTCCTGCCTTCTAAAATACATGCTTAAGTCCTAACCCCCAGAACATGTAACTGTGACCCCCATATTTGGAAATGGAGTATTTTCAGATGTAATTAAGTTGAGATGAGATAATACTGGTTAGAGTGGGCCTAATATAATGACTGGTGTACTTATAAATAAGAAATTTGGACACAGAAACACACCAGAGAACAACATGTGACAGTGGGGGTGGGGGGGATTGGAATGACCTGTTTATAAGCTAAGGAATGCCAAGGATTGCCAGCAACCATCAGAAGCCAGGAGGAAGCAAGGAGAGATCCTCACCTAGAACCTTCAGAGACAGCATGGCCCTGCTGACACCATGATTTCAGACTGATTTCCTCCAGAATTGTGAGAAAATATATTTTGTTTGTTTTATGCTACCTAGTTTGTAGTACTTTTTTACAGAATTCTGTGAAAAGTAATAGGCAATTAAGAAAACTACAGAGTTGCATAAAGTAAAATATAGTGTACCGTGGGCAATATGATGGCAGTATACAAGGCCATGTGGATTTAGGGTGATAGGACGTTATCAGTAGGAAAATGACATTTAAGTAAGCTTTAAAGGGCGAGTTCAAGAATGTTTCAGGGAGACCATAGCATGTTCAATGATCCTGAAAAAGACATAGCTTGGTGCTCTAGAAAGGATTAAAAGGAGATCAATACAGTTAGAATTTAAGAACAAAAAATGACAGTAGCATATTATGAGGCTGCATAGATAAACAGGGTTCTGGTTGTAGAGACCCTTAAAAATATAAAGATTTTGGGCTTTATCCTAAAGTTTGTGGAAAGTCACTGGAGAATTTTGAGAATGGAGGTGGAAGTGATATGATCAATTTGTGTGAGTTTGGGATAAAGAAGTGGCAGTGGGAATGGAGGCAAACAGATATCTGCAATGTTTAGGATGCACAGGCACAAACTTTGTTAGGTGGGAAATGAGAGAGAGAAGAATGAAAGATGAGTCCCCAGTTTCTGGTTTAGACGACTGTGCAGGGTGTCTTTTGCTGAGATGAAGAAAACTGGAAGAGAAATTTGAGGGAAGAGGAATGCCAGTTTCCATTTAGGTTTCTGTTATTCTTGAAGTGTATGTGAAAACTCCTAAAGAACTTACCAGTAGTATTGTAAAGAAAATAAAGACTGCAGGCTCAAAATTTAATCGAAGTATCCTTTGTTTACTCCTAATCTACAATTGGTAGAATTAGGGGAAGCACACATACTATAAACATATTGGCCTGATTTTCTACTCTTTCTTGGGACCTTGAAGTTACAAACGTTCTTTGATGCATTCTCATGTAGAGTTAGGCAACTTTAACAGGTGCCTAGGAGATCTCTTTAGGAGAATGTTCTTTCTTTGTGGCCAGGAGTCTTTTCCTCATAAAATTGGCTTTTCTCTCTCTCTCTCGCTCTCTTTCTAATTGTGGTCGAGGATTCCTTATGCCGTGGAGGAGAGTGTTATACTGCAGGGTAAGGGGAACTGCAGGGGAGGGGTGCAGTGGGGATTATGTTACACTGGGACAAAAGGGAGCTTTGCACATAGATGTTAAGTGAGACGGAACTGCAAATAGGATTATCTTGTGACACAGAAGTATATTTTACCAAATGAATACAATAAAGTATTACAGGTGGTGGGATTGAAGAATGTATATGGTGAGATATACAAGTCATCATAGTTAGGGCTGGTTAGAGAAGATAGCTCTGTAGGTGGATATGAAAGATATTTAAGTGTTTGCTACGTGAGACTATAGGGATTGTAGGGCTAGGAGCATGCTGAAGAAAGACACAGGGTCTTGAAATAGCTTGGGTTCTTATCAAGATGCTTTGGTTTTAAACAACAGAAAACTCAACTCATTTAGCCAGAATAGAAAATGCATTGTCTCAACCATTTTAAAAGATGTATACTATTGCTTCCCATGGGTATCTGCAAATGTAACCAATTCCATGTTTCTAGAATTTTAGATTGTTTTCAGTGTTTCTTCTTTATGAATGTCTAAAAATCACACCCTTGAGTGTTAGTCTTTGCTAACATCCTTGTATTTAAATCTGAAAGCCAATACAGTATAGTGATTAAGAGAGCATGGGTTTTGGAGGAAGACTGCCTGGGTTTTTGAAGCCTTCTTTGCTACTTATTAACTGCGTGGCTTGGGGCATGTCAGACAGCTTTTCTGACTCAGGTTTTTTATCAGTAAAATGGGTGTGATAATATTCTTTCTTCCAAGAGTATCATGAAGACCAAATGTGATTGTAAATATTAGCACAGCAGTGCCTGACCTGTAGGAATAGCTCAATCACTGTTAGTTCTTTCATAATCTCTGAGTCTTAAGAAAATTCTTAGAGCTAAAATATTTTAAATAGCTAGCTCAAAAACTTTAAATATTTTTAATGCTTGTTACGTATATTGCCAAATGCATTTCAGCCTTTCAGAGAGGTTGGAGAAATTTGGAGCAAGACTGCAAAATTAGTTAACTATTAGTTAACTTATAACAATCATTATTAATTGTCAAATGGCTAAAGACGGTATCTGATAGCTTTAATTTTTTTGACTAATGCATATTTTTCATATGTTTATTGGCAATTTGTTTTTCATGAATTATCTGTTTATTTCTACTGCTTATTTAAAATGCTTTCTTTGTAGGAACACTTTATAGAGTAAGAATAGTAATCTTTTCACTGCTATGTATAGTGCAATTATTACTAGTTATTTACTTTTAAATTTTATGTTAATTTTCTTTGGTACAGAATTTATAACTGTTCATGGTGTCAAATCTATCAATATTTTATTTGCCTTATGTGCTTAGATAGATTTCCCAGCTCCATTTGGATTGACGTATATGTTTCCGTTAAGTTTTTGTATGGTTAATTTTTTACATTGAAGTCTTTAATCCATATAGAATTTATTTTAGACCATAGTCTTAAAAATCATTTTAAAAATTGGTTTTTTACTCCAACTTAATTTTTCTCAAATACTTGATTGTTCAAGCAAGATTAATACCATATCTGATGGTTTTGAAGTCCAGTTTGCTATATACTAAATTTTTGTGTTATATGTTTCTGAGTTTAACACACTACTATATTATTCTTGTCCATAGTCTATCTAATGATGTAAATACCCATACTGGGCCCCCATTACTATTAACTCAGTGTTTTGACTTTATTTTGTTTCTTTTTAAAATATAATAAAATCTCTATAGTATAATTCTATTTCTGGTGGTGAGAATTACATTGTTCTTTAAACAAACAATAGGTTTTCATTTTACCTGTATCTCTCCTAATTTGAGAATTCTGTACTAGAATATGAAACACATGTACACACGGTAAATCGGTTGCTGTCAAACAGATTTATTGAAGACAATCAGCAAAGGTAAAACAGACCCATCTAAAACGTCTGTGTCAGAAAACAATGAAGATTTAGTCCTTCAGTTGCTAACCAAGAGCATAACAAGAGTGCGATATTCGATATTTAAGATCTGGAAAAAATTGACAAAAATTCAGGAAATAAATTTTAACAGAAAGAAAATTAAATTGATTTATATGTTTACACAACATTTTTCTGAAAAAGGTACATATTTGTAACATATCATTTTGCCCTAGTTTGCATCCAACATGACTTAAGAACCCAATCATATTTCTTATGTTTCTTACACGTGAGTATAAAAACATTACCGAATAGTCTTAATTCTTATATAAGTGAGAGTTGAAACTATATTTTTAATAGAAGAGAATCACTGGTAAAGTACTAATGAAAAATTATTTAGAAGAAGCATCTCTTAATACTAAAGTAATTTTTTGAGATATGTTAATTTGATTCTCTTCATGTCCTTGATTGTCATTAAAATATAATATTGAGAATTAACTAAAATGATGTACATCATTAATTGTAGCAGGAAGTGAGTTTCCTCATTGCTCTCTCTTCATACCCCTGAAGGCTGGTATAGAAAATTTTACATTAAGGTAGGTAATTGTTGGATAACTCAAACTTTATGATGCTAGAGGAACTCTTATACTGCTAGTTTTTTAAAGTTTCTGTGAATATAGTTTGCTGCATAACTTTTAGTTCTAAGCATCTGCATTTTCTAAGTCTAATACTTGCCTTAAATGTCCATATTCTTTCAGTTTTTAAGATTTTTGCTTGCTGAAAAAACTTTAGATGTTAAGACTAGCTGTCTAGGCTATCACACAATTCTACGTGGCACCCCTTTTGCTGCTTTCAAATCATGAACTCATCTGGATCTTCTTTCAGTAGTTTAAAGATACCCGTTTCAGGTGTAGGGGTGTCTTCCTTGTCATTTGTGGTATCTGCTACAGATGACTCGGTGACATTAGTTTCAGGGTTTGTTCTGTTATTTTCAGGCAGATCTTCTGTCGTCGTGGTAGGCGATTCTTCCTCGAGGTTTGATGTCGGGACAATGAAGTCATATCTGGATTCGACAGCAGTAAGCAAAACAGAATGGCTCTCTGCTTCGTTTGCATTCTCTCTCTCCATCCAAACACTGGCCTCGTCGGTTGATTCTTCATCGGTTAGTGGAGTTTCTTCTGGGTTATCTTTGTCTTTTTCAGGAGAGGTATTGAGCTCAAACACAGTGATGAACTTTTCCTCCTCGGAATCAGTTGATTTAGCCACACCATCAGCGGTGTCATCCTCTGAAACAATCAGGTCAATCTCAGTTACTTTCTCTTCTGTAAGCTCAGTTATGTCTGGAATAGTGGTGAAGTTTTTATCAGTAGGGGGAGACATTTCAGCCTCGGGGACAAAGGAGTCGGTGACCGGGGCAGCCTCATCAGCAGGAACATCAGATTTGATGGGGGAATTATAATTGTTAGCATCAGCTTTACCTTTTTTCGCTGGAAAGGCAAGGCTGTCACCAGCCACGGCAGTGCTGTCTGTTAGTGTGCCAGAGACATCAGAAGTTACAGAGATCTCTTCATCCTCTCTCTCAATGGTAGCCAGGACGATTTCTTTGTCTATGTCAGTGGAAAAGTCTATTAAAGAAACAGTACCCACTGGTGATGAAATATTGCCAATTTTCACTGGAATGAGATTTTCAGTAATAGAGTCGTTCGCTATAGAGTTTGTAGTGCCAGTCAGAGTGGGGATTCCTTTCTCCGGATGAGTTGTTGGCTTAATAAAATGGGCTCCAGTATCATCTTCTGATTTGAGTTTTTCCTTTGTTGGTATAAGTTTGTTGCCTGTAGTTGTTGAAAAATCATTTTCTAGCATATACTCATTTACAGAAGTAACATGGTCTCCTTCCGAAGTAATAGTTGTTTCTGATTTAGGAATCGTATTGTCAGCCCCAAAGAAAATGGTTGCTTCAGTCGGTGTTTTGGTGATTTCTGTTGGCGGATGGGAATAAATTTTAGGCAAACCATCTTCAGCCATGGGGTGAAATGGCACTGTGGACTCTCGCAGGTCTTCCTCCTGGGCTCAGTGGTTTCCCTGGGCAGGAGGGTGGTGTTCATCATAGTGATTACAGCATGGGTCATCACGGTGATTGTTGCATCAACCACAGGGCCAACAGCACTGGCTCTCCTTGGAGTTTGTTTCTCTGCTGTGATTGGTCATCCAGTTGCCAGAATATTGGTGATAGACGAAAAGACAATGGAGTCCGTTCTGATTATGAAATCAAAATTTACAGCCCAAGATTTCAATTGCAGGAAACTTAAGATTTACCATATTGCTGTTTACAAGGGACATGCCTTCTGATACGGAGCTTGTGTCACTTAAAACAGATACAGCAGAGTCTGCTAGGTGCTTTGCCAGTTTAGTATCAGGAGGGAGAACTCTGGAAACCACGAGATTATCAGTATCAGCTTGAAGTCACCTGTCTTCTGAGTAAGTAACAGTATATTTTTAAAGATGAAGCCATCTTCCTTTGAGATTCATGTATTTATGTTTAAAAAAAATTAACAGAATTTTTGGAAGTAGGTGTAGCTGCAGAAAGTAATTAGGAAGCAGGGACATCAATTAGTTCTCTTCTTTAGAAAGGGAAATCTCACTTTTTTAGTGGAAATAATAACAAATAGTTACTGACCTATTAGGGTCTTTGCTGTTTTCTCCTTCATTGTAATTCTTACTTTTTCTTGAATGAATTTGAGTAACAGTGAGAATGTCAAGTTTTGTAGGTTAAATTTTTTTTTTTTTTAGGAATGCTTTCTGGCAGAGAGTGTTGCTATTTTAACCCCAAAAGACATTTCTGGCAGAGAGTTGGTGTTACGTGTCAAGATTTACCCAGAAACAAGAATCAAGATGTGGAATAAGTATATTAGTTTTAAGAATTACATTCTCAATTTCAGAGGCAGTATTTCTTATGGTGTTATTAAATATATCAGACATCATCATTGTATTATCAACTTTAAGGTTTAGCTCATTACATGAAAGGAGGATTTTAGTTCAGTGTTAATGCTTTAGAACCAGTCTTTTCCCAATGTTTTAGAAGAAATGGAATTTTCAGACTCAGAAACAACCAAATCCGGGAAAGGGTAGCAGCATCAGCCAGAGTACTTGTTTCCATCTCAAGGGCAAATGCTTATTCTTCACTAATAGAGACTCAATTCCAAAGTTTTCAGCTTCCTCTGTTAGTTGATTGGCCTGGTGTAGCTATATCACCATTCTCCATAGAGATATCAGAATAAATTTTAAGATGGCCATTTTTCATTGAAAAGATATGGGCAGCTTCTCCAGAAATGATTTAGCTTCAGGGGAATGTCACAGTTGAAGGCTCCAATGTCTTCATGGCTCCAATGAAGGTTCCAATGTCTTCCCTTCATATCAGGGAGTGCTATCAGCATCAGGGACAGGGAAGGAAGTCTTGAGATAGTAACAGGGACAGGTTCTTTGTTTTTAAGTAGAAATACTGTCAGGTCCTAGAGCAGTAAAGGAAGTCACAGGGTACAGTCATTCTCTGAGTTGGCTAATTTAGTGGGAAGATTTTTTAACTTATATTTTTTCCCCATCATCTAGTGCTTGTGAAGCTTAATTCAGGAGAAGGCATGCTATAAACAGAAGACTTGATGTCCTTTTTGGGGAAATTTCTTTGATTACAAAAGGGAAATAAAAGATGGGGAGGTTAGCTGTATAACTGCTGGAAGTTATTGGGTAAAACCAGGTATTATGTTGAATAGAGTTGGAATAAGGAGCAAAATATTCACTCTTATGAGCATTTAATCTTTGGTTAGATATGTCAGATGAAATAATTACATCATCTTCTTCCATACTAATTTGTCAAAGAGTCTTTAATTTCAGAGATTAGTTCTGTGGTCACACCAACTCTGCTTCCGCTAGTATAGCTGTGAGGTGGAATCTTATTGATTGTAGCATAATTATCTCTCTCCTAAGGGGAATGTTACTACCATTATCTGTGTTTTCTAAACCATTGACCTTAAAAAGAACATTTCAGGCTGAATGTGTGTCATTCATCAAAGAGCAGAAAACATATGTTGAAAATCCTGGTGGTACTGCAGAAACTTTAGTGGTCTTGAGGATGAAACTGGAGTCATCTGCTTCAGGGAATATAGCATACTCTTCTTTGACCAATAGATCATTGCCATCAAAGATATTATCTAACTTAAGAACAGAGAGTTGAATTCTATAGATAAATTTTAGTTTACATGAGTAATATTTTCTTCCATTGTTGCATTGTATATTAGACTAACAAGAACATTTCTTTTTTTTCCCTCAGAAAGTATTACTATTAAATTTATATCTATTGACATGTATTTTAGATTATATTACTTATTTTTAAGTGAAAAGGTAGAAATTACTAATAAGTAGGAGATTTCTCAATAAAATCCCAGGAAGATCATTTGGCACATTTATGATTTTCAGCGATACTTGACTAGGAAAAGAGTCCTCAGAAACAGACTTTGAAAATGCTGGAATCACAGTGATATCCACCATTGGGACTTTCTTTGTATGGAGAACATCTTGAGATTCATCAGAGAAATATCATGTGCAATTTTAAAAGACTCAACTATTAGAAAAGTGGTGACTCCTCTGGACACTAGAATTCCTGTTTCAGAAAGAGCCTATGTATAATCTTCAGATTTTATAATTTTTTTATTGGAGACTAAATAGAGTTATTAACCTAATTGAGGTGAGTATAATCATGGAGTCACTGAGGAAGTCTCAGTGTCAATATCTTCATTCACAAAGTAACTTCTGTCTTCAGAAATAGTGAGGGAAGTAAGAGGCACAATCACATTTTGAGATTTGAGTGTGTCAACATCCACATTTTTGTCTTCTTCCCCTCCAGTGATTGGAAGGTTGGATTCATGACTAAGGAGATTGTAATTGAAGGACTTGTTGGCCTGTGTGGCTGCTCTTTCTTTGTTTCCAAGAAGATGGCATTTACAGCAGGGTTAGGCATGGCCTCATGTCTGCTTTAGGATCCTTGGGGATATCGTGCGGAATAACTGCTGTTTTTGTGACTGAGAAATATCCCTAAAGAAAGTATTTTCTTCAACCTCCTTTTTAGTTGTGGTACAATAGGCGTTTTGTGAAATGTAGGTAATCATTTTTTTATCTCAATAGTGGATTGACTAGTAACATAGCTCTTTCTGAAGCTTGAAATCCAGTATTTGCTGCTCTGAGATTGGCTATGTTAGATTCCAATGGAGAATTTCCTTCCACTAGAGAAATGGTCTCTGTGTAAGATGAAGATTTTTCATCAGTAGGAATAATGGCAGTAACTTCTATGAGCAAAGTTGAGTCTCTAGCCATAGAGTTTGTTTCATGAGAAACAGATCTAGCTGGGAGGGAATCCTTGGGTATGGGAAAGCTTGAATAAGCTGTGCTATAGGGACACTGCCGTAAACCCTATTTACTGATTTATGTGACATAAGTGATGAGATTTTTATTCAGAAGACAGGAGTCAGCATGATGTATAGAGTTCATTTCCATCTGGATAACTGGATCATTTCCTGTTATTACATTGACGTCTGTAAGGTGATTCATTTCAAGTTCAATAGCTGGTTTTTCATTGAAGAAGCTTTCGGTATTTCTTTTATAATAGAAATTTAGATCACTATATTCATTAGGAAAAAAAGTAGAAGACTTGGTAATTGTTTTCTTAGTTTCTGAATTTTAATTGCTAGAGGCACCAATATAAAAAATTTTGTCCCAGGTAACAGAAGCAGTAGATGTGTTATGTTTGACATCTGCAATATTGTCTGAAGAGCGAGTGGAATCAGTTTGGAGAACAAAATGGACCAGGGGTAGAGCCTTTGAGATAGTTTGACTTTTAGTATTTTGTCTTCCTGAGATAACACCTTCATTAAAGTAAGCTGAATTGGTTGGCACAAGTTTGGATGCTACTGATATTAACATTGTTGGGTGATATAGGTTTTTACCTTTTACAAGTCTAGGGGCTATGATTTCTTTAGCAGGAGCATTATTAGTGAAGGTGTTAGTTTCAGGTAGTCCCACAGATGTAAGTCTTAGAGACATGATGCTCTCTTATGATAAGCCAGTGTTATTTTTGTCTTCAGTAGAGATAGCGGGAGCATTTGGTCTAATCTCAGACATCTTTCTCAAAGGAGAAAAGGAAGTTGAGAGCTGTGTTGGTTGCAGCTTCTGTGTTTTCATCATGTTGGAAATGTCATCACTAGAAAGTGAGCTAAAGGAGAATTACTAAATATTGAACCAGACACCACAGCTATACCTGTTTCATCTTCAGCAAAATCATGTGGGTAGTGTCTGTTCCTCTGGGGGTAAATGTTTTGTAAGTGGTGGGTGATTTATTTTTCCTGAGCAAGTTATACCTATTTTTGATAACATGACTAGTAGGATCTGTTGTGAATGTCCTATTGCCAACTATGGGTTTTATGTCTGAAAGAATGGGATACTCAACTATTCTATTTCCAAAGTCAGAGCTTTAAGAGAGAATTATGACTTCATCATTACCATTTATGGTGCCTCTTCTCACATGTGTTTTGTCAGGAAAACGAGAAGGAAAATGCTCACTTGCATCAATTAGGAAGTAAGTTGTGGGCCTGTGAGCTTCGGCCTTGACATTGGCAGTGAGGTCTTTGAAAGGAATAGCATCAATATCAATATTCTTGTTTTCCTGTCTAGGAATTATAGCTTGGTTATTTTTGTTAGCATTGAACTCTGAGGGTATTGCTTTAGATAGACTATCTGAAGCAACAACCGTGGTATATAGTGCATGAGACCCACGTGTCTTGGGGGCATATCTGAGTGTACTCATTTTTATAAAAGGATTATTTGCTTTATCCTCTAATTCAAAGACATATTTATCTGAGCTATATTCAGAACCACCATCATCAAACATAATTATTTGGTCCACATATCCTGGAATGATTTTGCCTGCAGAAGAAATGTCATCCATCTTTTCTGAAATATCACCTGTAAAATAACTTTTTTTATACTCAGCAGCTGTCTCTCTCTCTCTCAAATCTTTGTGCCCAAATGTATTCCCTTTTTTGGAGGTAATAAAAATAGGCAAAATGATAACTTGGTCAGGTGGAATGATTGTTTCCACAGGTGGAATGTTAATCTTTTTTGTAGTATCTTTTCCCATAGTGGCAACAGAAATCAGTTCAGAAGATTTGGGAGTGCCCATGGATGTTGTGATATCAGCAGAGGGCAGAGTTGATCTCCATTGCAGGCCATGTGATCTAGTTGGAGTGTTTGTGATGGACCTGCCCATGTTAGTGACTTTATCATAAGAGGCAGAGCTTTGGTCATTAGGCCTAGATGCTTCTGAACGAGTTAATGTGGCATCAACTGAAGAGATTCCTTTTAAATTGTGAGGTGCTTGAAATTTGAAAGAATTATCAAGTTTAAGAGTGAAGGAATCGTCTTTTAGTGTACTTGTATCTCCCCAAAATAAGCTTTCTGCTTCGGAAACATGGAATTCTTCATGCGCATTGTGGTCACTGTTGGAGAGAGCATTGGGCTCAGTTGCTGAGGGAGGGATTTTCCCCATAGCTGGAATGAAAACTGGTGTTCTTGTAAAGCGATTTAATTGAAATTTAGCAGCTAGATCTTCTTGATCAAAAAGATTAGCTGTATTCCTTATTTTGTAGGCATTGTTTTGCGACTCTTCTGTTGGGGAAAAGGCTTTCATTACTGCTCTTCGAGATTTGGAATATGTCTTGTCAGTGTCAGTTTTATAATTTTCAGGGGTATTTTTATTCAGAGAGAAAAACGAATCAATTTCATTATCTGGGGGAGTATCTGAAAAAGTGGATCCAATTGGAGAAATATTCCCGGCCACGGGATAGGAATGAATGTCAGTTTGAGTTATTATAACCTGCCCCTGTGGAACATTACCTCTGTTAATGGCACCAACATATTCAGCTTCTCTCTCTAATACTTCTGGTCTAATTATTATTGAAGACTCAGAAAGTGAGTTATCTCTCATTAGACCAGAGGTATCAGCATTATCAATTAAGAAATTAGGAATGAGCATGCCAGTTTTTAAAAGAGATGAGAATCTTCTAGACTTAACATTATCTTCTCCAGGTAACAAAGAATCACCTTCTGCATAACTGCCTTTGGTGGAAGGAGCAATGGAATCTGCTGCAGTGCTGAGTGCCTTATTCATAGATGAAGAAAAATATGAAGCTCTGTTTGCCTCTTCAGTATCTTTACTGATGAAGGGACGATCGTCATCAGGAATAACATTGAACTCAGCCAAAGAAATAATGTTGTTCTGTGAATGGAGCACATCTGCCAAGTGTGTTTTAAATTTATTTGAATCAGATCTGGATGCTGTGGTGGCTTCTGCTATATTTGGGGCAATGTTATAAAAAGCAGATGAGACACCTCTCCTGTTGAATTTGTCTTTGTATTCTATAGGGATGGTGATCACAGCAGGATCAATGGAGTTAGCTGTGAACATCCTGTTCTTTCCCATTGTCGACATTAGTTCTGGGTCTGGAACAAGAGGGTACTCCACTCTTTTGTCTTCGGGGAGATTGATGATGGTGTTACCTCCTATTAGAGGACCATTTCCCAGAATTCTTTCATCTAGAAGCTTAGGTAAAAAATTCCAACGTGGATCAGTTAGAGAATAAATCATGGACCTGGGAGCCTTACTATTAAAGTTGGCAGTGTACCTTTTGAGATCAGTAGCATCATTGTCAGAATTAAGATTTTTCTCCTGCGTGGCCAAACTTTGGTATTTTCTGTGAGTACTGAGATCAACTGGAGCTCCCTGAGAAAGATGTTCAGAGACTACAGCATTAGAAGAGGATTCATGGGACTCAAATACATTGGAGTCATTGGCAAGTGCGGCCTTTCCTGTAAGAGGACCATTTCTCTCCTCCACTAATACAAAGACATAGTTATCTGCATCATATTCAAGAGCACTGTCAATAGTCACAGTAGTAACTATATTGTCATTTTTGGGAATATTTTCACCTGCCAAAGGGGTGTCATGTGCCCCTTCTGAAATGTTTTCTGTAAAAGGAACCACTTCAGTGGGTATGTCTTTCTCTATAAAAACCTTGTCCTCAAATCTCTTACTAATAGTGTTTTTTATGTCTTTTGTTGAAATAAAGGTAGTAGGCAAAAGAATGAATTTTTCAGGTGGAGTATTTTGTCCTACAGGTATGATATTATTATTAGTTGTGGTGTCTTTTTCCATTTTGAAGACTGGATAAAGTTCAGAATACTTAGATGAACTTATGAATGTTGTGAAATGAGAAGGAATAAGAGTTGATTTCTGTGGTTGGCCTTGTGTTCCAGTGGGAGTGTTTGTGATGGTCTCCTCTCTGGTATCATCTTCAGGAGACGAACTTATGAATGTTGTGAAATGAGAAGGAAGAAGAGTTGATTTCCGTGGTTGGCCTTGTGTTCCAGTGGGAGTGTTTGTGATGGTCTCTTCTCTGGTATCGTCTTCAGGAGAAGAGCTTTGGTCATTATTAGGCCTCAATGCTTCTAGAAAAGTTAATGTGGAATCAGGTGAAGAGATTCCTTTTGAATTGGAGGGTGATAGAGGTTTAGCAAAAGTAGCATCAAATTTAACAGTGAAAGAATTATCTTCCAACATGTTTGGATCTTTTGGAAAAAAGTTGCCTGCTTCAGAAATATGAACTTCCTCTTCCACATTTTTGCCACTCTTGGAGAGAATATTAAGCTGAGTTACTGAGGGGAGGATTTTCTTCATAGCTGGTCTGAAAACTATTGCATTTGTGATAGGACTTAAATCAACTTTAGCAGCTGGATGAGAACAATTAGCTATTTTTCTTTTGTTATGGACCCTATGTTGGGAGATTTGTGTAGGAGAAAAGGCTTTCATGATTATTCTCTGAGATTTAGAATGTATTTCATCTGTTTCAGTTTTAGGAATGTCAGTAGTTTCTCTGTTTATAGAGAGCAGTGAATCAAATTCATTATTTATAGAATTGTCTGAAAAATGAGTGGAATTAGTTGGAAGTTTAGTTAATGCCAAAGAGTGAGACTTGAAGTGAGTCTTATCTTTAATGGGAACATCACTACCATTACTAACAATGGTATATTTATTCATTGTCTCAAATATCTCTGACCATGCAGTTGAAGAATTAGTCAAGGAGTTATTTGTTACTGTTACTGGGCTAGAGATCTGAAGATTTTCAGTTGATGCCTTGGGAATGAGCAAGGGTTTTTCAGGAACTTGTAGGAACACTGTAGACCTAATATCGTCTTCTCCAGGTAGCATAGAATCAACTCCTTCATAACTGTCTTCTGTGGAGAGAGCAGTGGTATCATCCACAGCATGGATTATGTTCATAGGTGAGAAAGAGATTAAAGCTCTATTGTTTAAAACTTCAGTATCTTCATTGATGAAGGAAAGTTTGCTATCCGGAAGGACATTGAATTTAGCCAAAGGAGTAATAATAATGTCCTGTGAGTGTGGCATCTCTGCCATATTAGTTTTACCTTTAATATTGTTTGCTGTAAGTGATAAGGTATTATCTGCTTTATCTTGGATATCAGTGTTGTAAATAGTAGATGAAGTGACTTTCCTGTAGGACTGGTTTTTATTTTTTAATGGAGAGTGATCAGTGGTTTCATCTAAGGACATCTTTCTCTCTACTATTATTTCTGGGTCTGGAACAAGGGTGTGCTCCATCCTTTTGTCTTCAGGGAGGGTGATGACGATATAATCATCTCTTAGAATTTCCCTTTCCAGAATTGTTTTATCTAGAAATTTGTGAAAATTCTCACTTGTGTGAATTAGGGGGTGAGTCATGGACCTGGGAGCCTTAGAAATTAAATTATTAGTAGGGCTTTTGAGAACAACAGCATCAGTGTTAGGACTGCTGTGTTCCTCTCTAGATTTCAAATTTTGCAGTATTTCTTCAGTTATGATCTCAATTGGGGTTCCTTGAGATAGATATTCAGAGGCATGAGCACTGGAGAAGAATGAATAAAATCCAAATATTTGGGGGTCATCAGGGAGAGTAGTTATTTTAATAATTTGGTTGTATTTTTCCTTCTGTGGTTCAAGGACAAATTCACTTGTGACATACTCAAGAGCACCATCATCAAGCATGGTGCTTATTACATCCTCATTATTTGCAATGTTTTCACCTTTTAAAGTAATATCTACAATGTTTTCTGAAATAGGAACTACTTCATGTTCAGGGATTATATCTTTCTCTGCCAAGTTTCTATGCACAAATCTTTTACTAAAAATAGTATTCAACATGCCTTTTGTTGAAGTACTGATACCAGGTGAAGTGGTGATTATGTGAGTTGGAGTATTTCTTTTCTCAAATGGAATGTTATTAGTCTTGGTTGTAGCATCTTTATTCATGTTGACAAGTGGATCAAGTTCAGAATATTTAGGTGAACTCAACAGTGTTGTGAAATCAGAAGGCGAAAGAGTTGATTTCCATGTTAGGCCATGCGATCCAACTGGAGCATTACGAAGCAAACCTTCTGGGACTGTGTCTGCAACTGGAGGAGCAGAGTTGTTATCCTTTAGCTTTGAAGTCTTTCCCAGAGATGTGGAATCAGCTGAAAGAATTCTTTTTAAACTGGGAGGAGCTTGAGGTCCAACAAAAATAGTAACTTTACCAATGAATGAATTATCTTTCAAAGTACTTGGATTTCCTAAAACAAAATAGCCTGCTTTGGAAATATCAACTTCCTCCTTCTCACTGTCACTGCTCTTGGGGAGAGTGCTGGGCTCAGAGGTCGAGGGAAACACTTTCTCCGAAGTTGGAAAGAGAACTGTTGTATTTATAATGTGAGTTACACCCAATATAGCACCTGTGTCTTCCACAACAGAGGGTTTACCCTTTTCCCTTATTTGAAAGGGGGGAGGGTGTATTTGTTTGGGTGAAAGGATTTTCAGGATTGTACCCTGAGGGTGAACAGCTGTTTTAACTTTAGAAATGTCAACAATTTCTCTCTGCATATTAGATGAGGAATCATCATCATCATCTGTGGAATTCGTAGTCAAAGTTGTTGAATTTTTGGAAGGAATAATTGAGTACAAGGAGTGGGGCTGAAGGTCTGTTTGAATTTTAATGACTCGATTTTCTGAAATATCAGTTCCACTAATGAGATCCAGGTGCTCAGTCACTGCCTCTGATACTACTGATACTGGCTTTGAAGAGTCATTCAAGGGGTTCCCTCCCATGAGGATGGAATTCTTGGTTAAAGCTTTAGGGTTAAGGATGATACTTTCAGTTGCTAGTTGAAATGGGAATTCTTCAGGCCTTCCATGCTTTTTCTCAGGTTGTGTGTAATCACTCCCTTCATAGCTGTTCTCAGGGGAAAGAGCAGTGGTGTGAGCCATAGCATGAGTTGTCCTCATAGATGAAGAAGAGGTTGAATCCTTGTGGTGGTTTTTATCCCCATACTCTTCATCAACAGAGGGGAGTTCACTATCATGGTTGACATTGAATGCAACAGAAGGAACAGTGACATCCTGTGGATAATAACTCCCTGCCTGGAAATATTTGTCTTTATTATACTCTGACTTGGGTGACGTGGTGGCTTTGGCTTCCCTCAGAACATTAAAAGCGGTGGATGAGACACCTTTCCCATAGAGCTGGTCTCTGTTTGTTACTGGAGCTGAGTGTGCAGTAAAATCAGTGCTTTCACCTGGCAGTAACCTGCTTTCTCCCTCAGTTACTATTGACTCTGGGTCTGGAGCATGGACGTGCTCCATCCATTTGCCTTCAGGAAGAATGACAATGATGTCACTTCCACTCAGGCTCCCACTTTCCGAAGTTAAATCGTATGAAATCTTGGGAGAAAAATTCTCATTTCTATCTGTTAGGGAGTGAGTTATGGTTCTGGGTGACTTACTGTGAAACTTGGCAATGTAATCTTTGAGAAGGGGATAATCCATGTCAGAATCAGGGTTTCCTTCTCTGGAGATCAGCGTTTGGTGCTTTAGTTGAGTTTTGAACTCTGTAGGATTTCCTTTCAATAGATTCTCAGTGACATGTGCAGTGGACAGGGGAGCATGAGATCCCAGTCCTCTGTAGGTTTTGCCTTGGGCAAACGCAGGTATTTTTGTTGCAGGGCTCTTTCCTTCTTCTCCAACGTATAATGTCTTTTTCTCTGACACATATTCCAGGGTACTGTCATCAAGCCCAATTGTAATTAGATCCATATTAATTGCATTATTTTCACCTGTCATAAAAGTCACATCTGACTCTGCTGAAAAGTCCTTTGTGAAAGGAATTACTTCATATTGAATTAGATTATCTTTTCCCACAGAAGTTGTGTATCTTTTTCCATTCATAGTGTCCCTCATGTCTTCAATGAAGATGATATTTTCTGGTGAAATGATTTCTTTGTCAGGTAGAACAATTATATCATGAGGTATAATAGAACCATCAGTCATTTTTTTGTTGCTCTCTCCTATAATGAGTGCTGGATCAAGTTCAGGATTACTGATTTTAATAAAATCAGGAGGAGAAAGAGGTGATTTCAGGGTTAGACTATATAATTTATCATAAGAGTCTGTGATAGACCTTTCTAAGTTATCATTATCAAGAGGAAGTGAGCCCTGAGCCCTGAACTTTTTCACCTTTGCTGTGCTCATTGTGGAATCAGGGTAAAACGTTTCTTTGGAATTTCCAGGTACTTTCTGCTCAGCAGAAACTGCATCAGGCTTAAGAATGACAGTATCAACTCTTACTGCATTTACCTCTCTTACGTTTGCTGGAAAATTGGCTTCAGAAACATAGGGTTTGTCTTCCACTACAGCCTTATCTCTACTGAGGAATACATTAGGCTCAGTTCCAGAGGTAGCAATTCCTTTTGCGGATGGGTTGTTAACTTCTTGGTTTATGTGGTGACTTACATCATAGTTAGAAGTTGTATTTATCTCTCCATTTTTGTGGGTTACAGGTTGGAGGGCTATATAAGGTGAAAAGGCCACTGAATCAGTTTTAGCATTAATGTCCTCATTTTCAGTGGCAGGTGTGTCAGTAGCTACATTTATGGGTTTCTTTAAAAAAGCAGTAGCATTTTTGAGAGGAACAGGGGGGACCATGAAGAGAGGCTGAGGAGCACTTTGTACCGTGACGATTTCCCAGTTTGGGTCAATGATAGTAGCATGTTCACCCAATGGCTCTGATACTTCTGATATTGTCACCAATGTATTAGATAAAGAATCATCGTTTTTGCTAAGAGGAAGTTCTATTCTTTGTATTTTTTGATTGGGAATGAATAGAGATTTTAATTTTATGGACAGGACACCATCTACCTTAGGCATGGTAGTGTCTCTATTTTCATTGCTGTCCTTAGAGCCAAAGGCAGGGGCATTAAATGAAATGCTGTTGACATTTGGTGCCATTTTGGTGGCACCAATCATATTAAGAGAAGCCATTGAATTTGCTTTGACTACATCCTTGGTAACTTTACTGACATAGGAGATATTCTTAGCTTGGGAAGCAATCCCCTGAGCTGAAGGGTTAATGTCATCCTCTGAAGGGGGCAGTTCAGCTGAGTCCATTTTATCTTCATTGACTTCTGACTTTTCTGATGCGATGCTGTCTGCCAGCTCTGGAGAAGCTGTGTTAGGAACACTGGGTGCAATGCCTTTGCTGTAGAAATGAGCTTGACTTCTTTTAGGGGTATTGATCATATGATCAGTAGGGAAAGCGCCCAACGTCCTATCCTCTTCCATCGTAAAAATTGTCTCTGTGTGCGGTACAAAGAAATGCTTGATTTTTTTATTTCCCAAATCAGAAACTTCAGGGAGGATGATGACTGCATCATCTGTGCTTAAAGTGCCCTTTCCTGCAGATACTCTCTGTAGAAACCCAGGAAAAAAATTCTCATCTGCATCCATTAGGGAAGGAGCCATGGTTTTGAGATGCTGAGTGTTAAAGTTTTTGGTATAACCTTCGAAAGAAGAGACAATGTCAGAGTCAGAATTTTCTTCTTTGAGAATAACAGTTTGGTATTTTTCTTCAGTTTCTAACTCAGGGTGAATTATTTGATACAGAAAACTCCTTGAGGTCTCATCTTTAAAGGAGGGTATATGAGATATAAATCCACTGGGTCCATGTGCAGATGGAATAGGATTTTTAATAAAGATATCTTCTTTCCCTACTTCAAAGACATGCTTATTTGAAATATATTCAGAACCACTTTTATCAGGTTCAATGATGATCAAATCCATATCATCTAGGTGATTTTTCTTTGCCAGAGTATTTCTAGGCCTAAGAATAAAGGAATCATCTCCCAATGTATTTTCATATCCCAGTGACAGAGGAGTGCTTATTCCAGATATATGGTAATAATTTTCTGTATTTATGTCTTTAGAGGAAATAGTAGCAAAGGAAGTCATAGGTAAAATGTCTATATGAGAATTAGTTATGTCACCTGGAGCAGTTTTGTATTTTTCTGTTGCTGGATTACTTTGCTCATCAGTATAGGATGAATAATTATTGCTGAAAGTTCCTTTAGTCAGTAACACAGTGCCTTCCAGAGCAGGATTTATATTATCATTCATTGGAATACTAAAATCTGATGTTGTAATAGTAGATTCTCTTTCAGGGGAAAAGATATATCCTTTGGGGACATTTTCTGTCACCATTGGATAAAAAATAACACCATCAGAGAATGTATCATGGTCAGAACCGATATTACTGTTTCTTACAATTACTTTTCTTTGAACCTTGGGAGTAAATTTTCCAAGTAGAGGTTTTGAGACTTCAGCCATATAGGATGGTGCAGGATTCTCAAATTCAGGTTGGTCAGCTCTGCCTTTGGTGGTTCCTCTGAATCTGATGGAGCCATATGCATCAGAGTTAATAGAATATTGATTAGCTGCCAAGTTGTTGCCTTTGGGAACATTGTCATCTGCTGTAGGTCTGAGATAAATATAACCTCTGACATTTTCTTCTTGAAATGTATCTTCTTCCTCTGCCATAATGCTTACCTCTTTGGGGGGATCTGCTTCATAGTTCAATGGTATATTTTCCTCAAAAGAGTTTTCCAATTCATTTCTTGGGATATAAAACATGGTGTCAACTTCTCCTCGAGAGGCAGAGGTATCCGCTACTGTCCAAGCTGTTGGGGTGGCCTTATTATGAAAATAAGTTTGGGGTATGATAATATCTGCCAAAGATGTCTTTTTCACAGGATTTGTTGATTTAAACTGATTGAAAGGGGCAACAGACTTCATAAAGGTAGAGGGATCAGCAATTAATAGAATGCCATCATCTCTAGACACATCAGGATCTTCTCTGGAAATGGTAAGGCCATCTCCTAGTTTATCGGATTGACTGGTAAGAGTATTATCTTCAATCACAGTCAGACCCCCTTTCTTTATTGGCGAAGCAGCAGCTATCGAAGCCAAGTCTATTGTAATGTTAATGTGTTTATCCACATGGGAAATATCGTCAGCCATAACAGAAATGCCAAGAGGGATATTTATCACTTCAGTCCCAGCTGTTTTGCCTTTGTTGGCCTGTCTGTTAGCATTGCTTGAAGTGATGGCAATAGGGGCTTGAGAGCCATCTCTGTAATCAATAAGTTCTGCATTGTCCATCGTAGAAAGTGATGGTTTCTGTTTGAGGATGTTCCAGGCAACATTTGGGTTCTCTTTGGTGACAGGAAGAGAATTATCAGTGATTATATTATAGCGTACATTAGGAAGTATAGGGTCATCCATTCTTCCAGTGTGGGGGAAGGAATTGCCAGGTGGGAGGAGTGTCGTGCCACCTGCTGCTCCCACATTCTGCATCACAGCTGCACCTTCACCCAAACCATGAACTCTTGCTTCACTGGCCTTCGGCTTAAAGCGCATTTTGTCCTTTGTCGCATTAGTGACATCATATAGAACATCAACATTTTTTTCCCCAGGAGCAATAAGTTCTCTTTCACTTATTACTTCAATAATAGGTGTAACACTAAATTGGAGAAAAGAGTTTGTGATATCAACAGCCCTAAATCCATTCCTTTCAAAGCTGCTATCTTCTGATTCAACGTCCTTGAAATAATAATCAGGGGGAAGGTCGTCTTTTATTTTAAAAACAGTGTGTTCCCCTACTACGGACTCTACTTTCATATGAGGAGTTGATTCTTCATTAGCCATTTCTTTGTCTATCAAACTGCTGAAGCGTTGTCTTGGAGTAAGAATACCAGCTATCTTGGCAGGCGGGGATACAGGGAGCCTGTCTTCTGCCATGGTGGCCTTATTGATCATTAGTTCAGAGCTTTCAGTTACATCTGTGGTTCTCTCACCTGCGCTGGAAATGGCATTGTGTTTGTCACTGGGAGAGGTGAAATCAGCTGTAAGGAAAGTAGCCTCCAATGGAATGTGCAGAGACTCTCCTGCTACTTTATTATGTGTAATGGCATCATTAGCGAGATGAGAATTTTGAACTACGGGATCTGATATTATCATCCAAGTACCAGTCATGGAGTCATCATTGATTAGCATAGAAATTCGACCTTCATTATTTTGGGCATTTGCCATTAGTTTAGATGATTCAGCTACTGATGGAAAAGTATATCTTTTATTCATTGGAAAGTCTATTTCAGGATTAGGACCTGCAACCCCATCAGCATTGTCATTAGTAGAGAGACGAGTGGTTTCATCCATAGATTCAGTAGATTTATCTGAAGGGGAAATACTGACCTTTGAAGCTGAGGTCATGCCAGCTTCACTGTCTTTGCTAAAATAAACAGGCTCAAAATTTGCAGGGTGAGTGATATTGCTCTGGAAATTGGCTGTTTTAAGCATAGCATTAATAGTTCTTTCAAAGTCCATTTTGGCTATGGCAACATTTACAGGAATAGTGGTGGGGATTCTTTGTTCACCTTTACTGTAAATGAGGTTTTTGCTGTCCGTTGTAAAGGGCTTTATTTTATATTTGAATAGGAGATTGAGCATATCAGAATTGTCAGAAGGAATGGTAATTTTGCTTCCTGGTGTTTTGGCATAAACTGTATCAGGATTAAGGGGGTAAACTTTTCTTTTAATTTCTGCTGCGGAAATGTCTGGATAAATGAAGATGACTTGTACAACTCCATTGTCTTGGTTCATATCTGCAATTTCTTTAACCTCAGAAATGACATTCTCTATTTCATTGGTATTCACAGACTTAAAATTGTCCCTACCAATTTTGAGATGTACATTATCGGGAATATTAGAATGATACTGAATTATTGAGTTATTTACTTTGGATCCAATTGCTTCAGCGATATTGATATTGTTAGGTGTCATAATGTTTCCCATCTGAACAGTGTGACTGCCTTCTATTATTGTACCTTCATTTGAAGGCCAAATTATTTTAAAATTATCATTAGTGTTAGCAATTAGCTCTATAGGATTAGGGTTATTGTAATGCTTTGTAGAAGTGTTGTTATTTGTTTTGGAAATAATTAAGTTCCCCACATGCACACTATTTTTAGCTACATCTATCATTGCTTTTCTCTCAGTGGAATTACTAGCAATGCTACCACTTTTCTCATACATCCCATCATTAAGAAGATAATTTGTAGTATGCATGGGATTGATATTGGAAATAGCTTCACCAATATCAATGGCGATCATGATAGATTTGTTGTCGGCCTTGTCATAAGTATTCAGAATAGGAGTAGATTTGAAGTCATTGCTATTTTTGGCAGAGAGAATGCTAGATGTTTGAGCATTAACTGTAGTGTTGCCATCATTCATTATGTCTGTGTCCTCAATTACAATAGAGATGTCTTTCTTTGGAAGACCAGGCTCATTGCTGACAGTTTTGCTATGTCTTCCCAGGTAAGTTGTATCAATGATAATTATGTTGTTGTCCTCCAGATCAGGTTCATCAAGCAGACTTGTGTAATCTTTTTCTAAAATGTCTGTGGTATCAAATTTTGCTGTATTGCCTTTTGCTTCAAGGGCTGTGGTATAAATAGAGAGCATACTGTCTGGTCCTACCTCTTCCTCATGAGGAGTGGTACCAGTCCCAAAGAAGTTGTTTGCATTTGATATGACAATGGTACTTTTAACTGCTGTAGCAGGAAAGTCATTCTCAGCATTTTGGATGTATGCAGTAGGATTAGGAGCAAAGAATGGTTTAGATCTGCCAGTGGATGGGAAGAAGGGCTTACGACAATGAGTTGCTTTGGAGACTGTCTGAAAGTGAGGAATAGCAGTGGAGTCAGACTTGTGTTGATAGGTGGTCATGGATACAGGTGTTGAAATGCTATTTTTCCTGGAAACAGTCATCCTGCTTTGTGTTATTTGGGATTTTGGTACAAAGCTGGAAATTGTAGTACCAGATGCAGAAGTACTATGTGTAGCATCAGAGGAGGATGAAGCATTGCTCTTTGAAACCTCTGCCTGTGCAGAGTTGCCTACTGTACCCTTGACATCAGCAACACTAGCTGAAGCCTGGTTTGCTGCCGTGTTATTCAGTGCATCATCCCCAAGTGGGAGAAAATTATATAAGCTAGCTTGAAGGGTGTCTGAGTGGTTTCTCTCTGAAAGAGACCCAGAGACGCTGCCTAGTTCATCAGTAGACCCAGAGTAGCTATCTGAATCTTCTGTAGATGCAGAATTTTCTTCTGTCCTTAAGAGGGATGAGAGTAGATTTGCTGTGTGGCTGTCTGATGAGGACAGAGATGGATTGGCAGACAAATGTTGATTTGTTTGACTGTGTATTTCCTGACTCCCAATATACTAAAGAGAAAGAAGTATAACATTTTTGTAAGGTTACCCTTGCATGTATTTTACTAAAAATCTGAAATCAGTACACAGCATTAAATTGATCAAATAAAACAACATCCTAAGGGGCTCTGCTTTCTTCTTTACCTAATGGTTATTAAATTAAGTTATAAATATACAATATCCATGTAAGAAAGAATAGCTGATGTTAGGGTTAGGTACCCTCTGTGAGTATAAATACAGGTTTCCCAAGGCAAACTTTCGGTAAGAAATCTCTTAAAGTATAAAGAAGTATAGAGAGGTCCCTTCAAGTCCTATGTTCTTTTATGCATTATAACTTGTTATCTGTACTTCCATCTTTTAAAATGAATGATATATATAATGAAGTTTATGAATAGAATATAGATTATTAAAAGCACAATGATACTTTATTTAGCAAAATATTTTCTTACATTAAATGTAAGCTGATGAACTAAACATATTTTCCCTTATATCTAATTTTTAGTAACTGTTATCCAAAATATGAAAACTTACCGAGAAGTAAACCACAAAATTTAAGATGGTCACAGTCAGGACTCGGATCTTCATCTTGTCTTGATAGTTATTCCCTGCAAGTAAGGTGCATGATTGTTCTTTTACATTAACCCATTGAATTTCCATAAATGACAAACTTTTTAAATACTGGAAATAATTTGTATTATGTTCTTTACTTATTGACATTAACTAAAATATCAGCTTAATTAATAAGATAATAACAATACCCAGGTATTTCTAGTGCATTGTTAAAAATTATAATACATGGGTGGAGTACTCTATTTGCTAAGGCTAATACCATTTTAACCAATCAATGAGAATAGAAGGAATTTTGGCTGTTTTCTACAGTTTATAAAGTACCAAGGAGTAAACAATATAACCAGCAAATGCATTTTAGACTGAGTACTTCTGTGAGGACCTCACCATATAAATGCACCGTTATTTTCATGTTAATTATTATCTACTTGTTGCATTTTTTTAGAGACCATGTTGACACAAGTTAATTTAATGAATCTATATTTAGTCAGAATATAAAGTCTACTCAAGTAGATCTGTTATACAAAAGAGTTAAAAGAAAGAGTAGATGTTTGAAGAAAGAAAGGCTCCAAACATTCTGGTGTATTCAAGTATTTACCTTGCAAAGGGGTCTTTCCTTTCAGTAGTCGCCTTCTAGCATTAACTCTTGACCAAATCAGTCTTGTTCAAGCAATACATGAAGATGAAATCCAGGCTGAGAAAGCCTAAATCTAAGAAAGGCTCCTCGTACTTCCTTCTTTATTGCAAATGGGGGAGTGAAAAAGCTTCATTTATAAAGGGCTGCTTCAGAGTTAATCCCAAAACAAAAGAAAGAAGAGGAGGAGTCTGTTGGCTTTTGTGCACACAGCTCTCAGGCAGAGTGAACCTATTAGCTTATCTTCACATTCAAAGGGGCAAGGCTCATGCTTTGAATATTGTGAAGCCTTCTAAAAATTAACTGTAGCATCTAGTGCCATTTTCCTTTTTCAAAAAATTGTTTCTTCTTCTGCTTCCACAGCAAAATTTTTACTCATTCTAATAGCATTTTACTTGTATTGCCATTTGTTAGTTTACATGGGAGTTCAGTGTACTAGGCTATGGTTTTCTTTTTTTTTTATTTCAAGAAAATATGAAAGTAGGAACATTTTAGTTACCTTTATATCTTTGCCTTTCCCTAGCAAGGGTTAGAGGTATGCCCTTTTCTTAAGGACAGAACTATGTTTGTTTGTGTCTGAAAAATATGTTTATAATATAGGAGAAGAAAAATTTAAAAAATAAGATGGCCCGTTACAAGCTTTTTTTTCCTTTTCTACATGATTTATATAGATGCCATGCCGATCTCTCAGGTATCCACTTCCCTCAGTAAATGTAACACTGGCTGATGTAGCTGTTATCTTCAGTTTCTGAAGCTAATTGTTTACATGGACTCAACCAAATATATCACATCTATTATTGTACTAAGGTGATTCATCCATATATCCTCTGAAACCTCCATAAAAATATGAATTTAAATTGTTATGGACTTTCGGCTATTTCTGGAAAGCATGGTACAACAGTACTTTTATCAGATAATACAGAGATTCAGCATGAACTTAATCGGCTTGCTATCCCTTCCCACTTCAAGACACCTAAAAATTTACTTAGTGGTAATTATAACTCTTTTTTTAAATAAACCCATATTCTTCTCTCACAAAGTATAAACCTATAATTCAATAATAATTATGATATATGGGTCTTCCCCATATATCACAAAAAGACAAATGAGGTCAAATTTTTTGTTGTTCATTTTTTTCAGGCTTCTTCAATTTTCCCTATCCTTTGGTTTATCTCAATACTTTTCTATAGCTGGCATTCTTTTATTACACATTGGAATGAATACTAAATCTTCAAAGTTATGTCCATCACTGGATTATTCTTTTGGTCAGGCAAAGTATTGATGTACAAGGCATCTATGTACATAATAATTACCTTCAGATCAAAAGCAATGTGTCATGAGTTGAACAATTATAATGTTATCACATCAGTAGTTTGGAAATACTGTTCCCGTGACAACAAATACTGCTCTTCAAGGGAATTGAAGTTGTTTTTGAAAAGCCAGTACAATAATACATGCTTAAGGATAGAATGCTCATTTGATTAGAGATAATATTTGTAGGTCTTTTCGTTTCAAGTAAGCCGCCAGCTTCAGACGCAGAATCCCTAGCTGGCACTAACTCATCTTTATACGATAATAAGACAGCTAAGATTTCCGCCTCACAGTTTCACAGTTGAATCTGGCACAATAAAGTCAATGCTTTGTATGTGAAGAAACTTCATCTTGAAATTATCCTTCTTTTTATAGTCCAAGAAGTCCTAATCCATTGCCCCCTGCACTGTGGTGAATAGCTCATTTGTTTGTCTGTATGCTTTCCAGCTTATGACCTACTCAGTATTTCTGGAAATTGTCCTCTATAAATGTTCACGTAGGCTAACAGCAGTGCATTTTCATGTACTAAAATAATCATGTTGAAGGAGGAGCTACAGATTAGGAAACAAGTATGGTGTCCCCATCTAGCTGTGATTCTTAGAAGTCCACAGGCATAGCCTCAATTGATTTTCAAAGAATGCTTGTCTGCCTTCTGTTACAGTGAACAGGTCCTTGGGTCAGATGATCTCTCTCTCGTCAGCCCCCTGGCTGTTGATATTGAAACTCTCAAAGCCAGTCATATGCGCTTTTCAGATTTTCAGGAAATAAAAATCTAAGTGAAAATTCCCTAATGCTATTATTTTAGGCCTTTGGTGGAATGAAAATATCCAATATCCAGTATAATACTCTGAGCCATCTTGCCAAGGATTGTGTATTTGAAATACTTTATTTTATATGCTCGTTTATTTCAGGGGATTCCAACTTCTTTACATGTTTGAGCCTAAATTATTACCTGCGATTAAATTAGTTGGGTGTTAACTTTTTTCATGTATTTCACATTAATTCTAGATGTAATTTTATAAATGCTAGATCTCCCACTTCATAGATCTTTGACCTTGAACAAAACATTTAATGCCTCCAAGTATCAGTTTTCTCTTCTGTAAAAAGGGTCTATTATTAGAACTAACCTTATCGGGTCATTGCTAAGATCTAATGTGATTCCATGACCACTTATATAAGCACTCAGTAATTTTCAACTATGATTATTGTTACTATTTTGAAATATAAATGGTAATCTTGACAGTAACTTAGATATATAATTAAACTGGACAATACTTAAGCCTCCTGGATTATTCCTCTTATGCTGACTTGTTTGTGAAGAGAGTAGCCCTGGGACAGGCCTGGTCCACTAGGACCACTAGTGTGGCTATAACTTAGATCCTGCTCTGGGATCTTTGTACCAGCAATTTGTTTTATAAAAAAGGTATATGCGTTTGTTGCTTTAATAACAATGTGAGGGATTCTCAGCTCTTGTATCTTTGAATTTTACCTCTGTGACCTTTATTTATTGTTTTATTGGAAAAAATGAGGTATCATCAATCTATGCCTTTGTCTCTTAAACTCTCTGTAATCTTCCAAGGCTCAAGTGAGTTTAGAGCATCACTTCTTGCTTCCCTTTACCAGCGACCAAAAGTTTTTTAGTTTGTTTGAAGGATGAGGCTTTTTGAGACCCCCAGAATTATGTGGAGCGTCTCAGTTCCAGCTTTTGTCTGGAGGAGGCCAGTGCACCATCTTCCATCCTCATCTGGGTTTTAAAGTGGAGCTCCTGTGTTGCCTTGTTTGCTGGGGAAGCCTCAGAGTCCCTGCACACGTTCTCCTCCCTAGATTTTATTTCCTTTTTGTTTTTCTGCCATGGGTTTCCATTATTTTTTTCCCCATAGTCGGTTAGACATTTCAGAATATATTTCTTATAATCAACTCAGAATTTTTCAGTTTCAAAAATTTTATGAGTATATCTCATAGTCTGAAAAGTAGGCAAAACTGGAAAGACATTTCAGATTATTTTAATGATCATGATGCTTCATTTTTATTCCTTTGATATCTTCTTGTGGAGGTTGGATGATGAGAGTTTTAACTCAAACTTACTTGCTTAGAATTTCTGCATTCCACCCAGTTATCTCATCAAAGCAAAAATTGCATGGGACAAACTTAAACAGTCAAGGAAGCCTTTATTCAAGACTTTTGCAACAGTCAACTCTGCTGAAACAATAAGGGGGAGGTGAATTAGTAGCAAAGTATTGGAGGATGTCGTGTGTGATTGGAGAGGGGAGGCATAGACCAATGGCATGGGCCAGTGAGCACATTGCTTTATGTCTGAGTTCGCAAATATTTTTCTCTGTGATTAGGACATCTGTGTCTGTTACTTGGTGTTTATGGAATCGAGGCTCCTACCCTCCCATAGAAACTATCAAATAGGGGTGCTATCATCTTTGATGGTTGTATTTCAAAGGGATGGCTCCTGAGTCCTTAAGAAAGACATTCTTGGGATATAAAGCTGACAAGAAGCTTTGAAAAAGATTTACATCTCCAAAGAGCAGAGAAATAATTTTTAGTTGTAAGTTTTCTGAAGAAATGCTATAAGAAAAGGGAGGTTAGGGGCCAAGGATCAGGAGGAAACCTGCCTGCAGCTTAGTCAAGCTGAGGGGACTAGGAAGGCCTTGGTCAATCTTAGATATAAATATTACTCGTTATTGGGAAGTTTTTAGAGGGAGAGGCATATGAATCTTTTAATTCATTTCCAAACCTCTGGGACAGAGAAAATGCATACAGGGAACAAATGAGTTTCAAAATGATTTATTGAACCTAGAGCTGAAGAGGTAAAAATGAAGCACATTTAAAAAGTGAGGGAATGAAAGAGGCTGAATTTCTATGTAATAGAATGGTCTCATTTCTGAAGAGTGATGACAGTAAATTCTCAAGACTATATTCGCCAAAGTTAGGGTGAGAAGTTTAATATTGAGGCATATGAGGACCTAGAAAAATAAAGTTGAAAAATATAAAATTAATTCATAAGTCCTATAAACATTACCTACTTGTTTTAATATTACTGTTTTCTATTTTTTATGTGAAATTAATCCCATTATATGTAGACCTCCCCAGGACCCCTGTCTTATTTTCCTGACAGCCTGTAATTCTATTTTAGAGTTAAAGATATCAGTTGTATGTTTTATGTTTAGCGTAAAGTATATCTTGTTAGCTACATAGAAGACCTCAGCCATCCTTATCACTACCTAGGATGATTTCCTCCACTTTTAACAATGACAACAACAAAAACCTGATAGATAGTATGTTCCAGCAACCCTTTTCCTGAAATAGTCCTACATACGTAACTTTTATCTTAAGAGTTTTAGATTCTGGTTCTATAATCTAGACCAGTTCTTCCTTATATTGTGTCAAATGTCTAAGAAGTTTTCCATATTTTATTTTCTTCTTGACAAATGTTCTTTATTAATAGCAACATTATGCCCTCACGTCCATCTGATCCTAACTGAAGTTTGACTCTTGCTATATTCCAGTCAAGAACAATTACGTACCATTTCTTGGCTGTGGCCCACTGATGCTTGTGTCTGAGATTGCATAGGTGCCAATTTCCCATTCTGAAGTGCCTTCTGGGTGAACGTCTACACACTGGTAACCTCATCAGACTCCCCTTCACCCTCTGAAGATCTTGTTATGAAATAGTTTCCAGAGCTGTAGAACTCAGTAATCTTGGAAAAAGGAGCCACGTGATTATGACTCAACTATCTACCAAACTATCTTCTGGGTTGACTATTCTAGACTTCTAAGCTTTGTGATGGTTGGTTTAAGTGCTAAAACATTTGGATTCTAGGCCTGGCTTGGCCACCATCTGTTCTGAATTTAAGCATATACCATACCTCTGTATTTTTATATATTGATTGGGAGAATACCTGCACTCTTTCATAGAATTACAAAAATTAAAATTTAGATCGACCAGTAGTAATTAGCTGTTACGCGGTATCTGGGGATATACAGAGCACTTTTGAATATCCTCATCTAAGTCTCTGCTTATATTAAATTACCTGTTTGCTGAGATGCTGGAGATGAGCCTTTGTGTTGCTTTCACTGTGAGGAAGGAGCGTTAGTACCAGTGGTAGGAGCACTGGCTGAGGCTGTCGTAGCAGGGGGTGGCAGCGTGCTGCCAATAGCAGCAGAGGTGGTCCTGGCCGAGGCTGTGCTTGTGGCGACTGCGCTTGTGGGACTGGTGGCTGCCACGGGGGTGGTGGTGATGGAGTTAACTTCAGGTATGTTTGTTGCTGCCATTGTCGTGATGGCTGGAACAGTGGAGGTTCCTTCAGGAGGCAGAGTGGTGGCGTTTGCTACAGGCGTGGAAAACGTAGGGGGTTCTGTGGATCCTGCAGATGTCCCTGTGGCAGCTGGAGCACTGGTGGCCTCTGTCGCAGGGAGAGTGGTGTCAGTTTCTGAGTCAACAGTGACCTCATCAGTGGGGGTAGTAGGTTCAGGTTCTGAAGTGGTGGAGTCCAATCCAGTGTCTAGAGCATCTGATATCGTGGTAGAGATTGAGCCTATTGGGGTTGCGGCAACTTCAGGAGTGGTGGGCCCTACTGGTTCAGTAGTGGTCCCATCTGCTGGAGTTGTAGGTTCAGTAGGTGAAGACCCAGGTTGAGCAGTAGAGGTAAGAGTGACTGGGATTGTGGTGGTAGTGCCTGGTACACTCGTACTGCCAGTGGCTGTGGCACCCGAGTCTGACAGTGTGGTCCCAGTACTCGTGGAGACTGCAGCCATTGCAGTAGTGGCTGCTACAGGAATTGTGGCTGCAGATGAAGCCATCATTGTAGTAGAAGCCACAGACGTGGTGCCTGCGTCTAAGGTTGTAGAGTCATCTGAAGGGGTTGTGGCATTAGCAGGTGGAGTTGTGGCATCTTCAGCTGGAGTGGTGACAGTCTCAGTTGTTATGCTGTCTGCTGGTTCCTCCTCCTCTATGGCTGTAGCTCCGGAAGTCTGGGTGGTGGTTTTGCTTGGGGTCGTCAACACCCCAGGCTCAGCAGTGGAGGCCGAAGCCCCAGGGATTGAAGTGGTAGCACCTTGGTCGGTTGTTATGGCAACACCTGCTACAGTTGTGCTGGCAGCAGCAGTTGTGTCACCGGTGGCTGAAGTTGTAGCCGGACTCCTGGTGGTGGCAACCGTCCCTGAGTTTGAAGACGTTGCTTCTACTGTGGCAGTTGTTCCCACAGGTGCCGTGGTTGAGGACCTAGCAGTTGTGGTCATAACCGTGGATGTCGAGCTTGTTTCTAAGATTGTGGAATCAGTCGTAACAGCTAAGACTCCATCAAGTGGTGTCGTGGTGGCAGCTCCAGTGGTTGTCTCCTCTGCTAACTCAGAGATTTCCTCATCGGCTGAGGTAGTGGCATCACTCATTGCGTCATCTTCTGTTTGAGTGGTGGCCTCATCCACTGGTGTGATGGCAGCACTTGACGCAGCTGTGGTGGCAGGGCCAGGTGCAGTGGTAGAACTTGGTGCACCTGTGGTCGTGGCACTGGGTGCGTGTGTGGTTGCGGCACCCGGTGCAGTTGTTGTCGCAGAACCAGCAGAAGCAGTGGTAGACGTTCCAGGCGTTTCTGTAGCAGCAGAAGCAAGAGTTGTGGCAGCGCTGGCTGACAGTGAGGTGGCCCCGTTGGTGGTGGCACCGATCCCCAGAGTTGTGGAGACTGTTGCAGTTGTGGCTTCAACAAGCGTGGAGGTTGTGGCTGTGGCACTGGGGGCAGTAATGGCAGGGGATGTCGCATCCTTGTTCGCGGAAGTTGTAGAGGCAGCTGGAGTGGTGGTGTCATCTGTGGCTGGGAAAGTGGCATCATCTTCTGTGTTTTCTTCAGTTTCCAAGTTCTCCGTGGTGGAATCAGACGCCACGGTGGAGGCAGAGACTGGGAGGGCTGTGGAGCCAGTCCCTGGGTTTGCGGAGCCCGTAGCACTGGACGCTGTAGGCTCTTGGGGCGTGGATTTCACTGCAGGTGACCCTGAGGCTGGCACAGACACTGGGACGGTTGCAGTGGACGCAGGCTCTGTAGAGATAGCATCTGCTGCTGAGTTAGTGGTTGATGGCGCTGGGATCGTGGTGGCCGTGGTTGGGGATTGAGCTTCAGGCATTCTAGTGGTTGCCTCTGATCCCTTAGTGGTTGCAGTAGTTGCACTAGTTGGGGCAGCGGACACAGACGTTTTGCTGCTGGATATAGTAGTAGTGGTAGTGGTCAAAGTAGTAGTAGCTCCAGGTACTGTGGTGATAGCAGCAGTTGAGGTATCAGTGAGGTCAGGGGCCTGAGTTGTAATGACTGTTGGATTTGTCTGAGGTTTTGGTTTATAGAAGGGTAGTTTAGGAGGTGAATGAGGCCGGGGACGTCGGGCGTTTGGCTGTGGTCTTGGTCGAAATGTGTGTGATCGATGAGGCTTGAATGAGCACATGTATGCCGGCTTTGGTCGTGCATAAGGAAGTTTAGCTTGAGGAAATGAATGCTTAGCATGTGGACAGGAAGGACGTTTGGATAGAGCAGAGGCCTGTGGGCGCGATAGAAGTGGTTTCTGTAAAGGTTTCCTTTTCCTTTGTGGACGCTTTTTCCGAGCACCTTGAACAGATTTAGATCCTTTTGGTTTAGATGATTTTAACCTTTTATTGACAAGTGTAGATTTCCTTTTTTGAGGTGGCTTTACAGTTTTGCCTGCTAAGGGAGATGGTCTTTTTACCCCTTGAAGGGACGCAAGCTGATTCACACCTTTCTTAGAAGGTTTAGACTGTCTCTTTTCGAATTTACTTGGCCTTTTATTTGCAGTTAGAGAGGTGGTCTGTCTTTTTTTAGATGATTTTAGAGATGTAGTCTTTTTAGGACTCTTCTTTTTAGTATTTTTTAGAGTTTTGCTAGCTGTTCTAGATGTTTTGGGCTCTGCTTGTGGCTGTTTTTGTTGTCTATTGGTAGATTTAGATAAAGATTTTTGAGGTTTCTTTATATTTTTCTTTTTGGCCAGTGCTGCTTTTGTACCTGATTTAGCTGGACTTACTTGATTCCGCTGTTTCTTTGCTGGTGTAGACCGGAGAAATTTAGAATTTTTTAGGTTTTTCTTTTTGATCAGGGTGTTTTTGGGAACCGGAGGTATGCTGTCTTTTGCCTGATTTGACTGCCTCTTGGCACTTTTAAATAAGGAGCTTTTAGATTTATTTGGTCTTTTCTTAGAGGCTGGTTGTGCGTTTTGTGTTGATTGGAGTGCTTTAGGCTGATCCACTTGTTTTGTGGCAGGTGCAATAAGGGTTTTTTGAGGTTTCTTTAACACTTTAGTTTTGGCTGTAGACACCTGTTTTTTCGTTGCAACTGCTGCTGGCTGAGCGACCTTTTTCTTGGCAGATGTAGATGCTTTTGCTTTTGCTGCAGTCCGTTTTGACAATTTCTTGGTGGTTGTGTGTTGAATTTTTTTAAGCTGTTTCACAGTTTTGCTTGCTTTAAGTGGAGTGTGTTGTCCTGTTAGACTAAGTGAACGAGGGTCCAACCCCATCTTGGGTTTCACTTGTAGAGCTTGTCTTTGTGATGGCTGGTTGGAGTTTTTCTTTTTACTTGATGTCCTAGATTTTGAGGATACTTGGGTGGCTGCTCTGTTAGTCAGTACAGGAAGGGATGCAGCCCTAGAAGACAGAGACTTTGATTTTTGAGTATTGAAAGATGGTGATGGAGCTCTATGGACAGGTTGGGCAGAGATGTGAGACGGGGCTTGAGGTTTCCCGATGAGCCGGGTGGATTGAGATCTGCTCCGCGATGTCCTGGCAGGGGAGCTGTGGATTGCTGGACTGTTGCTTGTCCTCCTTGCGGCCTGGCGTCGTGATTGCTGACTCTCACTGAACTGCAGGGAGACAGAATGGAAGATGTTGCCAAGTGAGGCATTGACTCAATTATTACCTGGTATTTTCATTTTAGTTACAGAAGCTGGCCTGTTCTTTAGAATGGGAGTTGTTTTGGTTTTGAGTATATTTTAATTTAGAATACATTGCAAGGTAAATTTAAAATGGAGCAAGTTGGTAGAATAGGAAGTTCAGGCTTTACTCCTGCTCACAGAAAGTTAAACTAGCAGCTACTCAAAGACCATAACATCTTTATGAAAATCCTAATACTTGGAAACGAGCATGAGACACCTACACGGTCCACAGAACTGATGGAAACTAAATTGGAAAGAGGAATGGGCTTACTTCACATGTGCAGCCCATTCCCTTCCCCCAGGTTGGTACACCATACAAAGAGGATTTCCCTGTGCCCAAGGTTTCTACCTGGGAAAAAGAGAACAAGAAGTGGTAATCTAGCTTCCCTAGCATTGTATGATGCTTCCCAGGAAGGCTACTCTGGTCTTGCCTTACAGGGAACACTGGGTTAACAGCATGGCTAGACCTCCCAGGGTCAGGTAGAAACAAAGAAAGGAGGCAGAGGTCATGGTGACCCATGCAGAGATCATTGTGATACCTGTTTCCTGCCAGCTGTGGCACCCAATCAGAGCTGCCAGCTAACTACACAGCCCACCTGCAAAGAAGAGCTGGTTACTTTCAAAAGTACGGTGGGAAGCTCAACCTGGCTTGAGTCCCTAGAAGCTAGTCTCCACATCTTGCCTCAGCGACTACCCCCAAGGCCTACCCAGGCAGGGAGACCCTGCCCCTGTGCATTTCAAAGAAGCCTGAGAGTCCAAAGAGTGGCTCACCTCAGTCAAAAGGCCCGACCAACTATTCTACCAGGGCAGAGAGATGACCACTTCCATACGTTTCAGCGAAGCAGAGGGACTAGACCTGCTTGACCTGGGAGGCCAAACAGCAGCTCCATTCAGCCATAAAGCCTGCACCACAACCTTGCCTGGGCAGGGAGACACCTGCCTTTGTGCATATTGGAGAGCCGTAGGGGCTAAATCATCTCAACTCAGAAGGTCAAGCTGCAGCTCAACGCAGCCAAAAGCCCAGCCCATGCCTCTGCCCAGGCAGGGAGATGACTGCCTTTGCACATTTCAGCGAAGCATAGGAACTAGACTTGCTTGACTTGGAAAGCCAGAGAGCAGCTCAGCTCTGTCACAAAGTCAAGGTTCTTCCCAAGCAGGGAGAGGTCTGCTTGCATGAACTTTGGCAAAGCCCAGGGGCTAGACCTCACTCACCCAAGCGGCCAAGAAAAGGCTCAGCTCAGTCATAAAGCCCAAGCCAAGGCACCGACCAGACAGGGAGGCAATAGTTAATTGTGCACTTTTATAGAGAACAGCCTCTGGTCCCATCTGTCCTAACCACTCCACTAGCCTTGGCTCCAGCCTAAACCCCTGACAAATTCCAGATATTAAATAGTGAATCATTCAGCCAGGGAATATAATTGGTAATCAGCCTTAACAGATACCATAACAGTACCCAGTTAGCAGCTCTGCCTGATGTCAGACCCCAGCAAGTGGTATTGCCAGAAAGTGGGGCTGAGCCAGAAGCCCCACCCAACATTACAGCAAAGATAGCAGCCCATCCAAATAGAGAAGTCACAAAAAGCTCTGGCTATCTGGGATCCTCACCAGCTGACCCCTTGAGAATCATAGGCTAGACTAAATAATGAATGTCTTTCCCTCCCAAATAGCACCTGTAAAGATGAGCAGACAACAATGCAAGAACCAATGATTATGAAGAATTAGGAAATTATAATACCTTCAAAAGAAGCTAATAAAGTTCCAGTAATGGACTCCAAAGAAATTGGAGATCTATGAAATCACTGACAAAGAATTCAGAATAATTCTGTTAAAGAAGTTTGGTGAGCTACAAGAATATGCATATGCAAAATTAAATGAAATTTAGAAAACAATACACAAAGCTAATGTTTGACAAAGAAATAGAAATAATAAGAAAAGCCACTTAGAAATCCTATAGAGAAAGAGTACAATGGCTGAACTTGAAAAATTCAATAGAAGTCTTCAGCAGCAGACATTATTAAATAGAATCATTGAGCTTGAAATCAGAACACTTAAAATTGTCCAGTCAGAGGAATGAATGAAAACAAATGAAGAAGACGGAAGAAAACCTCTGGGAATTATGGCACACCATAAAGAGACCAAACTTTTGCAGTATGGAATCACAGAAGAAGAAGGAGGATAAAAAGGTCAGAAAGCATATTTTTAAAAAATAATAGCTGAAAACTTCCCTAATCTTGGGATAGATGCCAACATCCAGGGATAGGAAGCATGCAAGTAACCAATCAAATTCAACTCAAAGAGGAGTTCACGAAGGCTCATAGTAATCAAACTATCAAACCTCAAAGACAAAAAAAAAAAAAAAAAAAAAAAAATCTGAGAGCAGCAAGAGATGAGAAACACATCTCATCCAAAGGGGTCACAACACAACCACCAGCAGATTTTTCAGCAGAAACACTGCAGGACAGGAGAAAGTAAGATGATATTTTCAAAATGCTAAAAAAAATCCCCAAACTTCCAACTAAAAATAATTTACCCAACAAAATTGTCTTTAATACACGAGGGAGAAATAAAATCTTTCCCAGATAAACAAAAGCTAAGAGAGTTCATCACCACTAGGTTTGCCTTACAGGAATTGCTAAAGAGAGTTCTTTACGGTAATTAATAACATAAAACATATGAAAGGAAACTCTACGGTATAAATAATATACAGCCACATTCAGAATACTTCAGGACAGTATTGGTGGTGTGTAAGGTAATTTTTTTTGTAGCATGACTGTTAAAAGACAAAATTATTAATAGCAATTATAGCTAAAATAGTCAAGGAATACAAATTATAAAATGAGGTAAACTCTGACTTCAATCCCCCACTTTCAATAAAAGATTATCTAGAGAGAAAATTAATAAGGAATCATTGGATTTGAACAACACTTTAGATTAAATCAACCTACAGACAGATATATATAGAACATTATATACAAATACACATTCTTCTCAGGCACATGTGGAATATTCTCCAGGATAGATCATATGTTCGGCCACAAAACATCTTACAATATTTAAGAAGATTAAAATCATATCAAGTGTCTTTTCCAGCAACAGTGGGATGAAACTAGAAAAATTATTGTCATGTTCTTTATGAATTCACAAAAGACCTACATAGTAAGGTAACATGTTACATGACTCTCAATGAAAGTATGACAGCTATTCTAAACTCCAGTTTAGAAATTACAGAAAAGAAAAGTATTTGAAGTTGAATTTGGAAAATTAGATATATAACAAAATTCAACAAAAAATTGAATTTCTCTTGCCTATAAAAGCTTTTTCTGGGACATTGATTGCTGTAGGAAGAATTGTACAAAGAAAGCATAGTGATGGAAGAAAGAAGAACGTATCCTTGGAATAAAACATGGTTGGTTAAATAAAATTGACAGACATGTAAATATCAACTACAATTCTAAAAATAGTGGGTGCTATGCCTTCTGAACAAAGAGAAATACAAGAAACTGGTGAATAGTTCATAATGAAGTCAGAGGAACACAAGAAAGGATTTTTTTTTTGAACTCTGGATGAGATACAAAAGGGAAAGGCTAAGGGGCATAAAATTCAAGAGACCCAAATCACTCAGAAGAAAACATCAAAATGTAGTTGCACAAGTCCTGTTTCAGATGAGTCAAATATGTGAAATACGATACAACATATTATATAGGTTTTGAGCATGAAAATGTAATAGGCCAGGGGTTGAATGAAAAACAAACTTCAGAGATGGGTAAACTCACTCGTACTTTTCACCTCCAGAGAGGAACTTCCTTCAAATGGAGGTGATGGGTGGACATGGGCATTAAAGAGAAGTAGTAGTCTTGGTATTTTCTTTGCAAATATAGCTCTATTTCTATAGTTCTATTCCTCCAGATTTATTTGGATATTTTCTCATACCTTACCCTCCTCAACAAATACTCATTCCTCCTCTGCTTTTCTCCCATTTTCCCCTCTTTAATTCCCTTTTCTTTGCCCTAACTCCTCAAATTCCAGGCAATTTTAAATAGACATATTTCCATCAATATTGGAAGCAAAAGACAATCGTCCCTGTTTATTTTCATCTCATGGTATTACATCCTATTTTAAAAAATGCAGCGCCATGATCTCACTTTCAACTCTATCTCAGGGTTAGGTAGCTCTCAATTGTAGGTAGTTCTGGTTTTCAAGTGTACAGAATCCTACCTGGAAACAAATGGCAAAGGCCAGGATGAGCACACTCAGGATTAAAACTTTCATCCTGTCCTTTTAAGCCCCTGTAAGTAAAGAAAGAAGAGAAAAAGTCTGTTAGGTACTTGACAATGAGCGAATGACTTTAACCAAACTTCTCAGTGCACAAAATAAAAAATTGAGGGGCACTTTTAAAAACAAAAGGAATTATTTTCCTAAAGTTCAAATGTGGATGTGAAATTACAATATACAGATACATTTTTTTAAGATACCAGCAGTCTTGATAACTACTAAAAAATTAGGTTTTCCCATTTTGTTTGCTAATGAGATTAATTTTTAATTTAAATTCCTACATAAGAGTTTCATCTTTTATCAAGAATTATGCATAACTAATGGTCTCACATGATGGCTCATGCCTGTAATCCTAGTACTCTGGGAGGCCGAGGCAAGTGGATTGTTTGAGCTCAGGAGTTCAAGACCAGCCTGAGCAAGAACGAGACCCTGTCTCTACTAAAAATAGAAAGAAATTAGATGGACAACTAAAAATATATGTAGAAAAAATTAGCTGGGCATGGTGGCACATGCCTGTAGTCCCAGCTACTCAGGAGGCTGAGGCAGGAGGATCACTTGAGCCCAGGAGTTTGAGGGTGCTGTGAGCTAGGCTGATGCCACGGCACTCTTGTCTGGGCAACAGAGCAAGACTCATGTCTCAAAAAAAAAAAAAGGAATTATACATAACTAAGAAGTCCCTCACTTCCCATCACCCTTTCTCACTGCACACACACACACACACACACACACACACACACACACACACACACACACACCCGCACCCTGCTTGCATCCCCTCCCATCTCCCATCATTTGGAAAAATTGCAGTGGTGATGGTATAGAATTCTAGGATGGTGCATGGCGTGCTCTTAAGTTTGGGGATCAGTTTTGTGGAACACAGGTCCTGTATGTATGATGTGTGACATGGTGTACTATGTACTATTATGTTCCAGGAGCAGGTTCTAAAGAATCCTGAAGATTGTATGATGTTTGACTTTTCTTCTTGCCTCTAGTTTATATTTTTTAGTCTATAGGATCTTATACATTGTTTGAAAATATTTTATAAAATTATTATGTAATTGTTAATAACTTATTAGATGGCTTACACATCACAGTTAAAGATACTGAATAACCAAATCTATTTCTGACCCGTGCTAATATAATTTTGAAGAGTATGATGTTGATCTTTGTAATAATACAAGATGGTTGTATCAGTGGAAAGTGGAAAGTGTTTCCATGGTGCCAGATTATTGGGATGAGTATACAGAGCAAAGGGCTTCTGGTACCAGAATTCCGTGAAAGGAAAAAAAGAAAATAATGCAGCCTGTACCTGTCTTAGGAATGACCTAGAGAAGCTCGGTACAAATGAGTTTCAGTATCTAGCAGCTTGTGGGAATGATGGTGGGACCCCAAGTTTCAGTGGCCTTGGTGTCAACAGACCAACTTTTATTTTTTAATTTTTTATTTTTTTGAGACAGAGTCTCGCTTTGTTGTCCAGGCTAGAGTGAGTGCCGTGGCATCAGCCTAGCTCACAGCAACCTCAGACTCCTGGGCTCAAGCAATTCTTCTGCCTCAGCCTCCCGAGTAGTTGGGACTACAGGCATGCGCCACCACGCCCGGCTAATTTTTTCTATATATATTAGTTGGCCAATTAATTTCTTTCTATTTAGAGACGGGATCTCACTCTTGTTCAGGCTGGTTTCGAACTCCTGACCTCAAGCAATCCGCCCGCCTCGGCCTCCCAGAGTGCTAGGATTACAGGCGTGAGCCACCGCGCCCGGCCAACCCCAACTTTTAGAATCATCGTCAGAAAACCTCCGAAACCATTTGGTGTTTCCATCTGAGTCTGAACTGAATGAGTTTACATCATGCTCTTTCCCCACAAAAAAGAGAGTGTGGCTCAGTGTTCCTCATTTCAGTGGATGGCATGTTATTCACCCCGTGGTGTCGTCTGGAATCCTGAGTCAGTCCCGACGCTTCCCTTCATCCTCCCAGGTCTCCTCTCTGTATTTTACTGCCCAGATGGTATTTTGAATCAGTCCACGTCTGTTCTTCTTTACTAGCAGCACCTTATTCTAGTGAGTGTCATGTCTCATCTGGGCCATTCCCTAACTCAGCAAATACTTATTGATTATCTATCATATGCTGCGCGCTGTTCTAGGGAATGGGGCGATAAGGAAGAACAACATGATGTCCCTGGCCTGTTGGAGTTTTCATTCTCATGATTACCAAAATAATCTCTTAGCTGACTCACAACCCTGCTTTCAATCAACGCCATAGTCATGGTTTATATAATACACTAATTGGATTATTCTAGTTCCCTTTCACTGGTTTCCCATTGCTCTTTATCCTAAAGCCAAAAAGAAAAAGAAAAAAGCTTCAACTGGCTTACAAGGCCCCACCTCTCACTATTCTTCACTCACATCCTTCTTAGTCTCAGCCACACTGTGTGTGTGTGCGTGTGTGTGTGCGTGTGTGTGTGTGTGTGTGTGAGATCCTCTTTTCTTCCTCAAAGGCCTTTACATATTCTTATTTCACACAACCACTGCAATCAGGCTTTTAATCTTACCTACATAAAGGGACAATTCCAATGGAGTTAGTTAACGATGTGTTCGTTGTCAGAGAGAATTCCTATTTTACAGAATGCAGTTCTCTCTAGTGTTTGACAAGGAGCCCTTCCCTCTTCCCTTGTCTTCTGTGAAACCACCTTATCCTGGCTTTCAACACACCACTCTGAAATTCTTTCTTCGGTTCCTTCCTGGATTTTTTCCTCTTCCACTTACCATCAGCGTTCTCACATCAGTCCTATTTCCCCTCCCTTTATAACAGTGTCCCCGTATGAGCTCCTACGTCCGCCTGGAAACTGCCGCTAAGATGATTATTCAAGCTGGTATATCCAGCTGTTTTGTGGTCAGCTCTTTTTGGTTGTACCATTGTATCTTCAGCCAAGCCTGTCCAATATTGAACTCATTAGTGTCCCCTACCACTTCTTGATTAAGAAACCAGGCATTAATAGAGAAAAAAAAGATCCCAGAGTAAGGGTATCCTAGAAAAATTGGTGCTCTCAATACAGTTACCTTGGGAGGGGTGCCTCCTTTGGATCCTGGTCAGTACCTGCTGCTTCTTAGCCCGTCAGTCCCTGTAATACTTGATAGCTGCAGTTGTCAGGAGAACTAATTGGACGATTCTCCCATCTAATAAGGCAACCCTGCCTTTCCTATGGCCCTCCTACTTTTCCTTATTGGTTGTATTATGCATGTGAATTGTTTTAGTTTAACCCTGAAGCATTTGCCCTTTGGATTTTCCCTTCCAGGAACATTGAGAACTCTATCTTATCTTTTACATGAAAGGGATACGAATAAAATCTGCTAATTAACAAAATTTGCGAATTAACACTATGTTCTCTATGCTTATCATTCATTTTAAGAAACCTATGGCTCAGTTTCTTATTTCTTATTATTCTAGTTATAGAATAACATGTTGTGAAATGTTTCAAAACTTTTGGAATTTGATCAACTATATCTTTACAGTTTACTTCAATATTCTAAAGTTTAATGGAATTGAAGAAGAGATCAATTTCTGAAATAATAAGAAAATATAAATAATCTTGGGTTAAATACATTTAAGCACTGAAATCCAATGTTCCCATGTTTAGGGGGATTTGTGAAATATGTCTACCCTCCTGTACTTCCATTCAACTCCCTCAAAACCTTCTGGACAACCCAAATTTTGAAGAACATACATTAAATCACCTACTAAGCTACTTTCTGAATACTTCACTTGCTGTGATCATGTACATGAGAAATACAGATAGTTTTCATTTGGCATGATAATTTTTATTAATTTTATACTGATTTATTTACTATTTTCATGCATTCATCTACATTAAACCACACATAAGAGCAAATGAAAAATGCACTGGTTCTAAACAAATATACCTGTGAGAAATTACCAGTGTATTTGAGAACAAAAAATGCAAAAACTTTTGTGTTGAACTTGGGATAAGAAGATCTAGGTTTAACTCTTAGCTCTGTCATTTTATTACTATTTGACCTTGGTAAACTTATCTATAAATGCCATTTTTATGATCTATAAAATGAGAATCATCCCTTTACTATTTACCTGAATAAGTTGATGTCAAATTAAATTAGAAAAGTCATGAGAACACTTTGTAAACTCCATAGTATTATGTAAAAATATTGTTTATAATTGAACTTATTTGTGCATTGAATTTTCCCACTAACTCATTATTTGTAGACATATTTAATATAACTCTTAATCTCATCATTACTGGATTTGGAATGACAACTTTGATTCCTTTATTCATTCAACAGATATTCACTGAATATTCAGTCTCTACTAGGCACTGTGAATTCGATAGGAAACAAGACAGTTCCACTTCCTGCCTTGAGGGGCCAATGATTTATCTGAAAGAGACATAACACAAACACAAAATACCATCTGTGATTCACTGATCTCTGATTAGCTCAGCAAGTGTGTTTCCACTCAACCATTTCTCTTGGGCAACCTTTCTCCATTCACCTTCTCTTCTGAAAACTTTGTGAAGATCAAAAGTCGGGATTTGGCTATGCTTGAATCACTTTGTGCCTGCATGATAATCAATATCATAATAAGGGCTGCGTAACAACAATATGCAATGTTTTCTTTTCTGAGAATTGAGGTAATCACTTTAAAGTTAACAAAATTATGTATACTCATGACTGTTCATTGGTTTGACTCATAATAAGGCTTGTCACCTTTCTCTTTTAAGATTCTTTCTCTTTTAATGATTAATTGTATATATTCTCCTTTTCAAAGTCAATATTATTTTAGGAGCTCAAACATATGGTTTTTATTTTGATTGGATATTGGAATACAGTAGAAAGGATGCCAGAAGGTAAGGACTTTGTCCTGCATATTCCCCAAATTTGAGTCTATATTTAATTATACTTAATTTTGTACAGCAGATTCTCATATGGACTCTATCACATGACATTCTAAGCTTAATGTTTATATAAATTTACTCAGGCCTTCTGCTATGTGGACTCAAGAATATCCAGGAAGTTTTAGGAAAGTAGAATAGCACTGCAATAAAAATGGGAGTACACATATCTTTTCAGTATACTGAATGCACATCCTTTTGATATATACCCAGCAGTGGGATTGCTTATTCATATAATAGTTCTATTTTCTATAAACTAATTTTAAAAATTATTTTTATTTTTTATTTCAGCATATTATGGGAGTGCAAATATTTATGTTATATAAATTGCCTTTGTCCCACCAGAGTCAGAGCTTCAAGCTTGTCCATCCCCTAGATGGTGTACACAGCACCCATTAGGTGTGTATATACCCATCTCCTCCCCTCTCCCATCTGCTCAACACCTGATGAATGTTACTACTATATGTGCACGTAGTGTTGATCAGTTAATACCAATTTGATGGTGAGTACATGTGGTGCTTGTTTTTCCATTCTTATGACATTTCACTTAGTAGAATGGGCTCCAGCTCTATCCAGGATGATACAAGAGGTGCTAGATCACCATTGTTTTTTGTGGCTCAGTAGAACTCCATTGTAGACATATACCACATTTTATTAATCCACTCATGTATCAATGGGCACTTGGGTTGTTCCTACATCTTTGCAATTGTGAATTGTGCTGCTGTAAACGTTTGAGTATAGGTGTCTTTTTTATAGAGTATCTTTTTTTCCTTTGGGTGAATAAGCAGTAGTGGGATTGCTTGATCAAATGGTAGTTGTACTTTTAGCTCTTTGAGTTATCTCCATACTACTTTCCATAGAGGTTGTACTAGTTTGCAGCCCTAGGCAAAGAATTTATGAAGAACACTCCAAAGCAATCACAGCAACAACAAAAATAAATAAATGGGACCTGATCAAGTTAAAAAGTTTCTGCACAGCGAAGGACACATTCAATAGAGCAAATAGCCTACAGAATGGGAGAAAATATTTGCATGCTACATATCTAATAAAGGGCTGATAACTAGAATCTATAAAGAACTCAAGCAAATCAGCAAGAAAAAAAATCAAACACTGCCATTAAAAAGTGGGCAAAAGACATGAACAGAAACGTTTCAATATAAGATAGACTAATGGCCAAGAAGCATATGAAAAAATGCTCAACATTTCTAATCATCAGGGAAATGCAAATCAAAACCATAATGAGATACCAATTAACTCTAGTAAGAATGGCTTTTATCAAAAAGTCCTAAAACAACAAATGTTGGCATGGATGCGCAGAGATAGGAACACTTGTACATTGTTGATGGGTAGTTCTATTTTTAGTTTGTTTAGGAATCTCCTTACTATCTTCCACAGTGTCTGTATTCCCACATGCAGCATACGAAATTTTTCTCTTTTTCATACCCTCACCAACACTTGTTATCTTGTCTTTTTAATAGCCATACTAACATGTGGGTTAAAATCTCATTGCGGTTTTTTGATTGGCATTTCTCCAATGGTTGGTGTTGTTGAGCAACCCTTCATGTACTTGTTGGCCACTCTTTTGTCTTTGGAGAAATGTCTATTTATGTCCCATGTCCATTTTTTAATCAGATTGTTTGTTTTTCTGGTATTGAGTTTTGTGTGTTCTTTATATATTCTGGATATTAACCTTTATCAGATATATGGTTTATAAATATTTTCTCCCAATCCCTGGACTGCCTTTTCATTTTATTGATTGTTTTCTTTGCTGTGCAGAAACTTTTTAGTTTGATATAGTCCCATTTACTTATTTTTGATTTTATAGTTAGAGCTTTTGTTGTAATATCCAAAAAATTATTGCCAAGGCCAATGTCAAAGAGCTTTCCCCCTGTGTAATCTTCCAGGAATTTTATGGTTTCACATCTTATGTTTAGATCTTTTATCCATTTTGAGTTGATTTTTGTATATAAGGTAAGACATAGGTCCAATTTCATTCTTTTGCATGTGGATATTCATTTTACCTAGCAATATATGTTGAAGAGAGTGTCCTTTATTTTTGGTGCCTTTGTTGAAAATTAGTTAACCATATATGCCTGGCTTTATTTCTAGGCTCTTTATGGTGTTCCATATATATATGGACCATATATCAGTTTTTAACGAGCCTAGACTTTAAAGAAAGACTATCTGTGTACAAATCTCAGCTCCACTTGATCAAAATTACTTCATTTCTCTTTCTTTCATATTAATAACAACATGATAATAGCATGTAGTTCATGAGTACATATTAAATGAATAAACATGTATAAACAAATAGATTGGCATATAGTTTTTGCTGTATAACTGTTGATTGTTTATTATTATGAAATATTGTTTGTATCATCACAATAATTTTTATGGCATTTTGTATATAGTAGGTGATAATTTGAATAAATGAAATAAATTTTACTTCTTCTACATATTTACTTTGTTTTTTAAGAAATTATTATTATTATTAATGGTCATAGCAAGTGAGGCCTAGCCATGCCATGTTTCTGATCATGCCTTTCTCCCAGACTCCCACATTTGAATGAGAGAGCAGGTGAAAGCCTCTGAATCACATCTAGTAATAGCACATCTGTTGAGGGTTCCAGCAGAGAATTAGATGGATGATCAGAAATGAGTTTGTAAAGGCTGAGTGATTTGTATTTCACCTGACATGTTACATATGGACCAAGCACATAACTGACCTTCTGATTTTCCTTACTCTATTTGTTTAGGGCAAACACTATGTCATATGCTTGGACTTTGAATATTCATCAGTTTTTCTAGGTTGGAGAATCTCAATTCCAGAAGCTTTTTGGTGTATAGGGGATGTTTGTGCACGTGTATGTGTGTGTGTGTTTGGACAGAGGTGAGACTGTGGCTTCCAGTCTGCAGGAGACTGGACAAGCATGTCTAGAGTCTCTATCAATCCATATAATTTTGCCACATATCCACATTTATAGTTGTGGACACTTGTAGCTTGCCTGTGCCTACAGTTGTGGATGGACACTTGTAGCTTGCCTGTGCCTACAGTATGCTGTTGGGAATAATTTAGACTAAAGTTAGCAATACATTTAGGCACTTAAATTTAATGCTAACTCTGTAGTTTATGTGCTCCCAAGGATCACTTTGTGGTCCTCTGGAGTGGAACACTGTGGGTTAGCTGTTCTCTGGTCCCGGTAACTTAGAGGTAAGGTTAGATGCCCCAGCGTCATCCTAGAGAAGAAATTATTAATCAGTATTAGATCGTGGGCCACTTTGAGAAACTGCTGAAAACTATGAACTCTGCCTCCTGGTAAACTTGTGTACTTCAACTCACAGTAAATTTGCCTTAGAATCTCAAGATTTTAAAGATCCCTGAGTTATTTTCACAAATTCATTTCAAGAGATCCAGTAGCATTCAATTGGCTTTATTTTGCAAGAATCAAAATATTAAATGTGGCGTGAATGTAAAACACAAGGAGAGAAGAGAAAGGAGCTGGCTCTGTGAAAATCACATTTTCTTTTGACTGAAGGCAGGCAAATGGCTGAAGAAGAGTTTGAAGTCATCATTTGGTTTCAGCAAAACCTATGAAAATAATGGTAGTTTAGGAATTTAGCACATAGTGTGTTAAAAGTTCTCATGTAGGCTTTTATTTAGCTTATATAATTTTACTCTTATGTCTGTATCCAAGGAGTTTGTCAAATTAAATTTAAATATTTAAGATTGACATATAGTGAAATGAAAGTAATAGACTTCACCTAATATTTGCAGAAAGCAACCTCTTTACCTGCTTCTTTTTTTTTTTTTTTTTTTTTGAGACAGAGTCTCACTTTGTTCCCCAGGCTAGAGTGAGTGCCGTGGCGTCAGCCTAGCTCACAGCAACCTCAATCTCCTGGGCTCAAGTGATCCTCCTGCCTCAGCATCCCAAGTAGCTGGGACTACAGGCATGCGCCACCATGCCTAGCTAATTTTTTGTATATATATATTTTTTAGTTGGTCAATTAATTTCTTTCTATTTTTAGTAGAGACGGGGTCTTGCTCAGGGTGGTTTCCAACTCCTGACCTCGAGCAATCCGCCCGCCTCCGCCTCCCAGAGTGCTAGGATTACAGGCGTGAGCCACCGCGCCCGGCCTACCTGCTTCTTTATAAGTGATATTATATAGTGGTTTTAATTTAGAAACTTAGGTTCATGAGTTTTATACAAATGTTAACTATTGAAATAATTATTACTCCATTAAAAACATAATCATGTAATATATTTTAGATCAACAAAATATATAATAACTACATGTTAAATTACTTGCTTTCATGTGTCAACATTCATTTTTTTATTTTGTTTTCTAAAATTTAATAAGCCAAATTTTCTTCCAGCTTATTATCTTCTTCTTAACAGATGTTCTGTTAAATAGCAAGTAAATAACACAATTTACAAATTGATAGTCTAAGAAAATCACGGTGTTTTCTGTTTTTTTCCTGCAAGTTAGCCTATTTGGAATTAGATGACATGGTATATATACTCCACTATCTGAAATTAAACAGGTTTGGTTTGGCTCTCATTTTGTACTTTTTAGCTGTGATAATTTACTTAATACCTTTAGGCCTATTCCTTCTTTATTCCTAAATTTGAGATGGTATTCAAATTTGTTGCATATGGTTGTTATAGGAACCAGCTAACATAATTACATACTGTTCTTATCATTTGGTAAAGACTTAAGGTATAAGTTAAAAATGAATGTTAATATTTATTAATTTTACTTTACCTTTTCAATACATTACACTTTATGGATTGATCAGTTTTTAAAATTCTTTCACGTATGCATTCTCTCTTGAGCCTCACAGCAACCAGAATTATGAGAAAGTAAAAGTTCAGCGAGAATAAGGACCAGACCTTGGTCGTTAGGCAAGAAGATGGAAGAAGTGGCCTTCTCTGGTCTAATGCTAGTTACATATCATATGACAGGCCATTGTGTGGTATTTTAGATCATAAAACGTATAGGCAGTCTGATGGACTGGAAGTATTTGTTGGAAAGAAATTCAAGATTTTGTTAACTTTCTCCACAAATTACCCTGAATTTTTGGCCATTTTCTATTTTATTAATCTTTCTCTTTATTTAACTTCTTCCCATAAGTTTCAAATTATTTTAGGCTCTGTCATTATCCATTGATCCACATAATAAACAGGGATATTTGCATCACACTCAATTTTCTGAAAGCACCGTTTTAATATTTATGTGTTTTTCAAGTTAAGCATGGTAATTCTTCCATGGGTTTATCTTAGAATAGGAGAAATTTGAAATGTCTAACTTCAAGGGTCTTTTCAGAAATGATATCTGAAATAAAGGAATGCATGGGAAATGTATTATTCCCTTCACTATGTTCATACCAAAATGAGAGTATAGGAGCATTATTAGGAAATTAAAATTTATTTAAACTCATATTCTATATAATTGGTTCTAAGAAAATTTATTTTTGAGATAAAAAAATCATGAAAGTGTTAGCGTTTTGCTCTACTGTCATAGTTTGTGCGTGGATAGGGATGAAATAAACCTAATAGGTTTTTTTTTTTTCAAAAAAAATTTGATAACAAAATCTCCAATTTTCTTCATTTTGTGAAATAAATTTTTTTTTCTTGGAACAGACCCTAGTGTTATAGCCATGCTGTGGTTCTGCCAAATCAAAAATGTAAGTACCCTATTTTGCCTGTTCCCGTTAATTGGTATTGTTTTGAAATTTATGATTATATTGATGAATCCATGTTTCTTTGGATTGTTCATTTTATTTTTGCTCATTTACCTGTTGTCTTCTTTGATGTTTCCTTAGTGTTTTTATGCCACGGTTGAAGTAACTGGGACTGCAGTAGTCTCTGGGGTGCTTGTGGTGATGGAGTCTGAGGAAGTGAGGTACTGTGAGGAAGTGATGGACTCTGAGGAAGCTTCCGGAAGGACTACGCTGTTCACCACTGGTTCAGTGGCAAGAATTGGTGTAGGCTCAATAGTAGCAGTGGTGGTGATGGTGGGGATGGTTGTTTTAGCCTCAATTTTCTTTGGAGGAATGGCAAAAAGTGATGCATGTCGGTGTGGGTGGCGTGCCATGGTGGGTGAGTGAATATTTGGCAGGACTTGCTGCTGAGGAATCTGGGCATGTGGCATATATACAGCTGGTTTTGCATAATATGTGTGAGGCATATATGGACTATTAATCAGTATAGCTGGTCTACGTTGGTAGAAATTTGGTTCATAATGAGGGTAGCTATTCAGCATATAAAGAATTGGGACATATGAAACTGTTTTCTGATTGAACAATCTTTCATTATTCTCACGGCACTGCAAAAAGAAATAAGTTATGCAGAATAATATTACAAACCTGAATGTAAAGATATCTTCAATCAGCATTTTTTGAGATAATATAGTATTTGACATTGAGAAAGCACTATATTGGAAGTAGTGAACCCAGAAATTATATTATTTTACAAAGTATGGATTTATACTTTTCCCTTCTACTTCATGATTTTCACTATTATAAACTATTTTCAATACTATAAAAATATTTGCTTCAGACAAATTAGATGAGGTAATTCATAATGTAAACCACACTGCCCAGAGTTTGGCATATGTGTGATAAGTGATCTAAGTACAGAGTCTAAAAAACTCAGGGAGAACTTTGACATGTAATACACATGTGGACACACATGATCACACACATATACATATGTAATCTCACCACATATTTGTAATTTCACACAGATTTTAGTAATCTGGAGATTAGTCCGAATGCACATTTGTTTTTTTTCTAAGTTAATTACAGCATAATAGTAAAATACTATGATGTGGAGGGATTTCTGGATTTAGACTTTGGATTTTCTTTTCAGTTTAATTTTCTCCACAAAGATCAGATAGGGAGTTTCTATTTTTATCTGCCTGCGTTCTATCAATTACATGTAGCCATAAAAATTTGTTAGTAAATTTTTCATATGAATAGAAATAAATCAAGAAAATTATGTACAAAGCTTCCATTTCTCAAAAAAAGAGACATATTTAAAGGTATTCAAACATGTGGGAAACAAAAAGGGGAAGTAAAAACAAGTGTATGAGAAGCATTCAAAAATGAGTCAGAGAGGAATCTTTTCCTGAATTTTAAAAAGTGGACAGAAGAGATATTAAGCTTTACTTTTGTTTTCATTTTTCCCCCCAATATCAATGCTAAGGAAAAAAAAAAAAAACCTTTCTCTTGGTCTGATAGCCTTAAAACATGGCATGTAATTCAAGATAATACCTGCAGAGATAATGCCTATAGAGAAAATTTATTTCTCTATAAAATAAAACAATATATTTCTCATATTGTTAAATATACATGAAAACCAAAGATACATGAGTTGGGTTATGCAATGAAACCAAGACTTTCAGATGAACATCAAGGTTAATTCACATTATCTGTTGCTTAAGTGATTTTTTTTTTTTTTGCAAAGATTATTAGATTACTTTATGGAGAATAATTATTTATTTACTTTTGAGACAGAGTCTCTCTCTGTCACCCTGGTTAGAGTACAGTGGTGTCATTGTAGCTCACTACAAACTCAAACTCAAACTCAAACTCAAGCTATCCTCTTGCCTTAGCCTCTCAAGTAGCAGGGACTACAGGTGCATGCCACGTTGCCCAGCTCATTTTTCTATTTTTAGTAGAGGCTAATTTTTCTATGTTTAGTAGAGACAGGGTCTTGCTCTTGCTCTTGCTCAGGCTGGTCTTGAACTCCTGAGCTCAAGCAATCCTCCTGCCTCAGCCTCTCAGAGTGCTAGGATTGTAGGTATGAGCCCTGAGCCCAGCCTTACATATTTAGTTATTAGATAGAAGGCACTTTAATATGATTGATTTTTTAGAATATTATATCTTAGAATTCATATCTCTAATAGAAATAATTAAAACAAACTTACTGCTGATCGTTCCTGGTTTTGCACCACTGCAGCCTGGGGAGTTCCAGAAAAAGAAATAATAAGAAATAAGAAATAAAAAAAGGAAAGCAGACTTGTTTTGTTTTGTTTTGGCTTAGAAAAATACCTTTTGTCTTAAAAACAAAGCTTTTTTTGTTTTCATTTTCATTTTTTGTTTCTTTAAGACAGAGACCCCCTCTGTTGCCTGTGTTAGAGTGCAGTGTTGTCATCATAGCTCACTGCAACCTCAACCTCCTGGGTTTAAGCGATCCTCTTGCCTCAGCCTCCCAAGTAGCTGGGACTACAGGCGCACACAACCATGCTGCCTGGTTAATGTTTGTATTTTTTGTAGAGACAGGATCTTGCTATGTTGGTTAGGCTGGTGTGGAATGCCAGGCCTAAGGAATCATTCTGCCTCAGCCCCCCAAAGTGTTGTCATCCCAAAGGATTACAGGCATGAACTGCCTTGCCTGGTCCCATTTGAATATTTTAAAATATTTTTCATGATTATTTAATCTATGAGGCCTGCGAACTAATCAAGAAGCAACAGCAATCTACTGATTAAAATAGTAATAATGAACTTCATATTTAACTTGTCCTTAAATATCACCACCCACAAAAAAAAAAATTCTCTGTTGAAAATAATCTGATCATATGACCTTTTTGCCAACAAATACACATATTTTCTTAAATGAAAAATATGGATAACCTATAATCAGTTTGTACTAAATATATGTTGTTAAAAATTAGAGGAGAATTGAGCATATTTTCCTTTGCTCTCATACCATGATAATTCATGACGTTACTTAGAAGATTTAAAATATTGCTTCTTGCATAACCTTAATATATAAATGACATATAAATAATAGTGTTTTTAAAATCATCTTTCATTTGTTTTTATAGTTTTTTTCTTAATTCTGGATTGTAATGTGCATAGAAAATCAAGAATGTGGAAACAATTTTATAGACGTGCATATATAAAGCTTTGAAAATCTCCCAAAGGTTTTATAAACTTTTGAGATGAGATGATAATATTAAATATTCTTAAATTGACAGTTCTAGTTTAGGATATTTCACACATATTCCTTGGGTATAAAATGACTCTAGAAACCTTTTGGAAGCTGTGGGTGTGGAAAAATCATAGATTTTATAAGGGAATAAAATTCAGGGTGTGTTGAGACAAAGACTTGTTTTTCTCTAAATGTATTAAATCATTAGTTTAAAATTAAAATAAATAAGTATTATAGAAACTTTATCTACAATCAAAAATTTTTATAAACTAAATACTTAAAACAATATCAACCTATATTATATATTCCCACTATCTGCTTGTATAAAAAATATCCTGCTTTTTCTCAAGAAACATGATCTATTATGTCTCCATTTATCTCATAGTTTTCATACTGATATTTTTATGGTTGAAAAATAAGTGATCAATGATTATGTCATGAAATGTTTCTTCTTTATTGTTATCTACTTAGGATAAAATTTTAATTGTAGATAGAGAGATGAATAACATCTGTATACCAATGGTCCTTTAATAGTTTTTATTGATTCTTTAGTTTTCCAAAAATATGACTGGGGACAAAAGTTCTTTGATAGGAATTATCAAACTGTTTTGCAGAAAAGTTGTGCCAACTTATAATGCTGTGAGTTTGTATAGTTGATCATATAATTGCTAGTAAAAATATTATCTTAACTATTTTTATTTGGGGGCAAGGTGATAAATTAGCACCTAAAGGATGGTATCACAGTGTTGATTTCATTTGTGCAATTTTGACTACTCATAAGATTGAGTGGTGGTAAATCAATAAACTTTAATTTTTATTTCGTGTTATTTGTTCATGTCCATGGGACTTGAGGCCTTTGTAAAATGTGGGGTGCCTGGGGGATAAAGTAGTAGGCACAAGAAGCTCAAGAAGAGGTTGCAGAAGAGCAGGTGGTTGTGGATCATTTAAAGATGTAAATTTTAACTGCTACCACTCAAAGAGAAAACCAAAGTTCCAAATGTGCAGGTGGCCACCAATAAAATGTAATTCCAAAGAATAGATGACAGAGAAGAAATGCAAAAGTTATAGTAATTAAAATTTTTAAAAAGTAATTTTGACTCCAAGAATTTACCTAGTAGAATTTTTTACTAGGTATTAACTTTAAAACCAGTCTAAACTTAATAATAACTGAATCCAGAAACAAAGACTAATGTCCTCCAAAATTTTACAGTCAAGGAGGGAAGACATAGACTGTTGTCTCTGTTTGCCTCCTCTTTCTTGCTGTTGGCAAATACAGTTCCATGAATTCCTGGATGAATGTGAAAATAAAACATGATGATAGCCAAAACAGCAATGAAAACAAGTCAAAAAATTGTAAGAAAAAAAAACCTTTTTCTTGGTCTGATAGCCTTAAAAAATGCATGTAATTCAAGATAATGCCTGCAGGCCTTACAACTGTTTAGGGACATGGATCCCTGGAAAGGCCTAATAAAAGATAAAATAATTATCTGAATGTTAAAGGTAGAAAGAAGGGTCAAGGTCTTTGAAACTGGTGGAAAAGCTTAACCAAACTCCTGATCTTTTCAGGATCTAGTTCCTAAAGAGACTGGAGTCTGGGTGAGATAGAAATTTAATTAACATAATTTCTGATTCTAGACTATGATTTCTGTATTTATTCTTATGAATTATCTTTAGATTATTTTATAATTTAAAAATATTTTCAATATCATTTCCCCCCAATGTATTTTCTCTATAGTATGAGAATTTTAAAGGTTTTCTATACATGAATGTGATTTCTTAATTCATCAGAACTAAATGGATATCCAGAAGAATATGATTTTAATTTCATAATAGAAATCAATATCAAGATAAATTTACTTTTAAGGAAATATAGCAAGTATGCAGCTATTTTGTTTTATGAAGTGCAACTGCATATAGAAATTTGCATAATTAGAACCCTTACATAAAAGTTTCTTAAAGTCTAAATAAAAATTTATTATATGAAATTAACTCACCAAAAAAGGCAGGGTTGATACCAGGACATTCACAACTAGAAGAAAATGCTTCATTATTGCACCTAAAAATAAATTTTAAAAAATTAAAAGGATTATTTCTAACAATTTAGGAGTGTTTTGGATGCAATGTTTGCTTTGGTTAAGAAAAAAAAAAGTAAATTTACAGGTAGATTTAGCCAATGTGAAAAATCTATTTTAACAAAAGTGTGAGAAAATCAAACTTGGGGTAAAAAAAATTTTGAATTTAATTTTTGACAATAATAATGGAATTATCATTGCAAGTTTAATTATCTACTCATTTAATATATACCAAGAACCTACTAGGAACAAGGTACTATGCCAAATGTTGAGATTATCAAGGTTAATCTGATACAAGTATCATCAATTTAACAAGCCAAATTTTTATCCAGCGTCTTTTCTTAACAGATGTCTTATTAAATAGCAGCTAATACAAGTTACAAGAGCTCATTCAATCTGAAATGCAGGAGTTAATCCCTTTGTTTACAAAGAGTAGGATGGCTGCAGTGGCCGAGCTGTTTTCTTTTTCCGCCCCTCCCCAGCCTGACGAGCTGCCTGGGACTTGCCCGTGATTTTCTTACTATACTCCGGGTGATCCCCAGGTACTCCAGGGCCGACAGGGGACAAGTTTACAGGCTCAAAACAATATGAAACCTTAAAAGCCTAACCGAGAGCCTGCTGTGCAACCCCAGCCGAAATAGCTCAGTTGGGAGGGTGTTAGACTGAAAATCTGAGAGCCCCTGGTTTGATCCCTGGGATGCTGCTCTAGCACAAACTGAGCCCATTTTTATCCGCGCGCTTGGAGGCGCATTGAAACTTCTGGCACTTTGGGACCAGCCTTTTAAAAAACTATGCAAGGGTCTACTGAGCCATATACTGATTTTTTCTCTCGCCTTAAAAAGGCGGTTCAGAGGAGCGTTAGTTCCACAGAGGCTGCTACTATTATCCTACAGTCTGTGGCTGTGAAAAACGCTAATCCTGACTGTCAGAAAATTCTGCGCCCGCTAGAGGCTGGTGGCCCACTCTGGGTGAATATGTAAGAGCCTGCGCGGTGTGGGGGCGCTGCCCACCAGGCCACTAAGAGACTTTGAGAAACACACTAGGACCACTCTTCTCTTCTGACAGTAACTTTGCTAAACTTCAGCCAAGAATATCATGCATGGTGATGCTTTATTCAATGCTATACCTCAAACTTTTCTTTTTCTCAGAATCCAGGATTTCGTAGGATACTTGTATATATGGAAAACAAACAAGTTTATATTTTTGGACAGGAAAGTATGTATAAAAAACTATTTTAACAATCCAATGTTTCCATCAAGCAAATGATCATATGTACAATTTTTTCTACCTTATTTCATCTCATTGTTCTTAGTGTGCTTCAGTAATACAGGTTAATATTAAACATAATTATTTATGACTTTGTGCAATGTTAAATTTTTTAAATCTATCAACTTCTTAAAGTTCATTCTAAGTTGCATATTATAATGGTCTCAAATGTTATTTTACCTGCCCAATATATATTTCTTTCTTTTCAAGATAATTTCATACATCATTTGACTTACCTAATTGCTAAATAATATATGTGTGGACTGTTATTGACAGTACTTGTTTTAAAAGTCATACTTATTCAAGGCAATCAAAAAAATTTTTTTTTCCACTAAGGTATTTTCTTTCAGGTAGCTTGATATAGCAGTAAAACTTAAAAATTACACACTAAACTTTGTATCTATTTTAAGTAATATATGTAAGACTTAAACATAAATGTTTTATTATTTCTTATATAAAGTGTTAAATTAATTGATACCAGATTCCACTTGTAATCTAAAAAAGTGAGAGGCAAATGGACTATAACAATATAGGAGTATTATATATACACACAAATGTAATATTTGTCCTCACTCCTTGGTAAGTTTGTGTATATAACTTATAAATATACACATGTAACATACAAATGTATAACATATGTATGTGTGTAATGCTATTTGCATATACTTACAATGTATGCATATATGTTAATCTATATAAACAATTATAATGTTTATGTATCATATATAATATGATGTATACTACAACTAATTATAATCTATAGTATCCACTATATGCTATATAATATGTATATAAATATATGATCATACATCATATATAAATGTCAAAATATAAGCAAATGATATATATAATAACACTATAAAATTGTGTACATTCTGTGATGCACAATTAAAAACACTCAATAACTTTTAAAAGCTCCTTAGAGATATAAATTGGCTGGGACCGACATTAGGTATACCTACTTACATTTTGTAACATTTATTTGCTACATTAGAGGGAAGCTCAGCTCTCAACAGTCCTCACTCTCTTTCCCCACAAGCTAAAGAAGAGCTGCAATTCATGGAGCAACGTCTTAGCTCTGGATTTCTTACCTTTCTTCAGCCTTCCTGTCCAATTATTCTCTACCTTTTTCATAAATATCATTCTCCTACAGGTTGCCTGGGCCAAGGTGCTAGCATCCTTAAATGGTTGTTTTTAGCAAATAATTAAAATAAAAAACTTAAACTTGTTCATTTAATCACCAGGGGTTGACGACAAAGCCGTCAGTGGTCTGGACGAGATCTCAATAAAATAGTTACAAATTTGAGTTCCAAAGATATTCTAACTAAACTAGAGCTTTCTTCTGCCTGGCAAGTAGCATGTGTGATTCTTTACTTGTAGCTTCTGTTCACAATGCCTCAGCTAAGCGCGCCTTCCATCGTACCAATGCTAAAGGCCTTCAACAACGATTTTCTCTTTACAGAAAAATAGGTTTGTGCTATTGTTCGCTCGTGTTCTGCCTGTGCCCCCTCACTCTTCCTTCTTTCCCCTCTCGGTGTAACCCACAAGAGTTGTGTAGTAATCATATTTCGCAGATGGATGTTACCCACGTTGCATCGTTTGGGATTATTACTCATCTTTATTTCTGTTTTGCAGTCATGGGATAAACAGATAACGCTCCAGCTTATACCTCTCAAAAACTTGTTGACTTTTTAACATTATATTCTATCCAACATATTACTGGAATTCCTTTTAACAGCCAAGGGCAAGCCATCATCAAACATGCCAATCATACTCTCAAGCTTATATTACAAAAAAAAAAAATAAGGGAGGGGGAGTCAAGGAATCTCATCATCAACATTTACTTCGTGCTCTCTATACCCTTAAATTTTTAAATTTTTGGCAGGACTTGCATGCCTCAGCAGTAGAGCATCATTTTGCTTTTTCACCTCCTTTGCAAAAGGCCTGGGATCCTGTGCACGTTGCTGCCCCTACTGGTGGATGGATTAAAATAAAAGTTTTACCATGGGGTCGGAGGTATGCTTATGTCTCCACAGAGCAAAGTTGTGAGTGGGTTCCTGTGCACCACCTCAGGTGACGGTATCCTCAGCAAGAGGCCGCTTGAGAAGAAAATGCTGACTACCACTGCGTCAGGCAGCACACGCACATTACAGACCATAGCGAATGATTAGCAGGAGGCATAACACCAGAGTCAGCCACCTACAGTGTGGTCAATCACAGACTTCTTTTTAATTCACATGAAGTGATACAACCCACCCTCCCACACATACACAAGAAAATACTCTGCAAAATGATACTAATTCTTCCCTTTTTTGCATAAACAGAAATAACACAGATATGACCATACTTTATATATCAGCTATTTAAACCAATAGTACTTACATTTGCCCTCACTCCTTGGTAAGAAGAAATGATTTGTGAAATGGTAGAACTATTCAGCTCTCATTAGTATTTGCAAGGTATGTTTTAAAACAATAATTATACTATAACAAAGAAAATTATGACTTTTAGGTAGAAATAAAATTTGAAAGTAAAGGGTCAATTTGGATCATTATTAGGGGTCCAACTTTCTGAGAAGTTGAGTCTTCAGATTTGTCTATAGGAATAGGTTCATTGTCTTGAATACCTTCCTATTTAGCATTCACAATGTCTTCTACAGTTTAGCCAGTATCAAACCTTGACTTTAATACAAAGTAAGGTTAAAAATAAATTCAATCATATTACCCTTCAGAATCTAAGATGTAGATTAGACATTAATATTAAAACAATGCTGGGACATATTCGAGCTTGCTAATAAAGGCTAAAATAAAGAAAATATGATTATAAAATAACTTTGATGAGGTCTCAATTACTGTGACAAGGATCACTGTCTCTGGGCATTTCAGTAACATTACCTTTCCTTGTGCCTGTCAAGTCTTGCTTGGCAGTAGGTTGAGTTGGCCTGTCAGCTGTAGAGAAGAACCAAGATAAACAAATGGAGACTAATTAAAGGCTATTAGTACCTTGAGTCACGCTATTCTATTTCCCTCCTACTTTTTACCCAATAAGATGATGACTAAAAGGAAAGATTTGACAATAGCAGGGTCATCTTTGGGTCAATCTTAGTTAATGAAATGCGGAGGGGAAAATAGAGTTGTCATTCATAACGCTTGAAAAAAAAAGCTATTCATATCTTTTTGTTCCACTGATGAATTCTACCATATATTTGAGAAAGAAATAATATAAATTTTGCACAAAGGCTTCCAGAAACTTAGAGAGGAAGACACAGTTTCTAACTCATTTTATGAGGACAGTATCATTCTTTTTAAAAAAAATTTATATATTTTTAGAAAATGAATCTTTTAATTTTTTATAAAGAAATATAGAAGAATTTTTTAAAAATTTATATTCATGATCAACTAATATCACCGATTTGAATTTAAAACAATTGCTTAAAGGAAAAATAGCCACAATACTTTAATACTTTAAATAGTTTTTTTTAGTTTAAGAACCTGGATTTCAAGTGATACTACATGGATGGGCTGTGGTTGGTTTTCCTCATTCCACAATCACACCTATTGATTTTTAAAAATTAGAAAACGGATCACCTCTTACATATTTCAAAACATTTCCTTACAAATTAAATCCATACATGAAACATTTCAATCGATATGATGTAGGAGCCGATTGCATTTAAGCTGCAGCATATATTCTTCGGTATGAATTTAATACCTACTTATTGATTGATTAATTCTTATGAATAAACTTTTTTAGAGTTTTAAATTTCAATAATATTGGTGAACAGTTTGGAATGTAGAATATTAAATTATTGAGTTGGGGATAATTGTTGTTCAAGGAAGCTTGTTCTAACTTGGAGTATAAATTATACTATCAATATGGTGGATATTTGGGTAAAATATACCAAAACAAAAAAATTGCTTAGATAGTTTAGGAAAGAATATTTTCTTTTACTTGTGTTTCTTTTTTTTTATTTTTTTATTTTTTTATTTTGGACGAGGTTCTGGGGCCCCAAGAGTGAGGGGCCCCAGAAGTCGCTCTTACTTGTGTTTCTGTAAAAATAATAATAACTGTGACTTCATTTTGGCTGTGAAGTTCTGACCAGACTGAGGTATTTACAGGAATCAATGTAGGACTGCCAGAATACAAACAAGAAATAATATTGGCATTGTAGTTATGTCTCTATTCCTGTCTGTTTCTTAGAATTGTTTCATGTCTTAGAAAGCTGGAAACAATGTTCTGAACCCTAGAATACTTATTCAACTTGTACAGAGTAAGTTGAGATTTTCCTTTTCTCAGAATAATTGGTTACTACCGGTCAAGGAGAGATGGCTGAGTTTCAGAACTGCTAAACAAGTTGCTAATGTAGTAATACCAGCCATTCTATCTGAACTATTTAGCCACAGAGTTTTCCTTTGGTTGTCAGGGTACATAGTTGGAATATTATGGTCTGGTCAACCCTTAAATTCTGAAAGTGTTCTCTTTCACGTGGTAATTTCTCAGCCATTGATTTAGAATCATGGGAATAATATTGATTTTCAGCTGAGTGTTTAATTATTTAGTTCACAAATACCATAGACTCAGAATACTTTGAAAAACATTGTTTTAGCAGGAAAATATATGAAGTCTGTCCGAAAAGTATCCAGCCATCGTTAATATAATATATAATATTATGTGGCTGGATACTTTCTGGACAGAACTCACATTTCAAGAACACCTGGGAATGCTAGGAATCTTTCTCTCCCATTGAAAGAAAAACACTTTTACAGTAGGATCCCCCATTTACTTCAAACACTAATCTGGCTCCTCTGGGGGCTCTGCAAAATCATTCTTTGTGCACATGTATTATTCTAGCTGTTGTTTCAGGCATTAGGCATAAACTAGTAACCAAAGCAGGCAAACATTCCTGCCTCTGTGGAGTTCACAGTCTACCATATACTTGAATACCAGTGACTTTGGATATTTCCCATATGTATTTATTGATCTAAGGAAATTTTTTGAGTGACTGTCATGGACAAACTAGGTGAACTCTATAATGGAGGCTCCAAAGTAAAGCAAAAGGAGGATCAGAAGTCCTATGCCAGGAAATCTTCCATGAAGCTGGGATGATGCTGAACAAGGCTCCCAAAGAGTGTTTGTAATCTGGAACTAATTCACCAGTCTTGATCTAGTCACATATTAAGGAGCATGGCCTGTTCCTAGAACATCCTTGAATTACAGGACGAGAACAAGCAGGGTTTCTCAGTCAAGCTCCAGCTTACTTTTATTTAAGTCCTGATAATCAGCATATATTCATACAATAGTTCACACAGTGGGACTGGGTAAGAGGAACTGTGGGTATGTAAGTGCACATTCCAAGCATTGTAAAAAAAAATGTTCTTAATATTGTCAATATTGTAGCAAAATGAAATATCAAAATTTTGCTCTTCTGTAGCCAATTCAATTAAATAACCAATAAACACACATACTGTTCTTATTATAAACACAGCGCTTTTTGGAATATAGTAGACAGCCACAATCTCTGCTTGTAGAGACCATCTAAAGAGATAGTTCCTCCTGAACACTTATAGAGAGACTATTTTGAGACTATGAGGAGACATTTGATGCCATCTGGAGCCCAGAATGAGTGTCATTATGACTTTAGCATTAGTGCATAAATTGATACTTTAGTAAATTTCGAGGGGTCCAGGATTTCTGGGGCTATTGTAAAGACACACATTAGAAAATACAAGAAAATTTTCCATTTATATAAAGCATTATTTCCCCAGTATGATCTTAAGTCCCTCTGTAACCCTGTCCTACCACACTATTCAAAATAAACAACCAGGTCAGTGATGATCTCCATGTAGTTAAATCCAATGCTAACATTTAGATCTCCTTTACTTGATATTTTAGCAGCTTTTGGCATGGCGATTACTCTTTCTGACTTGTAATGTTTTATTCTTTTGGTTTTTCTTCTTTACTCCCTTTCTTTATGGTTTTCTTCTAGTCACCAGTTGCTCTTAGTTTCTCTTTTGGTTCCTTTTATTGTCCTCTAATTCTAAATTTGGGAGAACCTCCCAAGATTCTTCATGAGTTCATCATCCCTATATCTTTTTCCCTCTACCTTTAGTATCATTCTAGTTAACCTACTCTATTCCCACAGCCTTAAATATCATCAACATACTGTTGACATGACTGAACTCCATACTCAGGTATCCAAAAGCTATTTTAACATAAATAAATAGACATCCCCAAATTAATATGAACAAAACAGAATATAATTTTTTAAAAACTTTTGCTTACGTTCTTTTTTTATTTCAAAATATTAAGTGGTATGATGTTTTTGGTTACATGGATGGTTTTTATAATGGTTGAGTCACAGCTATAAGTAGTGTGTTCATTGTACCTCTTAGGTAGGTTTTTGCCCCTCCCCCTTCCCCTTCCTCTCCCCTCCTCCTTAATTTCCACTGAGTTTTACTTCTATTTGTGCACATGTGTGCTCATTGGTTAGTTCCATTTTAATAGTGAGTACATGTGGTGTTTATTTTTTCATTCTTTAGATATTTCACTCAGGATAATGGTCTCCAAGTGCCATTCAAATTGTTGCAAAAGGCATTTTTTTTTTTTTTTTTGAGACAGAGTCTCGCTTTGTTGTCCAGGCTAGAGTGAGTGCCATGGCGTCAGCCTCGCTCACAGCAACCTCAAACTCCTGGGCTCAAGCGATCCTCCTGCCTCAGCCTCCCCAAGTAGCTGGGACTACAGGCATGCGCCACCATGCCTGGCTAATTTTTTCTATATATATTAGTTGGCCAATTAATTTATTTGTATTTTTTATAATAGAGATGGGGTCTCGCTCTTGCTCAGGCTGGTTTCGAACTCCCGACCTCGAGCAATCCGCCCGCCTCAGCCTCCCAGAGAGCTAGGATTACAGGCGTGAGCCACCGCGCCCGGCTGGCATTTTGTTTTAATGGCCATTTTAATGGGTAAATAGTTTTATCATCCTGTTTTAATGGCTAAATAGTTCTCCATGGTATACATATACCACATTTTATTAATCCACTTATGAATTGATGGGTACTTGGGTTGATACCACATATTTGCAATTGTGAATTGCTCTGCAATAAACATTCAAATGCAGGTGTCTTTTTGACAAAATGACTTCTTTTCCTTTGGGTAGGTACTCAGTAACAGGGTTGCTGGGTAGAATGGTAGGTCTACTTTTAGTTCTTTGAAGAATCTCGATACTGTTTTCCATAAAGGTTGTACGGACTTGCAGTACCACCAACAGTGTGAAAGCGTTCCATTCTCTCTGCATCCATGCCAATATCTATTTTTTTTTTTTTTGAGACAGAGTCTCGCTTTGTTGCCTAGGCTAGAGTGAGTGCCGTGGCGTCAGCCTAGCTCACAGCAACCTCAAACTCCTGGGCTCAAGTGATCCTTCTGCCTCAGCCTCCCGAGTAGCTGGGACTACAGGCATGCGCCACCATGCCCGGCTACTTTTTTCTATATATATCAGTTGGCCAATTAGTTTCTTTCTATTTATGGTAGAGACAGGGTCTCGGCTGGTTTCAAACTCCCGACCTCGAGCAATCCGCCCGCCTCGGCCTCCCAGAGAGCTAGGATTACAGGCGTGAGCCACCGCGCCCGGCCTTCAATATCTATTTTTTGACTTTTTAATAAAAGCTAATATGCATTTTCCTAATGATTAGTGATGTTAAGAATATTTTCATGTTTATTGGCCATTTATCTTCTTTTGAAAAGCTTCTGTTCATGTCTTTTGCCCACTGTTAATGGGGTTGTTTGTTTTGTTCTTGCCAATTTATTCCTTTTGTTTGTAGATTCTGCTTATTAGTTCTTTATTGGATGTATAGCTTGTGAATATTTTCTCCCATTCTGTAGGTTGTCTATTTGCTCTGTTGATTATTTTGTTAGCTGTGTAGAAGCTTTTTAATTTAATCAAATCCCATTTATTTATTTTTGTTATTGCTGTAATTGCCATTGGGTTCTTAGTTACAAATTCTTTGCCAAGGCCAATATTTTGAAGAGTTTTTCCTAAATTTTCTCCTAGAATTCTTATGATTTCATGCCTTATATTTAAGTCTTTTATCCATCTTGAATTAACTTTTGTGAGTGGTGAGAAATATGGATCCTGTTTCATTCTTCTGCATGTGGCTGTCCAATTTTGCCAGCACCATTTATTGAATGGGGCTACTTTTCCCAGTGTATATTGCTGTCTACTTTGTCAAAGATTAGATGGGTATATGAGAGTGGTTTTATATGGGGGTTCTCTATTCTTTTTTATTGGTCTATGTCTCTAATTTTGTGCCAATACTGTGCTATTTTGGTTACTATCGCCTTGTAGTATAGTTTGAAGTCTGGTAAATGTGATACCTCCAGATCTGTTCTTTTTGCTTAAGACTGCTTTGGCTATTCAGGCTCTTTTCTGGTTCCAAACAATGCACAGAATTGTTTTTCTAGATCTGTGAATTATGATGTTGATATTATATTTTGATGGGGATTTCATTGAATCTATAAATCACTTTGGGTAGTACGGGCATGTTAACAATACTGATTCTACCAATCCATGAACATGATATGTTTTTCCATTTGTTTGTGTCATCTGCGATTTTTTAGCAGTGTTTCGCAGTTCTCTTTGTAGAGAGATTTCACCTTCTTGGTTAAGTATATTCCTAGGTATTTTATTTTCTTTGTAGCTGTTGTGCATGGTATTGAGTCTTTGATTTGACTTTTATTTTGAGTGTTATTGGCTGATTGCTCTGACTAGGACCACAACAGTGGTCCCATGGAATTATAATTGGGCTGAAAAATTCCTACAACCTAGTGACATCTTGGTGATTCCGATCCTGTGTAGGCCTAGGCTAATGTTTGTGTTTGTGTCTTAGTTTTAAACAAATAAGTTTAAAAGGTAAAAATATAAACTTAAAATAGAAAAATCTCACAGAATAAGAATATAAAGAAAAAATATTTCTGTATGGCTATACAATGTGTTTGTGTTTTTGGCTAAGTGTTATTACAAAAGAGTCAAAAAGTTAAAAAAATTAAAAGTTTATAAGGTAAAAATGCTGCAGTCAGCTAAGGTTAAAGGAAAATTTGTTATTATAAATTAAGTATCACTTAAGTGTACAGTGTTTATAAAGTCTATAGTTGTATACAGTAATACCCTAGACCTTTACATTCATTCATTGACTTACTCACCCAGAGCATCTTCCAATCCTACAAGCTCCATTCATATTAAGTGTCCTATATACAGGTGTATGTCTTATTGTATTTTTACTATACTTTTTCTATGTTTATATATGTTTGTATTATAACTGCCTACAGTATTGAGCACAGTAAGATGCTATACAGATGCTGTATTAGAAGTAATAGGCTATACCACATAGCCTAGGTGTGTAGCAGGCTATACCACCTAGGTTTGTGTGAGTACATTCTATGATCCCACAATGACTAAATCATCTAACCACTCATTTCTCAAAACATATCCCTGTCATTAAGCAATGTATAACTATATCCAGTTTTTCAATGAATAAATAAAATTTGAAAAATTATATGAGAGACATGTAGGTCCTTCTCTCAGGTAATTAACAGAATAATGGAGTTAAATTTAGCTCTCTGATTTTCTTTTCCATGAAATCTTTCCACGATTAGTATGTAAACTCTACATGAATTTGGTATCTACTATTTCTATAGATAATTACATTTTAAAATAGCATTATGTGATCAGGAATACACCAGTTTTATCAACTGTTTTAGATGGAGTGGGGATTGTTCTGTGGTCATTTAGTTTGGGAAGCTAAAATGATTTTTTAAACTGGCATTTTCCAGAATGTTATCATATATATGTATGCTGAAAATTTCCAAGAGAGACATTTTGAAGATGAATATTCATTTGGAGGGCCATCTGATGAGATCAATGCTTCAAGAAAAACACTTTGGAAAACAGTGCCTTAGTGGACTCTATACCCATAAGCCACTTTTCGATTACAAAATAAAATGGAGATTTGATTGACAGGTTTAATTGAAACTGTCCCATCAATACAATAATCAAAAGTGTCAGTAACAGGAATGTTGTTACCCAAATTTACTGGGGGAATAGCTAATTGATTTTAATAGAATATATTTGCTTCACAAATCTAGTAGTTAAAAGTAAATGACAGGTTTTTTTTTTTCTCAGAAAGTTATGATGACATAATATGAAGTAGATAAAATAAACATTCTAATCTGAGAGTTAAGGAAATATGGCAAAGATTTTATTTAAAAAAAAACACAGAAAGAGGGATAACAGCAGGTTACTTGCAGAGCTGGTCCTTCCAAAGGACATTTGTCTTGGGCCCCATCAGGGCTCTGATTGCTTCTGGTGGCTGTCCTCTCTATTGTATTTCCCCATGACTGCCTTTCCCTGGTGACCCCCAGTCTGTCAGCTGTAAGGTTGGTAAACAACCCCTATAAAATTAATGTACCGAATTATATTGAGGACTGTTGGGTCATCTTGCTGCCCCTCCCATAATTTTAACTGGGATCACTGACTTTAATACCAAGAATGAATATTTAAATGTTGAAACCTTTAATCCCTGGAAACGACCAAGGGAGACGACAGTTTCCTTGCTCACGTGCCAGGTGGCTCATGAGGCTGGCCTTGATTTGGAGCCAGTTCGTGGATGAATGATGGTAAATTTCCATCATTGATGCCAGGGGTCTCATCTGTGAGCAATTTAAGCTTCTGGTGGAGAAATGTAATCTTTGTTCAAAGAGAATTTTTCTAATTTCCTCATAATTAACTTGTGGAGACAAAGGCAGCCATTGTGACCCAATGAAAGGCTGATTGTGTGAGTAAAATCTTGTTGGATGTCTTTTGTCATATACTGCAGGACAGTTTATTTTCATCACCGCCTGCTACCTTTTCCTTCTTCATGGGTTTGCTTCTCTAGTGTACATCATGGAATTTGTGGAAATTAAAAAACCAAGACCTCCCCGATTATGTTTACTAAAGAAGACCACTAAAGAGATTGACTAGAGAATACTGCTTGCTACTTAATTACTTTTCTTTTTCTTTTATTAACAAGAATATTGATTCTTCAAGGAAGTGGCTCACGTTTAATTTTACAGTGACCTGAAATAAATGACAAGCATATGGTTATTAATCTCAATGGATCATTTTCTTGGTAATTCATAAGTTTATTTGCATTTTATTTATAAATATTGGCTTAAAAGTATATTTAGTTCAAGGACTGGGAAACTTTCTGCTCAAGAACACTGAGTAGATATAGGAAAGAAGGCAGAAAGAGGCTTTTAGTGGTAGGTGTTAGCTGAAAGTTTCCTAAAACAACCTCTGAGTCCTAATTTAGTCTTTAGTATAGCTGTAATCCCTCAATTCAACCAAATTGACAGACAATCCACTTTGATTTTGATATGATGAGACAATAGAGCCCCCTGCTATTGGTCAAACACATAGGATTTTACTATACTCAGACATTCAGAAGGTAGGTTTGGTATTTGAGTATTAGAAAAATCACATGATTTTCTAAGGATTAGGCTGAGCTCTGTCTTAAAATCTAGGTCACCAAGTTTATCTCCTGTGATTTCCATTTTGGTTAAAGTTTTCCCTTATTTAGCCCTCTAATTCAGTCCAAAATACACAGTTGTTGATAATGGTAGAAAATGTTAGAAATATTTTGTAAAAATGTTTTAACAAGAAAGGGCTTGTTTCTATTATATCACAGCAAATGAGGGGTTTAAAATGCTATGCTGTTTGGATAATGGAAGGCCACACATATATATCTTGGAGTGGAGATTCCACCAATTTCTACCAGAGAAAAACATTGAAATAAATTGGAACTTAATGGGGATAACTGGAAACATTATAACACTTTTTCATGAAATGATACATTCCAATCAAACAATAACAAATAACAAACTTAAACCCATGGTTGTACTAAGCATACTTACCACTTATTTCATCTTGAATTGCACGGTGACTTTCCTTATTCTTTAATTTCCATTAGGAGGGGTATTTGTAGAGACAGATGCAGGAATTGGAAAAGGAAAACCAAAATATCTATAGCAATAACTTGGAGGATATAGGAATTGGGGGTATGGGCGAAATGGATTTCGTGGGGGCACAAAAATCTGTAATGATTCATCGCTGTCACTGATCTGTTGAAAGAAAGAAATGAAAAAGATTTGTTTTATTCTTTACAAAGGAGAAATAAAACAGCCTTTTACCATGTGGGTCTTCATTTTTAACCTTTTGCACTCAGATGTCGAGTGTGACTCGACACGGTTGGCATCGGTAGCAGCTCGTATGTCGAGCCACACTCGACACGTAGTTTCACCGCGGGGGGAAGGGGGATTTTTGTCTATTTTCCCAGTATCTTTTCTTGTTTTCATTAGCATGAAAGGACAAGTAAAATGTAAATGCCGTCTCAACTGGTGCCACCACCTAAGCTTATCTTTTGCATCTGCAGCAATCTTGAGTAGGAGGGTCCAAGGCATGAGTCGTTGCTTCAAGCCTTTTTGAGCTTGCATCATCTTCCCTTGGTAAAGAACCTTCCTTATCTTTTCCTCACCTAGGTTTGTTTAGGTTTCTATTGGCATATCACAGATGATGTCATGACACAGGGTTAGTTGGGTGATTGGTTTGCCCTCTAGCAGTCGCACGTTCTGAGTGAATTTCCCCTCTTCAGGATGGATAAGTTTTCCAAAGACATAGAAAGCAGCGAGGATGAATTTTACAATTGTACAAAGAATGCCAAAAAAGAAAAAATGAAAAACCTATAACGCATGTGAAATTTATTAGGAAACTAGTACATGATCTTGTTGGAGAATTCAGAGATGGTACACTAACTTCCAGGGGTAGATTATTATCCACTAACTTAGAGCAACGTTTAGATGGAAAGCTCCATATAATCACACCTCACCCTAACAAAAAACACAAAGATTGTGTTGTTTGTTCTAACAGAAAAATCAAAGGAGGAAGAAGAGAGACGATTTATATTTGTGAAATATGTGAATGTAGACCAGGCCTTCATGTGAGTGAATGTTTCAAAAAATATCACACTATGAAAAATTATAGAGATTAAAATTACTCTTTGAATGTATCAATAATTTGAAATATAAAAAAAGTCCAAATAAGTTTGTATGAAAAGAAACTTCAGTTTTTAATTCTACTGCTGCACTTTGTAAAATGTGGGGTATTTAAAAAATTAAATCCCGAGTAGAATAAAGGAATCGAGAAAAAGCAAGCGAGTGCAAAGGGTTAAGCTTTAGAAACTCTAAAATAATTTACACTTTCTACATGTACTATGCACAAGTATTTTATTAATTTGCACCATGTCAGAAAATTGTTTAGAGAAAACCATGTTCCTGTATCTTTCTACTCAAAGCTTGATTTTTCCAGTAATCTCTTCTGTAATCATAAGGCCAAGATGAAGTGTTAAGGTGCTATAAAATTTCTCCCTTCTCCTTTGTACGAGGTCTTTACCCAAACCACATGGTAAAAACTCACTCTCTTTCCATAGCTCTCTTCTTTCTTCCTTCTCTGCCTCTATCATCTGTTCATATCCCTATCACTTTATTTATTTTATTTTATTTTAATGTCAGCATATTACGGGGTACAAATGTTTAGGTTACATATATTGCCATTGCTCTGCCCAAGTCAGAGCTTCAAGCATGTCTTTCTCCCAGATGGTGTGCACCACACCCATTAGGTGTGAATATACTCACCCCCTCCTCCCCCCCACCTGCCTGACACCCGATGAATGTTACTGCTATATGTGCACGAGTGTTGATCAATTAATACCAATTTGATGGTGAGTACATGTGGTGCTTATTTTCCATTTTTGTGATACTTCACTTAATAGAATGGGCTCCAGTTCTATCCAGGATAATACAAGAGATGCTAGATCACCATTGTTTTTTGTGGCTGAGTAGAACTCCATGGTATACATATACCACATTTTATTAATCCACTCATGTATTGCTGGGCACTTAGGTTGTTTCCACATCTTTGCAGCTATGAATTGTGCTGCTGTAAACCTTCGAGTGAAGATGTCTTTTTATAAAATGTTTTTGTTTCCTTTGGATAGATGCCCAGTAATGGGATTGCTGAATCAAATGGTAGATCTACTTTGAGCTCTTTGAAGTATCTCCATATTACTTTCCACAGAGGTTGTACTAGTTTACAGTCCCACCAGCAGTGTATGAGTGTTGCTATCTCTTTGCATCCATGCAAACATTTATTATTTTGGGACTTTTTGATAAAATTAATTCTCACTGGCATTAAGTGATAGCTCATTGTGGTTTTGATTTGCATTTCCCTGATGATTAGAGGTGTTGAACATTTTTCATATGACATTGGCCTAGGTAAAGAATTTATGAAGAACCCAAAGGCAATCACAGCAGCAACAAAAAATAAATAAATGGGACCTGATTAAATTAAAAATCTTCTGCACAGCCAAGGAAACTATCACAAGAGCAAACAGACAACCTACAGAATAGGAGAAAATATTCGCATGCTATACATATAATAAAGGGCTGATAACTAGAATCTTATATAGAACTCAGGAAGATCAGCAAGAAAAAAAATCAAACTACGCCCTTAAAAAGTGGGCAAAGGACATGAACAAAAACTTTTCAAAAGAAGACAGACTAATGGCCTATCAGTGTCTATATCCTTAACACTCTGCTTATAGTTTTAGACTTGAAACCATGCTTTCCTGGCAGCAGCACCTCCATAAATATAAGCAAATCTCTAAACAAGGCTTTCTCCCTTCAAATTTTATGTTCTTTCTCTTAAACATTTGGTTAATTATTTAGATCAAATAATCCTTGTGTAAATTTGCTGCTGTGGTGGGATCTTCAAAACTGGCAGATACTGCCAAATACTACGGTTTTAAATATTTTTTACCTTCATTGGAATGGGCCTTGTAGGAACAAGCGGTTATGAACCTTTAGTAGGCTAGATAATTCTAATGAAAATACCATAACCTATTTGATCACAGAGTGATTCAGGTTTCAGTCTGGTGCCCAGGGCGACATGAGGTGCAGAGTTAATTCCCTTCATACAAGCAGCACTCAAATCCCTGGAGCCTAAACCTGTGTTGAGTGCTACTACCCAGAACTCTTCAAGAATCTCTCTAGAATTTGAGAAGTTTGGATAAATGACGATCTCTAACTACAGTTAAGAATAGATCACAGGGAAAGCAGAGGAAAAGTAACTTACGCTTCGTCTTACTCGTTCCTGGTCTGGAGTGACCTAAAACTCAGAAACAGTGAAATTAATTCAGTTCATGCTCATGAAAACACACAACAAGATATATACATGAGCACGAGGAAAATAATTTGATTAGTTATTACCTAATATAGTTTCATAGTATCCATTTTTTTAAATGTAGAATTTGTCCAGAAAATATTATAGAAGCTATTTTCCTGAAAAGTGTTCATATATATTCTTAAATGGCTCAAATCCACCACAGCACCAAGACTATGTAGAATTGGATTATGCACTGACCACTTGATGATTTATAATTTTTTGAGGCTATAATGCTACAGGGACAGGTGTTAGGTATTCTGAAAGTAGAATAGAGTGTGTGGAGGGGAAAATAAGCCCTAAGATTTATGAATTAAAACAAAAAGTATAGGCATGCTTTGCTCGAAAAAAGGGATATGTTCTGAGAAATGCAACATTAATGGATTTTTGTCCTGCAAACACCATAGAATGCACTTACACAAATCTAGAAGGTATAGCCTACTGCACACCTAGGCCGTGTAGTGTAGGCTCTTGCCCCTAGGTTGTAAATCTGTAGAGCATGTTCTTGTACTGAACAGTGTAGGCAGTTGTAACACAGTGGTAAGTATTTATTTATATAAACATATTTAAGCATGAAAGGTACAGGAAAAATACAATACAAACATAAAAAATAGTATATCTGTATCAGACATGATGAATGGAACTTGTAGGACTGGAAGTCGCTTTGGGTAAGTCAATAAGTGGTGAGTGAAAGTGAAAACCTAGGATATTACTGCACACTACTGTAGACTTTATAAACAAACACTACACACTTAGGCTACACTAAATCTATAAAAACATATTTTTATTTCTTCACTAATAAGTTAACCTTAGCTTACTGCCACTTTTTTACTTTATAAAAATGTCAATGTTTTTACCTTTTTGCCTCTTTTGTAATAACACTTAGCTTCAAACACAAACACATTGCTGTACAGAATATATTTTCATTCTTTATATCTTTACTTGATATGCTTTTTTCTATTTACTTATTTATTTTTTACTTTTTAAACTTTTTTGTTTCAAATTAAGACACAAATACACACAGCCTAGGCCTATGTGGGATTAGGGTCATCAGTGTCACTGTCTTCCACTTTCACCTCTTGTCCCAAGGTCTTTAGGGACAGTAAGTAACACACATGGAGCTATTATCTTCTAGGGTGACAAGGCCTTCTTTTGGAATGCTTCCTGCAGGGCCTGCCTGAGGCAGTTTTATAGTTAGCTATTTTTTTTAATAAGTAGAAGGAGTACACTCTAAAATAATGATAAAATGTATAGTATAATAAATAGACCAGTAACATAGTCTTTCATTATCATTATCAAGTATTAAGTACTGTATATATCAAGTATTAAGTACTAGTATTAAGTATCAAGTACTGTATATAGTTGTACGTGGTCTACTTTTATATGACTGGCAGTGCAATAGGTTTGTTTATACCAGCGTCACCATTAGACACTGATAATGTGTTGTGCTACAATGTTATGATGACTACAGGGTCACTGGGCATGGGAATTTTGCAGCTCCATTATAATCTTGTGGGACCATCATTATATATGCAGTGCATCATTGACCGAAACATCATTATGTGGCAAATGACTGTATGAAAACATTCTGGAATGTAGAAATGGATACATACCGGGAAAGCAGCAGTGACTGCCAAGATGGTGGTGATCAGAAAGAAAACCTTCATCTTATTCAGAAACATCCTAGAAGTCAGCAAAAAAAATATAAATTCAGAAGATCCACTTCTAGTATAGATATGTCATTAAGAGCTCATGGATGTTGAGCAAGTCACTTATAATTTTAGGGCATCAATCTGTTTTTTAATGAGAGCATTTTTAAGGGAAATTCAAAGATGTTTTGCAATTTTTAAACTATATCGCATCAATTCTTTAAAAAATAAGCATTCACATATTATTTAAGAATAACACTGGTAATAAAAGTAAAGTTTCTGGAATAAAATAATGCCTTGGTTTATACAGAGAATGTTAGTGTGGAGGGAAGTAGTTATTTAGTGATCTCAGAAAGTTTAAGCCAACATTACATATAACTATGTCCTTGAAATTAATTTAGGTTATAGAATTATTTGCATTGCTTCCAGGCAACCCCCCAAAATCCAAGGTGTTTAGAAGATTCTACTTTAGATGTTCGGGAAAGTTCATTTTTAAAGTATTTTATTTTAATTTTCATTGCAGATTACTTATATCATACACATTATTATAAAGTATCAGTGACAATATTGATAGTTTATATTTGAGAAAACTGAGCTAAATTAAAGATTTAATCAATAATGGAGTAGACCATAAAACATAGAACTTTTGCATTTTCTTTTAAAATATTTTATCACAAATACAATAAACGTGTGTGTATTACTTGATTTCAAACAGTGAGGAATTTTCTACATGGCGTGGTATCAGTCATTATTCCTCCTCTTTGTCATGGTTTGGATGTAGTAGATGTTAGCGAATATATAGGGGTGTTTGGGAAAGGCAGTCAAGTTGAAAAGCGGAGTTGGCTAGGGGACTTTTGTTGAAGTTGCCCTCATTTTTATTTGTTTGTTTATTTATAAAGCATGTCTTGTAACTGATTAAATGTTAAACATTATTCTAGGTGTTGTGCATATATAGGCATATCTCATTTATTGGGCTTTTTTCATTGCATTTTTCAGATATTGCATTTTTTACAAATTGAGGCTATTTAAAACTTTTTCATTATTGTAAGATATTATAATATCTTATAGAAAAGATGTTGAGACCTACCTACTGCTCAGGAAAAATAGATTCCTTTCCAAGTATTGACAACGCACCTAATCACCCAAGAGCTCTGATGGAGATGTACAAGGAGATGAATGTTGTTTTCATGCCTGCTAACACAACTTCCATTGTATAGCCCATGGATGAAGACTTAATTTCAACTTTCAAGTCTTATTATTTAAGGAATACATTTGGAGGGCTATAGCTGCCATAGATAGTGATTCTTTTAATGGGTCTGGGCAAAGTCAACTACTAACCTCTAAATAATTCACCATTCTAGATGTCATTAACATTTGTGATTTTTGGGAGAAGATCAAAATATCAACATTAACAGGAGTTTGGAAGAAGTTGATTCCAGCCCTTATGGATGACTTCAAGGGACTCAAGACTTCATTGATGTATTAGAAGTAGCAAGAAAACTAGAATAAGAAGGTAACCTGAAGATGTGGCCAAATTGCTATAATCACATGATAAAATTTTAACAGCGGAAGAGTTGCTTCTTATGGATGAGCAAAGAAAGCTGTTTCTTGAGATGAAATCTCCTGGTGGAGATGCTGTGAACATTGTTAAAATAACAACAGAGAATTTAGAATATTACATAAACTTAGTTGATAAAACAGTGGCAGGTTTTGAGAGGATTTCAATTTTGAAAAGTTCAGCTTTGGGTAAAATGCTAGCAAGCAGCATCACATGCCACAAAGATATCTCTCATGAAAGGAAGAGTCAGTCAATGTGGCAAACTTCATTGTTGTCTTATTTCAAGAACCTGCCACAGCCACCCCAGCCTTCAGCAGCCACCAGCCTGATTTGTCAGCTGCCACCAACACTGAGGCACGAGACCTTCCTCCAGCCAAAAAAATTATGACTTGCTGAATGCTCAGATGATTGTTTGCATTTTTTAGTAATAAAATATTTTTAACTTAATATATATACACTGTCTTTCTAGACATAATGCTATTTATACACACTTAATAGAGTATAGTTTAGTGTAATAATAACTTATATGCACTAGAAATCCAAAAAATTTATGTGACTTGCTTTTTTATGATATTCACTTTATTGTGATGGTATGGAACTGAACCTACAGTACCTCTGAAACGCAGCAGTTGGGAAAGTTCCTGTTTTATGGACCTTATTAAGCATACTGTTACAGGTCAATATATTACAAACTTTTCTAAAGATTACTTAATTTAATATTTTACATTGAGGATTGCCAATTTTTCATTATCACTATTATTTCGGGGTAGCTTTGAGACAATTAATAGAGATTCTAGGGAGATTTTGTCACCTCTCAATATTTCCTATATATCTATGAGAAGAATAAAAATGTAAAAGAAAAAAATGTGGCAAAGATTTGAACCTGTATTCAATTTTGATCATATTTATCAAAATTTGAATTAACATTCAGAAATATACCCAATGATATGATTTTGACAAGACAGAAACTTAAAATTCTAGTCATGTTCAGACTTCTATAGGCAGATTGACAGTATAGGAAATCAACACTAAAAATTATACACACACAGACACACGGAATCACATATACTCCTCACAGGCATACTTGCACACACATAGCCTACTTTCTATGTGCAAGCCATTGAGCTAGACACTTTCAGGGATATAATGAGAAAGCATGATTTCTTCCATGCAGAAGCTAATTAAGACAGATATGGATATTTTTATAATGTAAAGCAAAGTGTGATATACACTGTATGTAGAAATTATGAAATATTGAGGGTATATAGAAGGAGAAAGAGATCAAGGAAATAGTTTTGGAAAGGATAGAATTCAAGTGGGACTTTCACAATAGAATGATTTTCAACTAGTTTCCATGGTTATTCAAAACCACATTAAGCTAAGAAATAAATAAATCACATCATAGACTCTTCTGGATTATGTTTTGTAGTCGGGATATAGCATAACTACCAACTCTCTCTCTTTTCTGCTTCTCAAGGTGTGACACCCATAGCAGTTTGTTGCTGTGTGCTAGAGAATAGACGATGTCCTAGATAAGTTAGATGCATCTTCCTGGGACATTGTTTTCAAGGATTTGTAGGAAAAAGACTCAAATAATTTTTATATTAAAATCTACATGATATGTTATAGAATGGAAGGCAAATACAGCATACATTTTAAGGATAAAACGGGGGCTACAAAGAAATTGACACTTGCTCATACTTTAGAGAATCCTTAACAGCACATGTTCTCTTTTTCTGACTTGAGGTCCATATAATTCAAAATGATGAACCTGATTCTCCGTAAGTCTCATTGTGCCCCACCCCCGCACGAGCACTCCACCCCTACAAAGATTCATTTACGGTCATTCTAAAATATGCACTTACTATGGCAGGATGGTGATTTTAAGGAAAAGTTTTGTAAACAGAAATAATTAAGATGATCATCTAATTACTAAGTTTACAAATTCAAGCAATCATTAATGATAGCCTTGATAATTTTAACTTTGACAGTTTACAGAAATATATATTAATATATCTATAGAAGAGACATGTAACCTTAGTTTGCAATGATATTTAAGATCTGTCTTACCTCAACCTTTTCTCTCAGCTCCTTCTCTCTGATGCTGTTATGAGAAATGGTAAGTGATTGGCCCTAGAATATTACAGCTGTTTTATACACTCAGGGTGGGATGGAATGGGGAAGTCTGTGGCTTGAAGGTCTCTCCCCTGGGATCAGCCATTGCTTAGTTGAATCATCAACTATTACATTGTGTTGAAATTGGGGAATAACCAACATTTACATTTTCATAGACACTTTGGTTGAATAATTACCAAATACTTCCCTTTGTGTGGTTTTCTTTTTCAAATTTTGTGTATCTTGTATGTTTGAAGCTTATCACTTCATATGATATTGCTTCATGCTCTTGTTTTAAATTTTTTCCTTTATTTTCCATAGTTAAAAATATTTCTAAGTGTCCTATTGCTATTGGTTGTATATAGGAAATCGTGTTTGGTAGTACTATATTTTAAGAAAATAGAATATAAAAATGTTAAAGGTGGGATTAAAACTTTAAATATTCGATACCTAGCATAATAACTGCCCTATAGTAGGTAATCAATAAATATTTGTTGTTTAAAGAATATGCATTTGACTTGCTCTAAATGTACTTGGATAAACTGAGATCACAAAATGCTTTGTGAAGGGAATGAAAAGGACTCTAATCCAAAAAGAGAAAGGCTGATATGTGCGAAAGAGTATGTGTTGCCACAATGGAGATGACTAGGCAACTGCACAGCACTTGCTGTTGGTTGCTATTGTTGATACTATAATCTTTCAGTAGCAGATTCTAAATATTAGTGTGGCAATGTGATGTATTGCTGACCCAAGAATTACTGTATGGAAAACACTGTTTTTCAGTGACATTTTAAAAATAGTTTTCAGTAATTAATCCTGATTCGTACCCTTGTGCAAATGTGTAGGCAAACAAGGTGACTCAGTTTTCATGCATTTGGTGTATAAACTTTTTCAAGGTCTTTTAAGTATTTACTTTTAATATGTTAATTCTATAATATTTAAATCTGTACTGTGCACATTGTGAATAATAAATAATTATTAGCTGAATTGAAGAAATGTTGCCTTATTTTAAGAAATTGCCACAGCCACCCCAGCCTTCAGCAACCACCAGCCTGATTTGTCAGCTGCCACCAACACTGAGGCACAAGACCTTCCTCCAGCCAAAAAGATTATGACTTGCTGAATGCTCAGATGATTGTTTGCATTTTTTAGTAATAAAATATTTTTAACTTAATTTATATACACTGTCTTTCTAGACATAATGCTATTTATACACACTTAATAGCATACAATATAGTGTAATAATAACTTTTATATGCACTAGAAGTCCAAAAAATTTATGTGACTTACTTTTTTATGATATTCTCTTTATTGTGGTGGTATGGGACTGAACCTACAGTACCTCTGAGACATAGCAGTTGAGAAAGAATGGGCCCAGCTTATAATGGCACCAAGTATGTGCTTCATAAATACTTAGTGAATGAACTAAGCTCTTTAGTACTTGCTTTGCACATTTCTTTGTGTTCTTTATCAGTTATACCATAGCTTGAAGCCCAAAGGGCAACAGCTGAGAAGCCTGTGTATTAACTGTTTCCCACACTCATGACATATGATTTTACCAATATAATTTGAATTTATAGCAAATTTTATTAAAATTTGATACATTCCATCTGGCTTAAATGATAGAAATTGCCACACTTGACATATACTACAAATAGCTTACATAACCTATTCCTACACTTCTCATCCCCTCTGTAAAAGACATAATTTCTCTAGTTAAAACTAATATTGGTTTAAATATAAAACCACAAAAAATTAAAGGCCTCCTTCTTTGCACTCTCACATATTTTTTCTATAATGTTTGACGAGCACTTAAATATTTTGATACAGAACACGGTTTACAGGACTGGCACCATGTCTGTGTTACACAGAGCTGTATAGGTGGTCTTCCTGTGACTTCTCCTAAATAGGCATTTTTCCCTGATCCATGCCCCTCTTGCAGAGGTAAAGAAAGTGGCCTGCAGAGTCATGTAGTTGGGTCTGAATAATTTCCTTCCACTCACTAGCTGATTTAACTTGGACAAGTCTCTTAACCTTTTTATAACCACTCAGTTATTCAGTATTAAAATGACAATAACATTTTTTCCTAATTGCTTTAACAATTTAAACCAAAGCAATGCTTTCTAAATGACAGTGTGTTGATATGAAAAGCACAAACTTGAACTGCTAGTCTCCTTCAGCTATATATGTGATCTCCACATTCATGGTTCAGAATTTTAAGTTTTGGCACTCTTTCTTTTTGCTTTAAATTATGAAAATATAAGTTTTCTGCCTCTAATGAAGATTCTAATTATACATAGGTATATATGTACAAACACACACATTCACAATAGCAACTATATGGAATAGACAATAAACATACCTATTTTATAGATAAATAAAATGACCCCAGAAAGTTAGATATGTGGCTGGGTGCTAGGAAGATCACTTGAGGTTGGGAGTTCAAGACTAGCCTGTGCAAGAGCAAGATGACATCTCTCTATAAAAATTAGAAAAATTAGCTGGGCGTGGTGGTGGGTTCTGTAGTCCCAGCTACGTGGGAGGCTGAAGAAGGAAGATTGCTTGAGCCCAGGAGTTTGAGGTTGCTGTGAGCTAGGCTGACGCCACTAAACTCTAGCCTGGGAGACAGCAAGACCCTGTTTAAAAAAAAAAGATATCTAAGATTATAAGTAAACTATATAACTAGAATTCAGAATTAGTTTCTAACCTCAAGACAAGGAACATGAAATGAATTAGGGAAAAATCCACCTTGTGAATCATATGGAGACTGTAAAAATCTTAACTAATTTTATAATCTGTTATTTTAAAAACCACTTTATATTAAAAGAGATTACATTCAAACTTGTTTGAACAGCAGATTACTTTATCATATAGTCTTTTAGTTTTGTATACTTTAAATCACAACCAAATATTTAAAAAGGTGGTACATTTTGATTGGGACAAGGAAAGTTTTGGAAACAGCCACAAAAAGATTTTTTTATCATAATGAGTGGGATATATTATAAAGCAAACATTAGTAATTATTTTAAAAATGTGTCAAATATACAAAATGTTTCATATAATTTGATATGATATACAAAGTGTATGGGCAGTATTCTCATGTATTATAATTTGGAGAGAATTGGTAAACAGGCTGCTTAGCTGTGACTCTTGCCATTTAACTTATGAAATTATTGATAGAATCAGATTTTTCCAATGTAGGTTATATTCATTAATTCATTAAGCATTTATTGTGCTTTTAAGTATTTGTTATATGCCAAGCACTATGAAAGGCACTGTATAGGTGACCCATGCCTTCCTAGAGCTCATAGCTTATTAGACAAATTAAACAATGATAACAATAGAATTTGTATGTGAAATGACTGAGGAAGTACAGTGCTACAGAAATACACAAAAGTAAAGACGTGAAGGTCAATAAGGCATTAGCCAAATGAAGAGGATTAGGAGCAATGTTCTAGACAGAGAGACGGGAACAGAGTGTGAAATATCAGAGATTGGAGGTACCTGGCATAGTCCATGGAATATAGAAGAGTTTACTTTGGCTGGAGTGCCATGATCATGCTTTGGCGGGGCGCAGTACTGAATGGCAGAGGTATCACCAGGACCAAGTGATTATGGACATTTAAAGCCAAGTAAAGGAGTTTGAAATTTAAACAAAGACCAATTGGAAGGTATTGAATGGTTTTAAGCTAGAGAGGGACATGGTTAGGTTTCCATTTCTGAATAATCACTCTATATGCACAGAATGAATATGGAGCTGTTACATGTCAATCCCCATAGGCTGTGAGGGAGACCTTTAGGAGAGCAACAACAGTGCAGAGAACGAGAAAGAGATTTGAGAGATATTTATGAGAGAAACCCTTTGGGAAGAATATAGACTTGCATCTTCTGGTAGTGACAAAGTAGCTTATATTGAACTAATGTTTCTGTTAGTAACAGTTACAAACTCTGGGGAAAATATGTAAAACAACAGATTGAAGCCATCGGACAGTAACCAAATGCAGGCAGAAACTCAAGGAGGTTAGATTCTTGTAAGAAGGGTGGATCCACATTTGTCTGGCTTTTCCTTTATAGACATTCCCCATCTGTAGCATGTGGGAGCAGGTGAACCTCAGGAAGGAAGTCACAGTCCTACTAGCGTGAGACATCAACAGAGGGAGTTTGGGGATGGAGAGGAAGAAAGTCCCGTAAAGAAGGAACCTCTGAGTAGAGAGCCTTGAAATCTGTGTGTTCACTTCTCCCAAATCCTTGGCTCACCCTGAAATATGCAAGATATAAGGCAAGATTTTAAGGAGCCCAGGTGAAAATAACAGCTGGAAAACTGAAAAAGCTGAGCAGAGATTTTAGCAATTTCTTTTTTTGTAGATCCTGAGTTAGCAGTTAGAGCTCTACCCACGTAGAGGACTTCATAAACACCTCAGGCTTTCTACTGAAACACCAGAAAGGCGACACCATAGGTTAAAAGACCATGTTGATAGGACTGAGTTTTGCCCCAGCACTACGGGAAAAAATTAAATAAATACTTGAATAAGTAAAACAAAACAAAACCAAGCTTCTACAGCAGGGTGGGGGGGGGCAGGGGCAAGATATGTAACCCTAACAATATTTGTACCCACAGATTGAGATAATAAAAAAAAATTAAAAAAAGAGATCAATGTGGCAGAGGAAAATAACAAAATTCAGGATTCCTATTTTATTATTTACAAAGTTAGCATACAGTAAAAAAAAAAAAATTACCAGATATGTGAACCAAGAGAATGTGACCCATACTCACAAGTTAAATTAGTCACTAGAAACATGCCTATAGTCTGTCCAGATATTGAAATCATTTAAAATACTAGAATGAATATGTTAAAGTATTGACATGAATATGATTAATACATGGAATGAAGGGAAGGGTTAGAAAACTTCTGGAGAGCGAAGAAAACTGTTAAAAACCTAAATGAAAATCCTAGAATTAAAAGAGTAACTTGTAAAAATGATCAAAACAAACAAAACAGACAACTCTAATTGTGGGTCAGAAAGTGAAGAAACTGAAATTCTTATATATTGCTGACCAGAAGATAAAATAATATAGCCACATTAGGAATTATTTAACAGTCTCATGTGCTTTGAGTTAGATCTACTTCTTGGTTATTTACTCAAGAGATGTGAAAACGTGTGTTTACAAAAAGATGTGTACAAGAATGTCCCTAACAGCTTTATTCCTAAAGGCCAGTAATTGGAAAAAACCCAAATGTTCTTCAATTGGAGAATGGGTAAAGAAACTGACATATCCATACAATGTAATAGACCACTTCAGCCATAACATGGACGAATCACAAATGCATGATGTTGAATAAAAGAAACCAGACACGAAAGAATATATAGCATATGATTTAGTTTACATAGAGCTCCAAAATTGGCAAAATGAATACATGTTAATAGAGATAAGAAAAGCAGTTGCTTGGCATGACGATGGAGAGACCAGATTGACTGGGAAAGAATACAAAGTCCCTGTGTGGGGTGTTGGAATATTCTGTATCTTGATAAGGTGATGGTTACAAGGTATATATATTTTTATACACTACACACTTATGGTGTATTCATTTAAAAATATTACTATATGAGGCTATGATAATAGATGGATAAAGATATAATGTTGGAGAGCAGTCATGCATAGATCCTATATTTCAGTCTTGAACTAATGCTGTTATAAAACATTTAAATAGGAAGCATCCTGTAGATACGGGTTGGTAGGAAAAGTTTTGAGGATTAGCAAATGTAATCAAAGCTGATTTTAGAGAAATTTTTCTATGTAGAACTCTTCTGCTCAAACCCATTCAAAATCAAATAGCTTTTCTCTTTGCCTTTCTCTTACTGGGCTGGGAGGGGGAGATTGGGATCCCAGGGTTAAAACAAAAAACAGTTCTAAACATGTATTCTGGTGATGATTCCATAAACTGCACACTCTTGTCTTCTTAACTCTGTTGACAATAATGATAGAATTTAAAGCCCTTTTATAAAATATTTTGAAAATGTGGATTATCTCATTGACAGTGATCATAGCATTCAGGCATTTAAACATGGCGGCTGCAGATGAATACCTAAATAAATCTTAACATTTTTTCAGTCACAGATTGGATACTGAACAGTCAGAGATCAGGCAACTTGTTTTCAAGCATAGAATCACTCAATTGGATACATTAAAACTATCCAGAATAATAAATTCCTGTTAATATTGCCTGAAATAAATAAATTCAGCATGTTTAGTTTGACATTAATGTTTCCATCAAAATGATTATCTTGAATTAACTTCTTAATGCATTATTTTACTAATGTAGTAGTACTTATCTACTCTATGCTCTTATATATTTAGTATTGCATTCATATAACCCCACATGTATTAGTCAGTGTTTTCTAGAGCAGCTGAACCAATAGAATATACAGCGTACCTTGTTTTATTGCACTTTGCTCTGTTGCACTTCTCAGACACTGCACTTTGTTTTTCACAAATGTAAGGGCGTGGCAACCTTGTGTCAAGCAAGTCTATCGGTGCCATTTTCCCAACAGCATGTGTTCACTCCATTAGCATTTTTTAGTAATAAAGTATTTTTTAAGTAAGGTATGTATTGTTTCTGGACATAATGCTATTGCCCATTTAATAGCCTACAGCATAGGTAAACATACTTCTATATGCACTGGAAAACCAAAAATATTCATGTGGCTTGCTCTGTTGTGATATTTGCTTTATTGCATTGGTCTGGAACGAAGCTCAACACCGTCACTGAGGGAGGCCTATATTGGGTATATAGAAAGAAATTTGTTATGAGGTGTTTGCCCATGTGACGATGGAGGCTGAGAAGTCCCAGCGTCTTCCATACGCAAGATGGAGGCCCGGGAAAGCCAGTGATGTAGTTTTCAGTCCAAATCCAAAATAAGTCGCAGGCTCAGTCTAAGTGCCTGAGAACTAGGGGATCTAACGTCTGAGGCAAGGAAAGGTAGATGTCCCAGCTTAAGCAGAGAGAGCAAATTTGCCTTTCCTCCACATTTTTTTTGTTGTTGTTCAGGCTTTCAGTGGGTTGGGTGGTGCCCGCCTGCCTTGGTGAGCATGGTCTTCTTTACTCAGTCTGCCATCTCAAATGCTAGTATCTTCTGGAAACACCCTCAATGGACACACCAAGAAATAATGTTTTACCAGCTATCTGGCCATCCATTAGCAAAGTCAGGTTGAAACATAAAATTAACTGTCACATGATATTTTTTAGAGTATTTATTACTATGTCCCTTCCTATTGCCAAACTCTTGAGTTGACCATAGCCTTATACTTAGTTTTATAGTTTTTCATGAGTTCTTCACTGTCCCCTCTTGAGCAGAATAGTTATGTTGTGCTTATCTTTCCACTTTAGTCCCTGGCCACCTCTTGTATCCTCTTTCTTAAAGAGAAAAAAAGGAGTACTGTTTTAGGATTTATTCTAAGAGCTTAATATGACTTACGTCATGTCATTTTTTCAATGCTCCTGTGAACTGTTGAGATTTGGGAGCACAATGAAGGTTCACAGCTGTTGGACACCTGAGTCTTTTTCAGACATTGTGTAGTCTGGCTCCCTGGGGCATGGCCGATGTTAAGAGATTAGTCAGTTACCAAGAACTACGTTCAGTCGACACATGAATTTAGGGAAAAATAATACAGAATACAATGAAGGTGGAAAAGATAAGTGTTGGGTTACTCTTCCACAAGGGTGAGTGGCAGATTCTAGGGCCATAACGTCACTAAATGTTGACACAGGTAAGATTCTAGGAACTGTGATCTGTATAGTCTAGAACACTTACCAAATTTATTAGAAACTGCCTAATACATATTCATTCACTCAGCTTATTTATTTTTCTTTCATGCATATCTACTCACACCCATCAACACAGAAGTATGTAGTATGTTGAATACCAATTTTCCCAATTTCTCAGAATTTCAGCTGACAGTACAAAGCTGAAGAAATAAGAGTACAGGTAGTTTTATATTCACATGTGAAAGGGGGAAAATTAACATTTTCTGAGTCCTTTGTATGAGCCAGGTATCTCGCATATGTTATTTCATGTAGTCCTTTCAGAAATCCTAAATGGTATTGTTATCTCCAATTTACACCTGAGAAAACTGACATTCAGTTGGGTTAAGCGACTTGCTGAAGGTTCAAGCCAGATTGGAAGCTAGATCTGACAAAATCCAAAGTCTATGTCCTACTATCTATACAGGATGCTGCATTCCCAAAACAAGCATACATCTTCTGAGGAATCTGTCCTTTTGGGTGAGAACAGCCACCTCTCTGTGTAGTTGTGTCATGTTGGGAATGTGCACTTTATGATATCTACCACCAAATAGTTTTGATTTTCATGGGGAGTGCATCAGGAGGAAGCTGGCTGAATGGTCTTGGGGAAATAATAGATGATATGTCAAAGCTCAGTACATATTTTAGTTCATCAGTCCTAAACAAAACACTCATTATAAATCCAATGACTGTATATCTTTATCTTAATAGATGACATCATTTTCCAGAGGTTTCCTTAATTAATACAATTATCCAATTGAGGTAATGATATTAGCTTTATTGTCAGTGTTGTTATATTCTACATTATGCAATGACAGAGTAATTTGAAAAGAAATATAGTTTTGTGAAAATAAGACTGATTACATGATTGTATTATTTTTATATGACATATTTAAAGAGTATAATATCATTTATAAGTAAAAACAAATTCAGGAGAAGAGTCAAGATATTTTGTATATTCCAAAGAACTGATATTAGCATCAAGGAAGCAAATAGTCTAAAATAATATCCAAAGCATCACCACACCTTTTTTTCTGAAAAACAAGATAAAAAAGCATTTTGATACAATTAGACTGTTTTGTGTAAAATTTCCTAGATATCTTATAAATGGCTTATTAAAGAAAGAGAATATTTTCACTGGTGTTGGTATACAACATAGAGCAAAGGTCATGAACTACTGAAATCTTTTTAGTATTTCTGATTAAATAACTTGAATTCCCTTACATTGTACAAAAGAGTACACTAACGAGACTTTCCTAAAAAGGTACTAATGCTATTTATTCTTGATTGTATTTTTATAAACTTTTTTTTATCTTGAGATACTGTGTATTCATTTTCCTAGAAGGAGGGATCAGAAGAGACTTATAAAAGCAGCAGGGAGGAGATTTCAAAAGACTTTGTCCTTTAGTTTTTCCTTCTGGTTATGTTGTTTGCTTTTTAATGTGCGTGTTTTACTCTTTGGTGCCATTCCTCGCCTACTCCTTCATCTAACTCCCACTGTAGCCTCATAGCCAACCAAGTGGATTCAGACAGGAAATTAATGAAGTTTAAGTTTGATACAAAAGTCACAGAACTTGAAATTTCCTTGTCATTGTGCAATTTCTTCATCATTTTGAGATTTTATTTTATTTCAAACTAATACAGATATATTGACATTATTACAATGTTTAGCATGCAAAGTGAAATGATGATTTGGAAGAACTGATTCTGTATAGAGTGTCTGTAGAATGTCTTTTATAATGAACCTATATTTAGTAGGTTATCAGCTTATGGTATAGGCAGACATGATGTTCAAAATTGAATTTTGATTTTAAAAATTGTTAAAGTCTGATAATTATTAATTTTATAGATATTATATATAAGCAACAACATATTTTTCATAATTATTTTGGTAAAAACTCTTAGTTCCTCTGACGATTTTTTTCTTTTGTTTTGATTTAGGAATTATCATGGGACTTAATGCATGACTTTTGGCAAATACTTACCAAGAACACTGAATGATTAGGACATCTTATGGTTCTTTCAGTTTATCAGTCTTGGTCTGATGAGAAAAGAACATTCATAAGAAGCTCTCATTAAATTACAATTAAATTACATTTTGTTTGATAATCAAAAATAATTGTTGGTCACCTCACCTTATTCAGGGATAAGACCATATATTCTACCACATCATTAGTTGTCTTATTATTTCCATGACTAAGTCTTATAAATTAAGCACTAACTTTGTGTACTTTCCATTAGACAACAATTTCTTGCATAAAATGAATTTTGATTACCTTCTTTTCCAGGAGCTCTGGGGTCATAGTTGGGTCTACAGCAGAATTGAAAACTTTGGTTGTGCTGGGTTTTGGTGAAGTTGAAGGCATGAAAACTCCTTCATTGTTATACCTAATGTTTTTCACTTCTTTTTGTAAATATGGCACCACTCCGGCTGGCTATCAAGAATGAGAATGAAGGCAAAGTGGTTATAGGTTTAAGTAGAAGGTCAAAATTGGGAAGAATATAAAGCAACAGGATTGGAATGCAAAGCGAGCATTATATTCAAATAGTAAGTATCTTTATTATTTTTTTAGATCATAAGCTGATAGAATGACTATGAATATATACAAGCAAACACAATTGTCTCTTCATGCCTGCTTTTAAGTAAAGGTGCATAGGAGAGTACCTGGGATAGGGTTCTAAAATATATCTGATGAACTGGGTGAATTGAATCTTGACTGGCAAATGATCATAGGAGAAAGAAGCAATACTTGTTGATGGAATCACAAAAGAGTTGGCATTAAAATGAACATTAGTGCAGGGACCTGTTAATTGTCACTTGTTGATTTCTAGTAGTTGGCAAATTGTTGTAAGGAATCTTACCATCACAGCTATTTCAGGAGCTATGCCTAGGATGGGGTCAAAAGCTACTTGCTGCTGTCCTCCTGGGATAGCCTAAAAAAAAATTTTTTTAGAATTCTAAATTAGTGATATGTAAAAATATGCTCTTTGACCACCCAAGGGAGTTAAGCATTCCTCAACTTAAGTAACTTAAGTTTTAGATTTGAAAAAGAGTGAAGCAATTCCTACTATTACAGAATCTGCTTGACACTCAGCTCTCTGTCAGTCCCGGTAGCTCTGTTTGCTAATGTTCTCCGCTAGGCCCTGGTGTTCTCCTGCTGAGCATAAACAATTCTACAGAACACTAACATCAGACAAAATTAGAAAAAAAACAAGACAACATCATAATCTTGTCTAAAGTAAGGCCACCGTGCAAGTCACAAAAACACCAACCACCTTCATATCCTGGCTAATACAAGTGACTGCTGCTTCTTTTCCAAGGGCATCTTTTGACTTGTGCCATTATCCTGGCCTCCTAGGTGAGAATTCTTAAGATACTTGATCACAGAACTACCCCCACTTCTTAAGAACACTGCAGAATACCTTCCTATTAAGACACCCCATGGCTTTTCATGTGTGTTCTCCTCTTTGTAATGAGTAAATAAATCCAACTTTGTTCAGTTAGAGGTGTGGTCCTGGTGACCTTTAGCTGAAGGGGGGCATTTACAGATTTAATTGACAATGAAGAAATACTTTCAAAGGATTTTTTAAATGAAAATTATGCATTTACTCACAGGTTCTGCTTGTTGTGGAATGCGTCCAAGTTGAGTATAGAATGGTATCTGTCAGATTTTTGAAAAACACGTAAATTGACTCTGATGATTTTTGTCATAAGTTTGTGATAATTGGTTACTTAAACTTATATATATTTTTATTATATATTAATTAAATGCTTTTTAATTTTTTCATCTGTTCTCATTTGTAAGGATTAATTTATTGTTAAATTAATAATACCATATCATTTCTAGGATAAAACTCTCTTTCCCTTTAAAGCAACATGGCTTACTTAGCATTAATAATACTAGCTATTTAGGGGATAATTTTGAGTTTTCTCTAATTTACCATGGCAGGTTTTAGAGTGATGATTAAACTATTTAAAAAAGACATTTTCATTCTATCAAAAACAATGCTAAGTTATGTATGAGCCACCTGAATTTTTATATTCTAAAAATTTATTGCAGGTATCTTTCATCAGGTAGCTATTATTTTTTGCTTTTTATTATTTTTTTAACCACCACCACACACACACACACACAGATATCTATGTAAAGGTGGATGCTAATACATTTTAAATGTGAGAAACCTTCATTTTCCAACGTGATTCAGCTTTTGGTCTCTGATTTTATCAGTCTTCTTACTGATGATAGCATTTCAAATCCAGCCTTGGAAATAATACTTTGGATTTGAAAAAGAGTAAAGCAATTCCCGCCATCACAGAGCTTGTTTTGACACTCAGCTCCCCATCAGCTCTGCCTGCTCTGCGCCCAGCGTTCTCTGCCAGGCCCTGGCGTTCTCCTGCTGAGCTGAACAAGCCACAGAACACCAGCAGAGCTGTCAAATGGCATAGAGGAGACAGCACCGTGCCCTCTTCCTCCTACCAGTTCATTCAATGTACTCAGATGCTCTTTTCGCTGGGAGTTCACCTTATTCTCTCTATGCTGAGGTGGAACTAGTCAGATTAAAATCAAACATTTGTGGTACCTGCTCCTCGTATAGTTGCTGCCCTGGCCGTGGAGGCGATGGGGTGACTGCTTGCTGAGGTTGTTCCCAGGGCAGGAGCATGTAAACTGGGTAGTACTGAGACATCTATGTGTAAAAAGAGAATTGTGCAAGAGAGTCCATTAGATCAGCACAGGCTATACTTTTTTTATCTTTTAATGTCAATATTATATTACAGCTGTTTTATATCTAGAAGCTTTACATGATTCAATATGGAATCATGGAAAGGAATGGAAAAGGAATGGATGCAGCAGGAATGGATGCAGCAGGAATGGATGCAGCAGGAATGGATGCAGCAGGAATGGATGCAGCAGTCCTTCCCAAACTTTAAAAACAACTTGTATTCCACATGTTACTGGACTTTGCTTCCTACCCTTCCTCCCTTCCTCCCTCTCTTTCTACCTCCCCCACTTTCTCTCTTTCTCCCTTTCTTTCCTTCTTCTTCTTCTTTTTTTTTTTTTTTCTTTTTTAAGATGCAGTCATGCTATGTTGCCCAGGCTGGCCTTGAACTTTTGGCCTCAAGTGATCCTTTCACCTCTGCCTCCCCAGTCACTGGGACTATAAGCATGTGTACCACAGCACCCGGCTGCCTGGCTCCATTCTGATTCATTAGGCATGGGGTTAGGTTCAGGCATATGTGATTTTCATAACAACCAACAAAGATTCTAATATAAAGCCAGGGTGGAGAGTCACTGGTTTAGTGGTTAGAGAGAGAGGTGTAAGGGGTGGAGAATTATATTCCAACTCAGCTATTTGCTTTTAGAGGGATTGAGATTTTGATCTCATTAAGACTACGTTTCCTAATCCTTAAAATGAAGTAATTCTGTTTGTCATATATCTAATTCTCGAAATGCTTATGTTATAGAATGAGATAATGTCTAGAAGTAACTTTTGTAATACGAGTGGAAGTGGAACAAAATTATATAATTATAATTACAGGAGAGCTGAGTGGTATAACTTCTTGTAAAGAAAAAGGTCAATGCTCTGCTGAAGAACAGTATAGTTTAGCTATAGCCCTGTTTCTTTGAACCCAGGATATTATAAAATTAATTATCTTAACATTGATAGTTTTTCATATTAATGTAATGATTCTATTAGTTTGCATTTTTTAAAGATGCTCTTAATGGAAACCACCATCATTTAATTGTAACATGGAGTTAAATCAGAAACAAATAAAGAACTGGAAATGTTTTGAGCAGAACTTCATAACTGCCAATTGATATGGGGAAGTGTTTCTTCTCTCTACATCACATTTTATCAGTTCAATATATCTCCGTCTGAAACAAAATTTAGGATTGGGTAAAGTCAGCCCATGGGATTTCTCTTGAATTGTTCCTAACTGCCAGTGCTTTAGATTCAGAGAAGACATGATCTGGGGCTTAATGGGCTCCTTTACTTCCAACATAGCAACACCTTGAAAATTCAGGGGTCCTGGAGAGACTCCTTAGCTGCCTGTTCTTAAGGATCAACAGCAACAAACTGATGCCAGCCCAGAAATAATGTTATCTAGACAGTGATACCATTGTTGGGATTTTGTAGCCCTGCTGTAGGAGTCAGAGCCAGAAATATAAAAGAAATCATTCTGAAAGTGTATGCAGCCCACTGCCTGTGAGCAGTGGTATTCCAGTCATTACCTGTGCTTGCTCTTGAGGCATTTTGAAGGAGAATACATAGGGCACCGCCTGTCAAAAAAAGAATCATATAAAAAAAGTTATGCCTTGTTACTTAAAATTCCTGAGCTGCTTTCAAAGAGCTTATTCTATAAATTTATCATTTTTATTATCAGGCTCTTATAACAAAATGTCATCTATTATATGCACAATCATTAACACAAATCGCCTTATTTAAAGATGAAATTTCCCTAATTATCCTGTCCCAGACTTGTTTTAACTCCTTCAATTTGTGGCTGTATCCTAGAATAGCTGATTTAAATGACATTTTTCATGTTCGAAATGAGAAAATATAAAGAAATATAATACTTTCAGTGATGGTAGAAACATGAGAAGAAAAGTTTTGTTCAAAAGCTGCTGCCTGTTTCAAAGATGATTCATATTTATTTTTACGTTCCATGTGCAGTTCTCTGTCCTTAGGATGAGATGAAAGGAGCCTCACTCACCTGATTAGGGCCTTGCTGTGTGGGTGGTGCTGTTTGGGGCTGGGAAGGGTCCAGCTGGCCTGCCGGGGCTCCTTGGGCAAAACCGGCCTGTCCTGGGAAAGGTATCTGATTGGGGAACAGTCTAGCAAACTGGTCTACAGGTGGTAAATAGAATGGGGAGAGTTCCGGAATTTGAGCCTGAATTTGCTGTGGTTGTAGAATCCCAGAGAAAGGAGGAATCCATGAATTAAATGGGCCCTGGAAGGACACACGAGAAAGAAAGTAAACATTTGTCTTTTATGCCAAAGAGAATTTCATATCAGTCTTGAGCAGGAAAGAGATAAAATGTAAGCAATCTATACTTCCAGCATTGCATTATAAAAACAGCATCTTGGACTCATGATAAACCACACAAATAATATGAAACAATGCTAAATTCCCAAGTGTCATGAGAAATATGGGGCAGAATGAGACTGATAAAAAAGCACAATGTCTGTATTGGCCAGACTGGTTTCAAATCTGTGTGCCCCCCCCCCATCCCAGTGGTTAGCTGGATATCACTTTGTGTAAAATAGTTAATTTACTTTCATATGGTTGTGAGAATTAGTGCCTGGCAGATACCAAGTTCTCAACAAATAAATGTAAATCAAATTATAGTTCGTACTTTAATCTTCAAACAAATGGTCATTAGAATATATGGGACAAATTTGTGACTTTAAAACTTGAGATTTCAGAAATGGAATCCAGAAATATTTTGTTCTTGTACAAAATACTATCACAAATGAGCAGCAGGAAAATGATCTCCATAAAGTGATTATTGAGGCGGAGGTACCTGAAGCTGCAGTGGAACAAGCTGAGCATTATTAAGATTCATAAGTAACTAGAAAAGGAAAGATAATAGGAAAATGAGATTACTACACATGCTAAAATGATTAAGAGTAATGTTTGCTGCAAACACAGAACAAGTAAGAGCTGATTAATCAGTTTCCTGTTAGAAGTGAGACATTTTCTCACCAAACTTACATTAAATTACAGTGATTAGAAGTTAGAATTTAAAATAAGGTTGGGATTTAACGATCTCTCCCTGCTACGTGTGAGATTGCACAATGTTTGACCATTCTGGTGGTTTAGTCATTTTATGCTTTTTAAACACCTATATACACTTGTATTAGATACTATTAGAACAAAAAGATATAGAAGATGTTTAATTTTTTGTTGCGGTATTTCTATTTGCAATTTCTATATTCTAATTTCTGTATACAATTAGACAAGGGAGGCAGACTATTTCAGAGGTGACCTGGTATACAAAGCAAACATGAACATTGGAAATGTGTTCTGATACATATAAGAGCTAGTGAGTTCAGGGTAGGTCAAGTGAAGAGACTTTTATCTCTTCCCTATGGGTTTCCATTAAAAAAAAAAGAGAACATTTTAACTATTCAAACTAACCTCACGGCTGTTGCTTGCAGACAAAAGGTTCTGTGGGATAAGCTAAAAGCAAAAAAGGAAAAAAAAAACAACAGATAAAACAAGGGATTGTTACAGGTTTTATACGATGAGATCAGCGGTACCATGAAATCACTTACCGGGGCTGACAATGTGGCTCCCAGAAGTCCAAGAAGAATTATAATTTTCATTTTCAGATGATATACCTAGAAAATAAGTTGGTGATATTGAGTATGAAGACTCTGCTTCAAAATCATGACAAAAGTATTGTTCAATCAGAGGAGTAGTTGAATTCTATAGTATTTATTTATATTTTAGAATTTAAAATTTAGAAAGTTATAAATCTTTGTAATAGAACTCATCCTTTTCTCTCAGAGCAGATGTTTATAAAAACCAAAATTGTTTGCTTGTCCTTTCAACTTGACCGAAAGACTCATTGGGTGAATATGACACAGCTGAGCGCGTTAATGAGCAAGATCGTCGCATCCTTGTGCTGCTCTGCGTGGAAGGAAGTAGGTAGGCCCTTCCTACCATGGGAGGCCATGACTGGGCCAACCACCTGGGGCCTTATTATTAAAACGGTTTTAATGTCTATGTTGAAAAAGAAAGTACTACAATAAAGATTTGACAAACCAGTAACAGATAATTTCCACTTAAAAGTCTAATAATGGTAAAAATATATTAACAATACTCTGAGTCAAATTTTTCTTATTTAGGGAGATAGATTATAGAAATAAAACTATAATATTGATGTATATTATTAGCTGTGGAAATATATTATCTCTTACACTCTAGATATGAAAGTTCCTTCCCTAGTTCAAATGACTGACCTAACCACACATTTGGGTTGACCTTGTTAGTCTATCCTGCAGAGTTGACTGATTTTGGTTCTTAAAATTATGAAAGCAAAGATTTGGTATCTTACCTTACACCTAGACCTATAAAGAGAAATCTAGAACCGTGAAAGTTCTGTATTCTTTTTCTCTCTCAGCCCTGCTGCTTGGAGCTTCTCTTAAATTTTAAAACCCATCTTTAGAAAAAAAGAACCAATCATTTTTCAAAGGGATCAGTGATTCAGTGGGTTTCAGACAATGGCTTAGCTAATAACCCCTTTCCTAATCATCTTGGTGTTATATGGATTCCCACACTTTTAGTAATGTTATTAAATTATCCCCTGAGAAATGTTTTTCTCTGGTGATTTCTGGTTTCTGCTTTGGTTATGACTAATTCTTCTGGAATAATTTTATTCTATTCCTCCTTTTATCATCTTTAAAGTGGATACCCTAGTTAAGTAACCTTAAAAGCCTTTTCTAAATTTAAGGATACATGGGTGATTATTTTTATTTCAAAAGTAAAATACAGAATTATTAGACAGAAGGCGTAGGTCTAAAAAACAAAACTTCAATACCTAGGTAGTGGCAATAAATAGTGTTCTTTTGTTCTTCAACACAGTGCTGAGTAAGTGTAAGCTAGTTTCATTTGGGTTTGACCTTGAAAATGCTAGTAGATCTCTTTCTACCTCTGGAATGAAATCCTTTAAAAATTGCTAAATTTATATATACCTGTGAAATACATTCCTATATGATCACATTCTTGGAATAAATGAGGAGGCATGATGGCCTACATTTTCTTTTTTCTTTTCTTTCTTCCTTTCATTTCATCATATTATCGGGGTACAAATATTGTTAGGGTTACAAATATTGCCCCCTGCACCAATGGCCTACATTTTAAAAAGTAGTTGTGAATGTATGTTTTGTATTTTAAAAATTCTCTTTTAATAAATATGACTTCATCATTCAAAATACAGCTAAGTATTAATGTCTGTACATCATCGTTATTCAAATTGCCTTCATATAGGGAGTTTTGTGTTTATCTTGTGGTTTTTTGTTCATTTTATTTTGGTGAATGTTGTTAATATTGACTCCACTCTAATAGGTAGTCCAGGATCATAAGTGTTATGATAATGTATTATCAATTAATTTTCAGTAAGGAAGAGTTCTTTAGCTAATTTAATTTTCAATAACTGATGGTAGCCTTATCATGCAGAAAAACAAAGCTGTTGGCTTTTAACAAATTTGTCTTTTTGTAATGGAATGAGATACTTGCTTGGCTCATAAATACTAAAGTGATTATACCCATTTGTTATTTGTCTAGTCAAAAAGCCCACAGTAGACAAACCATTAGTTAAAATAATAAGACCTTTTTCTTTATTAGAGAAAAGCAGCTATCACTAGAATTTGGTATCTGTTAGAAAGTGTGAAATTGAATTAAATTTGGCCTAAAGTTGCCTCTATACATATTTTAATGTTGGCCTAAAGGTTTCTCTGTACATAGTGAACTGTACCCTAACTTTATGTCAATACAGATTATAATCTACTCTTGTAATAAGAAGCTGAGTTTCAGCCAATCACAGGTGGCCAACTCTTCAACCCATGTTTGAATAGGGCGAACTCAGAGTTGTGACCAGTCCAGCTCTTTCTGTTACTCCACCTCCATTTTTTGTAGTCACTTTTCTTTTCCATTTTCCAAAAATGATATTTGAGCATGGGACAGCCCTGGCATTGCTGTGAACCTTCTCTCTTCTGGAGGCTGCCTGACCCACACATCTTCTTTGCTCAGTTGAACTCGGTTAAATTTATTTTTTTCTAAAGTTTTTCTTTTAACAAAAGAAGAAGACTTTCCTGAGATTTAAAAAAGATGTCTTTTTAGATTAGCTAAAAAATTAGACCCTCCCCCAGATGTTGGTGACAGATTTAACTAATGCATAAACTTAAAGGTAGTTAATGTAACCAGTTGTCGCCTAAAAAATGCAGATTGGTTGAGTGAGTGAACTAAGTGGAAGTTTCTAGACTGTTAATACAAATCAATCATTACAGTTAATGACCTGGGTCTATTCTGAATATTGTCAAATTAAATTTAATATACCCCATAAGTTCTGATTCGCCTGAGATTTTTCTATGGCATTCTGGAGGGTCTTGGGCAGCCATTATTACATCAGAAAGTTGTCACAGCCAAGTACTGAAAAGGTCAGGGACAGTATTGCAGAGGCAAAACACAGACAGTTTAAAAATTATATTGATATTAAATAGTTTTGTCTAGCTACATTCCTCAAATATGAGGGTAGTTGGAAGACTTCTTTTCTTTTTGTTTTTATTTTCTGTTACTAGAAAATTTTAAAGAAAAATAGTTGAAACTCTCCAGTTACACAGCAGTTGAAGCTGAAAGAACAGGCAATGCTTTTACTATCTGATAGTTTCCAAGTCCCTGTGTCATTGGAGAAAAAGTTACCCCTGAGTGGGAAGGGAAGTAGCAAGGGGCTCATTCAGTTGTCATCACATTGTGGTGTGGCTACTGTATGTGTCTGTTTCTCGCATTCAACTATGTTGAACTTACTCATTTTTCTATCCCTGTATCAGTCACCCACTAGGTATTCCAATGACTTTTGTTAAATACATAGTTTGCTTCATTCAGGAGAGAAAAGTAGGTAGTATAGGTCCACAACAATGTCGTTCTGTATAGATTAAGGTGCAAGAACCCAAGATGAGGAAATCCTGAACCAGAGATTGACACTATAACTTTGTTATTTTGTTTTAGTTCAATTACCGGAATGCCAGATAACATTCTATTCAAGTAAAAGTACAAAAACACATTTCAATGCCAAGTACATATGACTGTTGCATTATGTGCCATTGAAATTATCCATATCTTTGCTCTGTCCCAATAACCTAATTGAAGTGAGCAAGCATGACTTATAAGTTTGTCCTTTCAAAATGTTACTTCTGCTTTTTTCCCCTTCAATTATCCTGAAAAATAAATTTTTTTTTTCTGAAAAATAAGAGTCTTACAGAGTGCCATTGTGAAGGAGACTAATATTCTGTGGGTAATGACAATTGAATTTAAATTTTATCATAGCTTATTATAAAATAATTTTCATGCATCTGAGCTCTAATTTCTCAGGAATTTCTAATGACATGCCAAGGAAGGCAAGATGCAGATATCATTCCATGTTTCAATGAAAAAACTGAAGTACAGGAGGTTCAATGACTTCATTCATTAATTTATTTATATAACAAATAGTTGTTGTCCGGTTTCTATAGCCCATGTCCTTGCTAGGATTTCAGAACTTAGTGCTAGTAATAATAGATGTGGTTTCTGCCTTCATGGAATTTATGGTATTTTCGCACTGTCAAGAAGTTACCAAACTTGTGGTTAGAATTCAGGTCTTTTGATTCCAAACTAAGTAGTCCTTTCTAAGGCACCCAGATGCCTAACTACAAGAGAGAGAAATAGTACTATAATAAAGGTAATTAACAGATAAAATATAGGAATGTTTACTTTGAACTCTCATGAGACTTTACTAAAGTGTCCCTTTCTGTTTGATACTGTACGTTAATAGAAATTAATCATTATATGTCCATATGACAATACATTCTCGCTTAATGGCTCTAGTTTGATTATATAAGTCTAATCATATTTAAGATTTGTAGGTATATGTACATGCAAATTATGACAATAAAGTATAATTTCCAAAGGTAGTGTGTTTAGGTATAGAGGAGTTAAAAAAATAAAGTAATATACCTCTTCTTTTTTTTTTTTTTTTTTTTTTATTTTTTTTTTTTTTTATTTTGGCATATTATGGGGGTACAGATTTTAAGGTTTCAATAAATGCCCATTTCCCCCCTCCCCCCAAAAGTCTGAGTCTCCATCATGACCATCCCCCAGATGGTGCACATCTCACTCATTATGTATGTATATACCCACCCCCCTCCCCCCTCCCACCTGCCCAATACCCTATTACTGTAGTACCTATGTGTCCACTTAGGTGCTAGTCAGTTAATACCAGTTTTCTGGAGAATATATCTGGTGCTTGTTTTTCCATTCTTGGGATACTTCACTTAGTAGTATGGGTTCCAGCTCTAACCAGGAAAATATAAGATGTGCTATATCACCATTGTTTCTTAGAGCTGAATAGTACTCCATGGTATACATATACCACATTTTATTAATCCATTCTTGGATTGATGGGCACTTGGGCTGTTTCCACAGCCTTGCAATTATGAATTGTGCTGCTATAAACATTCGAGTGCAGGTGTCTTTTTTGTAGAGTGTCACTGGATCATTTGGGTAGATGCCCAGCAATGGGATTGCTGGATCAAATGGTAGATTCACTTGGATCGCTTTAAGGTATCTCCATATTGCTTTCCACAGAGGTTGAACTAGTTTGCAGTCCCACCAGCAGTGTAGGAGTGTTCCTCTCTCTCCGCAACCACGCCAGCATTTATTGTTTGGAGATTTTTTGATAAAGGCCATTCTCACTGGGGTTAAGTGATATCTCATTGTGGTTTTGATTTGCATTTCCCTGATGATTAGAGATGTTGAGCATTTCTTCATATGTTTGTTGGCCATTCTTCTGTCTTCTTTAGAAAAATTTCTGTTCAAGTCTTTTGCCCACTTTTTAATGGGGTTATTTGATTTTTTCTTCCTAATTTTCGTGAGTTCTAAGTATATTCTAGTTATCAGTCCCTTATCGGATGCATAGGATGCAAAAATTTTCTCCCATTCTGTAGGTTGTCTGTTTGCTTTCATGACTATTTCTTTGGCTGTGCAGAAGCTTTGTAGCTTGATCATGTCCCATTTATTTATTTTTGTTGCTGCTGTGATTGCCTTTGGGGACTTCTTCATAAACTCTTTGCCCAGGCCGATGTCTAGGAGAGTGTTTCCAACTTTTTCCTCTAGAGTTCTAATAGTTTCATATCTTAGGTTTAAGTCTGTTATCCAGCGTGAGTTGGTTTTTGTGAGAGGTGAAAGGTGTGGGTCCTGTTTTAGCCTTCTACAGGTGGCTATCCAGTTTTCCCAGCACCATTTATTGAAGAGGGATTCTTTTCCCCAGCGTATGTTTTTGTCTGCTTTGTCAAAGATGAGATGGCTATATGAGGATGGTTTTATATCAGGATTCTCACATCTGTTCCACTGGTCAATATTCCTGTTTTTGTGCCAATACCATATTGTTTTAATTACTACAGCTTTGTAGTATAGTTTGATATCTGGCATATTAATGCCTCCCATTTTGTTTTTGTTGCCTAGAATTGCTCTTGATATTCGGGGTCTTCTTTGGTTCCATACGAAGCGTAAAATTATTTTTTCTATATCTGTGAAGAATGCTGATGGGATTTTAATAGGTATTGCATTGAATCTATAGATCAGTTTGGGTAGTATAGACATTTTGATGATATTGAGTCTGCCGATCCACGAGCATGGTATGGATTTCCATCTGTTTACATCCTCTGCTATTTCCTTCCTCAGTGTTTCATAGTTCTCCCTGTAGAGGTCTTTTACCTCTTTGGTTAAATATATTCCTAGGTACTTTAATTTCTTTGTTGCTATTGTGAAGGGAATTGAGTCTTTGATTTGGTTCTCAATTAGATTGTTGTTGGCGTATATGAATGCCTCTGATTTCTGTGTATTGATTTTGTATCCTGAGACTTTACTAAATTCATTGATCAGTTCCAGGAGTTTCTTGGTTGAATCCTTGGGGTTTTCTAGATACAATATCATATCATCAGCAAACAGTGAAAGTTTGATCTCTTCTGCCCCTATTTGGATACCTTTGATTCCATTTTCCTGTCTGATTGCTGTAGCCAAGACTTCCAGCACTATGTTGAACAGAAGTGGAGATAGTGGGCAGCCTTGTCTGGTTCCAGTTCTAAGTGGGAATGATTTCAATCTTTCCCCATTCAGTATGATGTTGGCTATGGGTCTGTCATATATGGCTTGTATCATTTTTAGGTATGTCCCTTCTATGCCTATTTTCTTAAGTGTTCGTATCATGAAAGGGTGTTGAATTTTGTCAAAAGCTTTTTCTGCATCTATTGAAAGAATCATGTGGTCTTTGTTTTTGCTTCTGTTGATGTGGTGAATTGCATTTATAGATTTACGTATGTTGAACCATCCCTGCATCCCTGGGATGAAGCCCACTTGGTCGTGGTGGATTATTTTTTTGATAAGTGTCTGGATTCGGTTAGCTAAGATTTTGTTGAAAATTTTTGCATCTATATTCATTAGGGATATTGGTCTGTAGTTTTCTTTTTTTGTTGCATCCTTTCCTGGTTTTGGTATCAGAGTAATATTCGCTTCATAAAAGGTGTCGGGGAGTATACCTCTTCTTTTTACAGAAGATCCATGCGTTTCAGAGTAGTTGAGTGAGACCAGCATGGAACTGAGCTTGGGCTGGACACTGTCAACTTGCTGTGAGTCCCTGCGGTGTGGCACACAGAGCATGCAGTGGGAGACCACCCTCTCAAATGCTGGCCTGGGAATAAATCAACATCTACTTTCTCTGAAAATAGTTGCTTTTGTCCCCTGACCCCAATTTTTTTTTTTTTTTTTTTTTTTTTTCTCTGCTGAACCTTCATAGTATTTGTTTTGCCCTTTGCTTTGTGCATTCTGTATCTGCCCTGCTAATGACTCCTGCATTTGTTTCTTTGTTTTGGGCCTGCAACCAGTTTGTCCTCAACCCAGTTTTTGTACTACAACTTTCTGGAAAAGAAAAACAAAACAATAAACAACTGCATTTTAACCAAAGTCTTATAGTTCTAGTAAGTTGATTTAAGATTGGTGCTCTTGAGGGAAGAAGTGCACAATGTTTGGCCAATATCTGGATTTCTCTTCCTTCTGAAACTTCTAGCCCAGCCCATGCTGTTGTCATGGGACTGTCTGGTGAGTGCCCCAGTCAGGCAGAGCAGTGCCCCATGCCCTTCTGCCTTAGCCTTCCTTGGAATTCTGGTGATTTTTTTACATCCCATTGTGTTATGTTAAAAGCTTGTCTCCTTAAGATGTTATGCTTTCTGATAGTAGTGGTATTTTATTCTATTGCTCAATAAAAATTTCTGTCTTGTCTTTCTAATTTCCCCCATCCTTTTTCCTTCCCTTCTCCTTTTCATTTACTCTTTTTTTTTACAATTATTTTTAAATTTCAGAACAGTATGGGGGCATGAACATTTTGGTTGCATATATTGCCTTTGCACCACCCTAGCCGGAGCTACAAGTGTACCCATCCCCCAGTCAGTGAGCTCCACGCCCATTAGTTGTGAATTTACCCATCCAGTCCACTCCCCTCCCACCTGCCCAGTACCCGATGAATACTACTTCCATCTGTGCACATACGTGTTCAGTTAGTACCAATTTGACAGTGAGTACCTGTGGTGCTTATTTTTCCATTCTTTACTGTAAAAATGGGAATAACCTCTTAGAATGGATGAGAAGATTCACATTCTGGGCACATAATAAGCACTGGATGTTAATTACATTAGATGTTAGACTATAAGCACCTTGACCATGTCTAGGGCCTGGAACAAGTTAAATATTTATTTGTTTAATGAATGCATGAAGCAGAACACACACAAGTACCCATTCTTATAAAGGCCAGCACAGTAAACTGGTATGCATTTAGTGCATAAAAAGAAAATAGAAAAGCAAAGAGCCAATGTAATATTACAAATAGAAGATCCACAGAGCACTAGGGTAGAGGTAGGCCTTGAGCCACAATTAAGTATGGATTAGCCCTTTCATTAAAAATATTCTTGAAAAAAATACAAATATATATAATCAATGTCTCTTGGTTTCTGGGTTTTCTGAAGCTTACCTTAGATTGCTAGGGAATTTTCTAAGACAAAGGTACTAAGCTAGATGATTTAGTTCTGCTTCTCCAAAAGCCTTAAAAAATTCACTGTATTTAATATGATGAAATAGATCCAGGACGGTTCCAATCTACAGCTTAAGTGTCTGCAGCTCAGATTAACAACCATGAAGGTCATCTAATAATAGTGCCTATTGTTCAGGTCACATTTCAGTGAAAGACGTTTGATTTCCTCTATTCTTTTTCCAAGAATTTTTTCCATCTGCGAAAACAATCACTTAAGGCAACATAAGCCAAGAACTAATAAACCAGTGCCACAGACAACTTTCCTCACCAGGATTGCTTCCAGAAATATAGAAACTCTGTGAAATCTCCAGTATTGTATTTTTATAAAGTATCTGTTTCATTGGATATTCTAGATTCTATAGCCTATTTCATTTTTAATTTATCAATTTCTGTTTTATTCAAATAAGAATTTCCTGTGATTTCTGATAAATTCTGATAAGTGATGATATTACTTGCAAAGAGTCCTACTTTCTTTTTGAAATGAAATTCATGACTACATTGGATACCTTGTCACATTTTTAAACCTAGGTACTATTTTCTTTCAGAGCATATTCTTGCTCTTCCGTTCTCTCTCTTTCCATATATTGATATGTATCTCAGACATGCAGGCAAGTATTTACACACTCCTGTGAAACATCACACTCGCCACCTTTTTCTGAATGCTGATGTTGGTTAGAACAGAAATAATATATTGCTTATCTAACACATAGGTAGTGTCAGGTATTATACACTAAGTGCTTTGACATAGATCAGCTCAATTGCATTAATGCTCACCACAACCTTCATTTTAGGTATGAGTTTGATATTCTCATTTTATGGGCAAGGAACATGGTTCCCTGAGATTAAATAGTATTCCCAAGGTTATGTGGTTAATGAGTTTCTGGGCCAAGATCTGAACTGAAGTCTGCATAGCTCTAAAATCCTCTTCTTGACGATGGTACTATACTGAAACAAGTAATTTTAAAAGACCTGTAACCTTCATATTTATGTTTTCATGTATGTCACATTTTTTTCTTTTTAATTTCGCTCAGTGAGTCGAATGGTGCTCTGTCATGGATCTGATAGACATGAACCTACATTTCTATAAATGTGTTTTTCTTCTTTTGTACCCTCTTGTAATATTCATGCATAAAAGTCGACGAAATTTAACCTCAATTAATAATTTATAATATAATTAAAATCTTTCTGTTGTGATGCCTACTTTATAATATCTTATAAAATATCATTTTCTTATGCTTTCATTCACCAGGCAAAAATGTAGAGAAGTAGTCTCCTGGAAATAAATCAATTAAAAGTGCTACAAAATAGATTCTAAACCAGAAAATATGAATGGATGAAAAAGATTTTTGAGAAAGATTCACTAATTTGGCAACTCTTCTCTATAAAGGAGACTAAAGTAGTCCATGAATAAACATTATGTAATGATTTGCAAGATGTCTGAGGATGGATTATCTGTCTAAGCTCAGACTTTGAATAAGTATTAGGTTGGTTGAAATGACTCTTAAAAACCACAGTGAATAAATGATTAGTGGGAAACAATTTTAAGGCAGTATGATCTGTTTGGTTGCAAGGACAGCAGAAGTAGCCTAACTACGTGGGCACTTTCTTCAGTAATTTCTCAACCAGATTTCTCTGGAGTGCAAAATTTTCTGAGTAGTCACGTTAATTATTTGCCCCAGTGAATCATGCATATTATTGGGTTTTCTTATTTTTGAAACCAGCCATTTGCCTTTGCTTAGGGCATTCACACAAATTCCAAGCCCAGGATGTCACCAAAAGTAGAAATAAACAAACAGAATCTCTATTCTACGGATTTTTGAAGACATTCAATAATTCTCTGTAAAAAAAATGTCTGTAAAGGAGTATAAAATCACTTTATCTTGGATGACAGCAATAAAGTTCCTAGTTGTATATTTCATAGGTACTTCAGAGAAACTAACTTTTAGATTCAAGGATTAGATGAGAAGATAAAAATTGTTTTCACACAGGAGGATACAGTTTGATTCCAAAAAGGAATGGTCGTAAAGACTTGGCCTGGGTCTAAGTGTGCACATTTAGGAGAATGTGCTTTAGAAATTTCTGGCAGTCCCATCGTGATAGTAGGAAACTTGGCAGAAGCGTTTCCTAGAAAACAAACACATTGCTCTTTTCCTTTAAATGTCAAAAACATCAAAGAACTTAAGGACATGTTCTCCCCAAAGACGCGTGCGGGACTGGGAATATCTCTGAGTGTGTGACCACCATGTAACACCGGGCCATCATAGACACTAGACTGGCAAAGACAACAGCTGTTCATGAAGTATGATTTCAGCAACATTTGCGAGTTTTAAACCATCATCTACATAAGTGGTAATGCCTGAAATTTATGACTTATCAATGTTCTTTGGATAAAAAAGTTGTTAGGAGAGAACCCCTGATGAAATGGTATGGTGATTCATTACCACTTTAGCTCCCATTGATGCATGAATATGATGTTTTTATATAAACACTTTACATCTACCTGCATTTATTGTGTAGATGGCATGTGGATAGCCTGGCTTCACCATCAAAGAATCTTACATTTGAACTTCATTTTAGGTACTTGCTAATCATGTAACTCTGGGCAAGTTAAACTACTCTGGACCTATTGCCTTCCCTGTAAAATGGGGCAAATTATATACTTATCTTCAGGATATCTACAGAAAGTAAATGCCACCAAATGGGAAAACGCATTGCTCAACACATTAATGATTCTCAATAAACTGTTTTTGAGGAAACAACACACCTTAATCTTCCAGGGAGAAGTCTCTAAGAGATGGAGTTTGAAAGAGCTACCGAAACTGATTCACCTATATGGGATCCTCCACGCTAATCTAAAATCACCAGGTTGCATTGAAAAATTACTTAGATAAAAGAGTTAGCTTTATCACTAGAGAAAAAGGAGCTACCACCCATGTGCCTGCTCTCTCGTGCTCTCACATTTCTTTTTGTCAAATCTTTCCTGCTTCTTGTAGATATTCATTTTGCTAAATCTTGAGATCCCTTATTAGAGTGTAGATGACTTTTTTCCTTCAACAAAAAGACATCTGCACTTAAATGTTTATGGTAGTACAATTCCCAGTTGCAAAGAAGTGGAAACAACCCAAGTGCCCATCAATACAGGAGTGGATTAATAAAATGCGGTATATGTATACCATGGAGTACTATTCAGATATAAGAAACAATGGTTGATCTAGCACCTCTTGTATATTCCTGGATAGAGCTGGAACCCATTTTACTAGGTGACATATCCCAAGAACGGAAAAATAAAGCACCACATGTACTCACCAGCAAATTGGTTTTACTGATCAACACCTAAGTGGACATATAGGAATAACATTCAATGGGTGTCGGGCAGATGGGAGGGGGGAGGAGAGCATGGGTATACACATACATAACGAGTGTATGCGCACCATCTGGGGGATGGACAAGTTTGAAGCTCTGACTCGAGGGGGGATGGGGGACAAGGGCAACATACGTAACCTAAACATTTGTACCCCCATACTATGCTGAAATAAAAAAAAAATTATGCACTGAGTATTAGCAATGATCCAGAAACACTGCACTCAGAGCACTTGCAGTTTAATAAGTGAGTATTCTGCATGAACAAATGAGCGCGACACCCTGGGGTGGGGACGGAAGGGAGGGATGATGGTGGGTGTGTGGATCAGGGATGGAGCGACCTGATAAAACTTTACAGAGCAGAAAAGCCCTGAGCTAGGCCAAGAAGGAGAAGTAGGATTCTAGCAGGCAGACATCAGTGGAGAGAAAATTCCAAGCAGAGAGTACATCATGTGCAAATACACAGGGCATGACATAGCTTGATATTCTGGGGGATAATTACTGATCCCAGATAATTGCAATATAGACTACCTGTGGAAAATTCATGAGAGAGGAGGAATGGCAGGTAGTTGGAGGCCACATCACAGAGTGTTTTTCTAACACAAATGTGCTTGAGTTTTAACTTGTTGGCAGCTGGCATCAATCAATTAAGCAAGGGAATGTATGGTGTTGCTCATTACGTCTACCAAATATTTCCATTCCTCCTCCTGGGTGTATGTAAAGTTCTAGTTTCTAGCCCTTGAACTGAGTGACTTGCTTTGGCCGATTAAATATAAATAAGAAATAGCATTTGTCTTTTCTGGCTGGAAACTTTAAGATAATTCGCCACTCCCTCCTTCTCTTTGCTGTGCCCACTGGCCATGTTCTAGATGGTAGCTCTTCCATCAACTTGAGTTTCTTTAATCTGGATCCTCTGGTGAGAACAATGTGGAGCTAAGCTTTAAACTGACCCAATGAAAGTGAAGTGTAATGGAGAAATAAATCCTGTAGTTTCAAACCACTGGGATTTGGGGATTCTTTGTTACTTCAGCATAATTTAGCTTGTTTTAATTATTGCCATGTCAGACTTATATTTTTGCAAGATCACTCAGGCGGAGTGCTATGGACAGACTGGATTAAGCGAACACGAAGGCAGGACACCATCACGACGTGTGCCCGAGTTAGTGCTGTGGCAGGAACGCAGGACTCAACTGTGTTCTGATTTCAACTCTGCCATTAACTACCTGTAAGATCTAGAAGTCACTTGACATCTGTAAGGAAATTATTGATTGCGTAAGTTAGGGGTTTATCCATTGATTTTTCCCTCTTACCTTCCAGTGGGGTCAGTGAATACATTGGCATCAGATTATCCGAGCTCTGCGATATATGGTATTATTACCTGTAGTGCTTCAAGTGAGCTATCTAACTTTTTCAGGCCCAATCTGCAAAATGAGAGTAATAATATGTGCCTTTGTGGACTATTTTGAGAGTTAAAACACATTCTAGGAAGTACTTTGTGTACTGTCTGACATATAATGAATACTTATTAAATAGTAGCCATATCTGTCATTATTATTAATATTGCTAAATCCACTTTATCTCAACCTCTCAACTCTTGGTGTTTTGTAATGCAAGGGGCTGACTTTTCATAAAATTTAGTCTACTCAGTGACTGATCACAGTCTCCTTTGGACTTCATGTCCTATAACTCTGTTATTGTTTCTCAGCATTCTTTGAGTGCCACTGATCTAATGGTAGTCTTGATACTATCAGTCCTTTATGATTTTTAATTGTGACTTCAGTCTTGAAACAGTGCTGATTACTTGAGAGTTCTCATTAATGATTATAGGCGGTAGATACTTTGTCAACAGTTTTACATTAGGATGCAAAATCCTCAGGTCCAAGAACTGTGTATAGAGCCAGTCAAGTTTACACATTGTATGACTCCATTTGTATGTAGGTGCTTGATGGGGTGATGGTAGAATAAATATCGTCAGACAATCTTGATAAGAGCGAACTACAGGTAATAGGCCGATGGATTCCCTGAATGAAATTATGTCCAACCACATATGTGTAGGGTGTGTGTATGGGTAGGGTATGTGTGTGTGTGTCAGAGAGAGACAGAGAGAGAGACAGAGAGAGAGAGAGAGAGAGAGAGACAGAGAGAGAGAGAGAGAGAGAGAGAGAATACATAGTTAGCAAAGTGCAGAATTAAGTTTTTCTTTTGACCTGCTTGTTATGGACAATCAAGTCTTTCCCATTGAAATATTAAAAGATAAAAAATATAACTAAATGCAATATGAAATGAGAGACTTGAACAAATGAGTTTTATTAGTTTCTGTTGAATCTGATTACCTTTGGGCATTTTACCTAAATGTACCTGTGGCTAACTAAAGGAATTAAAATTTTGTCTTAAGTATCTGTCACAGCTGACTGTATGTAGCTAGTTAGAATGTTGTGCTGAGATGGATTTTAAGGCTAAATCAATTTTAATGGCTGCAATGAGCACAGGAGGGACCCCATGACTGGTATTAATATTATGAAACTGTCAACCATTAAGCAGGTTAGGTACCTTTGTCAATGCATTCAGGCTCTGCTGTACATGACCACATGAGGGCGCTCTTTCCATCAGATCTATACATATCTGGTGTTCTACCTTTTCCTTCAGAGCTACTCTATTTTTCATAATAAAAAAATACAAACTTCAATATATCATGCAATATTATAAATTTTACAGACATCCTAGATCCATGCCATATAAAATATATCTCCAGATTCTATAGATAACTCAACTTAATCTTAGTCCATTGGATATACTGAAGAAATGTGAAAAGCTACAAGTCCTAGGCCTAAGGGACAGATTACGCTTGGTGGGTGTTAATCATAAATGTGCATATATATCTAACAATTTCTCTGTAAGTAAACTGGAAGTATAAAAATAAACTATTCAAACTACTTCTGTTAGAAGAACTGTGCATCCAAATCTAATTATGAAATCTAGTATCTGATAGATACATGCTATTTATTTGGTTTTTACTGTTTATTAAATAGTGTCAATACATTATGAAAGATGAGGTAACAGAGTGCAATCTCTTACAGTGAGAATCAGTTAAAGTCTAAGCATAATTTTTTTAAATGCATAGGTTTTTAAAATGTTAAATGCTAGAAGAAATTTAGTGCCAACTCAGAAACTTACAAAACGATCCCCAAGCCCCATGACAACATTAGGAGGTATATCCAGCTTCCGTAGGAGTTCCACTAAAAAGGTCATAGACTGATAGGTTATTTATGGCAACAAAGGACAAATTCACCTAAGGTATATACCAGGGATTAATGTTTAGTACAAGGAAAATAAGTGTGACGACAGAAATCAATAAAGACATTCACAAACAAGAACAGAGACACCTTGTTTGCTAACCAGAGAAAAGCCAAAGAAAACAAAGACAGGAGGAAATTAAGGGGAATTGAATTGACCCCAAATCCACCCAGTGGCTTCCTCAATGTAGTTCAAGGACAATGCTATTATTGGTACACTAGGGCTTAGACAACCCAGAAGCCAGCCAACTGTGTATGTGCCCCAAGGCACAGTTGAACTGTATTTTTGCCAATTGTTTATGTGGCTTGGTAATTTCAAGGCCCAGATTTCTTTTGCATCCCTGTGTTCTGCTTATCACTTGCTCAGGGATAGCCCAATTTCCTCCAGAAGATCATGATAGATCATGATTTCATTTTTACTGGAGCTTTTGAACTATGATCAAATGCAGCTTTAGCGTAGTGGAGCTTTGAGCTCTGATTAAATGCTCTTTTCTTGAAAAGAAATGCTTAAACATTTACTTAAATGAATAAGTGCTAAGGACTTAGAATCTCAGAAGGCTGGAGATGAATGCGCAGCCTGCCCCCAGAAAGAAGTGCCTTGTAAAAGGTCAGTCATATTGCTAAGGCACCTTTGAGAGGCCATATTTAGATAGGAATATATAAGAAGACAGTGAGAAAATGTCGTGGCAAAATAGAACAAATTAGTGAGCCTGCGTGTACTAAAGACATCTTTTCACCATTTTACAATTATTCCTGGGGCTGGCATCCTTGAAGAGTGTCCTTTATGTATTGTCATTTTTCTGACCTGTTGGATTATTGAAGAAAAATTCTCCTGAGATAAGAGAAATTTCATTTGAAATTAGGCAGATAAAGGCCAAGTCTTTAGATTACTGTGTCTAGATTTGTAACTTGAAGGGAGGATTTATAGAGACTCTAAGGGAGATAATTAAGATCATTAAATGTCTGGGAAACTGACTTATGCATATAGATTAAAAAATTGACATTATTTTTTTTGGCCCATATAAAATAGGTCCTCCAAGTACCGCAAGTATTTGAAATTGCATTGCATAAAGTTAAAATGATGCTTGTACTCTTCTCCACACCACCCTCCTTCCAGTGCTGAAGTATGAAAACTACTTTTGAGATCTTTCTCTAACCACCGCGGTAGGATTTGTTTTCTTTCTTTAGGAGGAATTTATGATAGAAATGGACCTTACAAAGAAACTTCAGGGATTAAAATTAGACAAGATAAGAAGTATTTTTCATATATTTGCATGTGACAATTCCTTTGTACCTATGAATCTTCAATCAGAGGAAGATGCACAATCAGAGGAAGATGAAAGAATTTTCAGACATTGTACTTGAATCTTTTTCTTCTTGGGCATCATCCTGCATTTCCATTGCATTTGTCAGAGTGGATCAACTTCTCCTTTCCGTAAATATTTGACAATTTTAGCCACAGTTAAGACACGCTAATCACAGTCTCTACTCTGTGTTTTGCTCGCAGGCATCACTTGTTTCTTTGCAGGAAGACTGAGTTCACTTAATTCTTTTGCAATTTGAAAATTTATTATAATCACATTTTCACTAGTTGACATAGTCAAAGAACCAAGGGAGCCATTTAAAGTCCCATTTAAAGGGACTTTAACCTCTGTTTTGTTATAGGAACCTCGTGGAAGGATTTGAGTTTAGAAGAGTGACAAGGTATGGCTGATATTCTGAAAAGATCACTCTTGCAATGATGCTGATGTTGAGAAAAGACTCACACACACACCCATACTCCTACTGGGACCGTGTAGACACACAAATTCGCCCAACTGGCACACTGTTGGGATGTGGGAGAAAACTGGAGTACCCGAAGAAACCACATAGACAATGGCCCAACTGGGAATTGACTTTTTTCTCATCAACATTATAATGAAACAACATTGAACTAAACTATGCTATTCCAGGACCTGTTGTGCTAGTATTTTCCCAATGGTATTTGAGAAAACACTGGAGAAATAATATGCTTGAGTTACATTGTCTTTAATTGCTGAACCTGGGATTTTAACCTATTTTATCAGATTCTGGTATCCTTATTATCTAACCATTAAACCAGAATACTATGCTACCTATTACACATATTTAGTCTGAACTTATTCAACATTTTAAAGCAAAACAACTTGGAACTTGTATATCATATTCAGGGATAAATCATAAATTACATTGTACCCATTAATGCTGTGCACAAAACAGATATATTGATCACCAGAAAACCAGGAAGAGTCTATTATTTAGTCAGATGTTAAATAGGATCATCATTTTGATCATGTTCATAGTCATTTAAATACTAAGGAAAAAAGAAAAATATATCATGTCTATGTTGACGAATAGAATAACATTCTCCCATGTGGTCTGCTAATTTTAATTCTGGATCCTCAAATACATTCTGTCTGGAGTGTTGGTACCAGTCCTTTCTTCCATGAAGGTGGGAGGTTTTCCATATAAACCTCTGCATCTTGCTTAGAAGCTTTCACAGATTTGTGATGGGTGAGAGGCAGGCAGGGTAAGCACACGGCGCTTTCCTAGAAGTGGACTGTTAACAGAGACTAGGCGAAGAACTTTACTACAGAGAAGCCCACTGGAAATCTTCTGACACCTCAAACACCTCCCCAGCATGTTTTCTGATGTTTCATGTGATGTTAAACTGCTGTGGTTACGGAAATGCCCTCAAAATGTGGAATTTTTCTTTATGAGATGAGAACATTATGAATCATCTTTGAGAATGAGATACAGAGTTTCCAAGGATATGTTTTGCAAAGCATGTCAGACGCTATTGTACCTCTTTTGTTTTACTACAGTGACTCTATATTCTCAGCTAAGCTTTTTTAAATTTTAGGTAAACTATTAATCTGTGTGTGTGTGTGTGTGTGTGTGTGTGTGAGTGTGTGTGACATACTCCCTCTAGGTTCCCGATTACAAAAGTGAAGTTCGGTGTGGAAAGCTCACTGCTGTGTTTCCCGCTAGGTGGCGCTATAGGGCAGTAGGGCCAGGGCTGTATTGGAGAAATGAGAAGTTTCGCACTAAAATCAAGAAACATGCAAACACTACGAGTAAGATGTGCAAAGTATGGGGGATGGACACGCTTGAAGCTCTGACTCGAAGGGGAAGGGGGGCATGGGCAATATACTTAAGCTTAACATTTGTATGCCCATAATACGCTAAAAAAAAAAATAAATAAAAGAAAAAGAAAAGAAACAGTACCAACAGCTTTTATTTTGTGTATTTAGTAAAGCTATTCTGGGTATTGTGATTTAAAACATATGGTTAAGTTTCATGTAATATTTAAACATACTTTTATTATTGATTTTTCAGATAAATTTTTCTATAGGGCACTTGAATTTTCCATGGTCGTTATTTACAGATGTTGCAAATTAAAATGTCTATGGGACCTAACTGGAGAGGTAGAGATCACGGATATCATGATTAGACCATCAAAAATTAGTTCTGGCAAAAACTTTTAACAATGTGTTAAATTGCTCATGCACAGAGCCCGTGATTGTGAACGTCACAATGTTTTATGAAAGGGACTCACCTATGAAGTTCTTTGATAGACAGCGAGAATCCATACAAATCTTTTCCAGCTTCTGCTTGTCAATATTATGTTAGAATTTTGAAATGTTTAAAAATATACAGTTGAAATTAAGATATACTTTTGATAAATTACTTTAATAATAATATCTGCTCATAAAGCAATTTTTCCTGTCATTTAAAAGAAATGAGATTCCAATTATATTTTGAAATAGAAACAGCAGTAAAACAGCATAGTAAATAAAACTAGTCAATGCATTTATAAAATATTAAATTCACATTGAATGCTAATTGGATGTTAGTGAAATGTTAATAGAACTATTTCAAGAGAAATACTTATAAAGACCTTATCACTGTCAAAAGAGTTAGGTACTTGGACATGATAATACCATCTAATTATTCAATTGATATAATTAATTTATTGATTTTTCTCACTCATTAATTTTTTATTTTCACTCCTTTTCCAAGAACTTTCTGTTATAATTTCAGGGTTTTGATTATATCACATATGCATTAAATAACTTATATGAAACCATTGAAACTGGGTGGTAGGCATTAAATCATGCATATATTTAAAGACTATTGCTTGACAATGACCTTTGATTTTATTTTATTTATATGTGTTGGCTTATATCCTGTTAAATGATTTAATAACAATTTTAACATGAAGAAACATTTTTGAGTGATTACACTATGCTAAATTCTATACAATATTTTTCCCGCCAATTCTACATATATAAATTTGTAAGATTGTAAGCCATTGTCTTCTTTTTGAAGATAAGGAACCTGAGGCTCAAAGGAGCTAGGTGGTTGGCAGAGAGTTAGTGGAAAGGTTGGAATTAAGACTCTTGTGAAGAACAGTCCACAAGTGCCAATTGTCATATTTATTGTTGTACATTTATTTAGTTCTTTTCTTATTTGGATTAAGACTATTTAATTCTACTCCCCCCATCGTGTGGATGGAGGTTAATTTCTTATATGTTACTATTCTTCATGTATCTTAAGAAAATTATTAGGTAATACTTTAGTTATTCCTGCTACAGGTAAGAAAAGTTTAAATCACTAATAATTCCTCTGATACCTTCCATGTATAAATTGTCTCTGTTTTACCATTTCATCATCTTTCATCATTGGCGCAATGATGATGCCTTTCTTTAATTCTTTGTTGCACAATTTTCACATTTAAATATGGCCCAACTGGCTGGGCGCAGTGGCTCATGCCTGTAATCCTAGCACTCTGGGAGGCCTAGGCGGGTGGATCGCTCAAGGTCAGGAGTTTGAAACCAGCCCGAGCAAGAGCGAGACCCCATCTTTACTAAAAATAGAATGAAATTAATTGGCCAACTAAAAATATATAGAAAAAATTAGCTAGGCATGGTGGCACATGTCTGTAGTCCCAGCTACTTGGGAGGCTGAGCCAGAAGGATTGCTTTAGCCCAGGAGTTTGAGGTTGCTGTGAGCTAGGCTGACACCAAGGTACTCTAGCCCAGGCAACAGAGCAAGACTCTGTCTCAAAATAAATAAATAAATAAATATGGCCAAACTGAGGATATATTTAATAATGGATGTTTTCTTACTGTGTTAAGTTTGACTTTTTTTATAGTGAATTCTTTTGTAAATTGACATTTAAATGTCTTGTAAGAAGTTACATAAGATTTGGCATTGACACAAAAAGGTATAAACAGAAAGGCACAGGAAGAGGGTGACAGGATGTGGCAGGTTGTAATTCTGACATTAATGAGGCATATATTTGTTGTCTGAGTAATGAAACCCATGCGGTACTGTCTCTCAGTGGAAAAATATAAACACCCCTAAGTAAAAGAAGCTACACTGGTTTTTTTTGGGGGGGGTTGTTTGTTTTTTTTATTGTCATATATACAAAAGGTTTGTTCCAGATGGCAAGCCATGCACATGAAGATAAAAATATTATAATATTTTTTAATAAAAGAAATTTCAAACAATGAGATGCATGGCTCAATCTTACATGATGCAGGACTATTAGCAAGACCTGGTGGCATTGCTTAATTGGGGAGATTTTTTTCTTTCTTAGTGTTACCTAAAATAATGTCATCTGATGTTAGGTGAAAAGGGGCCACTTATATCACTGCTTGTTTCTTTACAAAGCTCTAAAATCCCCACCTTCTCAACTTTTAAAGGACACTTGAGATTATCTTTGTTGTCTACTTGTCTACAACAACCATTCTAAACTTCTAAAAGACTGGTGGGTATATAAAATACCTTAAATACCATTTTCAATGATGGATGAGATAAATATGGGATGAGATGGGGATTACAGCTAAAGTAGTGAATTACAAAGAAATTAACTGTACTACCAATTAATTCTAAATTAACTTTCCTATTGAAAGATGACTTTGCCATGGAAATTTAACATTTTTCTCATTTTATCAAAATGACATATAGGTATGTTATGGACAGTGATAACTGCTTCTAAATGGGAGTGTTTATTTGGTCACCCAGTCTAAGTTTCACCACGTACATTTGATGAATTTAGGGGGCAGATAGCTTAGCTCGATTTTTAGAAACACGTAGATTCACATTTTGATATGGTGGATGATCAGAATCCTGACTTGTATTACTTGGTAAGAAAGTGACAATGTTCTATGCTTGGGAGGAAGAGTGAAGTCCAATGCATGGGTTGAGAACCCCTAATCCAAAAATCCAAAATTCAAAATGCTCCCAAATCTGTAAATTTTTGAGTGTTGACATGATACCACAAATGGAAAATTCCATACCTGACCTCTTGTGACAGGTTGCACATATTATTAAGTATATTATATAAAATTACCTCCAGGCCATGTAAATAAGGGGCATATAAAAAATAAATGCATTTTGCATTTAGACTTGGTAGGCCCCATTTCCAACATATCTCATTATGCATATGCAAATAGTCCCCAATCTGAAAAGTCTTAAATCTGAAACACTTCTGGTGCCAAGCATTGCGGATAAGGGATGCTTAACCTGTATTTTAATTAACAGGGTAAGATGTGGGAGACTGGCTATATAACTCACCAATCTAGTTTTACTCAGGTACACTTATTAGTACATTGGGATCATGTGACAGTCTATTAAATAATGAGCAGTGAGGAGAAGCCAAGGAGTGCTAGCAGCCACAGACAGAAGACAGAAGAGGAAAATCTCCCCAAAAACCCACAGAAGGAGCACAATCCTGCTGATTTCGGCTCACTAAAATTGATTTCGCACTTCTGGCCTCCAAAATTGTGAGAGAATGAATAATTTCTGTTGTTTTAAGCTACCAACTTGGTGGCACTTTGTTGCAACAGCTGGAAGGAACTGATAGAGCCACCATTCTTAACTTCATGTTAATTTGTGTCATCTTCTAACTTCTAATAAAGCTCAAATTCCACATTTTATTGGTATGCTTTCTCATCCTGCCTCTGACACTTTCTATGTAACTATCTTTGGCAACTCATTTGGCTTCTCTGTTACTCAGTTTCTCAGTCTTTAAAATGAGGACAATCATAATACATACCTCATAAGGTTATTATAATATAAAGATTTGGGTTAATATTTTTTTCTTTTTTCCCCCTTCTTTTATTTCATCATATTATGAGAGCACAAATATTGTCAGGGCTACATATATTGCCCCTGCCACGCCCCCACCTGCCAGAGCTTCATGGGTTAATATTTTTTTTAAGAGCCTAGAACAGCTCCTAGCATTGAAAAGTGCTATATAAATTGATGCTAAATATTTTTTTTTAAAAGTAGATGAAACATTTTGGGGGAAGAGAATGATAGGAAAGCCATGAAGGTTGTTTTTCCTTTAACTGCCTCCTGTCCACTTGTAGGAGAAGAATTTGGAAATACAATATTAAAGAAAGCTATTTGTATTGTATTTTTTTAGATAGAACTCAAAAGAAAAGCACTTATTACCATCATATGCTCAAATCTATGACAATTATTTACATCTTTAGGAAGTAGGCTTTTGATATTTTGAATTGGAAAAAAACACACTATTACTTCAAAATAAATTAAGTCCTATAAAAAACTATCACAACTGATCAATGAGGTGAGACTGATAGCTTTAATTTAACTGAGTGAAATAGTCTTCAGAAAAGAAAGAAAATGTTTGTAGATTTAACTGATTTATGCACCAGTATCTGAAAAAGAAAAATAACATATTAGTTTTGTATAATAAAATCCTTAAATTACTTGTGCTTACAGCAAAATTATGTTTCTTGATATATGATTTTAACATAATTTTAAAGGACAATATCGAATGGTCATCTACAAATTTATGCCACAAATAAGATAAACTTTTAAGAGAATCAGTAGACTTCCAGAGAAGTAGCATTTTCCCCCTTTCCTGTTGTGAATTAAGTAATTAATATAGCAAGAAACTAAATACAGATGCTAGCTAAGATATGAAATAAGTATATCTAATATCTTGAACTAATTCACTAGTTAACAGTTCATCTTATATAGTATAAAACACAGATGCATGAAACTGTAGATTATACAAGCAAACAGAAAAACATCCCAACTCAGAAGAATTATTATTAAAATGATGCCAACCCAAGCAATCTACAGATTGAATGCAATCCCTATCAAAATAGCAATGTCTGTTTTCACAAAATTAGAGAAAAACAGTTATAAAAGTCAAGTGAAACAGCTCAGACACAGAAAGTCAAAGACTGCATGTTCTCCCTTATAAGTGGGAGATAAATAAATGACATCCAGTTCGGAAGCTAAATCATATGTACACATGGACATAGAGTGTGGAATGACAGACATTGGTGACTCGGAAGGGTGGGTGGTAGGTGGGAGGGAAGTGGCTGATGAGAAATTGCTTAATATATACAATGTACATTATTTGAGTGCTGGATACACTATATGCCCAGATATCACCACTATGCATATCTGTGTAGCAAAATTGCGCTTGCAACCCTTAAATTTATACCAAAAAAAAAGAATGCAGAAGTAGTCAGTATTTAACTAAAAATCGTGCCTTTTCATTTCCTTGGCAATGGCTGCTGTTAAGAGACATCACCAACAGTAACTGCCATCACGTCTGCTTTTCAATGCTGCTTTAGCTACTGGTGTCTCCTCAGTAGAAGTTTTGATTTGGCTGATGTCAGAGAAAGCCTTGCCATTTTCCTGTCCAGTGAATATTCATAACACTAAATATTGAACAGCTTTGGGAAGGGATTCGTCCTTCAGGATAAGAACTTGAAATCAGGGTGACCCAGTTTCTTGCTTATGCCCTGATCAGATGACCTACGGAATGAGTCCAGGTGAACTTCCCGGCCAGTGCCTTTCTTCCCAGGAAGGTGCACGTTGGGGCACGGGGTGTATGTGTGGTGGGAGCGGGCCTGGGTAGAAGGTAGGGATTGGGAGACTTCAGGTCTAAATTGTTTTCTAAAACAGGAGATCTCAATGTGGGGCAGAAATGCGGCTGAATGGATAGCATACAAAACGATCCATGCAAACTTTAACAAACAGCGCCTCTTTCCACCCATAGTTCTACCTTCTCCCATATGGAAGTTTCTTCCCCATGTTGGCCACTATTATTTAGAATATTCAAGTTGTAATCAGTTTGAAGCAATTTAAGAAGAACTTTCTAGCTGTTCAAAAATGTAACCCAAGTTTCTTACACAGGGGCATAATTTCATAATTTCAGAGGTTCCAAGGCACAAAATACCAGCACTGCTCCACACCCCACTTTCTCCTTTTCATGTAGTCAAAGTATACTTAAAGGTAGTTTCAGATGATGAGATTTAGTCTATTTAATCTTAGATTTCTAAATCTCTCTTATGATCTATTACTTACCAAAATGAAAGCATGGTACTCTCTTCTCTAGGAAATTTCATTTCTTTACCTAGAAGAAAATGTGTGTGTGTGTGTGTATACATATCTATACACACACACACACATATATATATAAATGCACATATGTATATTTGGGGATATGTATGTTCATGTGTGTGTGTGTGTAGATAATTAAGAAAAACCTAATGTTTTTCCCTAATATTAGGAACAAGGCAGGGATGTCCATTTAATCACTTTTATTTAACATTGTACTGGATGTTTAAGCCAGTATATTATGAAGTAAGTAAATAAATGACATCCAGTTTGGAAGCTAAAGTGTTCATCAACAGATGAGTGAGTAAATAAATTATGGTATATCCACATCATAAAATAATTAATCTGCAAAAAATCAACTATTACTTATATAACTTAATTGATAGAGCTCTAAAAGTGAACAAAGTCTGACAAAAAAGGGTACACACAGTATGATTTCACTTGGACACAAAATTCTGAAAATGCAAACCAATATGTAGTAACAAAAAAACAGGCCGGGCGTGGTGGCTCACGCATGTAATCCTAGCACTCTGGGAGGCCATGGCAGGAGGATCACTCAAGGTCAGGAGTTCGAAACCAGCCTGAGCAACACTGAGACCCCGTTTCTACTTAAAATAGAAAGAAATTAATTGGCCAACTAAAAGCATACAGAAAAAATTAGCCAGGCATGGTGACACATGTCTGTAGTCCCAGCTACTTGGGAGGTTGAGGCAGGAGGATTGCTTGAGCCCAGGAGTTTGAGATTGCTGTGAGCTAAGCAGATGCCACAGCACTCTAGCCTGGGTAACAGATTCTGTCTAAAAAAAAATAACAGACCAAGAATGGAAGAAGAAATGTGTAGTTACAAAGAAATAGGAGGAAACCTTTAGGTATGGTAGATATGTTCACTGTCCTGATAATTCCTTTCATGGATGTGTACAGAGGTCAAAACTCATCAAAGTGTACACTTTTGATCTGTTTAGTTTGCTGTATGTCGATTGTATCTCAACGGAGCTGTTCAAAATATCCAAGTTGATATAGTTTGCTTGTGCAGAGGTTATATGTCTTCCCTTCTCCTACAGATCTCATGCATTACAATGGTGGGGTATAGGAAACCTACCTTGTTAAGAGAAGAAGGCTGAGGTTTGGGGGCAGCAGGCTTAGCCTCAGCATCACTGGGCTCATTTACAGGAAGCTGAACTGTAATAGGTTTGACTGTAAGGGGCTCAGCTGCAACAGGTGCGGCTGCAGCAGGTGCAGCTGCAGCAGGTGGGGCAACAGGTGCAGCTGTATCAGGTGCAACAGGTGCGGCTGCAGCAGGTGCGGCTACAGCAGGTGCAGCTACATCAGGGGTAGCAGGTGAGGCTGCAGCAGGTGCGGCTGCAGCAGGTGGGGCAACAGGTGCAGCACGTGCAGCTGCAGCAGGTGTAGCTGCAGCAGGTGGGGCAACAGGTGCAGCTGCAGCAGGTGCAACAGGTGGGATAAAAGGTGCAGCAGGTGCAGCTGCATCAGGTGGGGCAACAGGTGCAGCTGCAGCAGGTGCAACAGGTGCAGCTGCAGCAGGTGGGGCCACAGTTGCAGCTGCATCAGGTGCAACAGGTGCGGCTGCAGCAGGTGGGATAAAAGGTGCAGCTGCATCAGGTGCAACAGATGCGGCTGCAGCAGGTGGGATAAAAGGTGCAGCTGCATCAGGTGCAACAGATGCAGCTGCAGCAGGTGGGATAAAAGGTGCAGCTGCATCAGGTGCAACAGGTGCGGCTGCAGCAGGTGGGATAAAAGGTGCAGCTGCATCAGGTGCAACAGATGCGGCTGCAGCAGGTGGGATAAAAGGTGGAGCTGCATCAGGTGCAACAGATGCGGCTGCAGCAGGTGGGATAAAAGGTGGAGCTGCATCAGGTGCAACAGATGCGGCTGCAGCAGGTGGGATAAAAGGTGCAGGTGCATCTGGTGCAACAGGTGCGGCTGCAGCAGGTGGGATAAAAGGTGCAGCTGCATCAGGTGCAACAGGTGCTGCTGCATCAGGTGCAGCTGCATCAGGTAGGGTAAAAGGTCCTGCAGATGCTATATAAATGCTTGAAGGAGGGACAAAGAGAAGAACCCCAGAAGGAGGCTGAGGAGGGAAAGCACTGGTCAACTGAGTAGCTGAAGGAGAGCCAGGGATGTTGGGGACATAGGATGGTCCTCCAGAAGAAGTGAGAATCCAGGGATATGGAGGTACTCTTGTCTCAGTGTCAGGATTCCCAGGGTAATTGGGGATTGTATTCATTGGTGCATAAAAAGGAGGTTGCGAATTCCTTGGGCCATAAGGAACATTCAGAGATGGATTAAGTGGGTAATAATTGCCATTGTAATCCTAAAGGAAAAGCAAAGAAGTCAATTAAAGTTATTGTTTATCTCACCGGCATACGACTCATGATATGACCGTGATGACATATGGTAAGTAATGAGCTAGTCTAACGAATTCCAAATTAGGTCTCTTTCGTGCAAATGAATTTACATAATATTTGAAATAAGAAAGTAATAATTTCTTAAGAAAATTGAACTCCAACTTGGGGAGAAATATTTTGTGTTTAGGCCAATATGAATGTCATAGACTGCAGAATATGCCAGCCTAGGCCAAAAGAAAAATAGATGCTGGCACTGCTAGGATTGGTATGGGATTATAGGATTGGTTCTCCACACCCCATTCTCTGCACCCCAGCACTGCCCTGCATGCCCTCGGGTCATTAAAGTGTCCCACTGAAAATTTCACTTCCTTATACTTCTTCCAAGTGCCTCAGTTTCCAGATTTATCCTGAACCCCCCCCCACTTCATCAAAGCTTCCATTCCTTCAAGGCCATGCACCCCAAATTGCTGTTAAGAGGGTGAGCAGATGGGATGCGGAATGGCTGACTATTGGCTTTTCATATTTTTCCTATGATGTTTGTGTTTTAAATGAGTAGCTTATTAACATTACTTAGAAGTTTATTATCAAATTTCAAATGATTTGTTTTTGGTAGGACCTCCATGTTTTCCTCCTATTGCTCTAGGCATGTCTTTTACATGCAGTTAAGACTATCAGGGAGCCCGAAAGTCACAAAATTAAGTAAGAATTTACAGAAGATTGTGATCTTTCTTAGTCTTGCATACATAAAGTTTTATTTCTTATCATAAATTTGTCAGTTTTCATGAGCAGGACACTTGTGGTTTACATATCAGGATCCTGGATTCTTTGATTTGTTGCATAGCTCAATTATAATTCAAGCAATTCTGAATTTTGATAAATGTTTTAAAATATGATAAACTATATTTAACATATATGTTTGTGTTAGTGTTAATCAGTTGATGGAGTTATTTGTTTTACATGTCTTAGGAAATACTGCCTTTATCAACAATACTTTTCTGTGATGTAAAACTTTACTTATATAATCAAATTTCATTTTAAAGTGTTTAACCTTGTAAGCAGGCAGTGAAACTGGGCAGATATTAGTATGAATGCAAAATTATAGGATGTCTACATACAAATATACTTATATTTGCATATTAAAATGGACCAATTAGAGGAAGAGAAGCAAACATGTTCCTAAATGACCTCTGTAGCTTTTTAAGGAAAATCATAATATTGAATTATTTAAGAATATTGGCTATAAAATGCTATTTTAAAGAAAAAAATGAATAATGAATAATATATTTCAATATATTAAAATCTAAAAAAATATAAAATATTTTACCTCTTCACTGGATGATTGAAATCTCTATAACAACAAAGAAAGCAATGTTGGTGTTAAATTTTACACCAGGGAAAAACATCTTTCCTTAGCGCTCTGCCTACAGTCAAAGCATATTTCCTTAGCTCTCTGCCTACCGTTAGAATGGCTGCAACTGACAAATCTCTGAGTAACTTGGAATTTTCTTTGTTAAGTAGCATAATTGTTTGCCAGCTTCTCAGTTTTCCTGAGACTATGCACACATAGTCCCGTTATCCTGAAATACATTCTTAAAAGTGGAGGCACAATGATCAATTACATCTTCCCAGTTCTGCTGTTTCTACACTATCATTTAAATATCTTGTTCATATCAATTGATAAACTTTTCAGGTACAAGAAACCAAATGTTTCAACCCAATTTTGTGTCTAGTTGCTTATTTACACCAGATATTCACATTAGCTCATCATTTGTATTGACCACAAAATTACCAGTGACTAAGCAGGACTTTGCAATATAACCTCTCAATATATAGATTGTTCCTCAAGAGCTTTGGAACAGTTTAAGCTTTTTCTTGATGAGAATTCTGAGATTTATTTTTAAAATTATAAAATAAGTGCCTGTTCTGTGCTGTACCTGTGCTAAAGGTGCATTGGGACCCTAGAGACTGGAAAAAATGGACTGGTTTCTTTGCTCACATGTCTGGGGGGTTGCATACCCCAACCAAACTTCCTAATTAAAATTCAGTATTTCTTTAAAATTTTATATTGGTTTCCTGAATTTCTGAGTTCAAATTTTTCTTATGGTTCATATTGCCAGAGTCTCCCGAGGTATGATACATGATGCACAAGCAATAGTATGTTCTAGGGTGTTCATAGAGGCTAACGTCAATTATTTGTATTGTGGATCATAGCCTTAGGAATCTGATGATTAAAATATTAACTCATAAGAAATTCAAAATAATATCTCATACTGTTTCTCCTTTTTAAAATTATTTGCAAAATATTTCTACTCCTCTGCTACATGTCTGTCTAATGGTTGAAAATTGTGCACATCCCAGCCCACATCTCTGGCCTTTCTTTGCTAGATTGTCACGTTTATCTACTGCATACTTGTGCGAATGTACAAGTATAATTTTCTTAGCATGCTCCTGTCACCAGAATTTGAGGCAAAAATGACAAAACTGAAAAAAAGATCTAATATCAGTTAATCAATACATACTTTGGTCCCCTATGTAAGGATAGTTTATGGGTATGTGCTACACAGAAACCAAATAAACCACTAGGACACACCCCTTCTGCTCGCTTGAAGACCCACACCTGGTTACATGGTTGCCCCACAACTTCATGCAATCTTCTGCTCTAATCATCTAAAGGATTAGATGAATCCAACTCTCCCTAGATTCATCACTTAGTTTGTTCAAGTAAATTTATTATATTATTATAAAGTATTATAGAGGCATTAGGGGAAAATCTGGGCATAGCAAAAATTTTATTACCCTACAAAGAGAGTATACTTAATGCCTCTGATCATTGAAAATAAATAAAAACTTTATGCTAATATTTTCACATATTGTTCATCAAATCAGTAGAGATTACTAGCATTAATATTTTAAGGGCAATAGCCGTCATTACAAATTCATTGCATGTAAAGAAATCAGAGAGGTTTTAAATGTAAAACATACTTTAACATAAAAATAAATACATTTGCATATAGAGGAAAAATACTTTACCTCACCAAAGAAGGGTAACCGCCTCTAAAACAAAAGGAAAATATTTTAATATGTTTATATATTTGAAATCATCTGTACCCAGATTTCCATATGACTGAAGAACTTGCAAAGCCTTATAATTATTACAGTTAATTTTTTTTTGAAATGAGTCACCAATATGAATTATTTTTATCATCATTATATGGTTTTGACCTAAATGATTGCCTTAGGAAGTTTTATTTGGCTAGATGGATTTTGGTTTGAAATATTCTAAATATATTAATATTTAAGTCTTTACCATCTGAAAGATCCTTTGGCTCTTATTCATATATCTGTTTTTGTTCTCTTTTTACCTCTTGGTTTTGTCTGCAGTGTGTGTGTGTGTGTGTGTGTGTGTGTGTGTGTGTGTGTGCGTGTGTGTGGTCACCTATTCATAGTACCAAAAGTACCATATTTCCACTTATTCTCCAGTGAAGTTTCAATATGTTTATGAATTGATCACCAATTATGCACTACAGAATAAAAATAAAAAAATGGTGCAGGAAAATCATTTACTATTCTAAGAATTAGGGCTTAATTCAAGTACTTTTAGAGAATTAGAATAATATATATTTTTTAATTTTTAGTATATATTTACTTTATTATTTATTATTCTGCATATTATGGGGGTATAAATGTTTAGGTTATATATGTTGCCTTTTCCCTCCCCCCCAGAGATAGAATAATATTTTGAAGTCTGGTCAGGATGATAATAACAGTAATAATAGTTAAGATTAAGTAGCCCTTGAGTTCCTATTATGTCCTAGTACTCTGCTAAGCACTTTGCATAATTATTTGACCTTCAAAACAATTCTATGGGGTAGTTATTATGTTATCCATTTTAAAATAGGATATTTAGCATAGTGGCTAGGGTTAAGAATTTGCCATCAGATATTTCTTATTCTAGTCTCATCTATTTACATCACACTAAAGCCATCACAGTTTATATACTATGTTACTTTGCATTTCACTAAAGGTATTATGTCCACTTAATGCTACCCTGTCAAATATTCCTCATGACTATGTATAAATACGTCTAGCAATGATCCTTCACAGCCACAGGAAGCCAAGTCTGGCATTCTATGATTTGAAGAGATAAACTCTGTTAAGATTATTTACACAGGATCCTGGTACCCTATTGCTTTTCTTCCTCCAGTCCCCTACATTTCTGACCTCGCCTCTTTCCCTTACTGTTTATCCATTTTCAGATATTTCAACTTTGTTTTGATTTTTAAATTTTCCTTTGCAAAGTTTGACACTACAAACCTCATGCCCATCAACATGTCTCTTGTTGCTTTATTATAAGCACTGTGATCACTTTATCATTGGCACAAAACCCTGCCCACAATTATTTGATGGTTATACTATTATTGCTACAATTTTGAAAGCCCATTTGACTCACCCTCCTTGCAAAAGCCACGCTCACAATGCAGGCCCAAAGAAGCAGCTTCATTTCTATTGACCCTATGAACATTAATATTATAAATTAGTCATTTCAGAAAATATACAATATATTTCTTAATTACTTGTCTTCTAGAGAGCAACAAAAGAATACATGGATTTCTCAGTTTGACTAGGAAGACCCATTACCGAAAATGTCATCCTGCAATTTATTTCTGTGTGACCTACAGAAATGACATTAAAGTCAAAATTATTTTTCAGGGGGTTGCCTTTATGTGGAAGTCAACTCATTTAGTTACCCAGTGACACACTTTGCAATTAATTTGTCTTGGAAGGCTGACCAGGAAATAAAATTGCTTAAAAGTAGCCATTGTATGTGTGTTCTATTGAGTTTTTGTTTTTATAGATTCAGTGAGAGATTGATATTACCTACTTGGAAAAATTTCTAGTCCTAAACTTCAGCATCATTTTTTCTCTGTCTTTGAGGGATAGTGGGGTAGCCATATATTCAGGTATGTGTCTTGATTAGGGTCAACTTTCTTCAGAGTACATCAAACCAATCTCTAGTTGATTGATTATATTAAAGTTTATAGCTTTTCACTTCTTCAAAAACATAAAACATCTTTACACTTCCAAAAAATGTATATACAAGGACATTTACAGCATTCTTTAGAATCTCATAATGTGGAAAAATATAAATGCCCTACAAAAGGTGTTTTATTAAGAATAATAGCATCACATTCATGATCTATTGCTAAATGAATATACAAATATTAAATGTTGCTAAAGTATTTAACAGATTATTTCAAATTAGAAGATGACTTTATTTTTATAATTACTTTTATAATTCCCTTTTATTTTCTGTAGTCTGTAATTTTTACATGAGAATGTATTACTTATATAAGTATATTCTATAAAAATAATATGAATTTTCAAGTTTTTTGATAAGACTTTGAATACATTCCTGACTAATCCTTAACAAAATTTTTCAAGGCTAGAAAAATCACATTTCTCAAAACATATTCTTTATCTTGGCTAAGTAAGCTATTTATCCAACATGGGTTTGATCACACATTGAATCAGCTTTGCTATAATATTCTTTGGTATTGGACACCAGGTTTTTATTGAGAGATAATTTATGAGTAATAAAAAGACAAAGAGATATACTATTGCTTTTAAATTTTAAAGGCATATGGGACAAATCTGTACCTCATTTTTTTTCCATAGCACTGGGGAAATTCCTGTCAGATGCCAGTATCTAGGCTTTTCCTGAGCTACCGGTATATTTTAATGTCTTAGAGACATTGATATTGTGTTTCTTGCTTTTGCATGTATTTTTGTTCTTTGCCTACCAAGAATTCTACTGTCAAATATGTTGCCCATATTTAGAACTTTACAGGACATTATGGCACCTCCTTTAGGGACACTTACTGCACCTCTGGCTTTATTTTCTTTTCTGTCATCTTATTTTTCCTCTCCCCCAAATAATTATTTCCATTAACAAAATCCTGTTTTGTCCATTTTTGTAAGCCACCTAAAGTCCTTTTAGAATGGGTCATATTTTTATAAACAAATAGAAAAAAAGAACAAATTAACCAATTAAATGGATCTTCCTAAAATTATTTATAGTAACAAAATTTCCTTGTGGTATATTTTAATTTATCTGCTTAAAAAAATAAAGCTGGTTAATTATTAATAGTAGAAATAAAAATATCACAAATTATACCTAAATAAGATAATATTCTTCAATATAGTGTAATTATTTTAAAGTAGTGTATAGCTCATTATAAAGCACTAAAGACCTAAATATTAACCATATAAAGTTAACATATATGGATCTTTCTAAAGTGATTGCTTTTATCCATATCTATGTTTCTGAAACAAGAGGATTTAATTGACTGGAGCCAGATTTTCACAAATATATTATTGTACGGAAATTGTCTGAACAATTTAGAAGAATCCCTCTCTTACCCTACTATTCTTTTGGGAACCTATCATTTTGATTTGGAGATATATACAATGGCTCCAAACTATAAATAATTAAAAGAAACTACTTAAGAAAATGCACATTCCCCTATTTAATGTGCTTTTAAAATAAATTCCATATAAGTAATATTGTTTATAGTGCCAAAATTTCCCTGTGGTATATTTTAATATTTCTGCTTAAAACTGTTAATTAGTAGAAACAAAAATATGAATTATTTCAAACAACACCAATTCACCAGTTCAAACACAAATTTACCTGTTCAAGCAAAATCAGTTCAAACAATACCATTTTAAGTTAGTCTTATTTTATACATAATCCAATAAGCATATTTGTACTTAATTTGACTTTTGTCTTTAATATGACAACTATTAAATAAGGAAGTTCTAATTAATTGGCAACTCTAGTAAAGAAAAATAACTATTTCTTCTTCATTAAGGGTATAAAAGTAAAGTGTTTGCTCCTATCAGAATAATTAACAACTAATGAAGGATAATAGAATTACAATTTTAGAGTCCTTAAATCATGTCAGAATTGGAAAAATCCCAGATTTGTCAACATTAGAAATCTTTTCTCCAGCGTCTCACAGTCTCTCAATTTGTGTATCAACCCATGGATCACTTGTGATTTAATACTTTAGAATGCTCCAGAAGGAACAAAACATTTATAGAACATGCAAATGATAAAATTTTTCTTCTTCTTTTCTTCAGTTCTTTTCTCTTCAAAGAGGTTGTTAAAAGAGAGAGGCTTACTTGCCCACATTGTTCAGTTCTTCAGAAGAACGTGAGGCTTCCTGAATAGAACTGACCTGTTCTAGGGTTTATGTGAACTCCTGAGTCCAGTAGGAACTTACAGAAAAGAAAATTCCTTTGATAAGTCCCTTCCCTTGCAGTCTGAAGTGAGAATTCAGGTGCTTTGTGGATTAGATTTACACAACACCCTGTGTTACCAACCTCTGCAAACTAGGAGAGAATATAAATATGCCATCCATTTATAGGCATCCTATTAAAGTCTATCTAACTGAGATCAGGTAGAGAATTTTTTAAAAATAGGAGCAACTTGATATAAAAAAAGGGGGTACCTTGTTTTCTGGGTGAAAACTAACAGTTGTGGCTCCTGGTCTTGAGCTGGACTATGTATCTTGCCTCCTTTCCCCAGGGTTATTTATAAGAAGTCCCTAATTTGATGTTTATTCTTTTGTTTTGAAATGAATCAGCATCAAATCTGAAAAATAAACAAAAAAGCTATCAATTTGGCTGATTTTGCTGTGAATTCCTTCCCTCATTTCAGAGAACCATAAAAGCAGGGAAGTTATTCCCATAGTATATCAGTAAAAGACAAATTTAGGAACTACATTAAGCTTAATTCCTAAATACACATTCCAAAACTTACTTGACTGTATTTTGGCATCGATTAGAAAATGTGATAAAGGAACTTTATGCTTTACTTCATTTTATATTGGGCATGTAATAGAAAAACATAAATGTATTTTTTAAACAGCAGTGTGGTTTCTCTTCCTGTAGTAGTTATAAACTACTTTATAGTTTACTTATTGATACTATGAATAAATATTAAAAGATGAAAGAGCCCTTCGCTCTGTGAATTTATTTTTGATGACCTAATCTCTTTAGTAATATGTAATATCAAATAAAAAACTATAATAAGACACGATTCACTTCATACCCTCCTGGATGGTAATAGTGGCTGCAGTGTTTGTCAGGAGTGAGAGATACTTGTCAAGTATTTAATTTTCCAAGTATTTAATTTTCTCTTTGTTAACTGGTTTAACACGACTGCTCAAACTAAAAGCCTTACAGTAGGAAAAAATGTGCTCATGTCTGAGCACAAATATATTTACCTCATTATCTACTGACTATAACATAAATCTGGCAGCTGTTAAAAAATTATGAGACATACAGAAAGTCAAGAAAACAGCCTGAAGATTTGTCTAAAAAAGTAATCATCATAAGAATGAGTCAGTTACACAGATGTTGGAATTCTCAAACAGGGCATTGAAAATAATGGCGATTCCTATATTAAAGATTGTGATGATAAAGGTAGACAAGCTGCAAGATCACATAGGTAATTTCAGTACAGGGATGGAAACTGTAAGGAAGAATAAATGGAAATGCCAGAAATAAAAAATGCACTCACAGAGGGAAAGAGAACATTTGATTGGCTTCTCAGTAGACTCAACACAACCCAGGAAAGAATCAGAAAAACTAAAGATATGTCATAGAAATGATCAAATCGAAAATAGTAAATGTTCTAACATGCATGTAATTGTAATCACAGGAGAAAAAGGATATAATAGAGCAGGAGTAATAGTAAAAGAAACAATGGCCAACAGCTTTCTAAAATTAATGACAGAAACTAAAAGCACAGATATAAGACAGAGAACACCAAGAAGTATAAATTCTACACACTCACAGCATGTTGCATTGAAACTTCTGGAAATCAAAGACAAAGAGAAAATCTTGAAGAGAGCAAGAGGAAAAAAAAGACAGATTACCCACAGAAAACTAGGGATAAGTATTACAGCAAATTGCTTGTCAGAAACTACAGAAGTAAGAAGAAAAGGGTGGTATCTTAAAAGTGGTAAAAGAAGAATACTGTCAACCCATAATTCTATGTCCAGGAAATATATCCTTCAAAAGTGAAGGAGAATTATTTTATCAAACAAAAAACCGAGGGAGTAAATTAGTAAGAAAAAAATGCTTTGAACACACTATCAACCAACTTGATGGGATTGACGTTCATAGAGCACTTCAGTATTCTGCATGTTCTCATGTCAACTCCTTTCCTTTTTCCCAGTTCTAGCAACCATTTAGTAGTTTTCCATTCTCATAGTTTTGCCTTTTGCCTTCCATTTTCCTTCACATTCTCCTTTCCTTCCTGCATTTTTTTTCTTTTTCTCCTTTCCTTCCTTTTTTCCTTCCCCTTAGCCATTCAAATAATGATTATTGAATACTGTTCTGGAGATAGATGAGAAATTCAATCCAGTAGATAAAAAGCAATATAGGGACAAAATTAATATAGGAATTTGGACGTTAAAGCTCCAAAGGCACTACTTTTTTGTAAATGAAGTTTAAGAGCTGCATTTAAACTTAACTGACCCCTTCTTTCAGAGTGGAGCACTAAAAAATGGGTACTATAAAACTCATTATTTTGTGATTAACAAGAGAGGAAATGAGTGGCTTATGTTTGACAATTGGAAAAAAAGAACAGATGAGAAACATGAGTAGCCCTTTTGTTAGAAACAGTCTTGTTCTCATGCTCCACAAACAGTGAATGATTTCAGAAGACTGATGGACATGAACATGTCCTGCTGTTTTGTAGTAATGGAAAAATGTTACCTTTTCATCCACGAATGGCTGTTATCCTCTTGAAAATGTCAAGTGGTTTAATTTGCAAGAGAGATATTCTTCAAAAATATATTACTAAATATCTTCTCATAAGTATGCAACTCATGGCCAGATTTTATGATGTGTTTTATGTTTTAATATTTCCTAAATCTTTTCCAATTACAGAAAAAAATCTTTGGCCATCTATCTATACCAATGAGATAATCTTAAATCTGAAGAACTTTTTGACAAACTGTAGATGCTGATTTACTCATGGCAAAAAGGAGCTATATAATAAATGTGATATTCCATTTTAATTTTCTGAAACAAAATATTAGGTCTAAAATATATGAAATAACCTGATTATTCATCTGGATATAAGATAATGTTTAGAGTACTAGGTATTCAAATGAAATAATGCTTACACTTGTCCCTCATATTGCGTACATATTAAGAAACCAACAAAAATATTCAGGAGATAATTGGGTATATATGTCTAAATTTGGGAAAGTGACAGAAATTTAGAGATGATTCTAGAGAACTAGGACCTGATTTTAATCAGATGACTATATGTGGCAGTTAAAGAGATTAAAGCATACAAGATCATATAGAAAACATGTGTAGAGTTAGAAAAGAATTAGCTGAGGTCAGAGCCCTAGAGAGCATCAGTGTTTGTGTAGGAGAAAGGGATCCATAAAAAATATCTAGAAGATATAGTCAAAGTGAATCATAAGAAATACTGGGAAGTAAATCTTAATCAATAGGATCAAATAAAATAGTGTCCCTGGAGGAAACATTTTATTTCTGCCACAATTTCCTCATCTGTAAGGTACAATGTTTATAGTTATATTAATAATACAACAGTAATTTTAATAGTAGTAAAGTCAATTTAGACAAATATATAAATTACCTTCACATATCTGATCTGATTTAGATATTATAATCATCATTATTACTTTTGCTACAGTGAACATCATTCAGAAGAATAGATTACAAAGGAAATTTTTTAAAATCTCAAAATATCTATAAGCTTTGAACTATAGAAAGGTCACATACCCTTTGAAAGTTGAAGGAGAGAGTTGGAGTTATGTTCAGATTTAGATCAAATTATTGATGTGTCATAATAAGAGGTGGATAGTGTTCATGTGCCAGATTGCACGTAATATCTTCTATGAAGTAGGCAAGAAAATTGATTTCTGGTGAGATAAATTTGAAGCTTCTTAGCAGAGTGCCAATAAGAAGAAGTTTGATGTCTTTGGTGACCAAGAAGTTCAGAAAATGTAAACTTACTTTAAAATTCATCTGCTTAAGTCAAGTGGCAGGAGAAATCAAATTCAGAGTTTTACACGATTTGGTGTTTTCCAGGTTAAGTGTAGAGGGGCAGAGAAGTTGTGTGAGCTATCAAGATAATATTTAAAATGAAGAAGGATAAAGTCTGGGCTGTGTAAGAAAGAAAGTGAGGTCGATAGAGAACAGAGAGAATGGATTGTGTGTTGCAATGTTATCAGAATGCTAAGGGATGGGGGATGTTCTATGATGATATGACAACAAAGAAAAATTCTATTCGCTTCTGCTTGTTCGACCTTTTCAAAATATAAGTCATGTGTCTTCTCCTTCTGAAGATTCCTTCGATATTCAGACTGAATAAGAAGGGAAGTGAGGCGGAGAGAGATTTATAGAATGGAATACAATGGGAGGAATAAAGGGCTGATGTATTCTATGACATTAAAGAGGAAATCTCCAAACTTTAAAACGTTTAACTCAGTAAAGATACATATCATATAATGTTAATCCCCTACGAAAACTCATCTCATGTTTTTCCATCACAATCAAATTCTTCACAGAAATTTCTAAGTTCAAATAACCTTCATCTGTATGCCTTCCTCCCTTATCCAACTTCCCCCATACCCCCATCTTCTCTGGATATGCCCACCCCCTTAGAGTTTTCCCTTATAACCCATGCATGCACCCATCTGTTTGTTTCTGCTGTTTCTTCATTTGGTGACATCATTGATGAGGTCTTGGGATGGTTTATGTTCTCAGTGCCTCATTCCATACTTTAGTCTGATGATATGAACTAAGGGAAGAAGACTGAGGGCTCTGGCGAAGGTTTAAGATTAATGCTATGGGAAATTATAAGCATGAATAAATCAGAGAGATGGTAGAATGATGGCTGGATGGTACTGGGAACCCAGCTGTGGTTGGAGAATGTAATTTGTAGCGTTCAAGTTTATCAGTTATGAGAAGTAAAACTGAAGTGTGCAGAAAGTGTACCAGGTCTTCCAATGATAGCCAAGTCAGTTTAAAGTTAATTGTGAAAGTACTATTTATATTAGCATCAGTAACCTCATGGGTCAATATGAACAATAGAAATGACAATTACACACTAATCAATGCACTTGAAATTTTATTTTTTGGGGGGAAGAAATGTGTTTCCATAACTCAGAAAGAGCGGTGAAACATCTTCATCATCTACCTAGTTCATGTGAAACCACAACACAGGCCCAATAAATTCAACATGAATAGGAAGAATATCAGCAATTCACGGAACATTCTGCAGAGTCTTCTTTGGCTCAATATTTCTGCCTTATCAATAAACTTCTTCAAACATGCTGGTAGTATGAAATTATATGGTAGAAATGAAAACTGTAGAAGATGGATTTTTCTAGTCAAACCTAAAAGAGATAAAGACAAGTCAGGACTTATATTCCAGAAGATAATGTTTGTGTGTACATAGAACATATACCCACTTATCCATCCTAGTCTGACAATGTAATTATTTATAACTTTATGTTCTTTATATATAAACTATATAACTTTATATTTATAATTTATATTCATTAGTTAATATTTTCTGGTGGCCAATTATAATACCTGACACATTGTAGGATTTTAATAACTATTTGTGTTTATGCTTAATGGATTTCAGTCTGTGAAGTAAAAAGGGGAATTGTTTTCTGGCAAGATAAATTTAATGAAATTAATGAATGAGAGATAATAGCCAGCTTCTTCAGTCTATCACCCAAAATAATATTTCTATTTATTAAAATGTATATATTTATATTTCATTCAATTTTGAAGGAACAATTTATTCTTATCTTTCAAATTGCTTATTAGGCATACAAAATATTGCTGCTTCCTATATTTTGTACCATTTGATCTAATTGGAATCTTCATTTTAGTAAAATAATTTTATTATGTAAAGTGACTTTGGGCTGGCATTTCAAGAAATTATTTTAAAATTAAATTCTTCAAAATCCATTTTACATTTTTTGATTTCTCTGTTTTTTTTTTCATTCATTCTTTCCATTTAATACCCTTTGCCTCATTTTTTCCTCTAATTTATCACTTAATCTTGTTGTACTGCTATACCCTTCTCCTACCGATAACTCAGCACTTAGAACACTGCATTGCTGTTTCAGTCCTTGCCTGGAACAGAGCTTAATGAGGGTAAGTTCTGAATCTTAATTCTGTATCTCTCAGGTCTCTCACATCATGGGATATATGATAAGCTTTTTAAAACTGTGGGATAAATATATGAAATAATGACAGCAAATGAATATTACTATTTATAAAATACACTTATATTTTCAGCTCTTATCTATACAGTTATGCTATTATTTTTCTCACATGAAATCATTTTTCAAGTTGTCTGACCCTATTTTATCATTAGTATCACCAAACTGATATGACAAAGAAAATTGTTTGTGACAATGTACCCAAATTAAAACATATCCTCTCAAAAGTCTCCAAGGTGCACGTTGGGTGGAGTATGGCATCATTAGTGCAGTATTTGAGCCCTAGGGCTGGAAATCTGTCTTGGATTTTCGGTAAACAAGTCATTTAACCTCTATTGGGCTTCAGATTCCTGATTTCAAATCAGTGGATAATATTAACTACCTCATAAGTTTTAAGAGAAGTATAAATTAGCAAATATAGGCAAAGAGCTTCAAATTGCGATCAGTACATTATAATCCCTCAATAAATTATTTGTTATTGCCTTTGAACTTTGAACAACATGAGTTTGAACTGTGTGGGTCCCCTTATATGTGGACTTTTTTCCTGAGACAGCAAGACCTACCTCCCCTTTTTCCTCCCCCTTCTCAGCCCACTCAAGGTGAAGAAGACAAAGATAAAAACCTTTATGATCATCCACTTCCACTTAATAAACAGTAAATATAGTTCTTCTTTATGATTTTCTTAATAGCATTTTCTTTGTTCTAGCATAATTTATTGTAAAAATATAATATATAATAATATAACATACAAAACATGTGACCATCAACTGGTTATGTAATCAGTAAGCCTTCCTGTCAACAGTAGGCTGTTAGTAGTTAAGTTTTGGAAGAGTCCAAAGTTATAAGTGGATTTTTGACTATGTGGAGGGTCAGTGCTGCTAATGCTTGTGTTGTTTGAGGGTCAACTGTGTTATTATTTTTCATTGTTTGAAATGTACTTTGTCATGCTGCAAATGTATATTCAGGGCATAGAAAAAGAACTAGGAAGATAAATTCAGTGAGACAAAATTCCAGGAAGGAAGATAACCTGAAATACTGCAAGGACAATATAAGAAAAATAGAAGATGACTACACAAAGGGCAACACTTATGTGCATTATGGTTTTCTTGAGTTCTCCATCATGGCTTTAAGCCCATTGATTAAATTGTCAGAGAGTAACTAAAAAAAGAAGGAAAGTAGATTTTATGTATTAAAAAAGGGTGATTTTTTTCCAAAGAAAATGATGCAGGAAATTTGTTTTAAAATGCTTGAAATTGTGTATGAAACTCTCTTGATATTATATATCTCTTCTCAAACAGAAATGTGGAATCTAAATTTCTTGGCTTAAGAAAGTAACAGGAAAAATTCTGTGTGGACATTATGCCTGTCCATGATTTCCACCCAGAACCATTGTTTCTGGCTGAATGTATCGTTAACTATAGAGAAAATTTACTATAATACAATATATTTTAAAAAAAAATTTATAAAACATACATGCATGCAACCTACACAGATAAATTTGTGAAGCAAAAAGGTACAAGCAAAATTTAAAACATTTCATAAGCCAAAATATGATTTCATAAAAGTTGAAACTGCATTAATTAACAGTATTAAGATCTCATTCTTCACATAAAAATCTCATCTAGATTATTGCTTAAATTCTAGGCCTAAATCCACTTACCAAAATAAAATAGAAGCAGTTATTTCAAGAATCTTAAAAGTTCCTCTTTAAAAGAGAAAAGAAATGACACAATTAAAAAAATATTTACAATAACAAATCTCCATGGAAATATTTAGGACATTCTTTAGGCATCTCATATGCAAACCACAGGTACTAAGTTTTGATTTTCTCGAATAATTAGACATACTGCGTGCATATCTTAAAAATTAAATCATATTAAAAAATATTCCAAGAAATGCTGTGGCTTATCTAAGATCAACAGCTTATCTATGTCATCTTCTGATTCCAAATCTTATATTGTTTATATCAAATTGTCAGTTGTCTGAGTTCAGTCTCTTATTCTCCCATTTATTCTCCAAGTTAGAAGAAATATTTCCTAAATGAAAAATTTGTTGATGAAATAAAGAATAAATGTTAACTAGATATGGCCCAGTTACTTTTTAGAATTTTAGATACTTTGTAAAATGTATTATCACTGTCTATCTTGACCTATCTCTAAGAATTGTTCTAGGAATCAACTGCAATAATATAAGCAAACATTGACATTTAAATCCAATATAAATGTAATTTATCATTATTATTTTCATTTATTGTATTTGCATTTGCACTATATAATTAATAATTTAACTTCCACCCTAGACAGCTTTAAATCTTGTTTCAGCTTTTCCTTGAGAACCTGTTGGAATTTTATTTCTCATTTCATTTCCATAGCTTACTTTTACCACAAAAGATAACTACTTTTTACATTAAAAATAAAAAGGGAGTACTCACCAGAGTGGGGATAATTTGGTCAGCATTTGTGTTAATGTGATTCACTGGGGTCATAGTTTTCTGATGTTGCTGAACAGCTTTTGGGTATTGGGGCAAGAAAAACTTCTTATAATATTGGTTGATTTTGTCCTAAAAAAATAAGTTTTCACAATATTTCATATGTAAGAGCAGACCTGGACATAACCAAATAAGTTCAAATTTTATTTGAATAAATTCTTAAAAGAGACCAAATGAAGCTAACCAAAGGAAATTTTATTAATACAAAATTAACTCTATGTTTTCATTCATAGTATGAACTACAGAATTTAGAAAATCTTTTAGTAAATTCAGACCCCCAAGGCCAAAATACTCAAGTAACAAAACAGAAGCAAAGAAGAAAAAAGAAAATCAAAACAGTGCATGTAGAAGGCAAGAGGATAATTTCTTGAATTTAAGACAAGTGTCCCAGGTTGTGGTTTCTTCTCTGTGTCTAGTAGAAAAACCCTGGTTGTTAGAGTCATATAGAATATGTAATTTAATTTAGTAGAATCTATGACACTGAGCAAGTTAATCTCTGTTATATATCTTTTAGAGTTAAATGAATCAATATAGAAAAAACACTTTGCATAGTGTCTGTTATAGATTTCATGATTAATAAACATTCCCCTACTCCATATTCTATTTTGAACCATCTATACCAACCTGGCCATAGATTATTGTAGAATTTAATATTGGAATTAAACACAGTCTAAATCCTTTTTTTGCATTTTGCAAAGTAGAAAATCAATCAATGGGATTTTAGAATTATCAGGGAGTCTTGTGACAGTTTTGATCAAGTATAGAGGATTGAACTTTGGCAGTGTTCAATCAGTCTCATTGTGTTATAAATGTATGAAAAATTTATCAGGCATTTTTGGTAATTCACTCATCTCAGTTTTCTGTTAATAATAAAAATAAACTGTTATAAATGCAAAATGTTATGGGGTGAACTTTTATTAATTTAATTTGAATGAAAATTACCTCAGTAAATATTTCAGTTGATTTCTTAAGGGGGAAAAAATGAAATCAGGTTCACTTGCATAATCTGCCAGTAATTTTATCTACATCACTATAGCTGAGAGTTAAGGCTAATTATTTTAATAATTCAGGGCCAAGCAGCTACCATCAAGAAACAAAATCCTGCTTTATAGGAACTTATTATGAATTCAAGGAGCTTAAATATTCACTATCTGAGCATGCCCTGTGTCATTATAATTGTTCTTGACTGAAATATTAATACATTTTATTTCAATTTCTCCATTTATCTACATTGTTCGTATAATGTCAAATTCCCATGGAGTATAGGCAGATCCAAAAAAATACACAGAAAGGGGAGAGAGAGAGGAGAAAAAGAGGAGAGAGAAGAAAAACTAATTAGGCCTGCTGAAGGTTGGGAAGGGCTGCCTACACTTTCTTGGAAGACTATTTTTTTCATTAGTGGACATGGGCCCACACTGAGAGGGAGAAAAAGGGTAAAACAAGTTTCTGAAGGCACTGAGGAGGAAGACCTTGGGCTGTGCCCCAGGCCACGAGATTCCTGGCCACAATCCACACTTCCCCTCTCTCAGAACCCTACTAACTGTGTTCTCTCTCTTGGCTCTTCCTTCCACAGCAGGTGTTTCTTATTCCTGTGATTTATACAACTAATAACCCAGTCTAGTTTTCAACCTCCAACAGTATGAGAGGGGGTCTAGAGTAAAACTATAGTGAAGGTAATTAACAGGATCCTAATTGGGCATTGACTTGTTTTAAAAACACCTATTATTAATGAAACAGAACCCTATTATACATTATCTAACATCATGGCATAGAACAGCTACTCTTGGCTATGTAGATAGTTCATTTCAGACTGACAAAATGACTTTGTGTCTGTGTCCATCTTACAAAGGTTTTCCTTTATTTCTATTGGATATTTTGATTAGCAACACTTAATGTACTTAAAATAATTAGCCAACAGCAAGAAACAGTATTTCTCAATGAACTGGTTAATTATTTGATTTTAAAAGTATCATTGACCTCGCTAGATGAACTATTAGTATTCAAATTTTTGGTGGTTATCAACACTATACCATAAGATAAAAAAGACAGTTTAGAATGAAATATGTATCCTATGAATAATATAATATACCTGTGTATACTCTCACATACATACATCATCCTCCCCCACACCTACATATTATTGGCAAAAGTGTAAAATATCTTAGTTCTCCTGACAGTGAGGCTTTGTCTCAGAGAAAATGGCTTTTAATTTTGAAGTATTCAAAGGTCCCTGTAAGACTCAGATAAATTCAATGATTCTTCTCTTCAGAAAAATGCAGATTATTTACAAAATAGTAAAAGTTTCCAATTTACTAAACTGTCCATTGGTCTCAAATTAAGATCTACTGTTTTCCTTTAGACATTAGATGCTAACATGAAAACAGTAACTAACTTTCCTATATCGATGGGGCATGGGAGGAGGGCGGTGGAGCAAGATGTTGGACCATTTGGTGTCTGTGCGTTGGTGTAGGAACTGTCCAGCGTTCTGTTAACCAATTAACTCTGCATGGCTCCTCCGTGTAAATGGAAGAACCATTATGCTAGACCAAAACTGTCATATTTTTGTATACAGAATATCTTTGATTTATATTTTAACAATGAAGTATTAATCCATGTTAGCAATGACAAATTTAAGTTAAAATGGCAAGCATATTTAAAGTTACAGAAAATCCTATTATTCCAATATGACTTGATGTTATATACTGTTTCCAAACCAGCTGTACTTTTCTTTTCTCAAAAACAGTGTAATGAAATTGTTGCACCTCTTAGGTTTCAGAGTGAGGATCCTCATAGGTTTGGAGTAAGAGGTTCTATTCTTGGGAAGGAATAAAAATGGGTGTATCTCTTGATACAAGAGGAATATAAATATCAATCTATCATTCGTTGACAATCTTGCAACCAATTGATTATAAAAAGATGCTGAACCACTACCAAGAAATCCTTCCAGTGATATATGACTTTGACAAAGTGGTTCACACATGGAGTACAAGTTATTTTCTTGGAACCCTCTTCACATCTGTTCATGGTATCTAAATCAATGGAAATATCAACTCTTTCATGCTCAGAGATTTAAAAAGATGCTTATAAGAAGTTAGACTGATAAAAAAATAATGTAAATGTATCTAGGATACATTTTACCAATGAACCAATAAATAGATAAATAAACTTTACCTGACTGGTATGCATAACCACATCATTTTCCTGTTTATCTTGCTATAAAATAAATAACATTTATTGTTACAAATGAAAAAGTAATAATAAAAAATAATTTCTTAAATATTAATATATTTGATATAAGTAGTTTTGACTTACTTCCTTAGGGAAGCTGGAACATTCCTTAAAAAAATCAAAATAATACATTTTAATTACTTATAAAATTATTATTTTTCTTTTTTGGACTTTTTTTAACCCACCCCCCTCTTTTTTGGACTTTTAATCATTCTCAGAGATGAAATGAGTAGAAATAAAACTACGCTATTTATTGAGTTGCATTGAAAATGTCTATACGCATCTGTGATATGCAGTAAGACATTTAGACAATAGCCCTTTGTATAGATCTGGATGAACTAGAGTCCTTATTCCAGGGCGATACACTGGACTCCTCTCATTCTGTTTACAAAATTTCAGATGCACACTATGTCTTCTAGTGTGGTAGCAATATTAATGGGTGGTTTTAAAAATAGCATTAAAATATTTGGTAGTGTCTATTAGCACAATTCTCTTTGAATCCTTCGATGCATACATTCTTGGTCTGCCCTCCCCCAATTTTTCTTACAAGGCTGCAGTTCCAGTTCTTTCAGATTCGGTAACTCTAGATTTATTGTTTAAAAAATGAGAATAGAAACTGTCTAGTACAATGTATAATATATTGGTAGTTACAAGGGTGGTGTTATCTTTGCAATACAATGCTTTACCTCACAGAGTTGTTCGTTGTCCTGTATCCAAATTAAAAAAAAAAAAGAAAGATTTTAATTTTATGATATGATCAAAAGGCTACGGAAAACATTTGACATTTATTCCTCATGTTAGAAACAGTTCCTTCAGACAATACCAGTTTATGAAACAAAATGGAAAATGTTACTTAGAGCTTGGGCAAGCGCTTCCTTGCATGTCCTTATACATACAATATTATGATTCTTTCGTTAAATGAAAGTAATGATTTTTACCTTCTCCTACATTAAAGAATTGTTTGAGGAAGTACATAAAATGATAAATGAGCAAACATTTAGGGCAAATATGTTAAATTTAAATGAAATTAGTACTTATTTGTTACTATTGCTATTATTGTTATTTATAATTATATTTGTGCTACATTGTTTGGGATTTAATTTCAAGATTACAATATTTTATTCACAACTGTTCTACTTTCTAAGTGGGATGTAGATTTTTTAGGGCATTATGTCTCTAGTTATCTCACATACTTTTTTTATCCTATGCTTCCTATCTGCCAAAAATACAGAACTCACCAGATTGGGAATAAAGGGGTAGGCGTTTGTCTTAAACTGATCCCACTGGTTCATGACAATCTGGTGTTGTTGAAGAGCCTGGAGATATTGGAGGAAGTTCAACTGCTGATACAATTGGTAGATTTCATTCTGGACAGAAAGAAAATTATTAACAATTACTCCAATATTTCCTGTCTTTCTTGTATCAAAGTGAATGTTGACAGAACCAAATGAATTAGAACTTTAATTGGATAATTCAGGGGTGGGGAACCTGTGGCCTTCTAGGTCCTTCATGTGGCCTTTTGAGTGAATCAATATTTTACAGAACAAATCTTTTTATTAATACATTTTTGTTTGTCTTTTATATTTTTATTTCATTGAATTTTATATTTTATTTTTTAAATAAAAAATTTATATTTTATTTCATTTTTATTTCATTTCATATATTCTTTATTAAACAAAGAATAAAATAAGTGTCAATAAAAGAATCCTCCCAGATTCAATGGCACAATTAGAACATTAGTAAGCCATAAAGGCCAAATCGACGGCTGCTACGCTCATGATTTAGTTCTAACTTCCCCCACCTCACTGGCGCCACTTTCACATGGGGCTGGTTGGCAAGAGTTTATGGGGGTCAAGTACACCACTCTGTCTCTGTTATCAACTTTTGACAGCAGTGCATTGTGTTTCCCTCTGAAGTGGGATTTGTGAATAGTTGTGCAGCTCGACAGTATTTTTTAATTCTGTCGGCTTAACAGCCATCACGTCAAAGAAGAACAAGAGAACGCTGAAGGAAGAAAACAGATGTTTTAATGAGGACTGGGAATTGCAATACTATCTTGTTTCTGCTAAAGATAAGGTGATTTGCTTGCTTTGTGATACTGCAATATCAACATTAAAGAAATTCAATGCTCGTCATCGTTATAACCCTCACAAGGACCACAAATATTTTAAATTAAAGGGATAGGCAGGAAAGGTTGTATTGTGGAAATTAAAAGATGGAAATCAAAAGCAAATACAATTCTTATAAGCAGCAATAAGACCTGGAAATAGTGCCAGGCTTATAAGCAACTTATAAAGTAGCTTTGTACTCAGGAAAAATGTGAAGCCATTTAGTGATGTAGAAATTGTGAGAGAGTGTGTCGTCGAAGTTGTAGGATGCTTAGACCCTGATAACTTTTCAAAATACAAGAAACTGCCTTTTTCAAGGAGAACCATAACTGATCGGAAGCATGAGTTTTAACCTTGAACTTAACATAACAACTTCATGCAATACTTCAAAGGGAAAACTTATATTATTCAACCACTTTGGATGAAACAACTGATACTACTGACTCCGCACGAGTTTTATACTACATTCAGGTCATAACAGAAGATTTTCTTAGCTAGAAAGAGTTACTCACTTTGGGCACTCTTGCAAACAGAATACAGGGAATAGATATCTTCAACAACTTTCAAGATAAATGTCATGAAGTTGGACAAAATTTGGTAAATTTAGTGAGCGTAAGTGTATGTACAGAGAGTGCACCTTCCATGACAGGAAAACATGAAGGGTTTATTGCACAGATAAAAAGGTATTAACAGATCCAGATGCTCTTATTTCTTTTTACTCTATACTGGATCAGCAAAATCTCTGTGCTAAAGCTGTTATAAGCGACACTCTGCAACACTCTGCAATAAGTATTAATAACTATATTCATGCAAATACAACATGGCATCATCAGTTTCCTAATATACTAAAGTTGAACGATGAGGTATTCAGTGTGGATTTGCTATATCATTCTGAAGTGTGTTGGCTATATCAGGGACTGGTGTTGACCAAAATTTTATCCCTGAGAGAGCAGATAATTAAATTCTATGAAGAACAGAATCAGCAATGTGAATTATTATAAGAAGATTTCTATAGGAATGCAGCATTTCTGTGTGATATCATGTCAAAGCAAAAGGACTTGACTATTTCTTTGTGAGGTAAAACTAAGTCTATATATGATACATGGCAAAAAATCCAAGCATGTTGAAAAAAGCTGTCTTTTTTCAAAACACTCTTCTTCCAAAGGAAATTTTGGATGAACATTTTCCCAGTTAGCAAAGGTCACTGACGAACAGGATGATATGTGTGAATCACTAAAGAATACACAGCTGTTAAAGACCTAGTAATTGGGAAATACAATGAAAGGCTCACTGACTTTGAGAATCATGATATCAAACTCAAATTAGCATCTCAGCCTCACGCAGTTGATATCACCAAGGCACCTAAAGAACTACAGATGGAATTGATTGAGCTCTCAGTAGATGACATTTTAAAGTAATTGATGCTAAGAAAGATCCAATTTAAATATGGAAAAATGCAGTAGAATACCCACGCCTTCAGCAACGTGCCCAAAGAATGCTTTTCTTGATTTTCAGCCACTTATTGCTGCAAATCTACATTCTCCGACCTGACCCAAATCAAGATGCCCTTAAGGTCACAAATGACTGATATCCATCTAGACGATCAATTGGGGAGAGGAGTGGCTATCAATACAGATGAAACTTCACTGGCTGGCCCATCACTCATCTCCTACTGTGCACACCCCCAGCTTCCTAAGTTTCATGGAATACAATTTTTCCATGGGGTGGGGGATGCTCTGTGGCCCGATCCTTAACAGGCCATGGATTGTACTGGTCCATGCTCAGGGGATGAGAAGCACAGGGTTACATGACCTCTTGTGCCTTGAAAGTCTTTAGTCTACGTGGACTGAGCAATAATGTGATGCTTCAACTACACTGGAATCTAACTTAGATTATTTAAACTTGCAACAAATTTGCTCAAATTTGTAACTCCTCCAAAGACAGTTGGGGAATGCTAAACACTCATTTTTCTTAAAGTATAAATCCACATCTATTTGACAAAATAGTAGCTGGAAATCAGAGCAACACAAATAGAAAAAAAAAACATATTCCTACAAATGTGTGGGTAAATATTTCATTGGGATAGAATAAATTGTGTGAACATTTGGAAGAAGAAACACCCATATTATAATGGTTTACTTGAAATTATAATTTGTATGAAAAATTTACCAGTTGTTTTGGGGAGGGCTGTTCTTGCATGGTGATTTTAATTTTCTGGAAAGAAAAGAAAAAGAAAAGCACTTGCTATAAAAATACACAAAAAGAAAATACTAGTAGGTGATATTAATTTCATTTTATTTGAATGAAAATTACCTCTGTGGAACTTTCTGTGGATTCCTTAGGGAAAAAAAAGAAGAATCAGCATTACTTGTGTGATTAAGCCTTAGAGCCATGCTAAAGTATTTGGGGCAATTAATTTAATATTCAGGGACCAAGCCACTACTACTGAGAAATTATGCCATTGATTAGGAATTTAACCAAGTAAATAAAATATTTATCATCAGAGCCAACATTCTGGTTCTTGTACCAATGATCTGTGCAACTACTAATCCAATCCCTCTTTCATCCCCTTTAAACAAGAGGTTCTCAAATGTTAAAGTGCATGAGAATACCTACATAATATTAATGCAGCTAGCCAAGGGGCAACACTTTGATAACCACTGCTCTAAGCAATATTGATATGGTTTTCAGGATAAAACCATGTTGAATACAATGGCAGTCTCGTGATTTGACACTGGCTTGATCTAAAATACAATTTCTTCTGGAGTCTGATATATACTGTCAAAGATCACAAAATAGGAAACCAATGTGCACTGCTCAGATAGGCAATTTCAATCTCCCCAAAATTACATTAAATTTGGGTAACAACTTAATAAAACATTAATTAGTAAACCATTTAATTGCTAGAAATCTGCTATTTCTTGATGAACTTGCTTTTTGATGATAAAAGAAAGTATCTCTTACCTCACTAGATGAGCTTCTAGAAGATTCCTTGGGAAATAATAATTAATAATCAAAATCTGATGACCACAAGAAACCTTCAGCATTATTTCTTTAATGTTGGAGGTTATTTTAGATAGGCCTCCTATTACCTGCATGATCTTTAGGATGATAGGTTAAAAGAATTGAAATAAAAACAACACGATCAGGTTTCTCAACTGTTCATTATTACTCAACTTTGGAAAACAAGTGAAAGGAGTAAAAATCACCTTATCATTGAATGGAAGTGTCCCAAGAGAATATTAACCAATTCAGGTGAGTACTACTAAAGTTGGAAGGGAGAAAATGTCATTTTGAAATCAATTTATAAATCTCTTTCCATTTCACTAAAAGTGGAAGTTTATATAGACTTTCCCATATGTCATTAACATGATAATATTGCATATTAAAATATGAACAAAATATTCATAGAAATAAAAATTTCTTACCATTTCATTCATATTATTTGTGTTTTCCTTAAATAAAGAAGAAAAATAATTAGATCTACCTTTGCCACAACATTGTTTACAAAGTATTTTCTCCTGAACATAAAAGGGAAAAAAATCCCCTCTGTATAAAGAGAAGCCTAAGAACAGATTCATTTTCATTGTATGAACTTTGTATGAATTATATTAGAATTTCCCATTTGGTAATAAACATACAACCAATGGTAAACTAGAATGTGAGCTCCATGGCAGCGGGTGGGGGGGTGGGGGGTTGTTGGCTGTATTCATAGAATGCAAAGACCTACAATAGTCTTCACTACATGTTTGTCGAATGAAAGAATACACCAGATTAATTTAGGCATCACATGAATAAATGTCTTTTCATTTTACTCATTTATTAGAAAATACATACTACTAGGATGACTAATGTGTTTTAGTAATAAATATATAATGTTTCTATTATGAACATGTTGATTTAAACTTAAATGAATCAATTTCAAGAAAAAAAACATTGCTTATTAGCCTAAATAGGAAAATAATTTTAACACAAGAAAATGAAAATTTTAGGGGTTTTAAGAGTGAAGACCACTAATGACAAATTCTCCATTCCTCATGAAATCTGGGAATGAAGTACAGCAGTTGATTCATGCAAATCATATATTTTCTTCAAATAAACTATTCATAGAATTTAAAAAAGGGAATGTAATTTAGGTCTCATTCTTTATAAATAACCTTGGTTTTCAAATTTGTTTGCCATTGAATATATTTTACAAATCCAGCTTACTATTGCTCAAAGCATGACAATATTTTTACTTCACACTGTGCTACTGATGTGCATCAATAAATACCTCACAGGATGTGGAGCAAATCTCTTCCTGAAAAGAAAACAAAATGAAGAGGAAATAGATCATTTACTGAAATGCAATGTGATATATTTTGGTATATTGTGATAGCAAATAAAACATCATTTTTTGAACAAATGAGTGCAGAATTGGAAAAGCAAAATGAAGGTAATGGACTATTAAGAAGAAATTCTTTTAGAGATATTCTGATTTAGTAACATGACTAACAAATGGCTAACACATCTTTTTCTGGGATCTTTTTTAAATTGGTCCATAGCATTTTGGTAAAGCAACAAAAACATCACCATTTTCACAATCATAGTTAAAATACTCATTTTTATGTAAGTAAGAAAATGACTTATGTTTGATAGAAAAGTTATCTCATCAAATATTAATAGATTAAAATAATTAAATTTTACCTTTGTGGGAGGATTGACCACATTGCTGTACTGCTTAAATTTCTAAAAAATAAATAAATTTATTTTATAACCTTGATTAATGAAAAATGTTAAAATATATTTAATTGAAGAAGTTGGAACTTACTTCCTGGGAGATGTTGATGGATTCCTAGAAAATGGAAAAATACATTAATTATTTGCCTAAATTATATTTGTACTAGCTATAAGGTATCTATCTATACCCATCATCCAGTGGAAAGTTAATATATTCAATCTTTTCCTGAATTACAGAACAAAGTTGACCAAAGTTTTATTCTCTATGGAACTCATTTATCATATGGCAGACAGCTACCAGATTCTATATTGTGCTTTGGATCATGAATAACTGAAACAAAAGCTTTCTCAAATATTAACCACAATGAAAAAAAAAAAGATTTTCTATTTCCTCTACACAATTTCTAATTTGATTTTTTCTTCTTTTTTGAAGAGATGAAAAACATCACACATATATATGCATACACATATATAAAGACTTAGTTTAGGGCATATTACGAGTTTACTAAGTGGAAGAATTAAAGTGTCTTACCTCACTGGAGGAGTGATTCTCCTTATGCTATATGAAAATCAAAAACAAATACAAGTTTCACTTTTATTTCTTATTTAAAATGTTGGATTGTTTTTCTGTTTTGTTTATTTTGTTCTGTTTTTTGGTGGCAAGGGAATTTTAGACAACCGTTTCGGGGAACCTTTAAAGTTACTTTGCAAAATTCTCTTGGCTTCCTATACTGTTAATAAGCAAATCATTTTATATGTCAAATAAGTTCTTATTATGGCTTAATATACATGTATTTTCTTTTAGAAAGTTGTTGGGTTTTGTTTTTTATGTATTAATCTTGTCACAGTTCAAAATATGATCCAAGATCTGCACAGATGTGCTATAGGATCTTAAAATGTTTTAAGACCATGATTTTATATTTTATTTAGCTTATAGTAATTGTTAGAATTAAAAATATTGAGCAAGTACTTTTATCAAGTGGCAGAAAAAGTTGAAAATTAATTTTCTCAATATAAATAACTATTATACAAACTCAACTTTACACTTACCTTTACAATTGATTGTTGCAAAAGTAGCTTTTAATATCCATGATCTGTCACTTGCTAGTGAAGCCACTATATTTTTTTTTTTTTTTTTTTTTTGAGACAGAGTCTCGCTTTGTTGTCCAGGCTAGAGTGAGTGCCGTGGCGTCAGCCTAGCTCACAGCAACCTCAAACTCCTGGGCTTGAGCGATCCTTCTGCCTCAGCCTCCCGAGTAGCTGGGACTACAGGCATGCGCCACCATGCCCGGCTAATTTTTTATATATATATCAGTTGGCCAATTAATTTCTTTCTATTTATAGTAGAGACGGGGTCTTGCTCTTGCTCAGGCTGGTTTTGAACTCCTGACCTTGAGCAATCCGCCCGCCTCGGCCTCCCAAGAGCTAGGATTACAGGCGTGAGCCACCGCGCCCGGCCGGAAGCCACTATATTTTTAGTTAAATTAAATTATTTTATTTAAAGGAAAGATCGAGGACAATGACTGATTAGCGAGAAAGGGAAAAAGGTGATTAAGACTAACAGACCATGAAGAGAAGAAACAAGATGGTGTGAGATTGATTACCATATTATTAGTATTATTATCATTTTCTATTTACCTAACTGCAATTCTTACCTATTCTTGAATTGGCTCTAAATTTTATAAATAACAAAACTTGTCACGATTTATATGTGAGATATGAAGACACAGAGGAAGAAAAGAACTCTGATCACCCTAAAGAAATGGTATACTTATGAGGAGTGAGATATTAGGTATGGGGGAAGGAGAGAGAATGCCAGATATAGGGTAAGAAAAAAATGTTTGAGTTACTCTTGACAACATGAGTAGATTATGTGTGTGTGTTTTCAAAGTACTTCACACAAAAGGTCTTGTGGCATTCTTATCATTTTGTGATATGAATATATGAATATATTCTCCCTAGAAGAATATGATACTTTGAGAAGTTAAGGCATTGTTTTGCATTAGATTATTTAGGAACTAATCTATAAAGTTACCCTTGTTTCCTGTCTAATTATCCTAGACTCCGAGCTACTGTAATCAAGAATGGTGAAACTTTGTCACGTGTTTGAGAAATGGTTTTGGAAGCTACATTTTATCTGTGGCTTTCATTTTCTTTTTCTTTTTTCTTTTTTTGGCTTTCAGATCACCTTTTATTTCAGTTAACAAAGGAATTTTCTCAATGTCCAGCTATGTCCAAGTCTAAAATTATCAATATACATTTTTTTTAAAAATTCATTACTGAATCTATAAACATAACTATCTTCTTTTTTCCTTTTTTGGGTCTCTCTATGTTGCTGCCCAGGCTGTCTTGAAATCCTGGCCTCAAGCTATCCTCCAGCTTTGCCTCCCAAAGTGCAGGGATTATCTGAGATTATCAGCATAAAGCCACCCCACCCAGCCAATAACCATAAATATCTTTCTATCACTTTAAGCAAATAGCAGTGGTTTTGAGTTTAAGTACCATTATCCATTATTCTTCCTCAATGATTCTCCTGTGCTTTCAAAGGTATATGCCAGGAAAGTGAAAATAGTTTTCTGGTAAATGCAAACAGAGAAGGAAGTGTAAACCTTTTAACCCATGACTAAAAATCTCCCCAGACCTACAAGAAGAATACTTCATAAAAAGTGTGTCCACCTTCATATCTTGTATAAGGCAGAGTCAATGCTGTCTTTGATAGTAGGTTTAAAAGATCACACAATCTCTATTCCTTGTTGACCACCCCTGTCATCATCTACATAAAAGATTGACTCTTTTTTAATAAGAATAGATGTTCATAAATGTCTCATTATACTTACATGCTTTGCAAGAGCAACAGCCAAAAGACAGGCAAAGATGAAGACCTTCATGTTTACTGGGTCCTGTAAAATAGAAATGTAGCAAATCAATAATAGTTCTATTCTCTTTAAAATCTCATATTTCCTCATTAATTATATGTTAATTTATCATCCCAGATAATGGGGAAATAGAAATGAAAACAGATTCATCTGAGAAACACATGAGTATGAGTATGACAAGTTCGGTAAAAGGAGAACTTTATTAGTAGAACATACTGTAAAATCTTGGTTTCTGAAATGTGGAAGGTCCTTTCAGGAATAGTAAATGCATAGGATTATTTGTCCCATGTAGAATTGGTCGATTTCGTTATTAATTTACTCACTTATTCAAGGCAGTATTCTAGACAGGAAGGTACAGTGATACATATAACAGGTATGATGTATTAGGCCATATTATTTACAACTCTTCTTCAACTTTGTGGATAACAGTGATTAGAAATGCAAAACAAAACAGGGACTCTTTTGTAAGTCAGTTTTGAAGTGAGCCAAACGTGCTGTGAGGCTCCATGATAGCAGAAGTCGCAGGTAAAATAACAGTCTGCTGAACATTGGGTGTCCTGCCAATCTCGTCTCAACCTGGGACTGGCCGCTGAGGCTTGAGCGAGCCCCTGAACACCACTGCTCCTCATTGCAGACGTCTGGCTGGTGAAAGACTCTACGTGATTTCTAAGATCCCTTTGAGATAAATCAATCTCTAATACTATAATACATACAAGTCCACAAAGCTTTCTGAACACATATCAACTCAGCTTTTCCTACGGCTAAACAAAAAACTGAAAAAAATGTGGTATATGTATTCTATGGAGTACTACTCAGCCATAAAAAATGGTGAATTATTGCCTTTTGTATTAACCTGGATGGAACTGGAGACCATTCTTCTAAGTGAAGTATCACAAGAATGGAAAAACTAACACCACAGGTACTCACCATCAAATTGGTACTAATTGATCAATACTTATATCCACATATGGAAATAACATTTATTGGAAATCAAGCAGGTGGGAGGGGGAGGAGTAGATGAGTAAATTCACACCTAATGGGCACAATGCACACTATCTGGGGGATAACTTTGACTCATATGGTTCAAAAGTAACTTATGTAACCAAAATGTTTGCACCCCTATAATATTCTGAAATTTAAAAAAAATAAGAAAAATGAAAATTAACATATTGAAGACTGTGAATGGCACTAGAAGGGGGGAAAACCTGTTAGACTTAAAAATCTCAATAATATCTAATCTCATTGCTCTTGGAAATCCTTTTGCTTATAACTCATATTTTCTGCAGAAAAAATAGACCATCTACAATAAAATCACCCAGAAAAAGAAAGCTTAGTGAATTCCGTGTTTCAAATTCCCACATATAAACTGTTTGTATTATTCACCTTTTGATTATACAAAATCAAATTAATTGAAAGTATTAAAACATTCCACATAAAAAAGTTATCCCAATGTGTGTGTATATATGTATAAAACAATATCTTGCTCTTTATATCCTACAGATATTAATTATTTTTAAACAAAATGTTTTTTATGCAAACAGTATTAAATATTTCAGTGGCACATACCTATGTAAATCTAAAGAATGTGTACACACTGGAATTTTTCTGCCTTATACAGAGATTTGAGTCACCTAAGTTTGTTATTAATTTTTTTTTTTTTTTTTTTTTTTTGAGACAGAGTCTCGCTTTGTTGTCCAGGCTAGAGTGAGTGCCGTGGCGTCAGCCTAGCTCACAGCAACCTCAAACTCCTGGGCTCGAGCGATCCTTCTGCCTCAGCCTCCCGAGTAGCTGGGACTACAGGCATGCACCACCATGCCCGGCTAATTTTTTATATATATATATCAGTTGGCCAATTAATTTCTTTCTATTTTCAGTAGAGACGGGGTCTTGCTCTTGCTCAGGCTGGTTTTGAACTCCTGACCTTGAGCAATCCGCCCGCCTCGGCCTCCCAAGAGCTAGGATTACAGGCGTGAGCCACCGCGGCCGGCTGTTATTAATTTTTTATGCTACTAAAATAACTCCAATCAAATATATCAGATATGTTTCTTTACTTTTATAGGATAAAATGATATTTATGTATATAATATTCACCTTTAAAGCATTTCATGAAAATATTTTAAAATAAGATAATTATATTATTGTCTCTTATATATGGGTGTTTGTCAATTTTCATTAGACATTTTATTTTTCATGGATGAAAGAAATTGGGACATGAACAGACCTTGCCCTTAAAATAAGACTGGCATTATGAGCTAGAGCAGTTTAAGAAATGGTTTTGAGTGTCTATATATTAATTCTACCTAGAAGCACTCATAAAGAGATAAATCAGTAACTTACGTTACTTATAAAATGATTTCTCTAAGCATCTTAAGGTATAGTGGCATTAGTTTATTTAAAAATTGTTTTTCAGATTATTATTAGGTTTTACAATATTATCAGGCATGTAGAATAACAAAGGGATAAATGAAAATATTACCTTGTTTCCTAAATGGAAGGTAAGGATTCCAGGCAGAGGGAGACCTGAGATGAGTTTTGCAGAGCTATTTAAACCATGTTTCCTCCGTGATATGGTAATTTTGTGGTTTAAAACACCTAAAAGGTATTTGAATTCTAAGAATTCATATGATTAGAAATTATTTTTCCATCCGTTTTTGTACCACATATTCCAAGGAGTGCTTCCACTCAGATTGATTTAGAACATGATAACAGGAAATGAGAATGTTATTATGTATGATGATTATCTGTAGTCCAGTTTGTAAAAATTGTGTGGATCAGAATAAGTATCTCATTCTTTTCTGTTGTAATAATATATTTTTATTAACAGACTTTGCCTACTTTCTGCTGGAAAATTGTTATAAAATATCTAGATCGGCAATATCTTTAAAAAAAAATTTTTTTTTGAGACAGTCTTGCTCTGTTGTCTGCGCTAGAGTGCTGTGGTATCAGCCTACCTCACAGCAACCTCAAACTCCAGGGCTCAAGGGATCTTCCAGCCTCAGCCTCCCAAGTAGCTGAGACTACCGGCACATGTCACCAAGCCCGGCTAACTTTTTCTATTTTTAGTAGAGACAGGGTCTTGCTCTTGCTCAGGCTGGTTTCGAACTCCTAACCTTGAGCGATCTACCTGCCTTGGCTTCCCAGAGTGCTAGAATTACAGACATGAGCCACCACTCCAAATTTATTTTTTAAATTAACATATAAAATTGTATGTATTTATCTTGTATAGCATAATGTTTTGAAGTATATATACATTGTAAAATGGTTAGATCTAGCTAATTAACAAATGGATGACCTCACATAGTTATCATTTGTGTGGTAAGAACACTTAATATCCATACTCTTGGCATTTTTCACAAATACAATATATCATCATTAACTATAGTCACCATGCTATACAATAGATTTCTTGAACTTATTCCTCTTATGTGACTGTAATTATGTATCCTTTGACCAATATGTCCCCAACTCTCTTACTCCCTAATCAGTCTCACCTCTGGTAATCACCATTCTACTCTTTACTTCTAGGAGATCATCTTTTATAGATTCCACATGAGTGAGATTGTTCAGTATTTGTCTTTCTGTGCTTGACTTATTTTACTTAGCATAATGTCCTCCAGGTTCACCCATGTTGTCACAAAGGAAGGTGTTTTCTTCCTTTTTTTATGGCTAAATAGTATTATTGTATTCCATTGTATTTATACCACATTGGACTTAGTTCTGACTTTTAATTTTTTGAGGTGCAACATTAGGTTGTCAGTTTAAGTTTTTTCTTCTTTTCAGATGTATGCATTTATTGCCATAAACTTTATCTTAGAACTGCTTTTGCTGTATCTTACAGGTTTTAGAATATTGTGTCCCCATTTTAATTTGTCTCAAGACAGTTTTAAATCTCTCTTTTAACTTCTTCATTGACTCATTGGTTGTTCAGGAGCATATTGTTTCATTTCCATGTATTTGTGAATTTTCTCCTGTGATTTATTTCTACTTCTATATCATTGTGGTCAGAAGAGATACTCAATATGATTTAAATATTCTTTAATTTGTTAAAATTTGTTTTGTGGCCTAACATATGATCTATCCTAAAGAATGTTCCATGTGCAGTTGAGAAGAATGTGTATGCCGCAGCTTTTGGATGTAATGTTTTGTATATGTTTATTCAATCCATTTGGTCTAGAGTATATTTAAGTCTGATCTTTCCTTGTTGATTGTTTGTTGAGAGGATCTATCCATTACTAAAAGTGCAGTATTAAGGCCCCTTACTAGTATTGCAGTATAGTCTATCTCTTCCTTCAGATTTACTAATATTTGCTTTATATATTTAGATGTTCTGATGGTGGGTGCATTTACATTAACAATTGGTATGTCCTCTTACTAAACTGACCCTCAATCATTATATAAGGCACAGGTGACATAGATGTCTAAAACAGGCCCATGTTTAAATAAAATGAGTTATCATGGGGACTGTGGCCTTCCTGAAAATGCAAGCATGAGCTGAAGGGAAAACTCAATACCCAGCCCCAGTTAATGTTAACATGTAAAATATATGCCCCATAGTTGCCACTTCTTCCCTTTTTTAATATTGATTTAAAATATTTCCATATATTGTCAATGAATTAAAACTGTTAAAAAATATTGTATCTGCCTATAGAACTCGAGTACAGCTGGATTTTGCCTAAGTGCTGCAAATTTGAGATCTCTGGAGAAAAATGCTAATTTCTAGATATAATTATGGGGAGATGGATAATTTCGGAAAACCAAGTCTCCTGGTTAGCTGAAACTGTGCTGTTTACGCAACAAGATGTTAAGATTTCTAACGATTTTGCGTAGAAATCTTTGTGAAATTTACCACGTGTGGCTGTATCTTTAACAATAAAGAAAACCAATTATGACCTTTGATATTTAACAACTATTAACAGGCTGAAAACTATTTCTCCCAAGGGATTATGTCTCATGGAACAGCCATTTTTTAAATGTCTGATTTTCATGTATTTCATGATTTTAGCTGTCTAGTAATCATCTCGTTTTACATGGACCTCTATAAATAACGTTGTTCTCCTGAAGAGAAGAAATTTGTCTTTTCACATTTGCACATCTGCCTCGTTCAGCTGGAACTTGGTAGGTATTTAGTAAACTCTTTAATTTACCTTAACAATCTATACTGTTTGCTTTTATCAGCAATTGCATATTGCTTTTAATTCCTGAGAATTTGGAAATCAGACAACCAGGCTTGCTCATGTCTGTGACCCTCCAGTCACTGCTCTGAGTTACTTCCCTGTGTGATGCGGGCTCATCGGCTCTTTCCTCATCTTCTAAGAACTGATTTAGAGGCTTACAACATTTTCCTTTTACAGCTTTCCTTGCTTCATTTGCACCACTCCTTTGCTTAGCCTAAAATACCCTCAATTCTCCTTAATTCTATAGATACCATCTCTTTACCCTGTGCTGCCCACTAACCAAATCACCCATTTCCTCTTTCCGCTCACCACCAACATTCTTGGAAAAAGTCATACTGTGACTTCTTCCACCTAAGCTCTTCAATCTATTGCTTCTGTATAAGTTCGTCTTCTGTTGCTTAGATAATTGCAGCCAGCTTCATGACAGGTCTTCCTATGTCTTATTTATTATTTATATGATGTATTTTCCACAACATTCTCACAAATGTATTCTTTCTAAAATAGATGTAACAGGAAATTTTACTGAATCAAAACATTTCTATGGCTTCTTATGGTAATGTTCTATGTTGACATAGAATTCATGGTCATTCAAAATGTTAGTTCTGCCTCCATTTCTTCACACATCTTATGCTTCGTTTACAAGCTTTCCAGAACATACCATGATACACCCCATGTTCTTTCTGTGTTTGAGTGCCCTTCCCTGACATTCTCTACATGCATCCATGTGATCATGAAGATCCAGTTAAAATATAAACCCGTCTGTGAAAATATCTCCCAAATATTAAACATGATAATTCTTTAGGAGGTGCTCTTGAACCTTTTATATATACTATGAACAAAACATTTGAACAGATGCTAAAATCAAAAATATAATGAAGATTCTTTCCTTTATTCCATGAATAATTCCTGAGTGCCTAGTATGTGTCAGGAATTACTTTAAGCACCTAGAATAAAACCACAAGCAGCAAAAACAATGAAAAAATACTGCTTTTCATAGAGCTGAGAGAATTGAACATGTGAAAAGTAATACATGATTGGTTTGATAATTATTCATGCTAAGGAGATAATTGAATTAGAAAAATAGGATAGAAGGTGTTGGCAGGATGAGATGGTCACTGCTAGATAGCATGGCCAGGTGCCTACCTGAGCAGGAGAGTAAAAACTTGAAGGAAATAGGAAATAAAACCTTGCAGAGAGTTCAGCAGGAACTCATCTGCAAAGAGATATGAGTATGCCTGGCAAATTTAAGAAATATTGAATAGGTCCATGTAGTTGGAAAATAGTGAATTTGGTGGACGCAAGATTAGAGAGGCAAAAGAGACCAATAATGCAGGGCTTCTGAGTTAGGAGGACTTCAAGAAAAAAATTATGCACTGATTGGAAACTGAGGTTAAGTGGAAGGTAATTCTGGATTACAAGTAAATTAAAGGGGCCAAAGAAAGAAATAAGACCAATTTGGATGCTATTGCAATAATTCAGACACAGGATTATGGGACCAGGGGGTTGGTGAAAAATTCTCATATGCTAGATATACTTTGAAAGTTAGAGCAAAGAGAATTTAATAGAGGGGAAGTGAGGTGTCAGAGAAAAGAAAGGTTAATAATTACTGCAGGTTTTTTTCTTGATCACTTTGGATAATGCAGTTAGCATTTACTGAGATGGCAGAGATGGAGTGGAGAGCTGGTTTGGGGAAAAACATTAGGAGTTAGTTTTGAAAAAGCTAAGCTTGTGGTACCAGTTAGACATGCAAGGTGTAATAGTGTAAAATAATACTTAACTATTAATACTTAAAGGCATTAATGCAAATATTAAAAGGTGCACTAAACATAGAGTCCTTATCTGTGTTAGCCATTACTATGCTTTTTGCCTTTTTTGATGCTAAATTCTTACTTGGATGATGCTTAAGGCACACAAATAAATTAATCAAAAGAACTTCAATTAAGAAGTACATAAAAGTTGTTCTTTCATATGCTTCTTTTTTATTTCAGGATATTATAGGGGTACAAATGTTTTGGTTACATGAATTGATTTTATACATACATAAAAGTTACTAAACATATTGGTTATATGAAAAAATACTAAACAATTAAGGATAACAGATACAAATAATCCGATAGCTAGGCTACAATCTACAAATCCATCATGTACATGTTCTCAGCTTTTAACTATCCACTAAGTTCCCTATCATGCAACAAGTAAAATCAGCAATACTTGTCACCCAATTCATGCAAATTATGTGCAACTTCCACTAATTTGGGGATCTATTGAAAAGTTCTGGCTCTGCCACAGAAATTTTCATGGAATTGCTTTCAGTGGGCTTTGGTAGGAACAAACAAATTAATGTGAGCTGTGAAGGATGGCTTGAGGAATATATTGAAACTTTTTTTTTTCTAAAAAGAAGATTTAATTTACAGTGTACTTTTTGGTGTACTTTGAGAAGTCTATGAATGTGATCTTATGTTGAAATTCAAAACATGCAGCTACCTCTAATTTTAAAAATAGTCAAAATGTTATTTCATTGCACAGAAAAGAAAAAATGCTTTTAAACCCACACATCTACTATCCATTGTAATAGCTATATGCATGTGCACTACAAGTACATAGTAGTGCTAGGAAAGTATACCCACAAATTGCAGAATTGTGGCTACCTTGGAGAAGGTAAGGATGGGCATGGAATTGAGTGGGGAGAATAAAGCCTCAGTTGTATTGATAACAATTATTCTTTTCATTAACTTACAACTTTTAAAAATTGAGGTATAGTTAGGTGTGGTGAAAACATATTTTAAGTGGATATGTCACTCAGTTACCAAGGTAGAAATATGTCACCTGGCCACCACCCCAGAAAGTTTCCCCTGGCCCTTCCTCAGTTCCTCCGCTCCTTCCAGTAACAACCACTCATCTGAGTTGATCAATAGTTTTGCCTCTTTTAGGACAGCGTTAGTATGTAATAACATGGCATATAGTGTGTGGCATTTAGCTTTTTACACATGGTGAAATGTTTGTGAGACTTATCTGTGTCGTTGGAATTATTGCTCTGTAATCTACTTATGACTATACACAGTTTGCTTATCTGTCTCCTAATGAAGGACACCCTGGCTGTTTCTAGTCTGGGACTGTCATGACTAAAGATGCTATAATGTTACTTATACAAGGATTTTTGAAGATGTCTTTTTTCTTTCTTGGATAAAACATAGGAATGGTGTTTCCGGGTCATACAGTAGATGCACATGCAATATTTTCGTGAACTGCTAAACGGTTTTCTCTGGTACCATTGGGAACATTTTACACTTCCACTAGCAATGTATGAGAGTCCCTGTTGCTCTACGTCCTAACAAGCATTGGAGTTTTTTTTCAGTCATTTTGATTTTGGCCATTCTAGCATGAGTATAGTAGTATATCGTGCTGGTTTTAATTCACATTTTCCTGATGACTGAAAAGGTGAAACTAACCCTTATTTTCATTAGCATGTATTTCTTAATAGCTCCATGTCTTTGATGCTTTAAATGTTTTAAAAGTACTATTTCTGGCCAAAATTTTGTTCTGTTGTTTAGTGTACTTATTGTTTATCTATTTAATATAAAAATTAGTAAGAAGACATTTCTGAGGCCCTAGCACATTGATATGCCATAACAAATTGTTATGAGGTATCAAACTTAAATATTTTTGGGAAAAGTTAAAAGAAATGAAATTTAGTAGTGAGTTATCACATTATAAGATAGTATTTATTATAGTCAATTTAAATAATTAACAGCATTTAAAATAAATTAAATATGTTCTATAATACTATTTCTGTTTTAATAAGAAATAAATACTTGACAAATAGATTGTCAATAGTTCCTATGAATAAAAATAAAAATAAAACAGTCTTACCTCTCCAAATGAATTATTAGCTTTTACAGGAAGGGATAAGCATTAAAAAAAGTCTTAATTTTATAACACAGTTGAGACTAAAATTACAACTGACTCTGTGCCACTATTATGATTAAAAATAGAATCGATACTGATCACTGGGTAATATGTATATTAAAATTGCTATTTCTATTTAAAGACACAAAACTAGTAGCAGAGATTTTTAAAAGGATGTTTCCAAAGAATTACTTAAATTCGAATATGTGCTTTACTGATAGGGTCCATTATTCTAGTTTTTTGTTTTGTTTCATTTTGTTATCTGTTATATTTTTCCTTCTCTTTCTGTTACATACCATAATAAGATGGTAACCTATGGTTTCTAATTCATTTGTAATTTTAAACTCGGAGTAGAGCATATGTTAGTGTTTGGAAAATTTCCACTAACCATGTATGGCTTTCCCAGTAACTAGACACTAGGAACAGCAGAGAGAAAATGTTCTCTAATTTTACCAGAAGCGGAAGAAAGACCCAGAGAAGTCGGGTGAGGATAGTACATTGATATAGTTGGACTCAGGTCAAGAAATACAGACTCTTTTTTTTTTTTTTTTTTTTTTTTTGAGACAGAGTCTCGCTTTGCTGCCTAGGCTAGAGTGAGTGCCGTGGCGTCAGCCTAGCTCACAGCAACCTCAAACTCCTGGGCTCAAGCAATCCTGCTGCCTCAGCCTCCCGAGTAGCTGGGACTACAGGCATGTGCCACCGTGCCCGGCTAATTTTTTTTCTATATATATTAGTTGGCCAATTAGTTTCTTTCTATTTATAGTAGAGACGGGGTCTCGCTCTTGCTCAGGCTGGTTTCGAACTCCTGACCTTGAGCAATCCGCCCGCCTCGGCCTCCCAGAGAGCTAGGATTACAGGCGTGAGCCACCGCGCCCGGCCAGAAATACAGACTCTTATTACAGAGATTTTTACATTTAAGAGCACTGTGTTAGCTTGACACCCATTTCTTTATCAAGTAATCTTTTTCAATTTTGATTTTGAGCCAACTACATGGAGTATGTATATGTGTGTGTGTGAGAGTGTATTTGTGTGTGTGTGAAAATATATTCGATCACTTTAAGGAAATTTAGTAAGCTAATTTGAGGAAAATACTATGTGAAACAAATATAATTTAATAAACAACCTAGTAAATACACACTAGAACAAAATGTATTAAATACTAATGATGTCATTAATAAAAATTTGTCTGCCAAAATTTCTCATAAACTTGGAGACATGACAACCAGTAGAACAAAGATGAAGGTAATGAATAGGAATTTGATATATTGAGTCCTGGTAAAGAAGCTCATTCACTTCTTTGTCAAGTATGTGTTGATCATTCTATGTGCTAAAACATTGTGATACAAAGAGAATGAAGACATATTTTCTTATTTCAAGGAGTTTATTTCTGATGAGCTTATGTATGACATATTAACCAAACTGCTGTAATGGGACTATGCTCAAAAATCAAAACGTTGTGAGAACACCTGAAATGTCAGGTCATCCATTACTCCCTTCCTGTATTTCTTTCCATATTCTTTCAAACAACAGATGTTAAACATTCTTCTAGACAGTGAGGTCACAGTGTGTTGGGAAAATATGATTGAGGAATTAATGAGATGTGACTCATAAGACCATTATTTTATTGCATAACCCAATATTACTATATTAAAGACAGAAACAGGAGTTTGCAGGGTTTTGCCCTGAAGGAATGTGTGGACTCAATGGTTCACTTATTAGAGGCTGCTATCATGGGAGAGCTCTCTAATCTCCGGTAGGGATGTTTTCCAGGAAGGCTTCCTGGTATCTCAAAATCTGTGAGCTTCCCTGTGTCTTGAAAGACAAGACAAGGCAAATATGGCCCACAGGATGGGAGCTGGAGACAATGAGTGCACTTTGCCCAGAGATGCGCCCCCATGGTTATAAAGAACCTGTTTTATAGAGATGGGCTTCTTGCTCTCTCTTGTCTGTCTACCTTTAAGTCCACCATAACTAATCAAAGATATATAGAGTCACTATACCTCTTTTGTTTTATCTTTGTTAATTGACAACTGCTTCTTAAAACTAGAAGTTAGCCCCTGAAAGACTTTGTACCTGTTTGTTCACCTAGATAGATTAGAAGCCCCTTGAGAGGACTTTTGACCCTAACCCACTACCTGTATCCCCTAGCAACTGCATTCCATGATATGCAAATATGTTACCCTGACAACTGGTAATTGATGTCTGTGATTATAAAAACCTGTATGAATCTAACCATATTGCTGGCATTGATGGAGATATGCCAGTCCCCTAAGAACCTCCCGCTGTGTTATATCTGATCTTTATATGTGTGTGTGTGTGTGTGTGTGTATATATATATATAACTATAAACTATACCTTAGTCTCTGTGTATTCTATTGTTTCTCTCTGTTGTCTATCAATTTCCTTATCCTCTGTGGCGACCCCTATCTTAGGGTCTTAGCTCCGTGGGGAGAAGCAGCTGATCTCCTCATGGGCCTGCCTCAACTACTACTCTCACCCTGCAACAGTGCTGAATATATAAAAAGCAATATATAGTTATGGTGAATATAAGGAATTTGGAATTAAAATCCAAATGGGGCTGCTTTTATGTAAATGAGTATAGTCACTCATATCTGCTAGTATGAAAAAGACAAGAGCTAACAACTGTTGGCAGGGATATGGAGAAAAGGGAACCCTTGCACACTGTTGGTAGGAATGTAAGTTAGCACAGCCATTCTGGACAACTGTATAAGTTTTTCTCAAAAAATTAAAAATAGAATTCATATATGATCCAACAATCACTTTTATGAGTATATATCCAAAGGAAATGAAATCAGTATTTCAAACACTCTCATGTTCATTGAGACATTATTCACCTAGCCAAAATACTGCATCAACCTAAATGCCCATCACTGGATGAATAGATAAAGAAAATGTGGCCATATGAACACAATAGAATACTATTTGGCCTTAACAAAGAAGGAAATACTGCCCTTTGTGACAACAGGGATGAATCCAGAGGATATTATCCTAAGTGAAAAAAGCCAGGCACAGAAAGACAAATAGCATGATCTTACTTAGATTGGAAACAGAAAAAGGTCAAACTCATAGGAGCGTAAAATAAAATGGTGGGTTCCAGGGCCTATGTTGGTAGTGAGGGACTGGGGAGATTGGCCAAAAGATACAAAATTTCAGTTAGAGAAGAAGAATCAGTTCAGGAGATCTATTGTATGACATGGTGATTATAGAAAACAATTATAGAAAACAATTTCTTGAACACTTGAAAATTGCTAAAAGAGTAGATTTTTAAATGTTCTCATCATAAAAAATAAGTATATGAGATAACAGATTAGTTAACTAGCCATATTCAGCCATCCCACGATGTGTCATATATCAAAACATCATGTATAGCATAAATACATACAATTTTTATTTATCAGTTTAAATAAATGTATGTATAAATAAAAATGTAAAGACTGAAATGGCACCTGCTTTTATATAAATGAGGATGTTTTTAAGACACATTGAAACATAACATGCTTGATATTTTATATCAGGTCACTAAACGGTAAGTATTATTCAGTTCATTGATTTAATATTCAACAAGATAGGAAGTATGTGGATTGTGTTTGATATTAACAAATAAGAACTGCCAACTCTAAACACAAAAGTGGCATTCTTGTCATTCTTATTTTATTTATAATTTTATTTTCCATGACCAGTGGATGACTTTAGAAAACTGATGTGGTGAAACATGTACTGCTATCTTTCGATAAAGAAAATTTATTCATTTTCCTCTAAGACCAAATGCTATGTCCTTGAAAATGTCAAGGTGTTTCATTTATAAGATGCTACTCAACAAAGAGATTTTGATATCTCATAAGTGTGGTGTCGTAAGGATACAAACCATGGCCAAGTTGTACTATGTGTCTTCCTGCTCAATGTTTTTAAATCTTCTCCAATGACGAGATGATCTTTCACCATCAGTCATACGAATGAGAGAAAGTCCAAAGCTAGAAAGTCCTTGACAGATTATTTTGTCAAATTCTTTTTGTTCAATTCTTTTGACCAATTCAACAAGTTTATCTTTTAAGCCCCCAAATAGCTTAGGTATATGTTCTATTAATGTTTCACTTTACTGTAGTGTAGAAGTAAACCTTGACAAGTTTGGAACAGCCTTTGAGCACAATTAGATGTAAAATATGGTTTTGAGTCCAGGAGATTCAAGTGGAAAGTGGCTGACTTTACCCTTAAAGTGCTTACTATTATAGGAAACAAACAAATCTACAGCAATGTCTAGGAGATAGGTGAGTATATTTGGGACTTATATGATATAAATAGTAATTAAAATCATTGATGTAGGTAACACGATATAGAAAAATGCACATTCAGACAAGAAGTAGGCTGTAGTCAGAACCCTAGAGAACATTAATGTTGTATATACTTCTTTGAAGTTAAATAGTCCTGTAGCCTTTATCCTCTTCCTCTTTCCAAAATATGTGTCCTATAATGATTCTTATTTGCAAATGACTGTCATCTACCAGCTCAAACCACTTGCTTAACACAAATTGCAAGGCCATGCATGCTAATCTTCACCCTTCCCACCTTCCTCTGTGATGCATTTTTGTTTGGTGAGTTTGGCTTTTACTGTTTCTTCTGTTGGAACCATATTATTCCAGCTTCCTTTCACACTATTTTCACTCTACTATTCAAACTTCCATTTGCCAGAATTGCCTTCCTTGACCACCTTACCTAAAATACCCCCCTTTGTTCTACCTTATTCTTCTTTAGTGCAGTTAACACATAATGCATCATGTATTTTTTCTTTTCTTGCTTGTTTTGTTCCTCCAGTGATTAAAATGTAAGCACCACGATGCCAGGGGTGGCCTCTTTTGTTTTTGGATATAAAACAACATCTAGAAAAATGCCTGGCATATCATAGGCACTCAATGTCTGTTGAAAGAAGTCTGAACCTCTCATGGAAGGCCTTCAGAGGTTGAAGCTGTTGATGACTGGCTCACTTCTCATGGAATGATATTGCAGATAATACCAAGTGGCCAGGCACAGACTGTGATTGGAGACTTGAGAACACTGGGGAAGGTCGTTTGAGTAGACATATGGGAGGAGGAAAAAACTAGAGAGATGATAGGATGGGGGCCAAATAATGCTGAGAATACAGCGGCTGGTGAGACCCATAAATATGTAACCTTCAAAGATAGGGTATGAGAAGCACCCCTGGAATTAAGGGCCTCAAACATATACAAAGTCATTTCAGTGCTGTCCAAGCTGGTTACTCTAGTGACAATGGCCTGATCTCTAAGTATGAGGAATAGAAACAAAAAACCCCACATCTAAAACTGTGTTTGAAATTTTAATGGTATGGCAAGAGGCATGTGGTTCTATATCACAGAAACAGTAGTGAAAAGACCTCATTTAATCATCAGTACAATTACTGTGATACCACAATCCAGATCTGACATACCCAACATAAACTAAAAAGAAGAATATAAACAATACAGAAAATATTCTACAATATCCTTTTTTGGCTCAATATTGTCTTTTCAACAAGCTGTCAAAACATATTGTTAGTAGGAGGCGATTTGATAGATGAAGAAATTACATAGCAATGATTTTTCTAAACCTATGAATAAAGAGAAAATATTGGGTTATCTATAAGATTTATATTCCAGAATAGATATATAATATATAATATGTATATATACATAATGCATACAAACATTCAAATACACATGATGGTCTAACAGAATAAAATTATTTATACTTATTATTAATATTTCTAGTGCTAACCTAGTAGGCTATTAATAAACATTTATTTCATAAATTGCTAAATTATTTATAGTTAATTCAAAATTTGCACTATTTTATGCAAAAAATTCTATTTAATGTTCCCATTAATTGAGAAATATTTACCTTTTGCAGCAAATTTTAAAGAAACATTTTAATTATTCTTAATTTCCAAGGAGTTTACTAACTAAATGTAAAGTATACTATTACTTCCTGCAATGACTATTTCTTGACTTCATTGGCTCATAAATTTATGAAATAATTACATTTGGTAAAATGTCCTTTTGGAAAATTTTGAACAACTCCTTTAAAAAATAAATTCTTCATTATCTATTTTATTAGAAATATTTTTATAGTTTTATTTTATAAATATTCTGTCAATTTAATTTCTACCTTGATTATATATTCTTCTGACATTGCTTTGCTTTGTGTGTGTTTTTTTTCTAAAGGTTCAGGCCTTAATCTGATCCATCAATTGACTTTTTCATTCTACCACAGTATCATCCTCGTAATTCTAATTTTGCCATTCATATTAATAAAATTCTTTGTAAATTTGTTTCTCCTTCTAGAACTGGGGTTAAGGAGGGTTGAGTCAGTATCTCATTTTTATCTACCAAGTCTCTCATATTGTGGGATTCATAATAAGCAATTGCAAAATATAGAATGAATGAATGACATCAAAGCAAATATTACTATTCAGAAAAATAAAACTAATGGTGGCTGTCATCCATAACAATTATGTTATTCTTCTTCTCACATAAGGTTATTTGGAAAAGTTGCCTGATCTCTTTCCATTATCAGGAAAGCCAAACTAAATAGAATCAAGAATCAAAACAGAATCAAGCCTAACAGAATCAATCAATGCCCTTGAAAGTTGAAAACTGACCTCTCAAATTAATCTCTAACTGACCCATGGTTATAGGCTTGCCTCAGCAGTGGAGTCTTTTGGAGGATGGGATCTAGGGATGGACTTCTGGGTTGGAATCCTGGCTCTTCCACTGATGGCATACACTGTGATCATGGACAATTTATGATAATCTCCTTGTGCATTGCTGGCTTCATCTATACATTAGCTGATGATGTGAACAGCTTCACAGGCCTATGCGAGCACGAAGCTAGTTAATATTGGAAAAGAGCTTAGAACTGTGGCTGGCATACTCTAAGTACTCAATAAATATCAGCTATTATTACTGGATTTAGTGTTGCACACTTTGTCATGTTGATCATGGATACTTAATATTTCACTACGTATACATATAGGTTTTGACAAACAGCTTAAACTAAGGGGAATGTAGACAGAATGAAGGAAGATAAATTCAGGAGGACAAAATTTCACAAGGGAGAAAACTTCAATATTACAATGAAAATATAACTGGAAAAGGGCTGTATAGAGTATACCAGGACTGTAGCTCACAGTTGGTGGGAGGCTCTGTCTGACTACATGTATTGTGGAAACAAATGTCATCTTGATTAAAATCTCAAAGGGAGGGACAGTGACTATAAGTAGAAAAGTAGGCTTTATGTATATCAATAAGAAAAAAATATATAAATAAAAGAGTTTTGCTAGAGGAATTAATGTAGGAAAAATTGTCATAAAATAGCTCAAATTGTAAACAACAAACAAACAAGCAGAAAACTCCTAAAAAATATATATATATTCTTCTAAGCTCTACGGTGCTATAGCTGGGGCAACAGAGTAGGACTCTGTCTCCCAAAGAAAGAAAATCAAATGTAAACATTATGTATTATAATTATTATTTTTACTACCATAATCTTATTAGAAAGAACCTCATAATGAAAAAAGAACTGTAAGAAAAAAAAAAAGGGGAAATTCAAAAGAAATGACAATGAAAAAAGATCATTGGAAAACATGGAGGTCATCTCAACTTTTAAGATTTTGAGAATTACAAATTTGGACATACATTACTTTATAGAGGGGGGAGAGTACAAGTTTAAGGTAGTTATGCTGAAGAGAATCAAATGTTTTTTTCAAAATAGTATTAATCGTTTGTTTTCTGGAATGGATTATTGGTGCAATGAACAGGATCTCTAAGTGAACTAATGATAAATTTGGAAGGTTTATTGGAGGGAAAGGGTGAGATGTATAGGACCAATTGGAACAAAAAATTGGTAATTTTGTAATCAACATTTAGAATATATAAGGTGACTTTTTTTTTGTAGATTTGAATTGACTTAGTAGAGCAACAGTGTAAGAAAATTCAAGAATTACTATGAATAATATTTCAGCAAATAGAATTATTCAAAGCCAGAGGTTCACTGGAGTTTGAGTTATTGCAAGTATGTATTGAATTATACGTATGAAGTCCTGGGTTAGAAGAAAATGAAATAAGGAATGAAAAGATGGACTTAAAGGACATATAAATATTAAAGGTCTAAGTTATCTGTAAATACGACATACAGGTATGTAAACTTCAACCCTTGCCTGTTTCCAAAATATACATCAGATCGTGTTTTCTCCAATGGCATTCTTTTCAATCCGGAGGGTAAACTTGACCTGCAGAGCTTTAATCATCAGCACAGCTCTTTTTCTGTGACCTAATCTATTTGGATCCTCTCCTTGCCTTCTCTATCCATGCTGGTCTCCTTGAAGTTTCCCCAAATGCAACAAACACATTATGACCCCAATGGATTTGCACTTGCTCTTCCCTCTGCTGGAACATTTCTTTCCCCATGCCCACTCCCGTACTTAGCTATATGTTTTCTAAATGGCCACTGTGCCAGAGGGACTATTCTTTTAATTTTTAAAATTTTTTAAATTTCAGCATACTGTGGGGGTCCAAATGTTAAGGTTACGTATATTGCCCATGACCCCCCTACCCCCACAAGTCACAGCTTCAAGCGTGACCATCCCCCAAACGTTGCATATCTCACTCATTATGTTTGTATATACCCATCCCCTCTTCCCCCCCACCAACCCAACACCCCATAAATGTTTTTCCCATATGTCCACTTAGGTGTTGATCCATTAATACGAATTTGCTGGTGAGTACATGCGGTGCTTGTTTTTCCATTCTTGAGATACTTCACTTAGTAGAATTGGTTCCAACTATTTCCAGGAAAATACAAGAAGTGCTAGAGCACCATTGTTTCTTAAATCTGAATAGTATTCCATGGTATACATATGCCACATTTTTATTAATCCACTCATGAATTGAGAGCCTATTCTTGACAGTGCTATTGAAAATTGCCTCTCTGCCCAGCCTGCCTGTCACTGCTTTAGCACACAGAACAGAGCCTGCCAGCTAGTGTCCCTCAAGCACCACCTGTTGAGTGAAAGTCCTTGCTGCCACCACCCACGGAGGCCACTAGAGGGACTGTGTTCTGAGTGTCTGCCACTGCTGGGGAGGGACATGGGCTCCCTTCTGGCCTGTAGGGACAGAGATGGGAAATGGGCGGAGCTTGGGGGCTTAGGAAATGCGCTGTGGCAAAGGAAAGCAGGAGCAAATCAGATGTTAGAATGAATAAATCAAATGATCCAGCTGAGGCTGGCGATCACATATTTGGAAGACACAAAATAGGACAGAATAGATCAGAAGCCCTTGACTTCAAAGGAACTCGCATAGGAAGAGCTTCAGTCAGTGCTCCCCAACCTGGGCAAAGCAAGTGATTAAAGGAACAGTTATGCCAAGTTCGTCTGTATCTATGAAAAGTAGAAATAAAGGACATAGACATAAGAATGCACTTCCAATTTATTGCCTTTAGAATAAGAACGGGTTTACATTAGTCAGAGACTGCATGGAAAAGAGATTAACAGTTGGAAATTGCAGCTCTCTGATGAAAGATCAAGTAGGAAAACAAGTATCAGGATACACAGAGAATAAACCAAATCATCGTCTTTCATTCCACATTGGTTTTTTGATCATTCTGCCAAAATATAATGGCCATGTGATGTGTCATGAGGGATGAGAATACACGTGCAGAAATTGGATTTACCAGTCAAACCTGTACAGAAAAAGAAAATTACAGATCATCTCTGAAATTTATACTCCCGCACATACATTTACATTTTGTCTTGGTTCAGAGTAGCTATTTAGAGATAATTTTAATTGAAATAATGCAATGCCCAAAATAGTACCTGACACAGAGTAGACAAGTAAACAATTGTTAAATGGCTATATGAATAAATAAAATTATGAACTAGTATCCCAAACTTACATTTATAGTTTGTAAGGTTTTTTCTATCACTAACCTATTTCATTCTCCTGCTTAGATATACCTATAATTACATTCATATTCTTCTTACAAAAATAATACTTTTAATACACTCCTTTGACTTAATGTCATCGGTTCTTACCTAATGCTTAGAGGATGAAGTTCAGACTCTTCCCCATGCCATTGATGGCAAAGGATGTTCAATGGATATAAAATCCCCATATGCAGTAAAAATAATTAACTTTTGGAAGTATTGCAACTTTAAATTATAGAGCAGTACTGGATTATCTTTAAAAGTGTTGTTTTATTTTGTAGAAAACTATTTCGTGTCTCATAGTATTTGGAACATTTAACGTGTTTCAATATAGGTAAAATTGACTTTCTGCAAAGGATATGGATGACATTTCCATAGTTCTTCCTTACTACATTAGTGGTCCCTGTTATAATCGCTCATTAGAATTACTTAGGGTGACACTTCTCACACTCATTGTGCTATGAATCTTATCAGGATATTATTAAAAAGCAAATGGGGTTTCCCTTCTTCTGAATTTAGCTAATTCTAAATGTATCGAAAGTCCCCAGCTGGCGCTTGCGTGGCTCTTGCAAAGGTTCCATTTTAGGGGAGAAAGATTTAAACGACATTCAGGGACAGACTTGGTGGCAGAGCAGCCTGCAGTCACAAACATACGCCAGCTCAAGGGCTTTTATGTCACAGATCTTGCAGTAGTCTCACCAGTTCTGGAAACTGGCTCAGCATTATCATATCCACATTGTATCTGTTTTGTGGATGAGCAAATAGAGGTGTAGAGAGAATGAGGAACGGTTTGAGGTCATGAAAGCAGTAGCCATGAGGGCCAGGACCCCAAGACAGGGCTCTCCTGGCCGGAACCCGCCTCCTTCCCCACAGCAGCAAAGAAGCCTCCTCTAGAATCCCTGGGAGAACCGAATGAGCATGCTTCCAGGAGCCCCAGGATAAGTCATTTAAACCAGGGCTGTGGTTGGTTTGGTGGCTCCTTTTGTTTGTTTGTGTTTCTTCTTCTGCTTGTCAGCATTGCTACCTCTGGAGAGTAAAAATATCACTAGAACCAGCTCACCTTGTGATCACGTCCTGTGTTGGCTGAACAGCATTTAATATGGCTAATATGGGTAATATGGATACGGCGCTGGAAACCCCTGTGGCTGCCCAAACGGGGGAGAACCATACCTGCCCTGCATATACCAAAGTGCAGAAAAAAGTTGCAGAGAATTGAGAATTGTCAGTTCCAGTGTTCCACAATAATTGCCATTAAAGTCTTAGACTGTATTTTAATAGTTTTATGTTCAGAGTGTATACATCATCCACATGACTGTCAAACTTTTAATTCACTTTTTCCTTTTAAATTAGAAAACAAATTTACAGGAAGGTAAGAAGAATAAATATTTATCTTTTACTCTTTGTTGACCATTTTGTGGTTTTATGATACATGTGGGACAACAGATTATAGGCAATCACTACAAATGGGGTTTAATAGTCTTTGTTATACAACCTTTAAACTCTACTCATTGTTACGTATTATGGCAAGGATAAATTTACTAGTTCCAAGTTTGGTGAAGTTTCTCTCTCTCTCTCCCCCGCCCCTTATATTGTGCTTACTGCCTTTTAAAACAACTACATTCCTTAATAGTCTCTTTGATTAAACATAATATTCATCACCCCTAATTTTGCATCATTTTTATTTGGTGTCTTTTATTCAAGTGATTACTATATTAGTAAGGAAAATTTTTGAAACCCTATCAGATTGGTACGACACATCAAAATAATATGAAACATCAAGGATAGATATCTTAAGAAAAATGTTAAGGGAATAACATTTTCTATTGTATTTAGCATAGTCTGTTTAATCTAATGACTTTATCACTTTCAAAAATCTGAAAGTGGAAATGTATCACATTATAGTATCTTTAGCAGCCTCTGTGCTCCATTTAATAGAATTTCAACTATCCTTTAGGTCAATGCAATTATTTACCAGACAAAGATGCTTCAGTTCTCAGAGAATAATTGGCTTTTCCAGAGTGGCATTATGGTTTTCCATCTAAATGCTATTAGGATACAAAACATTTGAGACTCTTGCCAGTATATTTTAAATTAATGAAATCAATGTGCACTTTAGCCATTGTTGATTCCTCTGGGACAATAAATTTTCAGAGAAGAAAATTTGTTTTGACTCCACAACATTATGGGGACAATACTTACATAGTATCTACCTCTTCCATATCTATGATGTTTCTGTGAAAAACAAAGAAAACATTAAACATTCAATTCATGTTTTGAGTATTAAGTTTTGCACCCAGTGAAAATATCTTACCTCCTCAGATGAAGAATCGGCTCTCTTGGGGAAAAAAAGAAAATGAGGGAATAATTAAAATCTTAATTTTGTAATTCAGGATTGAGTATGAAAATGTACTTAGCAGCCAGAAAATAGAGAACTCTTTATATCCAAAGATATTTTATTAATCTCAGCCCCCCCATATTTATAATGGTCTTCTAAATTTTCTCATTTCCACATTAACTCTTTGCATGTGAGTAACTGTGGGAGCATACTAAGTATTTATTCTATGTCCTTAAGTGACTTACATAGTTTACCACAAGTAAAATGTGCATATGAAAACATTAACACTTATAAAGCCAGAAAACAGGGAATAAAAGAGAGTCTTTGGATAGTTACTGAGAACATATTCTTCAAATGTCCTGATATACTTACAGTCATGGAAACCATGAGAGCCAAGATCAAGGCCAACACAAAGAACTTCATATTTGGCTGAGTCCTGCCTGTGAAAGCAGATGTGAGCAATCAGTAGGACATTTCTTCCTGCATTCACTCTTCAAACATGTACGATCACGCTATGCTCCAAAGCACTTTGAGACATACTGGAGAGAGAAAGACGCTTGAAAGCCATTTTCAGACCTCTAGAAACTTAGGAACTAGCAGGTGGCATAGAGAAGTAAAGCTAAGTGCTTGGACATGGAAATAGTAAAGTGCTGGAGACACACACAGATGGACATCTCAAACAGACCAAGAAAATAGGAGTGTGCAAGTGAAGAAGGTAAAGTTTGAGTCGCATTAGAAGAGAGAAGTAAAGATAGATGTTAGGAGACTTCCAGGAAATGAAAAAGAGAGAGGACACCATGTGAAATATAGAGTTCACCTTGTAGGGAGGACACAACTAGAAACGGGATGCCCATTCGGTTAGTTGTGACATTACAGGGGCCTTAGACAGTGACATCAGGAATGGTAATTTAGGCACAGTCTCAAGAGATGCTTAGAAGGTGGAATGACAAGCAGTGGAGATTGGCTTTAACAGAAAGTCAGTCCAAATGAGCCAGGTTTGTGTCTTGAAAACTGCAGGGATGGTGTAGCCCTGGGGTTAGAACATTAATAATGTTGGGGAGAGAGAAACCAAATTGAAAAGAAGTCACAGGAAAATATTTGTAGCTATTATACTTTAAAAGACTGATTTGGTAAAAATGATTTAATATTGCAAATAATCTTATTTGACCAAATTCACTAATGGAGGTCTCTGATATATTTTTATAATTCTGTATAAGCAGGTGAACCCAGTTTTGTTGCTTTGAAAAAAAAAGCATAGCGGGTTATTTATTTCTAAATTATTAACCTCTGAATAAAAACATTTTCATGGGAAAACAAAAGTGCCGCTAAATTTACAAATACATGGCATATTTACCAGTTAATTGCAAACTACAAGGTAATTCCTTAAGAGGTAATGGATTTTTATTTTTCTGCTGATTCTTACCCATAATTTGTGATGGAATATTGTACTACATTCTTCATGAAAAAACCCTATGAAAAAACCCTATCCTTTAACTCTAAATCTGTCACATATTAGAACTCATAATTTATGGTATTTACTTTATTATTGGTTGATGTTGCCACAATGATTTAAAATGAGGCCTCTAGTGTTAGGTAAATAATGCAAGTATATATTCCTTGAAGTTTTCCTATTCACCTATAGGTAAAATTGTCAATCATTTTATGATACAAAAATGATGAAAATGTTGTTGTTGTTTATGCCTGTAAATTGTATTGAAAATACAGGATCAAAGGTAGATTATAACAAAGTTGTATTCTTCTACTAACATACAAATAAACATAGAGCTAGACATACAAGTAGACACATATTTAATGATTGTGAGAAAATATTTCCCAGAGACTCCAACACTAAAAGTTTGGAATATTAAGAACCCCCTCTTCTGCCACATTGCAAATGAAATGGAAACAAATTAAATAATATGAATAAGTGAAAAAGGAAAGTTGACCTGTTACATTGTTAATTTTGTGAAATAAAAGAAGTGTTGTTAATGATAAAAAGGTCAATTAAAAGAGCAAGGGAAATGTTTAGTGATGGAAAATAAGTAACTCTGAAAAACTTATTTACACCTTTGAAACTTGACATAATTTGCAGAAAGAAATTATGCTATTTTTAAAATAGAATTTGAACTTCAACTTAAATGTAAGAGAGATGGTTTGGAAAATGAGTAATAGATATCTAGGCAAAGAAATAGAAAGGCTCCAAGAAGTCCCACCAACAGAGAAGATGAAATCCATCTGCACCAGGTTCCACGTCATTTACTTTGTACTGTGATGACTGATGTCAGCTCACAGGGATTGAGATCCTGAACTCACCTTCAGATCTTAGCGGAGGGTCATCATTACCTTTGATTATTTCTTTGTGAGACATTATTGATAGATAACATATACATTTTCATAAATGCTTTTCAGTTGATTTTTACAAGCAAAATTAGACAGAGACATCATATCAGAGTGTACATGAACATATTACCTGTCACCCGAGATGGGAGTCAAGAGTCGGTAAAGCTCGACTGAAGGCCCGAGAGATGCTCTGCTTGCCTGGACGGCTGCGGTATTTAAGCACACTGACATCCTCCATTTGTTTTTTGAAATAACATCAGTAATAAGATCCTATTAGAGAAAATGAAAATAATGCCAAACCTGTCTCTAGAAATACTAAAATAAACTTAAGAAGGAGATTTTACAATGGAAGACTGTGAAGACAAACTAACGAGGAAACCAAGGGACCATCACATGTTAATCCTGGTGTTAGTCTACCGTGTGGCAATAAGACAACAGGAAAAGCTTGCTGGAGCAAACCAAGCATAAAAATGATGGAAATGATAAAACTGTTACTGAACAACATCATCTCCTCTATTTCAACAAATACACATCCAAGGTGGAATGATTCCATGCCAAAAATAATATCTAATATCTTATCAAACTTTGGCTAGTTTTCTAGAGAACAGAGATTACAGGCATAATGAAATTGTAGTCATTATTTATTTCAAGTGTCTTTCCTGAAAATTATGATTTATACTGTACTTTTAGTTTCTTCTTTTGACTCTAGAATATTTTAAGTCAGAAAGTAAAAATCAGCATAGGCCAAATTAAATAACATTTAGGGTATTGTATGATAAAATAATTGTTATATTTAGAAGAAAATGACCTTAGATGTTTAGAATTAATCTTACATCTCTGACATTGCAACTGGATACTTAGGTTTCTAAATTCAATGAAATTAACTTGCCTGGTGTTTTAAAGGGCTCATATTTTACCATGAAAGCCACTCATTTACATGATTACTCTGCATAGAAGGAAAGAGTTTTCATGAAATTCCTGGGTAATTTGCCTAAATATTTACCTGCTTGCTACTGGTTGTATAATTCAGTGTACTTAGGAGTGAATAAGAGAAAATCATTGCTAAAGTTTAGCTAAGTCATACAGCTTAGTCCCTTGTTACTCAGAGTGTGGCACCTGGGACCACCAGATTCAGCATCACCTGATGCCTGTTAGGAATGAAAATTTTTATTCCTTCTTTCTCAACTTTCCTAATCGGAATCTTAGAGGTGCACCACACACGTGCATGTTAACATTATCTCCATGTGATTCTCTCTGTACTGTGGAGCTTGACAAATGACACAGTTGACTTATACATGTACCATTTGTCTTCAATATTGATACTTTAAAATGAACATATGGTTTTATTTTATATCAAATGTCTTAAGGAAATATTTATTGGGTAAATCTATTATGCTACATTTGACCAGCCCCACTGGACATTTTGGCTATGCTTTTGGTAATATACAAAAAATATACCCTTCTGAAAAGGCAAAGAAAATTCAAAATAGATTTAAATTGTTCTTGATTTATTGTCATGTGATTTGTAAGCATTGTAAATACATAGTCTCTTCTCATGTGCAAAACAAATCCACTCCCTCATATAAAATCAATGGAAAGGAGATGTATAGAGTTCGGTAACTATTAAAATATGTCTCAATTTAAAGAAAAATAAGCCCTGATGCAGTTATTTTGGAAGAATCAAATAACTTTCTTCCCTCTTTCTTTGTTTCTTACCTTTCTGCTCTGCTTTAACCCTGCTCATTCTTTTTTTAAATTTTAGCATATTGTGGAGGTACAGTGTTAATGTTACGTATATTGCCCATGCACCTCCTCCCACCTGGAGTCAGAGCCTCAAGCATGACTGTCCCCCAAACGTTGCACATCTCACTCATTGTGTTTCTATATACCCATCCCCTCCACCCCCTCCCACCCGCCCAACACATGATATATGCTTTTCCTATATGTCCACTGAGGTGTTCATCTGTTAATCCCAATTTGCTGGTAAGTACATGTGGTGCTTGTTTTTCGATTCTTTAGATACTTCACTTAGTAGAATGGGTTCCAGCTCTATCCAGGAAAATACAAAAGGTGCTAGATCACCATTGTTTCTTAAAGCTGAATAGTACTCCATGGTATACATATGAGATAACTTAAAGTGATACAAGTAGATCTACCATTTGATTCAGCAATTCCGCTACTGGGCATCTACCCAAAGGATCAAAAGTCACTTTATGAAAAAGACACCTGCACACGAATGCTTATAGCAGCACAATTCACAATTGCAAAGATGTGGAAACAACTCAAGTGCCCATCAATTCATGAGTGGATTAACCCTGCTTAATTCTTCAGTAATTCATTTAATCAATACTATCAGGCACTGTTCTAGTGGCTCTATCTTATTGATGGCCTTGTGAGCTAAAGTAAACTAATGCTCTAAAAGCTCTACCAAGGAATCACCAAGTAAGGAAAATTTATATATGTTAGCACACACATTTAAAACTACAATAAAAGTGAACTTATCTATCTTATGTTGGGATACCAAAACAGAGGCCATCAGGTAATCACCTGAATTTGTCATTATACAGGAGGAGCCAACAGGATCACAAGAATTCTTCCAAGTAGAAAATGGAGGCAGATGGGTCCAGAGTGATGGGATGAGGTCATGTGAGACAGACTCAACCAGACATTGCTGGAGTTGAAGACAGAGGAAGGATGATTATAAGCCAAGGAACATAGAAACCTCTAGAAGCTAGAAAAGGTGAGAAAATGGATTCTTTCCTGTAGCCTCCACAAGTGAATGCAGCCTTGCTAACACCATAGTTTTATTCCGATGGGACCCATATTGAAGTTCTGACCTCCAGGATGGTAAGATAACAAATTTGTGTTGTTTCTGGTAATTTATTGCAGCATTAGTAGGAGACCAATGGAGGCGGTGTGCCTATCTGTAAGCAAGGTTATACTCAGCATGGGTTTTGGAATCTCATGGACCCGAGTGTACATTTTTGTTCTCTATTGATTTACTATTACTAATTGTGTGGTCTTGGGCAAGACTTACACCTGTTCAATGTTGGTTTCTTAGGATGTAATAATACCTGCTTCAACATAATTGTGTAAATATTGTGTAAAATCCCTACAGGAAGTCACTTAGCCCTCGAGCATATTAAAAGATAATCATTTTTAAGTTATTTGCTCTATGCCGGGTATGATATAGATATCTTATGTTTGTTATCAGATTAATTCTTCCAGCAAATTCTTTAGGGTAGCCTAACTCCAAAGAAACCTGGTTTTAAGACAGACTAAGTGACAGGGCCAAAATCATGTCACTGGAAAGTGAGAATTCACAATCAAAACATTTGAAAGGAAAATAAATGTGTAAGGGTGCCTACTTGGATGCCAGGTCATTGGTCAGACATATAAGAGCGGATACGTCAATGCCGCCGCTTGCATTGAAAAGCCACAGAGCAAAGCTATCTCTCGTGCCTAATTTATTAACAATGCCTAATTCATACAATGTCTACACTGCCTCTTGCCATTTTAAACAGAAATATATTTTGGAGCGTTTGGTACTTGAACTCCTGGGCTCACAAAGAGTGAGTTGCGATTTTATTGAACAGTGTGTGTGTGTGATGTATGATTAGAACACACAAGATATGCATTAATTATATACAAAAAGTGAAGGGCAAAGAAGGAAGAAATCTATTATATTCCTTGGTTTCTAATCTGAGTAAGAGGATAGTGAAATTACCTGGGACTAGGATAAGGACAGGATAGAATTCTATTTGGGGTTAGTTAAATTTCAGCAGTCCTTTACACAGCTAGTGCATTAATTGAAAGGTTAAAAAGCAGGAAAGAGCAGAAACTACACACACATCTCCCAGCATTCTATGATCATCCCCTCAATCTCCAACTCTTGGCTTAGCATCCAAGTCTTAGTATTCCCTTTGCTCCCTTTGAAATGTCTTTGGTCCTACAGCAACACTCCCTGCTTCATGTACCCTTTAGGGATCAGAGATTGGCCTTTATTTTTGATGCCTTTTCTCAAGAAGAGAAGCCCCCTCCCTATTAATATTGGTGGGTACAAATTTTGATCTCATAAAAATTGCAATGAAATGTAATCTACACGTTTTTAACTGCCAATATTTACAATCATTATATAGCTGATATTTTCTTTTCCGGTATGTACTAAGAGCAAATCAGTTATCCTTCCAAATACAATTATCATGAAAGGCAAGATTCTGATCAGGACTCTTGTGATTTCATTTAAAGTGTATATATCAGAATTACTTTTAGTATGGCAGACTTCAAAATTCAAAGGAGATTCCCAGATGTTTTTCTTGCTCTAAAATCACCACCCAACTCTGTTGTAGCCTGCTTTCTTCAATAACCATTGTCCCAGACTATTATTATTATTTTTTTATTTCAGCATAATATGGGGGTACAAATGTTAAAGTTACAAACATTGCTCTTGCCGTCCCTCCCCCCTCGACTAGAATATTATAAAGTAGCATTGTATGGTAATATTGAGATACCATAGAATATTATGAGCACTGGCATCTCATGGCTACAGAGAAGATTTATTGAGAATTGAGATAAAGATTGGTGTTATGGATTGCATTGTGTCCCCCCAAGAAGGTATGCTGAATTCCTAACCCCCAATACCTCAGAATGGAACTTGTTTGAAATATACGTGACTGCAGGTGTCATTAGATGATGTGAGGTCATAGTGCAGTAGGGCTATGACCTCATCCATATAACTGGTGTCCTTAGAGAAGAGAGACAGCCATGGGATCAAGAGGCACTGATTGAGGGATGCGTCTAAAGGCCAATGAATGCCAAGGATCACCAATAGTTCCTAGAAGCTTGAAATAGTCAAGGGAAGATTGTACCCTAAAGGTGTCAGAGCGTGCATGGCTCTGTCAAAAACACACTTGAGGCTCTGACTCGAGGGAGGAGGGGGACAAGCACAATGTATGTAACCTTAATGTTTGTACCACCATAATATGATGGAATAAAAAAAAAGAAAAGAAAAAAAACTTGATTATGGAGGTTTAGCATATGGAATTATGAGAGCACAATATATGTTGTTTTAAATGAACCAGTTCATGGTAGCTTATTACAGCAACCCTGGGAAATTGATATAATGGGGCATCAGTAAATGCAATTAATTATACATGACAAGTCTTTAAAAATTTTTATTAATATTTATAAGACAGAGAACAAAGTAGAAACAATCAAGCAGTCCAGGTAGTATCCTTAGTACTATTTCTATGAGTATTGATTATAATATTAGATGTGTATTCATATAATGCTGTTTGATTAAATTTTATTCTCTTGTTTAAAAACACTGGAATTTGGATACAGAAAATATCTTCATAAGTCAAATTATTTGTTTTAGATCCAATATAATATATGAGATAATGAAAATGATATTCTACTCTATAAATAACTCAAGTTATTTTATAAAACATGTTTTTAGCCACTTGGGATATATTTTATGAGGCTTAATAATATGTTGTTAGGTGGGTAAAAGGATTTTTGAATAGGAAGAAGCATCATGAGAATAGACTAAGGAGGAATTTCTGCCAAGCCTGTGGGTAAAGAGAAAACAATCTTTTTATTAATTTGAACTAGAGTTTAGGTCATTGCAATTATGAATACCCCCATGCTTTCCTGCTTTTCACCTATATCCTGACATACTTGTGACTGACCAAGTGTTCACAACTACTCATTTCTCATCCTTAGCTTTGGTATGACCAAGTATTAGTCAGGCTTCTCTTCTTCCCACATGCCCCTAAATTATGCTGGTCTCCAAGCTTGAGCAAACACTAAAAAATAGTCAGCTTATCCTGAGAACCAGCTGAACACAACAGGATACTTTTCTTATCAGTTTCTCCCAATAATTTCCCTTGCTTGCCCAACTTCTCCTTCAAAGTGTCTGCTACTTTTTGTCTGCTCCTCTCTACCCTGTAAAAGAAAAGCTTCTTCATGTCTGCTTTTGACATGCTTGCACATATCTGAGATCAGAGCTTTCCCCCTCTTTCAATGATCTTCCTATTGGAAAAGGTCTCTCATTATCTAAATTGGGATTTGTTTTTATTGCTGCAGTTGGTTTGATGGCTGTTTTTGGTTTTCTTCTTTTAACTTCAAGCATTGATACTTCTGGATAGTAAAAAATGTCACTAGACCCAGCTTGCTTCAATAATTATTTTCTGTGGTTACTGAGCAGGTTAGGCCCAAAATAAGTCTCTATACAGTACTGAGAATAAACTTAACAAGCTGATTTTAAAATAGAGGATGGTGAAGCCAAAGGAAGGAGGAAACTGATGGAACCCTCACATATTAATTAGCCTGGGCATGTGTGAACAAGCCAGGGGGAAGAGCATGCTGAAGTAACCAAGCATAGAATGGACTGTACTGACGAAAACGTTTCTGTAAAGCATCATCTACTCTAGTTCAACCTAATTATGGCCAAGATGAAGCAACTTTATACCAAAATGTTGCATAAAGTCCTACGAAAATTTAACTTGTTTTCCAATAAATAATAACTAGAATAATAAAATTAGAGTCATCATATATTTCAAAAGATTTTACTATAAATCATTATTTATATTGTGCTTCTAACATTTTCCATTAACTTTAGAATATTTTAAGTCATAAATAGATGAAAAAATTTGTCAAAATTCAGTAATCTTTTGAGTATTAGATGAGAAAATAATGATTATGTTATAGTCAAATAAACCTAGGTGCTTAGTATTATATATCTGACATAGTAACTGAATACTTAAGTTTGGAAATTCAATTTACTTCTCTTGAGTCTTCAGGGGTTCATGTTCTTCAATGAATGCCATATGTTGACATGATTACACTAGTCGGAATGAAAAAGAAAAAAAAAAAGGAGTTTTCGCTAAATTCCTAGGCCTACTTGTATAAAAGTTCACCTACCTGCTATTGGTTGAATAATTCAATTTATTCAGAAATAAATATCCAAAACTAATCTGTAATGTTTTGCTAAGTCACACAGCCTAGTCCATTGTTACTCAGAGGGTGGCACCTGGGACCAACAGAATCAGCATCCCCTGCTCCTCTTAAAAGATAGATTCCTAGTCCCCCTCCCATACCTGCCTATCAGAATCATGGAGCTGCACCCGAAATCTGCATTTTAACACTATCTCCAGGTGATTCTTTGTGTCCTATAGAGTTTGAGGAACTACATAATTAACTCATCAATGCATTATTTCTCTTTAGTGTTGATCCCATAAATAGAACATGTGGTTTAGTTTTTTATTGGCTAATAGGAAAATATTTATTGAGTAAATCTTAAATGTTATACTTGAGCAGGCCAATTGGAAATTATGGTTATTCTGTGAGTAGTATAGAAAATAATATGCAGTTTTATTAAGGCATAACAATAATTAAGTTCAATTAGAATTAAATTATTGCTCTTTTGTCATATGTTTTTTAAGGATCATTAATGCATAGTAATACATAGTCTCTTCTCGTGTGCAAAACAAATCCAATCTCTCATGTATTCTCAATGGAAAAGAGATACATAGAGTTCAGTAACTATTGAAATTTATCTATGGGGGCCAAGATGGTCGACTTAGAGACATAGCTTGTCGGACTCTCCTGGCAGAAGAGTTGAGGGTTGGACTGAGGAGAGCAGACAGCGATTACTGCTCTCAAGTTAACCATAGGGACAGACACCAGTAGAGTCCGAAGACATCATCAGGAGGAACTATGCAGCTGAGAGAGAGGAGGATAGAAAAGGGAAATTAGTGGCATGAACCAAATCCAGGGACTTCTGGAACCCAGGGAAAGGGCAAGGGGCCTTCTCGTCCCCACCCAGGTTCCTCCAGCCAGCCACAGGACACAGGGCTCTCGTCCTGGGGGGGGAGTGCCACAAGGGACCACATGGTCAGCATACCTGCTTCTAGATGCCTCCTTCTCTACACCTGCTCCACTCCTGGCATCCAAGAAAGACATTTTGGCTCTACCCAGGTCATACTCATGTGGCTGCACCCTCCCCATAGCAACTGCCAAAGCACGTAGCCCTGAGAGCCTTGGCTCCCCACAGCAGGGACTCTTGCCTGGCAAACCTGCCTCAGAGGGCATAGACACAGTGGTGGTGGCTTTGCGACAAGGGCGGGACTTGGTTAAGCCACCCCCAACATCCTTCCCTACCATCCCTGGTCCCTGCCACTCTCCTTCACTGCTGGACACTTGAGTGGTGCAGGAAGACCACAGGTCCTCCCCCAACCAAAGCAGCCCCTAGATTTCTCTGTGCTGAGCTGCCAGTGTTTAGCGCTGCCACCGTTTACACCGTTTACCAACTGACAGCACAAACAATGGGCAGGGGAGCATTGGGGACAGGCCCTGGTTTCAGGGTCTGGGAGTAATAGAGGGCCATTACCCATGAGGAGGGTGTGGAGGACACAGGAGAGTAGGGGGCTCTGAGCATGCCCCGTAACCCACCAACACACCCCTAGTTGGAGAACCCCCATACTACAGTAGGCTGTGAGGCTGAGACTGAACTTGCTAAGTACTGGTTCACATGGTAACCCAATGCCTCGGGGGCTGCACGCTGAATCCCCCCAGCTGTCCCTTCCACAACTCACTTCAATAGTGCAGCTCGATCCAAGAATCTCTGGAGTTGCCACTATTCCCCTGCTGAGGGCATCCTCCTGGTGGAGACCTCTGGGGATAGAGAAGCCCACCTGCCTCACCTTGGGGGTCCAGTGGCACAAAAGGGGTGCACAATTGCAGGCTCCCCTATCCAGGGCCTCAGGCCAGACACACACCAGCAGGTCAAACACACTAACCATGGACATGCGCCCTGAACTCCCTGTCAGTAGCTCCCCCTAGCAGCTGGATAAGCAAACTCTGAGCCCCACAGAGGCTCAGAAAATCTATCTTCCAAGGCTCTCACACCTGAGGTAACATCTATCTTGTTCCTCCCACCTCCTAAAGGTGGAACAGGGTCCAAGCACTCCCTGGGCCCCTCCCAAAGATTGGGGCATTTGTATACCCCAGTTAGGGGACCGGAGCCTCCCGTAGGCACAATTGATAACCTTTATAACTGGCTGCCTCACGAAAACTGCAAACAACCACCACGGGAACTACCCTGTAGCTAAACATAGTGACTTCCATCTCAAGCTATTAGAGAGCAGTGGATTCGTACCCACAGAGTGCAATCCACCAGCTTGGAGCTTAGTCGAGGGGACTAAACTGACTATACTCCATTGGGAAGAGGTGAAGACAACAGGTCAGAGGTAAACTAAGAGATTCATCAAACCTACTAAAATACCACAAAGGCAATTCTGGGCCAGCAATCCTCTCCCTGGCACAATGAAGGAATGATCTCTGAAGACTCAGAACAGGGCCATAAACAACCCTATGACCCCCAGATCCTGACCAAGAGGCCAGATGAGAAGGAACCCAGTAGAACAACTGTGGAAACATGAAAATTCAGAGCACAAGATGGCCCCCAAAGCAACGAATATATCTTCAGCAATGGATACCCAATGAAACACAAAGGTTAAAGTGACAGATGTAGAATTTTGAATATGGATTATAAGAAGACTTAATGAAATACAACAGAGAATAGAAAGCCAAAACAAAGAAGCTCCAAAAATTATGCAGGAAATTAAGGAAAGATTCTCAAGAAAATTGAAGTTTAAAGGAAAAACAAATTCGGGAAATGAAAGATGCACTGAAGGAATTATAAAACACAGTGGGAAGCTTTAACAATAGGCTGGGTCATACAGAGGAAAGAATTGAGATAAAACCATTCTATTATAGTAATCTGAACTTTGACAAAGCTAACAAAAACATACATTGGGGAAAAGAACCCCTATTGAATAAACTGTGCTGGGAAAATCGGGTAGTCACATGTAGAAGAATGAAACAGGATCCACACCTCTCATATCTCAACAAAAATCAACTCACAGTGGATAACACACTTAAAGTTAAGGCATGCAGCCCTAAGAATTTAGAAGAAAATGTTGAGAAGTCTTATAGACTTTAGTCCAGGCAAAGAATTTATGAAGAAGACCCCAAAGGCAATCACAGCAAAAGCAAAACGAAATAAATGGGGCCTAATCAAATTAAGAAGCTTCTGCACAGCCAAGGATATTATCACGAAAGCAAACAGACAACCTAGCATGGGAGAAAAAAATTGCATGATATATATCCAATAAAGGGCTGATAACTACAATTTATATGGAACTCTGGCAAATCAGAGTGAATAAAATCAAACAACCCATTAAAAAGTGGGCAGAGGACATGAACAGAGACTATTCAAAAGAAGACAGACACATGGCCAACGAAATGAAAAAATGCTCAACATCTCTGCTCATCAGAGAAATGTAAATCAAACCCACGATTAGATATAAGTTAACTCTAGTGAGATGGATTTTACCAAAAAGTCCCAATACCGCAAATGGTATGGATGTGGAGAGAGAGGAAGACTCATTCGCTGCTGGGGGGAGTGCTACCGAGAGGCTTACTGTATGATTTATAAAACAGAAAAAGTTAAAGACAATCACAAATAAAGAAATTCAAGGTAATATTAATAACGTGAGACTAAATTTAGGAGGAAAAATTCCACACAGAACTTGAATACTTGATACTTACGACCTATTGATTATAACCAAAACTAGAATAGTCAGTGAAAATATATATAAAGTGAAAATATATAAAATCAATGAAAATATATAAAAGATGTTAGAATCAGAGGGAAGAAAGGCCGAGGATAGATCCTATAGATAAGACTGATGCAATATGTGAGAGTAAATAGAAAGCCCATGAAAATCTCAGAAGAAAAAGGATAACAGAAGAGGGGAGAATTTCCAGGCAATTTATGTATTGTAGAAGCAATGGGGATGAATTTTCAAAGAGAAAATGCTGGTCACAATGAATAAGTTTTTCAGGGAATTCAGGGAGTTTGTTTAATTTCTTTAAGCTACAATTTAATATCTAGAATGTATTATGATAAATATGTGACAATGGACTAAATGAAAACATATACATCACACATTACAAATACAAATTGTTCAAATGTAAACATTATGTATTAAAATTATCATTTTTACTACCATAATCTTGAATAGAAAGATATTAATTAAAAAAATAACTCTAAGAATAAAAGAGAAAATGCAAAAGAAAGAACAATGACAAAATACCTTTAGAAAACATGGAGATCATCTCAATTTTTAAGAATTTGAGGAGAGAATTAGATATTTGGACACACACATACTAATTTAAAGAGGAGGGAGACTAGGAAGTTTATGGAACTTATGCTGAAGAGAATAAACTTTTTTAAAAAAATAGTCATAGTAGTTTGTTTTCTGGAATTGACTACTCACGGAAATGAACTATTCAAATGATATTTGAAAGGTTTATTAGTGTAAAAGGGTGAAACATATAGGACCCAAAACAAGGAAAATATTTGGAAAGTCGTGTTGTACTCAACATTTAGAAAATATAAGGTGACTTTTTTATTCTGTAGATTTCAGTTGTCTTAGTAGAGCAATTGTGTAAGAAAATTCAAGAATTATTAGGATTAATATAGGATTACTCAAAGCCATAGGTTCCTGGGAGTTCGAGATATTGCCAGTATCTATTGAATTATACATATGAAGTCCTGGGTTAGAAGAAAATGAAATAAAGAATGGAAAGAGAGAAAGATAGGAAATGGAAATATTAAGGACTTACAGGATTCTCTAAGGCCAAAGTGCAGGTATGTAAACTTCAACCCTTGCCTGTTTTCCAAAGTATAAATCAGATCGTGTTTTCTCCAATGGCATTCTTTTCAATCCAGAGGGTAAACTTGACCTGCAGAACTTTAATTATCTATCTGCACAGCTCTTTTTCTGTGACCTAATCTATTTGGATCCTCTCCTTGCCTTCTCTATCCGTGCTGGTCTCCTTGAAGTTTCCCCAAACGCAACAAAGACATTGTGACCCCAATGGATTTGCACTTGCTCTTCCCTCTGCTGGAACATTTCTTTCCCCATGCCCACTCCCGTACTTAGCTATATCTTTTTTAAATGGCCACTGCGAAATGCCAGAGGGACTATTCTTGACAGTGCTATTGAAAATTGCCTCTCTGCCCAGCCTGCCTTTCACTGCTTTAGCACACAGAACAGAGCCTGCCAGCTAGTGTCCCTCAAGCACCACCTGTTGAGTGAAAGTCCTTGCTGCCACCACCCAAGGAGGCCACTAGAGGGACTGTGTTCTGAGTGTCTGCCACTGCTGGGGAGGGACATGGGCTCCCTTCTGGCCTGTAGGGACAGAGATGGGAAATGGGCGGAGCTTGGGGGCTTAGGAAATGCGCTGTGGCAAAGGAAAGCAGGAGCAAATCAGATGTTAGAATGAATAAATCAAATGATCCAGCTGAGGCTGGCGATCACATATTTGGAAGACGCAAAATAGGACAGAATAGATCAGAAGCCCTTGACTTCAAAGGAACTCGCATAGGAAGAGCTTCAGTCAGTGCTCCTCAACCTGGGCAAAGCAAGTGATTAAAGGAACAGTTATGCCAAGTTCGTCTCTATCTATGAAAAGTAGAAATAAAGGACATAGACATAAGAATGCACTTTCAATTTATTGCTGTTAGAATAAGAACGGGTTTACATTAGTCAGAGACTGCATGGAAAAGAGATTAACAGTTGGAAATTGCAGCTCTCTGATGAAAGATCAAGTAGGAAAACAAGTATCAGGATACACAGAGAATAAACTAAATCATCGTCTTTCATTCCACATTGGTTTTTTGATCATTCTGCCAAAATATAATGGCCATGTGATGTGTCATGAGGGATGAGAATACACGTGCAGAAATTGGATTTGCCAGTCAAACCTGTACAGAAAAAGAAAATTACAGATCATCTCTGAAATTTGTACTCCTGCAAATACATTTACATTTTGTCTTGGTTCAGAGTAGCTATTTAGAGATAATTTTAGTTGAAATAATGCAATGCCCAAAATAGTACCTGACACAGAGTAGACAAGTAAACATTTGTTAAATGGCTATATGAATAAATTAAATTATGAACTAGTATCCAAAACTTACATTTATAGTTTGTAAGGTTTTTTCTAACACTCACCTATTTCATTCTCCTGCTTAGATATAGCCTATAATTACATTCATATTCTTCTTACAAAAATAATACTTTTAATACACTCCTTTGACTTCATGTCATCGGTTCTTACCTAATGCTTAGAGGATGAAGTTCAGACTCTTCCCCATGCCATTGATGGCAAAGGATGATCAATGGATATAAAATCCCCATATGCAGTTAAAATAATTAACTTTTGGAAGTATTGCAACTTTAAATTATAGAGCAGTCCTGGATTATCTTTAAAAGCGTTGTTTTATTTTGTAGAAAACTATTTCGTGTCTCATAGTATTTGGAACATTTAATGTTGTGTTTCCATAGGTAAAATTGACTTTCTGCAAAGGATAAGGATCCCATTTCCATAGCTCTTCCTTACTACATTAGTGGTCCCTATTGTAATCGCTCATTAGAATTACTTAGGGTGACACTTCTCACACTCATTGTGCTATGAATCTTATCAGGACATTATTAAAAAGCAAATGGGGATTCCCTTGTTCTGAATTTAGCTTAATTCTAATGTATCGAAAGTCCCCGGCTGGTGCTTGCCTGGCTATTGCAAAGGTTCCATTTTAGGGGAGAAAGATTTAAAGGACATTCAGGGACAGACTTGGTGGCAGAGCAGCCTGCAGTCACAAACATACGCCAGCTCAAGGGCTTTTATGTCACAGATCTTGCAGTAGTCTCACCAGTTCTGGAAACTGGCTCAGTATTATCATATCCACATTGTATCTGTTTTGTGGATGAGCAAATAGAGGTGTAGAGAGAATGAGGAACGGTTTGAGGTCATGAAAGCAGTAGCTGTGAGGGCCAGGACCCCAAGACGGGGCTCTCCTGGCCAGAACCGCCTCCTTCCCCACAGCAGCAAAGAAGCCTCCTCTAGAATCCCTGGGAGAACTGAATGAGCATGCTTCCAGGAGCCCCAGGATAAGTCATTTAAACCAGGGCTGTGGTTGGTTTGGTGGCTCCTTTGTTTGTTTGTGTTTCTTCTTCTGCTTGTCAGCATTGCTACCTCTGGAGAGTAAAAATATCACTAGAACCAGCTCACCTTGTGATCACGTCCTGTGTTGGCTGAACAGCATTTAATATGGCTGATATGCTTAATATGGATATGGATACGGCTCTGGAAACCACGGTGGCCGCTCATACCGGGGAGAATCATCCCCGCCCTGCATATACCAAAGTGCAGAAAAAAGTTGCAGAGAATTGAGAATTGTCAGTTCCAGTGTTCCACAATAATTGCCATAAAGTCTTAGACTGTGTTTTAATAGTTTTATGTTCAGAGTGTATACATCATCCACATGACTGTTTTTCAAACTTTCAAGTTGCATTTTCCTTTTAAATTAGAAAACAAATTTACAGGAAGGTAAGAAGAATAAATATTTATCATTTACTCTTTGTTGACCATTTTGTGGTTTTATGATACATGTTGGACAACTGATCACAGGCAATCACTACAAATGAGGTTTAATGTTCTTTGTCATACAATCTTTAAGCTCTACTTTGCTCATTATTATGTATCATGGCCAGGATACATTTATTAGTTCCAACTTTGCTTATGTTTCTCTCTGTCACTCAATCTCTCTCTTTCTCTCTCTCTCCCTTATATATCTCTCTCTCTCCCTTATATTGTGCTTACTGTCTTTTAAAACAACTACATTCTTTAATAGTCTCTTTGATTAACCATAATATCCACCACACATAATATCCATCTAAATTTTGCATCTTTTTTATTAGGTGTCCTTTTATTCAAGTGATTACTATATTAGTAAGGAAAATTTTTGAAACCCTATTAGATTGGTACGACACATCAAAACAATATGAAACATAAAGGATAGATATCTTAAGAAAAATGTTAAGGGAATAACATTTCCTATTATATTTAGCATAGTCTGTTTAATCTAATGACTTTATCACTTTCAAAAATTTGATATGTACCGCATTATCTTATCATTAACAGACTGTGTGCTCCATTTAGCATGTATTCTGTCTAATAGAATTTCAACTATCCTCTAGGTCAATGCAATGATTTACCAGACAAAGATGCTTCAGTTCTCAGAGAATAACTGGCTTTTTCAAAGTGGCATTATGGTTTTCCATCTAAATGCTATTAGGATACAAGACATTTGGGACTCTTGCCAGTATATTTTAAATCAATGAAATCAATGTGAACTTTAGCCATTGTTGATTCCTCTGGGAAAATAACCTCTCAGAGAAGAAAATTGTTTTGACTCCACAACATTCTGGGGAGAATACTTACAGGGTATCTAGCTCTTCCATATTTACGATATTTCTGTGAAAAACAAAGAAAACATTAAACATTCAATTCATGTTTTGAGTATTAAGTTTTGCACCCAGTGAAAATATCTTACCTCATGAGATGAAGAATCGGCTCTCTTGGGGAAAAAAAGAAAATGAGAGACTAATTAAAATCTTAATTTTGTAATTCAGGATTGAGTATGAAAATGTACTTAGCAGCCAGAAAATAGAGAACTCTTTATATCTGAAGATATTTTATTAACTCTCACCCCACCCCCATATTTATGATGGTCTTCTAAATTTTCTTGTCTCCACATTAACTCTTTGCATGTGAGTAACTGTGGGAGCAACTAAGTATTTATTCTATGTCCTTAAGTGACTTACATAGTTTACCACAAGTAAAATGTGCATATGAAAACATTAACACTTATAAAGCCAGAAAACAGGGAATAAAAGAGAGTCTTTGGATAGTTACTGAGAACATATTCTTCAAATGTCCTGATATACTTACAGTCATGGAAACCATGAGAGCCAAGATCAAGGCCAACACAAAGAACTTCATATTTGGCTGAGTCCTGCCTGTGAAAGCAGATGTGAGCAATCAGTAGGACATTTCTTCCTGCATTCACTCTTCAAACATGTACGATCACGCTATGCTCCAAAGCACTGTGAGACATACTGGAGAGAGAAAGACGCTTGAAAGCCATTGCCAGACCTCTAGAAGCTTAGGAACTAGTAGGTGGCATAGAGAAGTAAAGTTAAGTGCTTTGACATGGAAATAGTAAAGTGCTGGAGACACATACAGATGGACATCTCAAACAGACCAAGAAAATAGGAGTGTGCAAGTGAAGAAGGTAAAGTTTGAGTCGCATTAGAAGAGAGAAGTAAAGATAGATGTTAGGAGACTTCCAGGAAATGAAAAAGAGAGAGGACACCACGTGAAAGTACAGAGTTCACCTTGTAGGGAGGACACAACTAGAAACGGGATGCCCATTCAGGTAGTTGTGACATTACAGGGGCCTTAGATAGTGACATCAGGAATGGTAATTTAGGCACAGTCTCAAGAGATGCTTAGAAGGTAGAATGACAAGCAGTGGAGATTGGCTTTAACAGAAAGTCAGTCCAAATGAGCCAGGTTTGTGTCTTGAAAACTACAGGGATGGTGTAGCCCTGGGGTTAGAACATTAATAATGTTGGGGAGAGAGAAACCAAATTGAAAAGAAGTCACAGGAAAATATTTGTAGCTATTATACTTTAAAAGACTGATTTGGTAAAAATGATTTAATATTGCCAATAATCTTATTCAACCAAATTCACTAATGGAGGCCTCTGGGATATTTTTATAATTCTGTATATGCAAGTAAACCCAGTTCTGTCCCTGTTGAAAACTAATGCATAGCAGATTATTTATTTCTAAATTATGAACATCTGAATGAAAACATTTTCTTGGGAAAACAAAAATGCCACCAAATTTACAAATACATGGCATATTGACCAGTTAATTGCAAACTACAAGGTAATTCCTTAAGAGGTAATGGATTTTTATTTTTCTGCCCCTGGTTACCCATCATTTGTGATAGAATATTGTACTACGTTCTTCATCTAATTATATGAAAAAACACAATCCTTTAATTGTAAATCTCTCACATATTAGAACTCATAATTTATGGCATTTACTTTATTATTGGTTGATGTTGCCACAATGATTTAAAATGAGGCCTCTAGTGTTAGGTAAATAATGCAATTATATATTCCTTGAAGTTTTCCTATCCACCTATAGATAAAACTGTCAATCATTTTATGATACAAAAATAATGAAAATGTTGTTGTTTTTTATACCTGTAAATTGTATTGAAATTACAGGATCAAAGGTAGATTATAACAAAGTTGTATTCTTCTACTAACATACAGATGAAAATATAGATAGACATATAAGTCAACATATATTTAATGATTTTGAGAAAATACTTCCCAGAGACTCCAACACTAATAGTTTGGAATATTAAAACCTCCCTCTTCTGCCACATTGCAAATGAAATGGAAACAAATGAAGTAATATAAATAAGCGAAAAAGAGAAGTTGACCTGTTACACAGTATTAATTTTGTGAAATAAAAGAACTGTCATAAATGGTAAAAGGTCAATTTAAAGAACAAGAAAAATGTTTCCTGATGGAAAATAAGTAACTCTGAAAAACTTATTTACACCTTTGAAACATGAAATGATTGGTAAAAGAAATTATGCTATTTTTAAAATAAAGTTTTAACTTCAATTTAAATGTATGAGAGTGGTTTGGAAAATGGGTAATAGATATCTAGGCAAAGAAATAGAAAGGCTCCAAGAAGTCCCACCAACAGAGAAGATGAAATCCATCTGCACCAGGTTCCACGTCATTTACTTTGTACTGTGATGACTGACGTCAGCTCACAGGGATTGAGATCCTGAACTCACCTTCAGATCTTAGCGGAGGGTCATCATCACTTTTAATTATTGCTTTGTGAGAGATTATTGATAGATAACATATGCATTTTCATAAATGCTTTTCAGTTGATTTTAACAAGCAAAATTAGACAGAGACATCATATCAGAGTGTACATGAACATATTACCTGTCACCCGAGATGGGAGTCAAAGTCGGTAAAGCTCGACTGAAGGCCCGAGAGATGCTCTGCTTGCCTGGACGGCTGCGGTATTTAAGCACACTGACATCTTCCATTTGTTTTTTGAAATAACATCACTAATGAGATCCTGTTAGAGAAAATGGAAATAATGCCAAACCTGTCTCTAGAAATACTAAAAGTAAACTTAAGAAGGAGATCTTACAATGGAAGACTGTGAAGACAAACTAACGAGGAAACCAAGGGACCATCACATGTTAATCCTGGTGTTAGTCTACCGTGTGGCAATAAGACAACAGGAAATGCTTGCTGGAGTAAACCAAGCATAGAAATGATTGAAATGATAAAACTGTTACTGGACAACATCATCTCCTCTATTTCAACAAATACACGTCCAAGGTGGAACAACTTATGCCATAAATAATGTCTAACATCCTATCAAACATTGGCTAGTTTTCTAGAAAACAGAGAATACTGACATAATGAAATTGTCATTATTTATTTCAAGTGTCTTTCCTGAAAATTATGATTTATACTGTACTTTTAGTTTCTTCTTTTGACTCTAGAATATTTTAAGTCATAAAGTAAAAATCAGCATAGGCCAAAATTCAATATTTAGGGTATTGTATGATAAAATAATTGTTATATTTAGAAGAAAATGACCCTAGGTGTTTAGTATTAATCTTACATCTCTGACATTGCAACTGGATACTTAGGTTTCCAAATTCAATTAACTTGCCTGGTGTTTTAAAGGGCTCATATTTTACCATGAAAGCCACACATTTACGTGATTACTCTGTGCAGAAGGAAAGAGTTGTCATTAAATTTCTGGGTAATTTGCCTACATATTTGCTTGCTACCGGTTGTATAATTTAGTGCACTTAGGAGTGAATATGAGAAAATCATTGGTAAAGTTAGGTAAATCATATTGTTACTCAGAGTGTGGCACCGGGGACCACCACATTCAGCATCACATGGTGCCTGTTAGGAATGAGAATTCTTACCCCCCTTCCCCAACTTTGCTAATGAGAATCTTAGAGGTGCACCAGACACGTGCACGTTAACAATATCTCCATGTGATTCTCTGTGTCCTGTAGAGCTTGAGAAATGACACAATTGATCTATGCATGTATCGTGTGTGTTTAGAATTGGTTCCATAAAATGAACATATGGCTTCATTGTATATCAAAGGTCTTCCAAACAAATCCAATTCCTAGTATAAAATCAATGGAAAAGAGATGTATAGGGTTCAGCACTGTTAAAATGTGTCTAAATTAAAAAATAAATAAGGCCTGCTACAGTTATTTTGGAAGAATCAAAAAACTTTCTACCCTTTTGTTTGTTTTATATCTTTCTGTTCCACTTTAACCGTGCTTAATTCTTTATTAATTCATTTAATCAATAATATCAGGCACTGTTCTAGTAGCTCTATCTTATCCATGGCCTTGTGAACTTAAGTAAAGGAATCCTCAAAAAGCTCTACCAAAGAACCACCAAGTAAAGAAAATGTATCTATGTTAACACACACACATTTAAAAACTGCAATCAAACTGAACTTATCTATCTTATGTTGGAACCCCAAAACAGAGGCATGACTCTGCACATCAGTTTTCACTTGTACAAGTTTGGAAGTGTTGGCATTATGCACGACAGCAGGAACAAGCACAGTGGATGGACTGGAGCTAATAGTGACCTTCTCCTGTCTGTTATTGTCTCCTGCTCCAGGAAGAGTAGGCCATTTTAGAAGATTGAAGGCTCAGCACCTGTTTTCGTATTTTATATTTAAGTAGAACAGGTATCTTATCCTAAGTAACCAGACAGCATGCTCTTTGAAAATGCCATGACCTTTCATTTACAAGGGAAACATCAACGAAGAGTACTGTTGTATCACGAGTGTGGCACTACATTCATGGTTAAGAAGGCAACCCATGAATTCTTATCATCAGAGATATTTAGGCCAGGCTGTCTTCCTTATACTGCTCTTTCTCCACCTCCTCCTCCTCCTCCTCATCATCATTCTCATCCTCATCATCATTCTCATTCGCATCTTCCTCCTCTTCCTCCTTTCTCGCCTCCTTATTCTCTGTTTCTCCTAAAGTGAAAGCATGGTGCAGTTTACAAATTCTGATGAATATTTATTTAACTGAAAAAAAGAAAATGTCTCTTATATTCCTGTTTGAATTATCAAAATGAAAAATACTGCTGCTGACAGAAAAGGAATAACGTATGAGTGTGTACTTGGTGAGACAGAATCTCCTCTGTGCAGAAGATACAAATGAGAAGCTCTATGCCAGCTGTCAAAGAGATTATTATACACCTTTCAAAACAGGGGTAAAGGCTACTTGAGGGAAACCTAGGAGATGGCGAATTACATGACTCTAGATTTGGGAGAAGAAGGGCCACACTGGAATTGCAGATAATGAAATTATCCGCTTCCTGATTGTAATAAAAAGTATTATAAACAGAAGAAATCATACCGGAAAGCTTTGTAGAGTCAGAGGAGGATAGCTGAGCACAGATATCCTGCTTAACATTGATATGAAGAGTGAGAGAGAATAAGAAGCCCAGAAGAATTGTAACCTATTTTATGATAATTTTAAAGCTTTTTGGTGAACACTTTCCAAAACATCCACTTCTTAACTGCTCTCTTTTAAGATAGCATTGTATAGCAACTGGACATTTTTCTCCACTTAAATGGAATTTCTGACAGTCATTGGACTCGGCTCCACCTTGAAATGCCACAAAATGATGTTTAGGTTCCATACTATTCTGGACACTGAGATTTTCCTTCTTTTATTTCCATATGCTAATGCTTGATAACCAGACAGAATAATCGATCACCTGTAAAGTGAATTAGTACTCAGTGAAATGTGTCTTCAATTAGGGTACTCAATGTCAATGATAATTATCAGAGAACTATAGCATATAGTTGAGAAAAGGCCTCTTTGATCATTGTAGAAATGTATGGTTTTTCTACATGTGCAATTATCTTTCTGTTTTAAATCTCAGGTTATTATGGGGGTACAAACATTTTGGTTGCATGTTATGGTTTTGCCATACCCAAGCCATGATTTGAGGCATGCCCTTTGCCCCCTACAATGTTCACCACATCCAATGGTTGTGAGTTTACCCTCCCCCAAATCCCCAACCCCCAAAGAATATTACTACTGTGTGAGCACCTTAGTGTTGATCAGTCAGTGCCAATTTGATGGCGAGTACATGTGGTGCCTATTTTTCCAATCTTGTGATACCTCACTTCAGAGGATGGGGTCAAGCTCTATCCAGGAAAATATAAGAGGTCACCATCATTTTTTTCTTTAATTGAGTAGTATTCCATTGTACACATATACCATATTTTATTAATCCACTCATGGATTGGCGGGCACTTTGGTTGTTTCCATATCCTTGCAATAGTGAATTGTGCTGCCATAAACATTCAGGTGCAGATGTCTTTATTATAGAATGACTTTGGTTCCTTTGGGTAGATGCCCAATAGTGTGCTTGGTGGACCCATGTTGAAGTTCTGACCTCTAGAATTGTAAGATAACAAATTTGTGTTGTTTCTGGTAATTTATTGCAGCATTAGTAGGAGACCAATGGAGGCGGTGTGCCTATAAGCAAGGTTATACTAAGCATGGCTTTGGGAATCTCATGGACCTGAGTGTACATTTTTGTTCTCTACTGATTTACTATTAATAATTGTGTGGTCTTGGGCAAGACTTACACCTGTTCAATGTTGGTTTCTTAGGATGTAATAATACCTGCTTCAACATAATTGTGTAACTATTGTGCAAAATCCCTACAGGAAGTCACTTAGCCCTCGAGCATATTAAAAGATAATCATTTTTGCTGCCATTTTAAGGTTATTTGCTCTAAACCAGGCATGATATAGATCTCTTGCGTTTGTTATCAGATTAATTCTTCCAGCAAATCCTTTAGCGTAGCCTAACTCAAAAGAAAACTGGGGTTAAAACAGACTAAGTGACAGGGCCAAAATCATGTCACTGGAAAGTGAGAATTCACAATCAAAACATTTGAAAGGAAAATTAATGTGTAAGGGTGCCTACTTGTGTGCCAGGTCATTGTTCAGAGATATAAGAGCAGATACGTCAATGCAGCCGCTTGCATTGAAAAGCCACAGAGCAAAGCTATCTCTCATGCCTAATTTATTAACAATGCCTAATTCATACAATGTCTACACTGCCTCTTGCCATCTTAAAGACAAATATATTTTGGAGCGTTTGGTACTTGAACTCCTGGGCTCACAAAGAGTGAGTTGCGATTTTATTGAACAGTGTGTGTGTGTGTGATGTATGATTAGAACACCCAAGTTGTGGATTAATTATATACAAGAAGTGAAGTGCAGAGATGGAAGAAATCCATTATGTTCCTAGGTTTCTAATCTGAGCAAGAGGATAGTATAACTTCCTGAGACTAGGATAAGGACAGGATAGAATTCTATTTGGGTTTAGTTTAATTTCAGCAGTCTCTCACACAACTAGTGCGTGAAATGAAAGATCAGCAGGCATTGCAGGAGAGAGCACAAACTACACACACATCTCCCAGCAGTCTATGATCTTCCCCTCAAACTGCAACTCTTGGCTTAGCTTCCAAGTCTTAGGACTCACTTCTGCTCCCTTACAAATGCCTTTGGTCCTAACAGCAACCCTCTCTGCTTCGTGTACCCTGTAGGGATAAGAGATTGGCCTTTATTTTTGATGCCTTTTCTCAAGAAGAGAAGTCCTGTCCCTATGAATTTTTGTGGGTATAAATTTTGATCTCATCAAAATTGTAATGCAGGCCGGGCGCGGTGGCTCACGCCTGTAATCCTAGCACTCTGGGAGGCCGAGGCGGGCGGATTGCTCAAGGTCATGAGTTCAAAAAACCAGCCTGAGCGAGACCCCGTCTCTACCATAAAAATAGAAAGAAATTAATTGGCCAACTAATATATATAATATAAAAAAAAATCAGCCGGGCATGGTGGCTCGTGCCTGTAGTCCCAGCTACTCGGGAGGCTGAAGCAGGAGGATCGCTTGAGCCCAGGAGTTTGAGGTTGCTGTGAGCTAGGCTGACGCCACGGCACTCACTTTAGCCTAGGCAAGAAAGCGAGACTCTGTCTCAAAAAAAAAAAAAAAAAAAAAAAAAAAAAAAAAAAAAAATTGTAATGCAATGTAATCTACAAGTTTTTAAATGCCAATATTTACAATCATTATATAGCTGATATTTTCTTTTCCGGTATGTACAAAGAGCAAATCAGTTATTCTTCCAATTACAATTATCATGAAAGGCAAGATTCTGATCAGGACTCTTGTGATTTCATTTAAAGTGTATGTATCAGAATTTCTTTTAGTACGGCAGATTTCAAATTCAAAGGAGATTCCCCAGTTGTTTTTCTTGCCCTAAAATCAACACCCAACTCTGTTGTGGCCTGCATTCTTCAATAACCATTGCCCCAGCATATTATTGTTTTTTTATTTCAGCATAATATGGGGGTACAAATGTTAAGTTTACATACATTGCTCTTGCCTTCCCTCCCCCTTGGAGTAGAATATTATGAAGTAGCATTGTATAGTAATATTGAGATACCATAGAATATTGTGAGCACTGGCATCTCATGGCTACAGAGAAGATTTACGGAGAATTGAGATAAATAATGATCTTATGGGTTGCATTGTGTCCCCCCAAGAAGGTAGCCTGAATTCCTAACCCCCAATACCTCAGAATGCAACTTGTTTGAAATATAGGTGACTGCAGGTGTCATTAGATGATGTGAGGTCATAGTGCAGTAGGGCTATGAACTAATCCGTCTGACTGGTGTCCTTAGAGAAGAAAGACAGCCATGTGACCAAGAGGCATTGATTGAAGGGATGCATCTAAAGGCCAGTGAATGCCAAGGGTCCCCGTTAATTCCTAGAAGTTCGAAGTAGTCAAGGGAAAACTGTACCCTAAAGGTGCCGGAGAGTGCATGGCTCTGTCAAAAACTCAATTATGGACTTCTAGCCTATAGAACTATAAGACCACAATTTATGTTGTTTTAAATGAACCAGTTCGTAGTAGCTTGTTACAGCAACTCTGGGAAACTGATATAATGGGACATCAGTAAATCCAATTAATTATACATGACAAGTTTTTTTTTTTAATTTTAATAATATTTTTAGGACAGAGAACAAAGTAGAAAAAATCAAGTAGTTTAGGTAATATCCTTAGTACTGTTTTTATGAGTATTGATTATAATCTCAGATGTATGTTCATATAATGCTGTTTGATTAAATTTTGTTCTCTTGTTTAAAAAACACTGGAATTTAGATATAGAAAATATCTTCATAAGTCAAATTATTTGTTTAAGATCCAATATAATATATGAGATAATGCAAATTATATTCTAATCTTTCGAGTTATTTTATGAAACATGATTTAGCCACTTGGGATATATTTTATGAGACTTAATAATATGGTGGTAGGTGGTAAAAGTATTTTTAGATAGGAAGAACCATCATGAGAATAGACTAAGAAGGACTTTCTGCCAAGCTTGTGGGTAGAGAAAACATTCTTTTTATTAAATTGGAACTGGAATTAAGATCATTGCAATTATGAATACCTCCATGCTCTCCTGCTTTTCACCTATATCCTGACATACTCCTTTGTGACTGACCAAGTGTTCACAACTACCCATTTCTCATCCTTAGCTTTGGTATGACCAAGTATTAGTCAGCCTTCTCTTCTTCCCACATGCCCCTAAATTCTGCTGGTCTCCAAGCTTGAGCAAACACTAAAAAATGGTCAGCTTATCCTGGGAACCAACTGACCACAGCAGGATACTTTTCTTATCAGTTTCTACTGATCAATTTCCCTTGCTTGCCCAACTTCCCCTTCAAAGTGTCTGCTAAGTTTTGTCTGCTCCTCTCTACCCCGTAAAAGAAAAGCTTCTTCATGTCTGCTTTTGACATGCTTGCACATATCCGAGATCAGAGCTTTCCCCCTCTTTCAATGATCCTCCTATTGGAAAAGGTCTCTCGTTATCTAAGTTGGAATTTGTTTTTATTGCTGCAGTTGGTTTGATGGCTGTTTTTGGTTTTCTTCTTTTAACTACCAGCATTGATATTTCTGGAGAGTAAACAATGTCACTAGACCCAGCTTGCTTCAGTAATTATTTCCTGTGTTTACTGAGCAGTGTAGGCCCAAAATAAGTCTCTATACAGCACTGAGAATAAACTTAACAAGATGATTTTATTTTTTATTTTATTTATTTATTTATTTTTGAGACAGAGTCTCGCTTGTTGCCCAGGCTAGAGTGAGTGCCATGGCGTCAGCCTAGCTCACAGCAACCTCAAACTCCTGGGCTCAAACAATCCTTCTGCCTCAGCCTCCCTAGTAGCTGGGACTACAGGCATGCACCACCATGCCCGGCTAATTTTTTTTTTATATATATATATTAGTTGGCCAATTAATTTCTTTCTATTTATAGTAGAGACGGGGTCTTGCTCTTGCTCAGGCTGGTTTCGAACTCCTGACCTCGAGCAATCCACCCGCCTTGGCCTCCCAGAGTCCTGGGATTACAGGCTTGAGCCACCGCGCCCGGCCGAGATGATTTTAAAATAGAGGATTGTGAATCCAAAGGAAAGAAGAAACTGGTGGAACCCTCACATGTTAATTAGCCTGGGCCTGTGTGAAGAAGCCAGGGGGAAGAGCATGCTGAAGTAACCAAGCATAGAATGGACTGTACTGATGAAACGTTTCTGTAAAGCATCATCTACTCTAGTTCAACCTACATTTGGCCAAGATGAAGCAACTTTATACCAAAATGTGGCATAAAGCCGTGCCAAAATTTAACTTGTTTTCCAATAAATAGTGATAACTAGAATAATAAAATTGGAGTCATCATATATTTCAAAAGAGTTTACTATAAATCATTATATTGTGCGTCTACCTTTTCCATTGATTTTAGAATATTTTATGTCATAAATAGATATAGATATTCATCAAAATTCAGTAATCTTTTGAGTATTAGATGAGAAAATAATGATTATGGTATAGTCAAATAACCCTATGTGCTTAGTATTATATATGTGACATAGTAACTGGACACTTAAGTTTGGAAATTCAATTTCCTTCCCTTGAGTCTTCAGGGATTCATGTTCTCCAATGAATGCCATATGTTGACATGATTATACTAGTTGGAATGAAAAAAAAAAGGAGTTTTCGCTAAATTTCTAGGCCTAATTGTATAAAAATTCACCTATCTGCTATTGGTTGGATAATTCAATTTATTCAGAAATAAATACCCAAAACTAATCTGTAAAGATTAGCTAAGTCACATAGCCTAGTCCATTGTTGCTCAGAGTGTGGCACCTGGGACCAGTAGAATCAGCATCTCCTGTCCCTGTTAAAAACGTAGATTCCTAGTCCCCGTTCCCATACCTGCCTATCAGAATCATGGAGCTGCATCCAAAATCTGCATTTTTAACACTATCTCCAGGTGATTCTTTGTGTCCTATAAAGTTTGAGGAACTACATAATTAACTCATCCATGCATTATTTGTGTTTAGTGCTTATCCCATAAATAGATCATGTGGTTTAGTTTTATATTGGATAACAGGGAAATATTTATTAAGTAAATCTTAAATGCTATATTTGAAAAGCCCAATGGAAATCATCCTGATTCCGTGGGTACTATACAAAATAGTATGCATTTTGATAAGGCAAGTAAATAATCAAGTTAAATTAGAATTAAATTATTGTTCTTTTGTCATATGTACTTTAAGGATCACTAATGCATGGTAATAGATAGTCTCTTCTCGTGTGCAGAACAAATCCAATCTCTCATGTATTCTCAGTGGAAAAGAGATACATAGAGTTCAGTAACTATTGAAATTTATCTATGCGGCCAAGATGGTCGACTTAGAGACACAGCTTCTGGGACTTTCCTGGCAGAAGAGTTGAGGGTTGGACTGAGGAGAGCAGACAGCGATTACTGCTCTCAAGTTAACCATAGGGACAGACACCAGTGGACCCGAAGACACCACAAGGAAGAACTATGCAGCTGAGAGAGAGGAGGATAGAAAAGAGAAATCAGTGGCATGAACCAAATCCAGGGAGTTCTGGAACCCAGGGAAAGGGCAAGGGGCCTTCTCCTCCCCACCCAGGATCCTCAGGCCAGTAATAGGACACAGGGCTCTCGTCCTTTGGGGGATTGCCACGAGGGAGCACATGGTCAGCATCCCTGCCTCTAGATGCCTCCTTCTCTATACCTCCTCCACTCCTGGTATCCAAGAAAGTCATTCTGGCTCTAGCAGGGTATAGTCATTTGGCTACACCCTTCCCATAGCAACTGCCAAAGCACTTAGCTCTGAGAGCCTTGGCTCCGCACAGCAGGGACACTTGCCTGCCACACCTGCCTCAGAGGGCATAGGCACAGTGGTGGTGGCTTTGCGACGAGGGCGGGACTTGGTCCAGCTCCACCCCAACATCTTTCCCCACCTTCCCCACCAGTCCCTGGTCCCTGCCACTCTCCCCCACTGCTGGACACATGAATGGTGCAGGAAGAGACTAGGTCGTTCCCAACCAAAGCAGCCACTAGATTTCTCTGTGCTGAGTGGCCAGTGTTTAGCGCTGGCACCGTTTACACCGTTTACCTACTGACAGCACAGACAATGGGCAGGGGGCCGTTGGGGACAGGCCCTGGTTCCAGGGTCTGGGAGTAATAGAGGGCCATTACCCGTTTGGAGGGTGTGGAGGATACATGAGAGGGAGCTGTGAGCACGCCCCATAACCCACCAACACACCCCTAGTTGGAGAACCCCCATACTGGAGTGGTCTGTGAGGCTGAGACTGAACTTGCTAAGTACTGGTTCACATGGTAACCCAATGCCTCAGGGGCTGCACGCTGAATACCCCCAGCTGTCCCTTCAGCAACTCACTTCAATAGTGCAGCTCGATCCGAGAGTCTCTAGAGTTGCCACTATTCCCCTGCTGAGGGCATCCTCCTGGTGGAGACCTCTGGGGAAGGAGAGGCCCACCTGCCTCACCTTGGGGGTCCAGTGGCACAAAAGGGGTGCACAATTGCAGGTTCCCCTATCCAGGGCCTCAGGCCAGACACACACCAGCAGGTCAAACACACTAACCATGGACATGGGCCCTGAACTCCCTGTCAGTAGCTCCCCCTAGCAGCTGGATAAGCAAACTCTGAGCCCCACAGAGGCTCAGAAAAACAATTCTCCAAGGCTCTCATACCTGAGGGAACTGCTATCTTGCTCCTCCCACCTTCTAAAGGTTGAACAGGGTCCAAGCACTTCCTGGGCCCCTCCCAAAGATTGGGGCATTTGTATACCCCAGCTAGGTGACCAGAGCCTCCCCTGGGCACAATTGATAACCTTTATAACTGGCTGCTTCACGAAAACTGCAAACAACCACCACGGGAACTACCCTGTAGCTAAACATAGTGACTTCCATCTCAAGCTATTAGAGAGCAGTGGATTCGTACCCACAGAGTACAATCCACCAGCTTGGAGCTTAGTCGAGGGGACTAAACTGACTATACTCCATTGGGAAGAGGTGAAGACAACAGGTCAGAGGTAAACTAAGAGATTCATCAAACCTACTAAAATACCACAAAGGCAATTCTGGGCCAGCAATCCTCTCCCTGGCACAATCAAGGAATGATCTCTGAAGACTCAGAACAGGGCCATAAACAACCCTATCACCCCCAGCTCCTGACCAAGAGGCCAGATGAGAAGGAACCCAGTAGAACAACTGTGGAAACATGAAAATTCAGAGCACAAGATGGCCTCCAAAGCAATGAATATGTCTTCAGCAATGGATATCAAATGAAACACAAAGGTTAAAGTGACAGATGTAGAATTTTGAATATGAATTATAAGAAGACTCAATGAAATACAACAGAGAATAGAAAGCCAAAACAAAGAAGCCCCCAAAATTATGCATGAAATTAAGGAAACATTCTCAAGGAAATTGAAGTATTAAAGGAAAAACAAATTCTGGAAATGAAAGATGCATGGAAGGAATTATAAAACACAGTGGAAAGCTTTAAGAATAGGCTGAATCATACAGAGGAAAGAACTGAGATAAAACCATTCTATTATAGTAATCTGAACTTTGACAAAGCTAACAAAAACATACATTGGGGATTAGAACCCCTATTAAATAAACTGTGCTGGCAAAATTGGGTAGTCACATGTAGAAGAATGAAACAGGATCCACACCTCTCATATCTCAACAAAAATCAACTCACATGGATAACACACTTAAAGTTAAGGCATGCAGCCATAACAATTTAGAAGAAAATGTTGGGAAGTCTTATAGACTTGAGTCCACGCAAAGCATTTATGAAGAAGACCCCAATGGCAATCACAGCAAAAGCAAAAATAAAGACATGGGACCTAATCAAATTAAAAAGTGTCTGCACAGCCAAGGAAACTATCATGAGAGCTAACAGACAACCTACAGCATGGGAGAAAAAAATTACCTGGCATATATCTAATAAAGGGCTGATAACTAGAATTTATGTGGAACTCAGGAAAATCAGTGAGAATAAAATCAAACAACCCATTAAAAAGTGAGCAGAGGACATGAACAGAAACTTTTCAAAAGAAGACAGACCCATGGCCAAGGAAATGAAAAAATGCTCAACATCTCTGCTCATCAGAGAAATGTAAATCAAACCCACAATTAGATATAAGTTAACTCTAGTGAGAATGGCATTTACCAAAAAGTCCCAATACAGCAAATGGCATGGATGCGGAGAGAGGAAGACTCATTCGCTGCTGGGGGGACATCTACCGAGAGGCTTACTGTATGATTTATAAAATACAAAAAGTTAAAGGCAACCACAAATAAGGAAATTCTAGGTAATGTTAATAACGTGAGACTAATTTAGGAGGAGAAGTTCCACACAGAATTAGAAGACTTGATACCTATGACCTATTGATTGTAACCAAATCTAGGATAATCAGTGAAAATATACCACAAAAGATGTCTACAGTCAGATGAAAGAAAGGCCAAGGACAGCTCCTTAGATAAGACTGATATAATAAGTGAAGTAAATACAAAGCCCATGAAAATCTCAGAAGAAAAAGGATAACAGAAGAGAGGAGAATTTTCAGGCAATTTATGTATTGTGGAAGCAAAGGGGATGAATTTTCAAAGAGGAAAGGCTGGTCATAATGAATAAATTTTTCGGGGAATTTGTTAATTTCTTCAAGCTACAATTTTAATATCTAGAATGTATTATGATAAATATGTGACAATGGACTAAATGAAAATCTATACCTCTCCCCTTACAAATATGAAATGTTCAAATGTAAACATTATGTATTAAAATGATCATTTTTAGTACCATAATCTTGCTTAGAAAAATATTAATTAAAAAAATAACTCTAAGCATAAAAGAGAATGCAAAAGAGATCAATGACAAAATATCTTTGGAAAACATGGAGATCATCTCAATTTTTAAGACTTTGAGGAGAGAATTAGAAATTTGGACACTATATATTAATTTAAAGAGGAGGGAAACTAGGAAGTTTATGGAACTTATGCTGAAGAGAATAAACTTTAAAAAAATAGTAATAGTAGTTTGTTTTCTGGAATTGACTACTCACGGAAATGAACTATTAAAATGACATTTGAAAGGTTTATTAGTGTAAAAGGGAAGCATATAGGACCAAAAACAAGGAAAATATTTGGAAAGTCATGTTGTAATCAAAATTTAGAAAATATACGGTGACCTTTTTATTCTGTAGATTTCAGTTGTCTTAGTAGAGCAATTGTGTAAGAAAATTCAAGAATTATTAGGATTAATATAGGATTACTCAAAGCCATAGGTTCCTGGGAGTTCGAGATATTGCCAGTATCCATTGAATTATACATATGAAGTCCTGGGTTAGAAGAAAATGAAATAAAGAATGGAAAGAGAGAAAGATAGGAAATGGAAATATTAAGGACTTACAGGATTCTCTGAGCCAAAGTACAGGTATGTAAACTTCAACCCTTGCCTGTTTTCCAAAGTATAAATCAGATCGTGTTTTCTCCAATGGCATTCTTTTCAATCCAGAGGGTAAACTTGACCTGCAGAACTTTAATCATCTGCACAGCTCTTTTTCTGTGACCTAATCTATTTGGATCCTCTCCTTGCCTTCTCTATCCGTGCTGGTCTCCTTGAAGTTTCCCCAAACGCAACAAAGACATTGTGACCCCAATGGATTTGCACTTGCTCTTCCCTCTGCTGGAACATTTCTTTCCCCATGCCCACTCCCGTACTTAGCTATATCTTTTTTAAATGGCCACTGCGAAATGCCAGAGGGACTATTCTTGACAGTGCTATTGAAAATTGCCTCTCTGCCCAGCCTGCCTGTCACTGCTTTAGCACACAGAACAGAGCCTGCCAGCTAGTGTCCCTCAAGCACCACCTGTTGAGTGAAAGTCCTTGCTGCCACCACCCACGGAGGCCACTAGAGGGACTGTGTTCTGAGTGTCTGCCACTGCTGGGGAGGGACATGGGCTCCCTTCTGGCCTGTAGGGACAGAGATGGGAAATGGGCGGAGCTTGGGGGCTTAGGAAATGCGCTGTGGCAAAGGAAAGCAGGAGCAAATCAGATGTTAGAATGAATAAATCAAATGATCCAGCTGAGGCTGGCGATCACATATTTGGAAGACACAAAATAGGACAGAATAGATCAGAAGCCCTTGACTTCAAAGGAACTCGCATAGGAAGAGCTTCAGTCAGTGCTCCTCAACCTGGGCAAAGCAAGTGATTAAAGGAACAGTTATGCCAAGTTCGTCTCTATCTATGAAAAGTAGAAATAAAGGACATAGACATAAGAATGCACTTCCAATTTATTGCTGTTAGAATAAGAACGGGTTTACATTAGTCAGAGACTGCATGGAAAAGAGATTAACAGTTGGAAATTGCAGCTCTCTGATGAAAGATCAAGTAGGAAAACAAGTATCAGGATACACAGAGAATAAACCAAATCATCGTCTTTCATTCCACATTGGTTTTTTGATAACTTTGCCAAAATATAATGGCCATGTAATGTGTCATGAGGGATGAGAATACACGTGAAGAAATTGGATTTACCAGTCAAACCTGTACAGAAAAAGAAAATTACAGATCATCTCTGAAATTTATACTCCCGCACATACATTTACATTTTGTCTTGGTTCAGAGTAGCTATTTAGAGATAATTTTAATTGAAATAATGCAATGCCCAAAATAGTACCTGTCACAGAGTAGACAAGTAAACAATTGTTAAATGGCTATATGAATAAATAAAATTATGAACTAGTAGCCCAAACTTACATTTATAGTTTGTAAGGTTTTTTCTATCACTAACCTATTTCATTCTCCTGCTTAGATATACCTATAATTACATTCATATTCTTCTTACAAAAATAATACTTTTAATACACTCCTTTGACTTCATGTCATCGGTTCTTACCTAATGCTTAGAGGATGAAGTTCAGACTCTTCCCCATGCCATTGATGGCAAAGGATGATCAATGGATATAAAATCCCCATATGCAGTTAAAATAATTAACTTTTGGAAGTATTGCAACTTTAAATTATAGAGCAGTCCTGGATTATCTTTAAAAGCGTTGTTTTATTTTGTAGAAAACTATTTCGTGTCTCATAGTATTTGGAATATTTAACGTGTTTCAATATAGGTAAAATTGACTTTCTGCAAAGGATAAGGATCCCATTTCCATAGCTCTTCCTTACTACATTAGTGGTCCCTATTATAATCGCTCATTAGAATTACTTAGGGTGACATTTCTCACACTCATTGTGCTATGAATCTTATCAGGATATTATTAAAAAGCAAATGGGGATTCCCTTGTTCTGAATTTAGCTCAATTCTAAATGTATCGAAAGTCCCCGGCTGGCGCTTGCCTGGCTATTGCAAAGGTTCCATTTTAGGGGAGAAAGATTTAAACGACATTCGGGGACAACTTGGTGGCAGAGCAGCCTGCAGTCACAAACATACACCAGCTCAAGGGCTTTTATGTTAGACATCTTGCAATAGTCTCACTAGTTCTGGAAACTGGCTCAGCATTATCATATCCACATTGTATCTGTTTTGTGGATGAGCAAATAGAGGTGTAGAGAGAATGAGGAACGGTTTGAGGTCATGAAAGCAGTAGCTGTGAGGGCCAGGACCCCAAGACAGGGCTCTCCTGGCCGGAACCTGCCTCCTTCCCCACAGCAGCGCAGAAGCCTCCTCTAGAGTCCCTGGGAGAACTGAATGAGCATGCTTCCAGGAGCCCCAGGATAAGTCATTTAAACCAGGGCTGTGGTTGGTTTGGTGGCTCCTTTTGTTTGTTTGTGTTTCTTCTTCTGCCTATCAGCATTGCTACCTCTGGAGAGTAAAAATATCACTAGAACCAGCTCACCTTGTGATCACGTCCTGTGTTGGCTGAACAGCATTTAATATGGCTGATATGGGTAATATGGATATGGATACGGCTCTGGAAACCTCGGTGGCTGCCCATTCTCGGGAGAATCATCCCCGCCCTGCATATACCAAAGTGCAGAAAAAAGTTGCAGAGAATTGAGAATTGTCAGTTCCAGTGTTCCGCAATAATTGCCATAAAGTCTTAGACTGTATTTTAATAGTTTTATGTTCAGAGTGTATACATCATCTACATGACTGTTTTCAAACTTTCAAGTCACATTTTCCTTTTAAATTAGAAAACAAGTTTACAGGAAGGTAAGAAGAATAAATATTTATCATTTACTCTTTGTTGACCATTTTGTGGTTTTATGATACATGTGGGACAACTGATCACAGGCAATCACTACAAATGAGGTTTAATGTTCTGTGTCATACAATCTTTAAGCTCTACTTTGCTCATTATTATGTATCATGGCCAGGATACATTTACTAGTTCCAACTTTGGTTATGTTTCTCTCTGTCACTCAATCTCTCTCTTTCTTTCTCTCTCCCTTATATATATCTCTCTCTCCCTTATATTGCGCTTACTGTCTTTTAAAACAACTACATTCTTTAATAGTCTATTTGATTAACCATAATATCCATCACACATAATATCCATCTAAATTTTGCATCTTTTTTATTAGGTGTCCTTTTATTCAAGTGATTACTATATTAGTAAGGAAAATTTTTGAAACCCTATTAGATTGGTACGACACATCAAAACAATATGAAACATAAAGGATAGATATCTTAAGAAAAATGTTAAGGGTATAACATTTCCTATTATATTTAGTATAGTCTGTTTAATCTAATGACTTTATCACTTTCAAAAATTTGAAATGTACCACATTATCGTATCATTAACAGCCTCTGTGCTCCATTTAGCATGTATTCTGTCTAATAGAATTTCAACTATCCTCTAGGTCAATGCAATTATTTACCAGACAAAGATGCTTCAGTTCTCAGAGAATAACTGGCTTTTTCAAAGTGGCATTATGGTTTTCCATCTAAATGCTATTAGGATACAAGACATTTGGGACTCTTGCCAGTATATTTTAAATCAATGAAATCAATGTGCACTTTAGCCATTGTTGATTCCTCTCGGAAAATAACCTCTCAGAGAAGAAAATTGTTTTGACTCCACAACATTGTGGGGACAATACTTACAGGGTATCTAGCTCTTCCATATTTACGATATTTCTGTGAAAAACAAAGAAAACATTAAATATTCAATTCATGTTTTGAGTATTAAGTTTTCCACCCAGTGAAAATATCTTACCTCATGAGATGAAGAATCGGCTCTCTTGGGGAAAAAAAGAAAATGAGAGACTAATTAAAATCTTAATTTTGTAATTCAGGATTGAGTATAAAAATGTACTTAGCAGCCAGAAAATAGAGAACTTTTTATATCTGAAGATATTTTATTAACTCTCACCCCACCCCCATATTTATGATGGTCTTCTAAATTTTCTTGTCTCCACATTAACTCTTTGCATGTAAGTAACTGTGGGAGCATACTAAGTATTTATTCTATGTCCTTAAGTGACTTACATAGTTTACCACAAGTAAAATGTGCATATGAAAACATTAAAACTTGTAAAGCCAGAAAACAGGGAATAAAAGAGAGTCTTTGGATAGTTACTGAGAACATATTCTTCAAATGTCCTGATATACTTACAGTCATGGAAACCATGAGAGCCAAGATCAAGGCCAACACAAAGAACTTCATATTTGGCTGAGTCCTGCCTGTGAAAGCAGATGTGAGCAATCAGTAGGACATTTCTTCCTACATTCACTCTTCAAACATGTACGATCACGCTATGCTCCAAAGCACTGTGAGACATACTGGAGAGAGAAAGAGGCTTGAAAGCCATTGCCAGACCTCTAGGAACTTAGGAACTAGTAGGTGGCATAGAGAAGTAAAGTTAAGTGCTTTGACATGGAAATAGTAAAGTGCTGGAGACACATACAGATGGACATCTCAAACAGACCAAGAAAATAGGAGTATGCAAGTGAAGAAGGTAAAGTTTGAGTCGCATTAGAAGAGAGAAGTAAAGATAGATGTTAGGAGACTTCCAGGAAATGAAAAAGAGAGAGGACACCATGTGAAAGTACAGAGTTCACCTTGTAGGAAGGACACAACTAGAAACGGGATGCCCATTCAGGTAGTTGTGACATTACAGGGGCCTTAGACAGTGACATCAGGAATGGTAATTTAGGCACAGTCTAAAGAGATGCTTAGAAGGTAGAATGACAAGCAGTGGAGATTGGCTTTAACAGAAAGTCAGTCCAAATGAGCCAGGTTTGTGTCTTGAAAACTGCAGGGATGGTGTAGCCCTGGGGTTAGAACATTAATAATGTTGGGGAGAGAGAAACCAAATTGAAAAGAAGTCACAGGAAAATATTTGTAGCTATTATACTTTAAAAGACTGATTTGGTAAAAATGATTTAATATTGCCAATAATCTTATTCAACCAAATTTACTAATAGAGGCCTCTGAGATATTTGTATAATTCTGTATATGGAAGTAAACCCAGTTCTGTCGCTGTTGAAAACAAATGCATAGCAGATTATTTATTTCTAAATTATGAACATCTGAATGAAAACATTTTCATGGGAAAACAAAAGTGCCACCAAATTTACAAATACATGGCATATTGACCAGTTAATTGCAAACTACAAGATAATTCCTTAAGAGGTAATGGATTTTTACTTTTCTGCCTCTTGTTACCCATCATTTGTGATAGAATATTGTACTACGTTCTTCATCTAATTATATGAAAAAACACAATCCTTTAATTGTAAATCTCTCACATATTAGAACTCATAATTTATGGCATTTACTTTATTATTGGTTGATGTTGCCACAATGATTTAAAATGAGGCCTCTAGTGTTAGGTAAATAATGCAATTATATATTCCTTGAAGTTTTCCTATCCACCTATAGATAAAACTGTCAATCATTTTATGATACAAAAATAATGAAAATGTTGTTGTTTTTTATACCTGTAAATTGTATTGAAATTACAGGATCAAAGGTAGATTATAACAAAGTTGTATTCTTCTACTAACATACAAATGAAAATATAGCTAGACATATAAGTCAACATATATTTAATGATTTTGAGAAAATCATTCCCAGAGACTCCAACACTAATAGTTTGGAATATTAAAACCTCCCTCTTCTGCCACATTGCAAATGAAATGGAAACAAATGAAGTAATATAAATAAGCGAAAAAGAGAAGTTGATCTGTTACACAGTATTAATTTTGTGAAATAAAAGAACTGTCATAAATGGTAAAAGGTCAATTTAAAGAACAAGAAAAATGTTTCCTGATGGAAAATAAGTAACTCTGAAAAACTTATTTACACCTTTGAAACATGAAATGATTGGTAAAAAGAAATTATGCTATTTTAAAAATAAAGTTTTAAGGCCGGGCGCTGTGGCTCACGCCTGTAATCCTAGCTCTTGGGAGGCCGAGGCGGGCGGATTGCTCAAGGTCAGGAGTTCAAAACCAGCCTGAGCAAGAGCGAGACCCCGTCTCTACTATAAATAGAAAGAAATTAATTGGCCAACTGATATATATATAAAAAATTAGCCGGGCATGGTGGCGCATGCCTGTAGTCCCAGCTACTCGGGAGGCTGAGGCAGAAGGATCACTCAAGCCCAGGAGTTTGAGGTTGCTGTGAGCTAGGCTGACGCCACGGCACTCACTCTAGCCTGGACAACAAAGTGAGACTCTGTCTCAAAAAAATAAAATAAAAAAAAAAAATAAAGTTTTAAGTTCAATTTAAATGTGAGAGTGGTTTGGAAAATGGGTAATAGATATCTAGGCAAAGAAATAGAAAGGCTCCAAGAAGTCCCACCAACAGAGAAGATGAAATCCATCTGCACCATATTCCACATCATTTACATTGTACTGTGATGACTGACGTCAGCTCACAGGGATTGAGATCCTGAACTCACCTTCAGATCTTAGCGGAGGGTCATCATCACTTTTAATTATTGCTTTGTGAGAGATTATTGATAGATAACATACACATTTTCATAAATGCTTTTCAGTTGATTTTAACAAGCAAAATTAGACAGAGACATCATATCAGAGTGTGCATGAACATATTACCTGTCACCCGAGATGGGAGTCAAGAGTCGGTAAAGCTCAACTGAAGGCCCGAGAGATGCTCTGCTTGCCTGGACGGCTGCGGTATTTAAGCACACTGACATCCTCCATTTGTTTTTTGAAATAACATCACTAATGAGATCCTGTTAGAGAAAATGGAAATAATGCCAAACCTGTCTCTAGAAATACTAAAAGTAAACTTAAGAAGGAGATTTTACAATGGAAGACTGTGAAGACAAACTAACGAGGAAACCAAGGGACCATCACATGTTAATCCTGGTGTTAGTCTACCGTGTGGCAATAAGACAACAGGAAATGCTTGCTGGAGTAAACCAAGCATAGAAATGATTGAAATGATAAAACTGTTACTGGACAACATCATCTCCTCTATTTCAACAAATACACATCCAAGGTGGAACAACTTATGCCATAAATAATGTCTAACATCCTATCAAACATTGGCTAGTTTTCTAGAAAACAGAGAATACTGACATAATGAAATTGTCGTCATTATTTATTTCAAGTGTCTTTCCTGAAAATTATGATTTATATTATACTTTTAGTTTCTTCTTTTGACTCTAGAATATTTTAAGTCATAAAGTAAAAATCAGCATAGGCCAAAATTCAATATTTAGGGTATTGTATGATAAAATAATTGTTATATTTAGAAGAAAATGACCCTAGGTGTTTAGTATTAATCTTACATCTCTGACATTGCAACTGGATACTTAGGTTTCCAAATTCAATTAACTTGCCTGGTGTTTTAAAGGGCTCATATTTTACCATGAAAGCCACACATTTACGTGATTACTCTGTGCAGAAGGAAAGAGTTTTCATTAAATTTCTGGGTAATTTGCCTACATATTTGCTTGCTACCGGTTGTATAATTTAGTGCACTTAGGAGTGAATATGAGAAAATCATTGGTAAAGTTAGGTAAATCATATTGTTACTCAGAGTGTGGCACCGGGGACCACCACATTCAGCATCACATGGTGCCTGTTAGGAATGATAATTCTTACCCCCCTTCCCCAACTTTGCTAACCAGAATCTTAGAGGTGCACCAGACACGTGCACGTTAACAATATCTCCATGTGATTCTCTGTGTCCTGTAGAGCTTCAGAAATGACACAATTGATCTATGCATGTATCATGTGTGTTTAGAATTGGTTCCATAAAATGAACATATGGCTTCATTGTATATCAAAGGTCTTCCAAACAAATCCAATTCCTAGTATAAAATCAATGGAAAAGAGATGTATAGGGTTCAGCACTGTTAAAGTGCGTCTAAATTAAAAAATAAATAAGGCCTGCTACAGTTATTTTGGAAGAATCAAAAACCTTTCTACCCTTTTGTTTGTTTTATATCTTTCTGTTCCACTTTAACCGTGCTTAATTCTTTATTAATTCATTTAATCAATAATATCAGGCACTGTTCTAGTAGCTCTATCTTATCCATGGCCTTGTGAACTGAAGTAAAGGAATCCTCAAAAAGTCTACCAAAGAACTACCAAGTAAAGAAAATGTATCTATGTTAACACACACACATTTAAAAACTGCAATCAAACTGAACTTATCTATCTTATGTTGGAACCCCAAAACAGAGGCATGATTCTGCACATCAGTTTTCACTTGTACAAGTTTGGAAGTGTTGGCATTATGCACGACAGCAGGAACAAGCACAGTGGATGGACTGGAGCTAAAAGTGACCTTCTCCTGTCTGTTATTGTCTCCTGCTCCAGGAAGAGTAGGCCATTTTAGAAGATTGAAGGCTCAGCACCTGTTTTCGTATTTTATATTTAAGTAGAACAGGTATCTTATCCTAAGTAACCAGACAGCATGCTCTTTGAAAATGCCATGACCTTTCATTTACAAGGGAAACATCAACGAAGAGTACTGTTGTATCACGAGTGTGGCACTACATTCATGGTTAAGAAGGCAACCCATGAATTCTTATCATCAGAGATATTTAGGCCAGGCTGTCTTCCTTATACTGCTCTGCCTCCTCTTCCTCCTCCTCCTCATCATTCTCATCATCATTCTCATTCGCATCTTCCTCCTCTTCCTCCTTTCTCGCCTCCTTATTCTCTGTTTCTCCTAAAGTGAAAGCATGGTGCAGTTTACAAATTCTGATGAATATTTATTTAACTGAAAAAAAGAAAATGTCTCTTATATTCCTGTTTGAATTATCAAAATGAAAAATACTGCTGCTGACAGAAAAGGAATAACTTATGAGTGTCTACTTGGTGAGACAGAATCTCCTCTGTGCAGAAGATACAAATGAGAAGCTCTATGCCAGCTGTCAAAGAGATTATTATACACCTTTCAAAACAGGGGTAAAGGCTACTAGAGGGAAACCTAGGAGATGGCGAATTACATGACTCTAGATTTGGGAGAAGAAGGGCCACACTGGAATTGCAGATATTGAAATTATCCGCTTCCTGATTGTAATAAAAAGTATTATAAACAGAAGAAATCATACCGGAAAGCTTTGTAGAGTCAGAGGAGGATAGCTGAGCACAGATATCCTGCTTAACATTGATATGAAGAGTGAGAGAGAATAAGAAGCCCAGAAGAATTGTAACCTATTTTATAATAATTTTAAAGCTTTTTGGTGAACACTTTCCAAAACATCCACTTCTTAACTGCTCTCTTTTAAGATGGCATTGTATAGCAACTGGACTTTTTCTCCACTTAAATGGAATTTCTGACAGTCATTGGACTCGACTCCACGTTGAAATGCCACAAAATGATGTTTAGGTTCCATACTATTCTGGACACTGAGATTTTCCTTCTTTTATTTCCATATGCTAATGCTTGATAACCAGACAGAATAATCGATCACCTGTAAAGTGAATTAGTACTCAGTGAAATGTGTCTTCAATTAGGGTACTCAATGTCAATGATAATTATCAGACAACTATAGCATATAGTTGAGAAAAGGCCTCTTTGATCATTTATTGTAGAAATGTATGGTTTTTCTATATGTGCAATTATCTTTCTTTTTTAAATCTCAGTTTATTATGGGGGTACAAACATTTTGGTTGCATGTTATGGTTTTGCCACACCCAAGCCATGATTTGAGGCATGCCCTTTGCCCCCTACAATGCTCACCACATCCAATAGTTATGAGTTTACCCTCCCCCAAACCCCCAACCCCCAAAGAATATTACTACTGTGTGAGCAGCTTAGTGTTGATCAGTCAGTGCCAATTTGATGGTGAGTACATGTGGTGCCTATTTTTCCAATCTTGTGATACCTCACTTCAGAGGATGGGGTCAAGCTCTATCCAGGAAAATATAAGAGGTCACCATCATTTTTTTTTAATTGAGTAGTATTCCATTGTACACATATACCATATTTTATTAATCCACTCATGGATTGACAGGCACTTGGGTTGTTTCCATATCCTTGCAATAGTGAATTGTGCTGCCATAAACATTCAGGTGCAGATGTCTTTATTATAGAATGACTTTGGTTCCTTTGGGTAGATGCCCAATAGTGTGCTTGGTGGACCCATATTGAAGTTCTGACCTCCAGAATTGTAAGATAACAAATTTGTGTTGTTTCTGGTAATTTATTGCAGCATTAGTAGGAGACCAGTGGAGGCGGTGTGCCTATAAGCAAGGTTATACTCAGCATGGCTTTGGGAATCTCATGGACCTGAGTGTACATTTTTGTTCTCTACTGATTTACTATTAATAATTGTGTGGTCTTGGGCAAGACTTACACCTGTTCAATGTTGGTGTCTTAGGATGTAATAATACCTGCTTCAACATAATTGTGTAACTATTGTGCAAAATCCCTACAGGAAGTCACTTAGCCCTCGAGCATATTAAAAGATAATCATTTTTGCTGCCATTGTAAGGTTATTTGCTCTATGCCAGGGGTGATATAGACCTCTTGCGTTTGTTATCACTTAATTCTTCCAGCAAATACTTTAGGGTGCCTAACTCAAAAGAAAACTGGTTTTAAAACAGACTAAGTGACGGGGCCAGAATCGTGTCACCGGAAAGCGAGAATTCACAATCAAAACATTTGAAAGGAAAATAAATGTGTAAGGGTGCCTACTTGTGTGCCAGGTCATTGGTCAGACACATAAGAGCAGATACGTCAATGCAGCTGCTTGCATTGAAAAGCCACAGAGCAAAGCTATCTCTCGTGCCTAATTTATTAACAATGCCTAATTCATACACTGTCTACACTGCCTCTTGCCATCTTAAAGACAAGTATATTTTGGAGCGTTTGGTATTTGAACTCCTGGGCTCACAAAGAGTGAGTTGCGATTTTATTGAACAGTGTGTGTGTGTGTGATGTATGATTAGAACACACAAGATGTGCATTAATTATATACAAGAAGTGAAGTGCAGAGACGGAAGAAATCCATTATGTTCCTAGGTTTCTAATCTGAGCAAGAGGATAGTGAAACTACCTGAGACTAGGATAAGGACAGGATAGAATTCTATTTGGGTTTAGTTTAATTTCAGCAGTCTCTCACACAACTAGTGCGTGAAATGAAGGATCAGCAGGCATTGCAGGAGAGAGCACAAACTACACACACATCTCCCAGCAGTCTATGATCTTCCCCTCAAACTCCAACTTTTGGCTTAGCATCCAAGTCTTAGGACTCACTTCTGCTCCCTTACAAATGCCTTTGGTCCTAACAGCAACACTCTCTGCTTCGTGTACCCTTAAGGGATAAGAGATTGGCCTTTATTTTTGATGCCTTTTCTCATGAAGAGAAGTCCTGTCCCTATGAATTTTTGTGGGTACAAATTTTGATCTTATCAAAATTGTAATGCAATGTAATCTACGTTTTTAAATACCAATATTTACAATCATTATATAGCTGATATTTTCTTTTCTGGTATGCACAAAGAGCAAATCAGTTATTCTTCCAAATACAATTATCATGAAAGGCAAGATTCTGATCAGGACTCTTGTGATTTCATTTAAAGTGTATGTATCAGAATTTCTTTTAGTACGGCAGATTTCAAAATTCAAAGGAGATTCCCCAGTTGTTTTTCTTGCCCTAAAATCACCACCCAACTCTGTTGTGGCCTACTTTCTTCAATAACCATTGTCCCAGAATATATTATTATTTTTTATCACTATGACATTATTATTATTAATTATTAAAAATATAATATATTATTAATTATTAAAATAAATAGTAACATAAATATAATATCTATTATATAATAATGATATATTTGTATAATAAATAAGTATATATATTATATAATAGATATAACATATTTTTATTGTATTATTATTAATATAATATAATATATTATTGTTAAATAATATATTGAAATATTATTATTTTTTCATTTCAGCATAATATGGGGGTACAAATGTTAACGTTACATACATTGCTCTTGCCCTCCCTCCCCCGTTGAGTAGAATACTATAAAGTAGCATTATATAGTAATATTGAGATACCATAGAATATTGTGAGCACTGGCATCTCATGGCTACAGAGAAGATTTATGGAGAATTGAGATAAATAATGATGTTATGGGTTGGATTGTGTCCCCCCAAGAAGGTATGCTGAATTCCTAACCCCCAATACCTCAGAATGCAACTTGTTTGAAATATACGTGACTGCAGGTGTCATAGATGATGTGAGGTCGTAGTGCAGTAGGGCTATGACCTCATCCATATGACTGGTGTCCTTAGAGAAGAGAGACAGCCATGGGATCAAGAGGCCCTGATTGAAGGGATGCATCTAAAGGCCAATGAATGCCAAGGGTCCCCAATAATTCCTTGAAGTTCGAAGTAGTCAAGGGAAGATTGTACCCTAAAGGTGCCGGAGAGTACATGGCTCTGTCAATACCTCGATTATGGACTTCTAGCCTATAGAACTATGAGAGCACAATTTATGTTGTAAATGAATTAGTTCATGTTAGCTTGGTACAGCAACCCTGGGATACTGATATAATGGGACATCAGTAAACCCAGTTAATTATACATGACAAGTTTGTTATTAATTTTATTAATATTTTTAGGACAGAGAACAAAGTAGAAAAAATCAAGTAGTTTATGTAATATCCTCAGTACTGTTTCTATGAGTATTGATTATAATCTAGATGTGTGTTCATATAATGCTGTTTGATTAAATTTTGTTCTCTTGTTTAAAAAACACTGGAATTTGGATAGAAAAAATCTTCATACGTCAAATTATTTATTTTAGATCCAATATAATATAAGAGATAATGCAAATGATATTCTACTCTTTCGAGTTATTTAATAAAACATGTTTTTATCCACTTGGGTTATATTTTATGAGACTTAATAATATGGTGTTACGTGCGTAAAAGGATTTTTAAATAGGAAGAACCATCATGAGAATAGACTAAGAAGGACTTTCTGCCAAGCCTGTGGGTAAAGAGAAAACAATCTTTTTATTAAATTTGAACTAAAGTTTAGATCATTGCAACTATTAATACCCCCATGGTTTCTGCTTTTCACCTATATACTGACATACTCCTTTGTGACTGACCAAGTGTTCACAACTACCCATTTCTCATCCTTAGCTTTGGTTATGACCAAGTATTAGTCAGGCTTCTCTTCTTCCCACATGCCCCTAAATTATGCTGGTCTCCAAGTTTGAGAAAACACTAAAACGTGGTCAGCTTATCCTGAGAACCAACTGACCACAGCAGGATACTTTTCTTATCAGTTTCTACTGATCAGTTTCCCTTGCTTGCCCAACTTCTCCTTCAAAGTGTCTGCTACTTTTTGTCTGCTCCTCTCTACCCTGTAAAAGAAAAGCTTCTTCATGTCTGCTTTTGACATGCTTGCACATTTCTGCGATCAGAGCTTTCCCCCTCTTTCAATGATCTTCCTATTGGAAAAGGTCTCTCGTTATCTAAGTTGGAATTTGTTTTTATTGCTGCAGTTGGTTTGATGGCTGTTTTTGGTTTTCTTCTTTTAACTACCAGCATTGATACTTCTGGATAGTAAAAAATGTCACTAGACCCAGCTTGCTTCAGTAATTATTTCCTGAGGTTACTGAGCAGTGTAGGCCCAAAATAAGTCTCTATACAGTACTGAGAATAAACTTAACAAGATGATTTTAAAATAGAGGATTGTGAAGCTGAAAGAAGGAGGAAACTGATGGAACCCTCATATGTTAATTAGACTGGGCATGTGTGAACAAGCCAAGGGGAAGAGCATGCTGAAGTAACCAAGCATAGAATGGACTGTACTGATGAAAACGTTTCTGTAAAGCATCATCTACTCTAGTTCAACCTACATATGGCCAAGATGAAGCAACTTTATACCAAAATGTCGCATAAAGCCGTGCCAAAATTTAACTTGTTTTCCAATAAATAGTGATAACTAGAATAATAAAATTGGAGTCATCATATATTTCAAAAGATTTTACTATAAATCATTATATTGTGCGTCTAACCTTTTCCATTGACTTTAGAATATTTTAAGTCATAAATAGATGTAAATATTCGTCAAAATTCAGTAATCTTTTGAGTATTAGATGAGAAAATAATGATTATGTTATAGTCAAATAAGCCTAGGAGCTTAGCATAATATATCTGACATAGTAACTGGACACTTGAGTTTGGAAATTCAATTTACTTCCCTTGAGTCTTCAGGGGTTCATGTTCTTCAATGAATGTCATATATTGACATGATTACACTAGTTGGAATGAAAAAAAAAAGGAGTTTTCACTAAATTCCTAGGCCTAGTTGTATAAAAATTCACCTACCTGCTATTGGTTGGATAATTCAATTTATTCAGAAATATATATCCAAAACTAATCTGTAATATTTTGCTAAGTCACATAGCCTAGTCCATTGTTGCTTGGAGGGTGGCACCTGGGACCAGTAGAATCAGCATCTCCTGTCCCTGTTAAAAACGTAGATTCCTAGTCCCCCTCCCATACCTGCCTAATCAGAATTATGGAGCTCCACCCGAAATCCGCATTTTTAACACTATCTCCAGGTGATTCTTTGTGTACTATAGAGTTTGAGGAACTACATAATTAACTCATAAATGCATTATTTGTCTTTAGTGTTGATTCCATAAATATAGCATGTGGTTTAGTTTTATATTGGATAATAGGGAAATATTTATTAAGTAAATCTTAAATGCTATATTTGAACAGCCCAATTGGAAATTATGGTGATTCCGTTGGTAGTATACAAAATAATATGCATTTTGATTACGGCAAATGAAAAGTTAAGTTAAATTAGAATTAAATTATTCTTGTTCTTTTGTCATGTGATTTTTTAAAGGTCATCAATACATAGACTCTTCTCCTGTGTAAAACAAATCCAATCTCTCATGTATTCTCAATGGAAAAGAGATACATAGAGTTCAGTAACTATTGAAATTTATCTATGGGGGCCAAGATGGTCGACTTAGAGACACAGCTTGTGGGACTCTCCTGGCAGAAGAGTTGAGGGTTGGACTGAGGAGAGCAGACAGTGATTACTGCTCTCAAGTTAACCATAGGGACAGACACCAGTGGAGCCCGAAGACACCACCAGGAGGAACTATGCAGCTGAGAGAGAGGAGGATTGAAAAGAGCAATCAGTGGCATGAACCAAATCCCAGGAATTCTGGAACCCAGGGAAAGGGACAGTGGTCTTCTCCTCCCCACTCAGGTTCCTCACGCCAGCAACAGGACACAGGGCTCTCTTCCTGTGGGTGCGGGGGGGGGGGTGTCAGGAGGGACTACATAGCATCTAGATGTTTCCTCCCCTACACCTCCACCACTCCTGGCATCCAAGAATGTAATTTTGGCTCAAGCCAGCTGGTGTCATGTGGCTGCACCCTCCCCATAGCAACTGCCAAAGCACTTAGTGCTGAGAGTCTTGGCTCTCCACCACAGTGGCACAAAGGGGGTTCACAATGTGGAGCCTCAGGTGAAGACACACACCAGCAGGTCAAACACACTAATGGTCGTGTAGGTTGGGAGCTGGTATTGGGCAGGGAGGGAACACAAGAGGAGCAGCCCTCCAGGCTATAAGGTAAAGCCCTGAACTTCCTATCAGCAGCTCTCCCCTAGTGGCTGGATAGGCAAACTCTGAGCCCCACAGAGGCTCAGAAAACTATACTCATAGGCTCTCACACTTTAGGTAACATCTATCTTGCTCCTCCCACCTCCTCAGGGTGGAACAGGGTCCAAGCACTCCCAGGGGCCCTTCCAAAGCTTGGGGCATTTGTATACCCCAGCTGGGGGGCCAGAGCCTCCCATGGGCACAATAGATTACCTTTATAACTGGCTGCTTCATGAAAACTGCAAAAATTCACCACAGGAACTACCCTGTAGCTAAACATAGTGATTTCTATCTCAAGCTATTAGAGAGCAGTGGATTCGTACCCACCAAGCACAATCCACCAGTTTGGAGCTTAAGCTAGGGGACCAAACTGACTATACTCCAGTGAGAAGAGGTGAAGACAACAGGTCAGAAGTAACACAAGAGACTCATCAAACCTACTAAAACACCCCAAAGGCAATTGAGAACCAGAAATCCTCTCCCTGGCACAATCAAGGAGTGATCTCTGGAGACTCAGAGACAGGGCCATAAGCCAACCCTAGGACCCCCAGATCCTGACCAGGAAGCCAGATAAGAAGGAATCCAGTGGAAGAACTGTGGGAACATGAAAAATCTAAGAAAAAATGCTCCCCAAAAGAAATCAATATCTCCTAAGGATGTATAACAACTGAAACAAAAAGGTTAAAATGACAGATGAAGAATTTTGAGTATGGATTATAAGAAGGCTCAATTGAATACAACAGAAAATGGAAAGCCAACACAAAGAAGCAACAAAATAATGCAGGAAATGAAGGAGAAATTGTCTTAATAAATTGGAGTATTAAAGAAGAAACTAACAAAGTCTGCAAATGAAAAATGTATCCAAGGAAGTATAAAACATAGTAGAAAGATTATAGAATAGGCTGGATCTCACAGAGGAAAAAAATCTCAGTATTTGAAGATAAACACTATGAGCCAAACAAATCAGTCAAAGAGAAAGAACACAAAAATGAGAGGCATAATGAAAGCATACAAGAAATATGAGATTATTTAAAGAGGCCAAATATGAGAATCAAAGACATCCCTGAGGTTGAAGAAGAAATCAAGCAAGAGTTGGATAATATACTTGAGGGAATAATTGAAGAATCTTTACAAGGCCTAGGTAGAAATCTAGATATCCAGATGTAAGAGGCACACAGGACTTCTGGGGGAGATTCAATGCGAAAAGGCAAATCACCACATCACATAAGTATTAGACTGGCCAAAGTAAACACAAAAGAGGCACTTATGTGAGCATTAAGGTGAAAATAGCAAATAAGCTGAAAGGAAAACCTATCAGACTAACTTCAGACTTCTCAACTAAAACCTTAAAAGCCAGAAGGGACTGGGGACCCATCCTTAGTCTTCTAAAACAGAATACTGTAAAGGCTAGAATTCTATATCCTATAAAACTAAGCTTCTTCTATGTGGGAGAAATAAAGACTTTCCCAGAAAGCAATTGCTGAGGGGATTTGTGAAGACCAAACTTGCCCTGCAGGAAAGTACTCACAACTGCATTAAACACTGACCAGCATGATAGAAACCCACCAGTGTAGAAACACCTAAAGCTAAAGTACAGAACATAGATTTCTCAATGGCTCAAGAGGTAAAACAAAATAATAAGGGTCTAGCCAACAGGATGAACAGCAAGCCACCCCAAATATCAATTTTCACAATAAATGTGAATGGCTTGAACCACTCATTGAAGAGACATAAGCTGGTTGAATGTGTAAAAAAATGCAAGCCAAGTATCTACTATCTCCAGAAAGCATATCTAACCTATAAGGACTCCTTCAGACTCAAGGTGAAGGGATAGAAAACAATATTCCAAGCAAATGGAAACAAAAAGAAAGTTGGTATAACCATTCTCGTATCTGATAGCATAAAGTATAAATCAACAAAAGTAAAGAAAGATGAAAATGGTCACTAAGTAGTGGTGGAGGGAAAAATTCAACAGGAACACTGTAGAATCATAACTATTTATGCACTTAACACAGGAGTGTCCAAATACATAAAGCAAATCCTGCTTGATATACATAAAATGATATTCAGCAATGCCATAATAACTGGTACTTCCACACTCCCCTGCCAGAGCTAGATAGATTCGCCAAACAGAAAATAAGCAAAAAAACAATGGACTTCAACAGAACTGTAGAACAAATGGGCCTAACAGACATCTTCAGAACATTCCACCCAAATAACACGGAATATATATTCTTCTCTTCAACTCATAGAACTGTCTCTAAACTTGATCACATCCTAGGCCACAGAACAGATCTCAACAAATTTAAAAATAGAAATTATGCCATATTTCGTCTCAGAGCACAGTGAAATAAGGTTAGAAATCAATTCTAACAAATACACTCATCTCTACACAAAGTTATAGAAATTAAACCACCTATTACTGAATGATTGTGGGTCAAGGAGGAGATACAGATGGAAATTAAAATAATCATAGAACTAAATGATAATGAGGACACAGTTATCAAAATTTGTGGGATATAGAAAAAGCAGTTCTGAGAGGAAAACTCATACCCATAAATATATAGAAGGCATAAAGATCCCAAATCAACAATCTAATGAACCATCTCAGAAAATTGGAAAAGGAAGACCAAATCAATGCTAAACCCAGCAGAAGAAAAGAAACAATTAAGGTCACAGCAGAGTAAAACATAATTCACAACAAAAGAACTACACAGATGATTAATGGAGCAAAAAGGTGGCTCTTCAAAAAAATAAAGAAAATTGTCTGGTCTCTTGACAGATGGACCAGAAACAGAAGGACTTAAATAAGCTCAATTAGAAATAAAAAAGGAGAAGTCACAGCCCATATCACAGAAATATAAAACATCATCTTTGAATACTAAAAAATCTCTATGCCCCCAAATTTGAAAATGTGGAGGAAATGGACAAATTCATAGAAAGACACAAACTCCCAAAGCTCAATCAAGAAAAAATAGAATCCCTGAACACACCAATATCAAGCACTGAAATTGAAAGATGAATAAAAAATCTTTCAACAACAAAAAGTCCTGGACCAGAAGGGTTATAACATGAATATTACCAAACATACAAAGAAGCCAGGATTACCAGGAAAAGACACAACAAAAAAGGAAACTACTTACTAATATCCTTAATGATATAGAAGCAAAAATTCTCAGTAAAATCTTAGCAAACAGAATTCAATTGCACATCAAAACATAATTCATCATGACCAGTGGGGCTTCAGCCCAGAGATGCAAAGATGGTTCAATATATGCAAATCTATAAATGTAATTCACTCTATAAATAAAAGCAGAAACAAAGATCATATGATCCTCTTGATAGACCTAGAAAAGGCATTTGACAAAATTCAGCGCCCTTTTATGATAAGAACTCTTAATAAAGTAGGAATAGATGGAACTCTTAATAAAGTAGGAATATATGACAAACCCACAGTCAACAGCATACTGAACAGAAAAAAATTGAAAGCATTCCCACTTAGGACTGTCACCACTTCTATTCAACATAGTTCTGGAAGTTGTTGCCAGAACAATCAGACAAGAGAAGAAAATCAAGGATATCCAAATGGGGAAAGAAGAGGTCAAAATATCACTATTTGCTGATGATATGTTATTATAAATAGAAAACCCCAAAAGTTCAAACCAAGAGATTCCTAGAATTGATGAATGAATTCAGCAATGTCTCGGGCTACAAAATCAATGGATACAAATTAATAGCTTTCGTATACACCAAAAAGAGTCCAGCTGAGAATGAGATCAAAGATATAACACCTTTCACAATAGCATCAATGAAAATAACATGCTTAAGGATGTATTTAACTAAGGAGGTGAGAGACCTATATAGCAAAACCCAGGAAACGTTGAGGGAAGAAACTGCAGAGAATGTGCACAGATGGAAAAGCATACCATGCTCATGGATCAGCAGAATCAATATTGTTAAAGTGTCTCTATTACCCAAAGAAATACCAAAGTAATTACTCAAAGATCTACAGACTCAATGCAATCCCTATTAAAATACCAACACCATTTCTCGCAGATGTAGAAAAAATAATTCTACAGTATGTATGGAACCAAAAAGACCAAGCATAGCCAAAGCAACCTTAAGTAAAAAGAACAAATTGAGAGGCATCAATCTACCAGACATCAAGCTATACTACAAGGCTATCCTAACCAAAACAGCATTGACTGGGAGAATAACAGACACATAGGTCAATGTAACGGGACTAAGAACCCAGATATAAAACCATCCTACTATAGCCATCTGAACTTTGACAAATCTGACAAAAATACATTTGGGAAAAGAATCCCTATTGAATAAATTGTGCTGGGAAAATTGGATAGTCACATGTAGAAGAATGAAACAGGATCCACATCTCTTATATGTCAACAAAAATAAACTCACAGTGGATAACACACTTAAAGTTAAGGCATGCAGCCATAAGATTTTAGAAGAAAATGTTGGGAAGTCTTAAAGACTTCAGTCCAGGTAAAGAATTTATGAAGAAGACCCCAACGACAATCACAGCAAAAGCAAAAATAAAGACATGGGACCTAATCAAATTAAAAAGCATCTGCACAGCCAAAGAAACTATCAAACAGACAACCTACAGCATGGGAGAAAAATTTGCATGGTATATATCCAATAAAGGGCTGATAACTACAATTTATATGGAACTCTGGAAAATCAGAGAGAATAAAATCAAACAGCCCATTAAAAAGTGGGCAGAGGACATGAACAGAAATTTTTTGAAAGAAGACAGACTCATGGCCAATGAAATGAAAAAATGCTCAACATCTCTGCTCATCAGAGAAATGTAAATCAAACCCACAATTAGATATAAGTTAACTGTAGTGAGAATGGCTTTTACCAAAAAGTCCCAGTACAGCAGATGGTATGGATGTGGAGAGAGAGGAAGACTCATTCGCTGCTGGGGGGACTGCTACCGAGAGGCTTACTGTATGATTTCTAAAATAGAAACAGTTAAAGGCAACTACAAATAAAGAAATTGGAGGTAATGTTAATAACGTGAGACTAAATTTAGGAGGAGAAGTTCCACACAGGACTTGAAGACTTGATACCTATGACCTATTGATTGTAACCAAATCTAGAATAATCAGTGAAAATATACCACAAAGGATGTCTAGAGTCAGAGGAAAGAAAGGCCAAGGACAGATCCTATAGATAAGACTGATATAATATGTGAGAGTAAATAGAAAGCCCAGGAAAATCTCAGAAGAAAAAGTCTAACAAAAGAGGGGAGAATTTCCAGGCAATTTATGTATTGTGGAAGCAAAGGGGATGAATTTTCAAAGAGGAAAGGCTGGTCAAAATGAATAAATTTTTCAGGGAATTTGGAGTTTGTTTAATTTCTTTAAGCTACAATTTTGATACCTAGAAGGTGTTATAATAAATATGTGACAATGGACTAAATGAAAACATATACATCTCCCATTACAAATACAAATTGTTGAAATGCAAACATTATGTATTATAATTATTATTTTTACTAACATAATCTTGATTAGAAAGATATTAATTAAAAAATAACTCTAAGAATAAAAGAGAAAATGCAAAAGAAAGAACAATGATAAAATATCTTTGGAAAACATGGAGATCAACTCAAGTTTTAAGACTTTGAGGAGAGAATTAGAAATTTGGACACATATACTAATTTGTAGAAGAGGGAGATTAGGAAGTTTATGGAAGTTATGCTGAAGAGATAAACTTCCTTAAAATATAGTAATAGTATGTTTTCTGGAATTGACTACTCACAGAAATGAACTGGATCCTTTAGAAAACAAATGATATATTTGGAAAGTTTATTAGAGTAAATGGGTGAAATGTATAGGACCAAAGACAAGGAAAAAATTTGGAAAGTCATGTTGTACTCAACATTTAGAAAATATAAGGTGACTTTTTTATTCTGTAGATTTCAGATGTCTTAGTAGAGCAATTGTGCAAGAAAATTCAAGAATTATAAGGATTAATATAGGATTACTCAAAGCCATAGGTTCCTGGGAGTTCGAGATATTGAAAGGATACATTGAATTATCCATATGAAGTCCTGGGTTGGAAGAAAATGAAATAAAGAATGGAAAGAGAGAAAGATAGGAAATGGAAATATGAAGGGCCTATGGGTTTCTGTAAGGCCAAAGTACAGGTATATAAACTTCAACCCTTGCCTGTTTTCCAAAATATAATCGGATCGTGTTTTCTCCAATGGCATTCTTTTCAATCCGGAGGGTAAACTTGACCTGCAGAGCTTTAATCATCAGCACAGCTCTTTTTCTGTGACCTAATCTATTTGGATCCTCTCCTTGTCTTCTCTATCCGTGCTGGTCTCCTTGAAGTTTCCCCAAACGCAACAAAGACATTGAGACCCCAATGGATTTGCACTTGCTCTTCCCTCTGCTGGAACATTTCTTTCCCCATGCTCACTCCCGTACTTAGCTATATCTTTATTAAATGGCCACTTCGAAATGCCAGAGGGACTATTCTTGACAGTGCTATTGAAAATTGCCTCTCTGCCCAGCCTGCCTTTCACTGCTTTAGCACACAGAACAGAGCCTGCCAGCTAGTGTCCCTCAAGCACCACCTGTTGAGTGAAAGTCATTGCTGCCACCACCCACGGAGGCCACTAGAGGGACTGTGTTCTGAGTGTCTGCCACTGCTGGGGAGGGACATGGGCTCCCTTCTGGCCTGTAGGGACAGAGATGGGAAATGGGCGGAGCTTGGGGGCTTAGGAAATGCGCTGTGGCAAAGGAAAGCAGGAGCAAATCAGATGTTAGAATGAATAAATCAAATGATCCAGCTGAGGCTGGCGATCACATATTTGGAAGACACAAAATAGGACAGAATAGATCAGAAGCCCTTGACTTCAAAGGAACTCGCATAGGAAGAGCTTCAGTCAGTGCTCCTCAACCTGGGCAAAGCAAGTGATTAAAGGAACAGTTATGCCAAGTTCATCTCTATCTATGAAAAGTAGAAATAAAGGACATAGACATAAGAATGCACTTCCAATTTATTGCTGTTAGAATAAGAACGGGTTTACATTAGTCAGAGACTGCATGGAAAAGAGATTAACAGTTGGAAATTGCAGCTCTCTGATGAAAGATCAAGTAGGAAAACAAGTATCAGGGTACACAGAGAATAAACCAAATCATCGTCTTTCATTCCACATTGGTTTTTTTATAACTCTGCCAAAATATAATGGCCATGTGATGTGTCATGAGGGATGAGAATACACGTGCAGAAATTGGATTTGCCAGTCAAACCTGTACAGAAAAAGAAAATAACAGATCATCTCTGAAATTTATACTCCTGCAAATATACTTATATTTTGGCCTGGTTGAGAGTAGCTAGTTATGGATAATTTTAGTTAATATAATGCAGTGCCCAAAATAGTACCTGACACAGAGTAGACAATTAAATACTTGTCAAAGGGCTATCTGAATAAACACAAATTATTAGCTGGTATCTGAAATTTACATTTTTATTTTCTACGGATATTCTCACACTAACCTATTTCAGTCTCTTGCTTAAATATAGCCTATAATTTCATTTGTATTTTTCTTTTCAAAATAATAATTTCAATATACTTCTTCGATTAAATGTCATCGGCTCTTACCTAATGCTTAGAGGATCAAGTTCAGACTCTTCCCCATGTCACTAATGGAACAATGATATTTAATGGATATGAAATCCTCATATGCAGTTAGAAACAATTAAATGTTGGAAGTATTACAACTTTAAATTATAGAGCAGTCCTCTAGTATCTTTAAAAGCGTTGTTTTATTTTGTAGAAAACTATTTCGTGTCTCATAGTATTTGGAACATTTAATGTTGTGTTTCAATAGGTAAAATTGACTTTCTGCAAAGGATAAGGATCCCATTTCCATAGCTCTTCCTTACTACATTAGTGGTGCCTATTATAATCGCTCATTAGAATTACTTAGGGTGACACTTCTCACACTCATTGTGCTATGAATCTTATCAGGATATTATTAAAAAGCAAATGGGGATTCCCTTGTTCTGAATTTAGCTTAATTCTAAATGTATCGAAAGTCCCCGGCTGGCGCTTGCGTGGCTATTGCAAAGGTTCCATTTTAGGGGAGAAAGATTTAAACGACATTCAGGGACAGACTTGGTGGCAGAGCAGCCTGCAGTCACAAACATACGCCAGCTCAAGGGCTTTTATGTTACAGATCTTGCAATAGTCTCACCAGTTCTGGAAACTGGCTCAGCATTATCATATCCACATTGTATCTGTTTTGTGGATGAGCAAATAGAGGTGTAGAGAGAATGAGGAACGGTTTGAGGTCATGGAAGCAGTAGCTGTGAGGGCCAGGATCCCAAGACGGGGCTCTCCTGGCCGGAATCTGCCTCCTTCCCCACAGCAGCGCAGAAGCCTCCTCTAGAGTCCCTGGGAGAACTGAATGAGCATGCTTCCAGGAGCCCCAGGATAAGTCATTTAAACCAGGGCTGTGGTTGGTTTGGTGGCTCCTTTGTTTGTTTGTGTTTCTTCTTCTGCCTGTCAGCATTGCTACTTCTGGAGAGTAAAAATATCACTAGAACCAGCTCACCTTGTGATCACGTCCTGTGGTGGTTGAACATCATCTTAAAATGGAATGACCCCCGGAGGAAATGCTGGACGTGGCCTAAATACTGGCTGAAAAAATGACGGTGCAAATGGCTGTGGATATGGCTGTGGATATGGCAGTGGATATGGCTGTGGATATGGCTGTGGATATGGCGGCTCATACGGTGGATAGCGGGGCCATCTCTGCATATACACAACATTCAGAGGAAATTGCAGAGAATTGAGAATTGTCAGTGCAAGTGTTCCACAATAACTGTCATTAAAATCTTAGACTATATTTTAACAACTTTATGTTCAGACCATAAATACATCATCTACATGATGGGTGTTCAAACTTGTAATTAGATTTTTCTTTTTATAATAGAAAAAAATAATACAGGAAGTTAAGCATCATAAATATTTATCTTTTTACTCTTTATTGACAATTTTATGGTTTTGTGATATTTGTGAGAACACTGATTATAGGCAAGCACTACAAAGCGTTTAATGTTCTTTATAATAGTAGAAACGATAAGCTTTACTTTGTCCATTATTATGTATTGTGGCAAGGATAAATGTACTAGTTCCAACTTTGGTGAAGTCTCTCTCTCTCTTACATTGTACTTACTGACTCTTAAAACAACTACATTCTTTAATAGTCCCTTTGATTAATCATGTCCATCATTCCTACTTCTGCATCCCTTTATTTGGTGTCCTTTTTATTCAGGTAATCACTGTATTCATAAGAAGAACTTTTGAAACCCTATCAGATTGGTATGACACATCAAAATAATATGAAACTTTGAGGATTGATACATTAATTAAAATGTTAAAGGAATAACATTTCCTATCGTATTTAGCATATTGTTTATTTTTTATTTTTTTTCCTGTTGCTTTCTCTTTTTTTAAATTTTTATTTCAGCATATTATAGGGGTACAAATGTTAAGGTTAGGTATATTGCCCATGCCCCCCCACCCCCTTGAGTCAGAGCTTCAAGCGTGACCATCCCCCAAATGTTGCACATCTCACTCATTGTGTATGTATATACCCATTCCCTTCTCCCCCCTCCCACCTGCCTGACACCTGATAAATGCTATTCTTATATCTCCACTTAGGTGTTGATCCGTTAATACCAATTTGCTGGTGAGTACATGTGGTGCTTGTTTTTCCATTCTTGAGATACTTCACTTAGTAGAATGGGTTCCAGCTTTATCCAGGAAAACGTAAGAGGTGCTTTATCACCAAGTATATTCTGTTTAATCTAATGACTCTATCACTTTCAAAAATCTGAAAGTGGAAATGTACTGCATTACAGTTTCATTAGCAGCCTCTATGCTCCATTTAGCATGTATTATATTTAACAGAATTTCAACTATCCTTTAGGTCAATGCAATTATTTACCAGACAAAAATGCTTTAGTTCTCAGAGAATAATTGGCTTTTCAGAGTGGCATTTTGGTTTTCCATCTAAATGTTATTAGGATACAAGATATTTGAGACTTTTGCCAGTATATTTTAAATCAATGAAATCAATGAGCACTTTAGCCACTGTTGATTCCTCAGGGAAAATAAATTCTCAGAGAAGAAAACTTGTTTTACTACACAATGTTATCAGAAGACTACTTACACCATAGTAATTACAGATTCTTCCCCTATTATATACATGTGACAAATGTAGAAAACATTAAAAATTCAATTCATATTTTGAGTGTTTTGTGCCAAATGAAAATATCTTACCTCCTCAGATGAAGAATCGGCTCTCTTGGGGAAAAAAAATGAGAGAATAGTTAAATATCTTAATTTTGTAATTCAAGATTGAGTATTAAAATATACTTAGTAGCCACAATGACTAAGCAGATGGACACACAGTGTTACGTAGATGATACACTAAACTAGATATTTTTGTTTAATGATATCTTTAATATGAGTGGAATAGGCTTTTTGTATAATTAATATGTGATATTCAAATATCAATTCACTTTGGTTTATATTTCTTTTGTGAGTAAAAGGAAGGAAAACTATGTCAGGATGAATAGGGAGTGAAAAGTGAAATGAAACTTTGAATTTGTTTTTATATGAACATGTTTTAAGTAGCTCATAGCTACTAACATTCAAGTATTTGATATGCTAATAGATACCAACATTATGTTTTTCTCTGTTCTAAGATATTTATATTTTTCATTTCTATCTTTTACAACAAAAGGATGTCATAAGATGTGATTTCATAGCAAATTTCTTTTTTTCCAACTTCTATTAGGATATAGAGAATTAGTTGAAGTATTATTATTCTTTTGTGACCACTTTCCTAGTAACTTCATACAGAGAAAAGGAGGCCAGGGAGGAGGAGGAGGAGGGGTAAGAGGAAGAGGACAGGAGGAAGAGGTAGAGAAATGGAAGGAGTTCCAGAGAGGTCCAGTACTTTACCTAGTGGCACACAGTAATAAATGACAATATAAGCTGGAAACTTGTGGCATTGCATAGAACTAGAGATTTATTTTATGTTAAAAATAAGCAACTTTATTTTAGAAACACTGTTATTGTATCTGATTTTAACATCCAGTTTGTACAAAAAATGACTTGAATATTTCTTTTTTGACATTCTTCAATACTTGAGTCTCTTTTAAATGCAGCTTGTACTTTTGTCAGATATCTGACTTCAGAAGACATAACTTTTTATATTTGAAGCTATTTTATGAGCTCCCAGCCCCATATCTATGAAGGTCTTCTACATTTTTGTTTTCACATTAAACGAATTGCACGTGAGTAACTGCAGGTGCATACTGAATATTTATTCTAAGTCCTTAAGAAACTCATATACTTGAACACAAGGAAAATGTCCATAGGAAAACCTTAAAACTTATAAAGCCAGAAAACAGGTAAATGTTAATATTTAGCAGGGAATAAAAAAGAGACTCTTGGGATAGTTACTGAGAACATATTCTTAAAATGTCCTGATATACTTACAGTCATGGACACCACGAAGGCCAAGATCAAGGCCAACACAAAGAACTTCATATTTGGCTGCGTCCTGTGAAAGCAGATGTGAGAAATCAGAAGAACTTTTCTTCCTGCATTCACTCTTCAAACATGCATGGATCACGCTATGCTCCAAAGCACTGTGAGACATACTGAGATTCAAAGACAACTGAAACCCATTGCCAGACATACAGAAATGTAGCAATTGGTAGGGAGCATTGATAAGCAAAGCTAAGTGCTTTGACGTGGAAATAGTGAAGTGCTGGAGAAACATACAGATGGACATCTTAAGCAGACCAAGCAAATGAAGAAGAGGGTAAAGTTTGGGTTGCGTTGTAAGAGATCAATAGACAGAGATGTTGGGAGACTTCCAGGACATGAAAAAGAGAAAGGATGCTGTGTTGAAAGTACAGAGTTCACCTTGTAGGGAAGACAAAACTAGAAACAAGATGAACACTCAGGTTGTTGTGACATTACAGGGAACTTAGATAATGACCTCAGGAAAGGCAATTAAGGCACAGCCTAAAGAGATGTTTGGACAGTACAGTGATAAGCAGTGGAGATTGGCTTTAAAACAAAGTCAGTCAAAATGAGCCAGGTTTGTGTCTTGAAAATTACATGGAGGATGTAAGCCTGGGATGAGAACATAAGAATGTTGGGTAGAGAGAAATCAATTGAAAAAAGAAGTCCCAGGAAAAATATTTGTAGCTGTTATACTTTAAGCAATTCAATTAGTGAAAATGATTTAACAATTCAAATAATCTTATTCAACCAAATTCATTCAACCAAATAATCTGGGCCTCTGATATATTTTTATAATTCTGTATATGCAAGAGAACCCAGTTGTGTTGGTGTTGAAAAAAAAAGAATAGCAGTTTATTTATAAATTATGAACATGTAAATAAAACATTTTCAATGGAAAACACAAAATGCCACAAAATTTACAAATACATGGCATAGTTACCAGTTAATTTCAAACTGTGAAGTAATTTGTTCATAGACGATAGCTTTTTATTTTTCTGGTCATTTTTGCCTATCATTTGTGATAGAATATTATACCACACTTTTCATCTAATGATAGAAAAAAATCCCTATTCTCTTAAATAACTCTAAATCTGTCACACATAAAGGACTCATGATATATAGCATTTATCTTGTGTATTATTAGTGAATATTGCCACATGATTTACAATGATGCTCTAGTATTAGACAAATGATAAGAATTACATATTTCTTGAAGTTTTTCTATCCTCTAATCAATAAACCTGTCAATCATTTTTTGATACAAAAATGATGAAAATTTTATTTTTTTCTATGTCTGTAAGTTATACTGAAATTACAGGACCAAACGAAGGTTATAACAAAGTTGAATTCTTCTAGTAGTTCTTCTAGTAAATAAATAAATAGATATATAAATAGACATACATATATATTAACAATTTTGAGGAAATATTTCCCAAAGACTTCAATGATGAAAGTTTGGAATGTTAAAAACTCTCTTTTCTGCCACATTGCAAATGAAATGACAATGAGTTAAATAATATAAATATGTACCACAGAGAATTGTACCTGTTAGACATTGTTAATTTTTTGGAAGAAAAGAACTATTTTAAATGATAAAAGAAGTCAATTAAAAGAACAGGAAAAATGATTACTGACAGAAATAAGTAACTCTGACAAAATTATTTACATCTTTGAAACATGACATAAATTTGCAAAAAGACATATTATACAATTTCTTAAAAATACAATTTGAACTTCAATTTAAATGTATGAGTAACTGTAAGGAAAATAGGTGACAAATACTTAGACAAAGAAATAGTCTCCTAGGAAGTCCCACCAACAGAGAAGTTGAAATCCATCCACACGAGGTTCCATATCATTTAGTGTGTACTGTGATGACTGACGTCAGCTCACAGGGATTGAGATCCTGCACTCACCTTCAGATCTTAGCCTAGGGTCATCATTACTTTTAATTCTTTCTTTATGAGAGATTATTAACAATGTATATTTTCATAAATGCTTTCCAGTTGATATTAACAAGCAAACATTAGACTAAGACATCAAAATAGATTGTATGTGAACATATTACCTGTCACCCGAGATGGGAGTCAAGAGTCGGGTAAAGCTCCACTGAAGCCCAGAGAGATGCTCTGCTTCCCTAGGGGACCGATTGATATATTTAAGCACACTGACATCCCCCTTTTGTTATTTGAAATAACAATCAATTATGAGATCATATTATGGAAACTGAAAATAATGTCAAAATATGTCTCTAGAAATACTAAAAGTTAAGAAGGAGATTTTACAATGGGAGACTGTGAAGAGGAAGTCACTAGGAAGCCAAGGGACCATCACATGTTAATCCCGGTGTTAGTCCAGGCATGTGGGCATAAGACAATAGGAAATGCTTGCTGGGGCAAACCAAGCATAGAAATGATTGAAATGATAAAACTGTTACTGGACAACACCATCTCCTCTATTTTAACAAATACAAGTTCAAGTTGGAACAACTCTATGCCAAAAATAATACCTAACAACTTATAAAAGTTTGCCCAGTTTTCCAGTAAACAGTGATTACTGACATAAGAAAACTGAAGTCATTATTTATTTCAAGTGTCTTTCCTGAAAATTATGATTTATATTGTTCAATTAACTCACCTGGTGTTTTTTTTAAGGGCTCATATTTTACCATGAAAGCCACACATTGACGTGATTACTCTGTGCAGAAGGAAAGAGTTTTCATTAAATTCCCGGATAATCTGCCTACATATTTACCTGCTTGCTACTGGTTGTATAATTCAGTGCACTTAGGAGTGAATAAGAGAAAATCATTGCTAAAGTTTAGCTAAGTCATACAGCTTAGTCCCTTGTTACTCAGAGTGTGGCACCTGGCACCACCAGATTCAGCATCACCTGGTGCCTGTTAGGAATGAAATTGCTTACTCCCCCTTTCCCAACTTTTCTAATTGGAATCTTAGAGGTGCACCAGACACGTGCACGTTAACAATGTCTCCATGTCATTCTCTGTGTCCTGTAGAGCTTGAGAAACGACACAATTGACTTATACATTTATTATTTGTCTTTAGACTTGATCCCATAAGAAGAACATATGGTTTCAGTTTATATCAGCGTTAAGGAAATACTTATTGGATAAATCTATTATACTACATTTGACCAGCCTCACTGGACATTTTGGCTATTTGTGGGCAATCTACAAACAATATACACTTCTTTAAAAGGCAAAAGAAGGCCAGGCATGGTGGCTCATGCCTGTAATCCTAGCACTTTGGGAGGCCAAGGTGGGCAGATTGCTCAAGGTCAGGAGTTTGAAACCAGCCTGAGTGAGATCCTATCTGTACTAAAAATAGAAAGAAATTAATTGACCAACTAAAAATATACATACAAAAAATTATCCAGGCATTGTGGGTCATGCCTGTAGTCCCAGCTACTCGGGAGGCTGAGGCAGTAGGATTGCTTGAGCCCAGGAGATTGAGGTTGCAGTGAGCTAGGCTGATGCCACGGCACTTACTCTAGCCTGGACAACAAAGTGAGACTCTGTCTCAAAAATAAAATAAAATAAAATAAAAGGCAAAAGAAAATTCAAGTCAAAATAGATTTAAATTATCCTTGATTTATTGTCATGTGATTTGTTAGCATTGTAAATACATAGTCTCTTTTCATGTGCAAAACAGATCCAACCCCTCATATAATATATAGGGTTCAGTAACTATTAAAATGTGTCTAATTTCTTAAAAACATGAACCCTATAGTTATTTTAGAAGTGTCAAACAATTTTCTTCCTTCTCTTTCTTTCTATTTTTCTTTTCTTCTCATCTATTCTTTCTGTTTCTTTTTTCCTTCTTTGTTTCTTTATTTCTTTCCTTCTTTTTCTTTCTTTCTTTCTCTTTCTTACTTTCCTACTTAACCTTGCTTAATTCTTTATTAATGGATTTAATCAACAATATTAGGCACTATCCTAGTACTTCTATGACATTCATAGTAAACTAATGCTCCAAAAGCTCTACCAAACACCAACTGCCAAGTAAGAATAAATTGTACATGTTATCATACACAAAAAAACACTACAATTAAACTTAATGCATCTATGTCTTATGTTGGAACCCCAAAACAGAGGCATGATTCTGCACATCAGTTTTCACTTGTACAAGTTTGGAAGTGTTGGCATTATGCACGACAGCAGGAACAAGCGCAGTGGATGGACTGGAGGCAGTAGTGACCTTCTCCTGTCTGTTATTGTCTCCTGCTCCAGGAAGAGTAGGCCATTTAGAAGATTGATGGATCAGCACATGTTTTCATATTTTATATTTAAGTAAAACAGGTATCTTATCCTAAGTAACCAGACAGCATGCTCTTTGAAAATGCCATGACCTTTCATTTACAAGGGAAACATCAACGAAGAGTACTGTTGTATCACGAGTGTGGCACTACATTCATGGTTAAGAAGGCAACCCATGAATTCTTATCATCAGAGATATTTAGGCCAGGCTGTCTTCCTTATACTGCTCTTCCTCCTCCTCCTCCTCCTTCCCTTTGTCCTTGTCCTCCTCATCACCATCCTCCTCCTCATCCTCCTCTTCCTCTTCTTCCTCCTTTCTCATCTCCTTATCCTCCTCTTTCTCCTTATTCTCTGTTTCTCCTAAGAGAAAATCCAGGAGATGGCTAATTACATGACTCTAAATTTGAGAGAAGGTCCACACTGGAGTTGTAGCTAGGGAAAGTATCAGCTTATTGATTGTAAGAAAAAGTATTATAATAGAGGAAATCATACCAAAAGCTTTGTATAGTCAGAAGAGGATAGCTGACCACAGATATCCTGGCTAACACTGATGCAAAGAGTGAGAGAAAATAACAAGCCCAGAAAAATTGTAACCTCAATGGATTCTTCTCCCCTGTGTTGCAATTCCCATAATCTCAGTATGCCTAGATGAAGGGAGCGTGCCTGATGGGTGACCCTTGAGCCAGCCATTGCAATAAAGTCAGCAGAACACAGAACCAAATAACCAGAGTAAGGAGTGCAGAATAAATTAAGAAGCTAGTGTTGCCTAGATCTTATTTATTTTTTTTTATTTCAGGAAATTATGGGGGGACAAACATTTTGGCTACATGTTATGACTGTGCCACACCCAAGCCATGGTTTGAGACATGTTCTTTCCCACCTACAACATGCACCGTGTCCAATAGTTGTGAGTTTACCCACTCCCGATCCCTCTTACCCCGAAAGGATGTTACTACTGTGTGAGCAACTAGTGTTGATCAGTCATTGCCAGTGATGGCGAGTCCATGTGGTGCCTGTTCTTCCCTTCTTGTGTTACCTCACTTCAGAGGATGGGCTCATCTATCCAGAAAAATATAAGTGCTAGATCACTGTTGTTTCTTGTAATTGAGTAGTATTCCATTGTATACATATGGCATATTTTATTAATCCACTCATGGATTGATGGGCACTTGGGTTGTTTCCACATCCTTGCTATAGTGAATTGTGCTGCCATAAATATTCAGGTGCAGATGTTTTTATTATAGAATGAACTTTTGTTCCTTTGGGTAAATGCCTAATAGTGCTATTGCTGAATCAAGTGGTAGTTCTACTTGTAGCTCTTTGAGGTATCTCCAAATTCTTTTCCACAGAGGTTTGCCTAGCTTTTTGTTGCAGAAAGAACTTAACAACCAAGGACCCGGCACTTCCTCTGCATAGTTCAATCAGATTATGCCTTTGCATTTTCCTATCTCCTTCATCATTATTCTTTGCCCATAAACCTGCCCCCAGACCCCAGCTTGAGGAGACAGATTTGAGGGTTGCCTCCTGTTTCCTTGCCAGCTGACCTTGCAATAAAGCCTTTTCTCTGCCCCCAAGCTGGAGCCATAGTCCTGGCTTCTATAAATGTCACACAGCCATTCCATTGATTGATGACTATTTTGGCAACACAAATGTGACTAAAGCCTGCGGAGCCCCTATGGCCCCTCAGTGGGGTTTGTCTAGAAGTTTGCATGTAGGGTTCCGGCTTCTTCACTGCAGCCCTTTGAAATCTTCCATGCAATCTTCACCTTTGAGCAAATAAGCTATTTCTGAATCAGATGTCTTTGGGGTGAGTACTCACTAATGTGCACTTGCATCTTAACTTGCCTTCAGTCTCATCAGAAGGCTTGTGGGTTAGAATCCCAGCCTCACCTAGGATTGTGAGTTTTTGTCCCACTCTAGAGGGATCTTGATTGGGTTAGAGTCCCAATCAGGTTTGAGTTATAGTCCCAAGAATAAGGGCAATACAGTTGGTCGCCAGGTTATGGACGAGACGCTCTCCGGAGAACATCTTTAGGTGGAATCTATATGTAATTCCTCCGATCCTTACGAGCAGCGCATATATGCTAATATTTATAATAATAACTATGCTACAATTATACTACAATGGCTCCGATGTGGCAATAATTACACAGTATAGTACTGTAATAATGACAATACCCCTGCAATGGAATAAGAAGTTACAGAAAAATCTGTGCTCTTTCCTTTAATTCAAACAAACAGAACATAAAAAAAGAGCTCAGGCAAAAGGTTTAGAGAAGAGGAGACATTTCCAAAAGAAATATTAAATGTTAACACTCACCTAATGTTGCTTCAGTGTCTTGCTTATTGGAAGGGGCATGTGTGAGGCAAGAAGGCAGCTGACATTCCTCGGAGGAGGACGTTGGAGACGTGCTGGAGAGGATGGAGTGGGGGCTCGAGAGTCAGGATTTCATTCTGTTCCTAGAGGAGGGGAGCTGACCGCTGAAGTCAGTTTGCACAGCCGTTAATTTTTTTTCGTCCTGAATGGCCTTGTATCAGCTGATGTTCTCCCTAATTACAGGATAAATCTTTGCTAACCGATCAAAATTAGGATCTTGCTCCTACAGCTTTGCAAATCCTCCTTCAAAGAGATGAAAGGCTTTAGCTAATTTTTTGTTTTGTCCTAAATGTGCTTGAGTCTGGATCATGTGATTCTTGGTGTTCTTGTGTTTCTGTCAGCTGCTTCTCTACCTATCAGTGAGACTCACCACTAGTGTCAAGATTCTGCTTTAACAAAGTGCTTATGCCACATTAGTTTGTTTGCATGCCTGGCAAATAGAGTTCACTAATTATTAAGTGTTATTATTGAATTATAAATTATCCTTATGAGGAGCCTGAGTCATCTCTGTCTTGGCAGTTGGTGGGGATATTTTCCCACACCAAACAGGAGTTTAATAATTCACTTTCTTCTTTTACTTCCCTCCTCAATTGCTTGTATTTCAGATTGTGACCCACTAACCTTTCTTGCTTTTCGGTGCATAAAAGCATAGTTGTGCTTTTTTGCATTGTTGCATGCATAATCTGTGTTTTGCCCATTTGCTTACTTTGAAATTCTTTTTCCATCTGTTTAGTGAGATCCTTTATTGTGGGATGCCAGAGCATTGTTTTGGTGACCCCAACTTGGAGGCTGAAACAGGCCCTTTGGGTACTCCAGTTGGCTAAAACAGGCCACATGCCTAGGGGTGCCCCAGGGTTTTCAGCATTTAGAAAAGGGATCTTCATTCATTAGCTGAACTCTTCCTTCGAGACAGGTAATTGTATTAGCTGCTGATCCTGCTTTTGTCTCGTTCTTTCTGAAGACTGAGCCAACCTCCCTACTGTCAGCATTTTTCTTGCTGCTTCTGTCCCACGACTCATTTCCAAAGACCTGCTTTTACCTTCCCTAAAGTTAAGACTTATCATTTCCCCAGCTGCCGTCCCTTGGGTTGTTGACTTCACCCTTGGGGGGACACAACTGAGCTATGTCACCACTGCCACATGGATCAGTGGCATGCATTTTGGATCTTGTGCTTGGGCTTTATCTTTGGTTTCTTAAGCAGGCTGTGTTTGCAATTTGTTTGACTTGATTGCAGTCTCAAAATCCTATTTCTCTGTCCTTCTGCCATTAGCTTCCTTTCTTTTGCCCAAACCCTTAGGTCTCTCTTTTATCTTCCACTCTTCATACTTTTGCAGCTGTGGCAGCTTCGACTTTCCAAGGTTTAGCCTCGATTGCTTTGTTAACTTTCCTTAACAAAAAGGGAGGGTGGGAATGGAACAGACTGGAACATTTGTTTACTGCAAAACTTAGGAGGATCCCAGTTTCTAGTCAGGACCTTTTTCCAATATGGGGGCAGCCATGAGCATCCTGAAAGACTCTCCGTTAGGGTGCCTTCTGAGCAACTGGGACAAATTTAAATTGGAAGCATTAAAAAAAAAGAAACCTATTTTCTATTGTAATGCAGCTTGTCCTCAATATAAATTAGGAGATCAGGGTTGGGCACAGTGGCTCATGCCTCTAATCCTAGCTCTCTGGGAGGCCGAGGAGGGCGGATTGCTCAAGGTCAGGAGTTCGAGGCCAGCCTGAGCAAGAGTGAGATCCTATCTCACTATAAATAGAAAGAAATTAATTGGCCAACTAATATATATAGAAAAAACCAGCCGGGCATGGTGGTGCATGCCTGTAGTCCCAGCTACTGGGGAGGCTGAGGCAGGAGGATTGCTTGAGCCGAGGAGATTGAGGTTGCTGTGAGCTAGGCTGGCACCAGGGCACTCACTCTAGCCTGGGCAACAAAGTGAGACTCTGTCTCAAATAAATAAATAAATAAGGAGATCAGGAAATGGGACCGGGAAATGGTTCTCTAAACTAAGATACCAGAATACATTTAGATTTGTTTTGGAATAGAGGGAAAGTGAGGGGTAGTCCCTTATGTACAAGCTTTTGTGGCCCTTTATTTGGATCCTGACACAAGGGATAGTGGCAGGTGTTGCCTAGCTCATGTAGCATGCAGGTACCAGACAGTCACATCAGATATTCTGGATGACCCTCTCCTGGCAGCCCCTCCTTGATGGCCTGCAGCATTCCCGGAACCTCCTCCATCTCCCATCTCAGAGGGGGACTCTCTTACCTCTCCTGCACGGGATTTTACCCTGCGGTCACTGGACACTCCAACCCTTACCCACCCAGCACAAGCCTATGCCCTCCACTACCGGAGGAAGGGAGCCCGACCCGCACCACCAGGGGTGGGGCCCAATGTCAGCCCCTAGAATCAAAGCTTTGCCCCTTGCAGGAGGTGGCTAACAGACACAGGGGAGCAATTAGAGTGTGTGTGGCTTTTTCTGTGACAGATGTGTCTCTATGCAAAAAAAGAGTTTGGGGCCAGGTCTGGTGGCTCACGCCTGTAATCCCAGCCCTTGTGAGGCCAAGGTGGGAGGATGGTTTGAGCTCAGGAATTCGAGAGCAGCCTGAGCAAGAGCGAGACCCCATCTCTACCAAAAAAAAAAAATAGAAAGAAATTAGCCAGACAACTAAAAAAATATATATATATAAAAAATTAGCTGGGTATGGTGGCACGTGCCTGTAGTCCCAGCTACTCGGGAGGCTGGGGCAGGAGGATCGCTTGAGCCCAGGAGTTGGAGGTTTCTGTGAGCTAGGCTGATGCCACGGCACTCTAGCTCTAGCTCAGGCAACAGAGTAAAGACTTTGTCTCAAAAAAAAAAAAAAAAAAGAAAAAAAAGAAAAGAAAAAGCATTAAGAATTTCTAGAGTTGAGACTATATAGCAAATGTGACTCAAAGACAGAGGTCCAATGGAGTTGGTTGAGCTATTGCAAGTATGTTTTGAATCATAAATATGAAGTCCTGGATTAAAAGAAAATGAAATAAAATAAAAAATGAACAGACTAAAAGAACATAGAAATATTAAGGGCTTAGAGTTTTCTGTAAGGCCATGGTATAGGCATGCATGCTTTCACCCTGGCCTACCTTCTGAGGTATAAATCAGATCATGTCTTTCTCTAATGGGATGCAACTCAATCCAAAGAGTAAACTTGACCTAGGGAGGTTTAGTCATATGCACAGTCCTCCTTGTATGATCTAATTTATTTGGATCCTCTTGTGTTCTCTACTGAAGGTGGTCTCATTGAGGTTTCCCCAATGGCAAGAATCATTTTTCTACCAAAATGAATTTGCACTTGCTCTTTCTTCTACTTCAAAATTACTTTCTCCAGGCTCACTCCCATACTTAGTATATGTTTTTTAAATGGCCACTATACCAAGGCTATTGTTCAGTGTCCTATTTAAAATTGTCCCTGCGTATAGCCCTGCTTTTTGCTTTCATAGCACAATTTATCATAATCTGAGATACTATATATTATTTGTTTACTTTTTGTCTGCATCTCCCAACTACAGTCCCTGAAGGCAGGACTTTTGTCTCTTTCATTCCTTACTGTGTGTGCAGCATCCAGAACAGTGCCCGACACCTAGTGTCTCTCAAGAAATATTTGTTGGGCAAAAGTCATTGTTGACACCACCCAAGGAGGGAACTGGAGGGTTTGTGTTCTGAGTGTCTGCCACGCGGAAATTACCTTTGGCCTGAGATGGGAAAGCCTTGGAGGCTCAGGAAATGTGCTATGACAAAGGAAACCAGGAGGAAATCAAAAGTTAGCATGCATAGGCCAACTGATCTAGCCAACATTGGGGAACACATATGTGTGAGACAAAAAATATGACAGACAAAATTAGAATTAAGCAATTTCAAAGAACCCCTTAATAAAGTGCTTCCATCAGTGCTCCTCAAACTGGGGAAAGGAAGCTATTAAGGAATGGGTATATGCAATTATGAAATATGAAACGTAGAAATGAAGAACGTACACAGAAGAATATGCTTCAAATTTATTGATTTTCGAGAAAGAATAGATTTTCATTAGTCAGGCAGTAGTGAAAACAGTTTAACAGGTTGAAATTAGAACTCTCTAATCAAAGATGAACTATAAAGGCAATTATCATGAAACACAGGGAATACAATAAATAATCATCTTTCCTAACTTTGGCCTTTTGATGATTTTGGCAAAATACGATGGCAATGTGAAGGATGGAAATAGACACGCAGAAATTGGATTTGCCAGTCAAACCTGCACAGAAAAAGAAAATAATAGATTATTTCTCAAATTTGTACTCTTGTAAATACATTTACATTTTGGCCTAATGCCAAGTACCTATGTATAGATAATTTCAGTTAGTGCAATGCAGTGCCCAAGGTAGTATGTGACACCAAGTAGACAATTAAATGCTTACTAAATAAGTGTCTCTAAAAAGAATTATCATTCAGCATCTGCAATTTGAGCTTAATTTTATTAATTTTTTTCTATCACTAACCTATTTTAATCCTCCATTTAAATGATCCTAAACAATTCATTCATATTTCACTTTCCAGCATAGTAGCTTAAATATATCCTTCCCTGATAAATTTCATCAGCTACTCCATAATGCTTAGAGGATCACGTTCAGACTCTTGGCCATGTCACTAATAGCAACAGTGAAATCAATGGAAATAAAACCCCAAATGCATAAAAAATAATTGAAATCCTATGGACTGTTTCAACTTTGAATTGTAAGGCAGTCCTCTTTTGTCTTTAAACATGTTGTTTATTTTGTAGTAAAATATTTAGATTCTCATAGAATTTGGAACGTTTAATATTATATATGCATAGGTAAAATTGACTTTCAAAAAAGGAAAATTGATAGCATTTCCATAACTTCTTGTTGGTATTATAGTAGTGGTTTCTATCATAATTGTTCATTAGAATTCCTAAGGGCAAAACTCCTCAAAATTGTTGTAGTATGAATCTTACAACGATAATACTTAAAAGCAGACTCTGATTAAATCAATCTGGATGTGGCTTTAATGTGTACATTTATCACAAGTTCCTAGATAATGCTTTTGTAGATGCTCCAAATATTACATTTTAGGAACAAAAGTTTTAAGCAAAATTCAGGGACAGATTTAGTGGCAGGGAAGCCTGCAGTCAAAACCTTTCTGAGCAAAGATTTTCATGATTTTAATAACTTCAACAATTCTATGAATTGAGTAAGTATTATTATAATGTCTATTTTGTTGATAATCAAACTGAGGTTTGGAGAGCATTAGGAACAGTTTGAGATCATCAAAATATTAGTTGTCAGGGCCAGGACACAAACACAGGTGTTCTCTTACCCAGAGCCCCAGTCTCTTAACCATAGTAGGACAGAAGTTATCATTTGGAAGCATTGATATAAATAAATGCACTTCGAGCACCTATTCCAGGCTACTTTTTAAAATTGGGGCTGCTGTTGGTTTGATACCTTCTTTTTATTTTTCTTATAATAATTGTCAGCATTGATACTTCTGGAAAGTAAAAAAATGTCACCAGACCCAGCTTACCTCTGTCATCATGTCCTGTGGTTACTAAGCAGCATTTCAATCGTCATAATAATATCGTGGCTGTTGTTGATAATACCTTTCCCGTTCATAACGTTTATCCTGCATTCACAGAAATGGATTACAGAGAATTCAGACAATGACAGTACAAGTGTTTCAAAATAATTGTCCTTAATAGCTTAGATTGGGCCAAGCGTGTTGGCTCATGCCTGCAATCCTGGCACTCTGGGAGGCCGAGGCGGGAGGATAGCTCAAGGTCAGGAGTTCGAGACCAGCCTGAGCAAGAGTGAGACCTCTGACTCTACTAAAAAAATAGAAAAATTTTAAAGAAATAAAGAAAAATTAAAATTAAAAAGCAAGCTTAGATTGTTAAAGTCCATGGGATCTTATATATCCCATGAAAAATATGATTGTTTTTCAAACTTTTAGTTAGATTTTCACTTTTTCATAAAAATATATTTAAAAGAAAGAGAAAATGATAAGCATATACCTTTTTACTGTTTGTTGACAGTTACGTGGTTTTATATAATATGTATGGGACTACTGATTACAGGCAACCACTCCAAATGGAGTTTAATGTTCTTTGTAATAAATATCACATCCAAGGGCTACTTTGCCTACCCTTTAATTTTTTATGTTGAGGATAAATTTAGTAGTTCCAACTTAGGTGGAGTTTCTCCATCTCACTCTTAGATTGAGCTCGTTGTGTCTCAAAATTCCTACAGTGTTTTACATTCCCTTCTGTTAATCATTTCCGTAATCCCTACTTTTGTATCTTTTTATTTGTTGTCATTTTTATCCATACACTTACTATATTGGTAAGGAGAGATTCTGAGACTCAATCAAATTGATAGGATGGGTAAAGCCAACATGAGATGTCAAGAATAGATATGCAAGGCAAATATTAGGGAAGTGAAAATTTCTATGTTATTTGGCATAGTAGGGTTAATATAATGACTTTATCACCCTCAAAAAATCAGAAGGTGGAAACTTACCATCTTATATGCATCATTAACAACCTCTAGGCTCCATTAGGCATGTGGTATAATTAGTATAATTAGAATTTCAACTATTGTTTAGGTCAATGCAATTATTTACCAGACAAAGGTACTTAAGTTCTCAGAGACTAATAGCTTCTTCAGGGTGGCATTTGGAGTTTACATCTAAATGCTCTAAACAGGTAAGACATTTGGGACTTTTGCCAGTGTATAATAAATGAATGAAATCAATGCCCACGTTAGCCTTCACGATATGGAGGTATTTCATAAACCAATATTGATTCTTCCTGGAGAATAAATATTCAGAGGAGAAAACTTGTTTTGACTGCACAACATTATCAGGGGAAGACTTGCCTCGTGTTTTCTGCGCCCATATTTTTTCTGTGAAAAATAAAGAAAAAATGTTAAAAATGTAATATATATGCCTTTTCAATAAAAAAGCTAATGCATAAAATTTAAAAAAATGTAATATATATTTGATTTTCAAGTTTTTTAGTAAATAAAATCATCTTACCTCCTTGTGATCAGCTCCCTTGGGGAAAAAAAGAAAGAAAGAAATAGTTAATACCAAATTTCATAATTCAAAACTGAGTGTAAAAATGCACTTGGCCACAATTATGACTAAACTGAATTGATGCAATGTCTTGGCAAGATGATAAACTAAACTAGCTATTTTTGCTTCATGACATCGTTAAAATGAGTGAAGGGTAGATTTTATCTATTAAATGTAATTAATTTGCTCTATTCAAATATCAATTCTCTTTGGTTTATATCATTTTTTTGTGAGACAAGAAAAGTCTATCACCATGAATAAGGGAATGATAATTGAAAAGTTAAACTCTGATTGTTTTAATATGGATATATTTAAAGTAGCACAAAAGCTACTCATATTCAAAATGTTGATTTGCTGATAGAGACCAGAATTATACATTTCTCTGTTCTTCTTAGAATGCTATTTTTCCTCTTCTATTCTTTAATAACAAAATAATGTGATAATCTGTTACCTCGTAACTAGTTTGTTCTTAAAAGATCCCTTGGAATTTAGTAGATAGGTTGAAATATTATTATTTGTAACAAATTTCCCAATAACTTTATATAAGCAGAGGAGGAGAGGAGTAAGAGGAGCAGGAGACAGAAGAAAGAGTTCCAGAGAGACCAATTGCTTTACCTAGTGACACACAGTAGGAAATAACAATATATTCTGAACATTTATGGCATTTAAAAGATCTTGCATTTTGTTTTATGCTTAAAAAGAAGCAGATTAATTTTTAGATGGGCTGAAATAATTGTATGCTAATTTGAATAGCTACGTTTTACAAAATATGACTTTTAAATTCCTTTTTGCTCCTAACAGGCAATGAACCAGTACCAGGCACACACACAAAAAATTCCTTTTTCCTTCCTGTGATATTTGGTTCCATTTAAACGTACCTTGTTCTTCCCTCAGATCCGTAACTGCAGATTGTCTAGAGCTTTTTATATTTAAAGATATATTTTACATATCTTCCCAAGCAAACAAAAGAAAGAAAAAAAAGAAAAGAAAAAAGAAAAAAAATGATAAAGACATATTACCAGCTCTCAGTCCCTCTTATTGATGGAATTCTTTTAGTTTTTCTTAGTTTCGTATTTAACAAATTGTACTTGAATGTCTATGGATGCATATTGAATTTTTATTTGAAGTCCTTAATGAACTTACATAGGTTAACATACGAGAATTGTCCACATAAAATATTAAATCTATAAATCCATATTCAGGTAAATGCAAATATAGGGTAGAACACAGGGAATAAGAGAGACTCTTAGGATAGTTACTGAGAACATACTCTTCAACATTTCCTCTTATACTTACAGTCATGGAAAGCATGAGAGCCAGGATGAAGGCAAAGAAAAACAACCTCATATTTGGCTGAGTCCTGGGAAAGCAGATGTGAAAAATTAGTAACACATCCCCTCCTGTATTCACTCATCAAAGCTTTATTGATCACACTATGTTGCAAAGCCTTGAGAGACATACTAGAAATACAAAGACAGTTTGAAACCCATTGCCTGAAATAATGGAACTTAGTCACTAGTTGGGGACATTGATGAGTAAAGATGAGTGCTCTTGTAGGGAAATACTAAAATACTAGAGAAACACACAAATGGACATCTCAAACACATCAAGAGAATGGGAGTATGAAGGTGAAGAAGAAAGTAAAGCTTGAGTTGGATTATAAGAAATGCATAAGGAGAAGAGCTGAGAGACTATCAGGAAATGAAAAAGAGAGAGAGGATACCATGTCAACATGGAAACAGTTCAGCATTTAGGGAGGACAAAACTGGAGACAAGCTGATCCCTCAGGTAGTTGTGACCTTACAGGGCCATAGATAATGACATCAGGAATGGTATTGAAGGCACAGTCCAAAGAGATGTTTAGAAGTTAGAATGGCAAGCAATAGGGACTGGCTTTATATTAATAATAAAGTCAGTGAAATGAGCCAGGTTTGTGTTTTGATAATTGCATAGATGATTCAAATCCTGGGATTTGAAAAAAAAATATAGTGAGTGGGTAGGAAAAAATAAATTGTAAAGAAGTCAAGGGAAAATAATTGTAGCTATTTTGAGAAATTGCATTGGTGAAAAAGATTTAACACTTCACATATCTTATTCAACAAAATTAACCTAATCAAGTCTTTGGTATATTTTATTATTCTGTATGTGCAAGTAAACTCAATTTTGTTGATGTTGAATAAGAAGTAAAGCAGATTGTTTATTTCTAAATTATGAATATCTACCTAAAACATTTTCCCTGGAAAATAGGATTGCTACAAGACTTATATATATATGATGTATTTATCTGTTCATTGCGAATTGTAGGATAATTCCTTAATAGGTAATGGCTTTTTATTTTTCTGATCATTTTACCTATCATTTATGATAGAACATTGCAGTATATTTTTATCTAATTATGAAAAATCCTGTACTTCTTGTAAATAACTCTAAATCTGTCACACTTAAAGCAGAACTCATGATTTATGGCAATTATCTTGTTTCTTGTATGTTGATTTTTCCCTCACTGATTTAAAACTCTTTTTAAATCTAGTATTAGATAAATAATGAAAACTATATATTTCTTAAAGTTTTTCTAACATATAATAGATAAATCTGTTAGTCATATTTTGAAACAGAAAGAGTAAAAATTTTATGATTTTTTATATCTGTAAATTTCATTGAAAATACCAGACCACAAGAAGTTTAAAAGAAAGTACTAACATATACATAAATACACAGATACACATATAAATATATGTAGACATATAAATATATGTTTACTGGTTTTAAGGAAATATTTAGCCAAGAACAGAATGACAAAACTTGACAATGATAAAACTTTTATTTCTGTCCCATCACAAGGGAAATGAAAATGAGCATATAAATTAGTCTACTTTTTATACAGTGTTAACTTTGTAGAATAGCAAAACTGTTTTAAATAAAAAAGGTCAGTTAAAATGACATGGAAAAGCATTACTGATAGAAACAAGTAACTTTAAAATAGTTACTTAAATCTTCGAAACACGACATACTTTTGCAAAAAAAGAACTTACGCTATTTTTTATAAAATTTGACCTTCAAATTTCTTAAACGTAAAAGTAATAAGAAAGCACTCAACAGATTATCTAGATAAGAAAATGAAAAAAAGGTTTATAGGGAGTTCCACCATCAGAGAATGTGAAATAATCTCCTCCATATGACACAACATTTACTTTGTACGATTGCAGATGTCAACTCATAGGAACTGAGATCCTGAACTCACTTTCTGATCTTAACATATAGTCATCATTTCTTTAAATTTTTTCCTTATGAGCAATTATCGATGGATAATACACATTTTCAAAAAGGGAGTTCAATTTGTGTTAGCAAGCAAAAATTAGACTAAGACATCCTAATAGATTGTATGTGAACATATACCTGTCACCTGAGATGGGAGTCAAGAGTCGGTAAAGCTCAACTGAAGCCCGAGAGATGCTCTGCTTCCCCAGTGGGTTGATTGATGTATTTAAAGCACACTGACATCCTCCATTTGTTTTTTGAAATAACAATCAATTGTGAGATCACATTATGGAAACTGAAAATAATGCCAAAATATGTCTCTACAAATACTAAAAATAAACTTAAGAAGGAGATTTTACAATGGAAGACTGTGAAGAGAAACTAACCAGGAAACCAAGGGACCATAACATGTTAATTCCAGTGTTAGTCTAGGCATGTGGGAATAAGACAACAGGAAAAGCTTGCTGGAGCAAACCAAGCATAGAAATGATTGAAATGTTACTGGATCACATCATCTACTCTATTTCAACAAATACCTGTCCAAGGTGGAACAACTCTATGTCAAAATTAATACTGTGTTATCAAAATTTTACCAGTTCTCTAATACATTGTGATAATGGGCACAATCAGAGTCAATTATTTATTACTAATGATTTTCCCACAAATAACTATTTATGTGGTATGTTTACTTTGCTCGATTAACTTTAGAAAATTTTAAGTCATAAATTGGATATAAACACTTGCCAAAATTCAGTAATCTTTTGGATATTATATAATAAAATAATTTTTCAGTTTAAGTCAGATGATCCTTGGAGGGTCTTACCTAGTAAGTGAACACTGGTGATTACCAATTCAATTTACTTTCGTGGAGTATTGAGTAGCTCATATTTCACAACGAAAGCCATTTGTTGACATGATTACATTAGAACCAAAAGAAAAAAAATGTTTTCACTAAATTCCCAATCAGTTTTGTATAAAAAATGTCAGCTGCTGCTGGCTGCTGGTTGTATAATTCAGTGTAGTCAGAACTGAACATGAAAAACTCATCTGTAAAATTTAGTTAGGTCATGGAGGCCTCGTCCATTGTAGCTCAGTGTGGCACCTGGGACCACTAGAATCAGCATAACCTGGAGCCTGTTAGGAAGGCAGATTGTTAGTCCCTCTTTTCCCAACTTGCCTAATCAGAATCTACAGGGTGCATCAAGAATCTGTGTTTTAGTAGTATCTCCAGGTGATTCTTCCTGTATTATAAAGTTTCAGAAATCACATAATAGACTTGTACAGGCATTATTTGTCTTTAAATGTGATAGCATAAATAGAAGATATGGTTTAAGTGTTTTAAGGAAATAATTATTAGATAAATCTTGTTTGTTATATTTAACTAGCCCTCCCATTGAAAATTATGGTTATTGTCTGGGTAATATACAAAATAATATACATTTATTAGGATGAATAAATAATTCAAGTCAAAGTAGATTTAAATTATTTTTCTTTCATTTTCATGTGATTTCCAAGCAGGGAAATAGGCAGTCTCTTCCCATATGCAAACAAATCCAATCTCTCATACATTCTCAATGGAAAAGAGATATATAGGGTTTAGTAACTATTGATATATGTCTTATTTTTAACAATAAATGCTGCTTCAGGTACTTTAGAAGTGTCAAATGATTTCCTTCTTTTCTTCTTACCTTCTTCTCTTTGCCCTTTATTCTCTTCCCTCTTTCTTCACTAATCCATTTAACTAACAATATTGGGGATTGTTCTAATAGATGTATGATACTCGTGACCTAGTGAACAAAAAGCTAATGAATAGTACCTAGTCATTGACAAACAACAGACTAGCAGGTAAGCAAAATTTGCATGTTAATTTACACATTTAAAAACCACAAATATATTGCCCCTGCCACCCCTCCCCCAGCCCCACTGTGCCAGAGAATAAAAGGAAAAATTTAAAAAAAGAAAAATATCATTTATATTGCTCTAATTAATATTTTTACATAATTTGTACTCTATTGACAGTAATGAACTAATGGATTAAAAATTTAATTGTATTCAAAGAGTACAAAATTTGAATATATTTTCAGTAAAAATTAGAGTAAATGTAAAATTAAAATTATTTTACATATATTTTTCCAAAAAGTGATTTTTCTTTTAAAATATTCAAAATGATCTGTTAAAATTAAAAGTCAAAATACAAACTCTAATTAATGCTTATGAAAATTTTTAGTCAAAATTTAAAGTTAAATTTTTGTCTAAAGTTAAATTTTTAGATTCACTTTTTGAAAATGTAAATCTTATTGGATATTTTCACAAAAATAAAGCTAGTCACAAATCTAAAAAAAAAAACACAAATAAATCTAACTCATCTAGATCTTGTGTTAGAACAACAAAATATAGACATTATTCCATCCATCAATTTCTGCTTCCACAAGTCTAGAAGTGTGAGGATGATGTATGACAATGGACACAAGCGTAGCTGGCTGAACACACAAGAGTGACCTTCTTGTGTTAGTTATGGTCTCAAACTCCGTGAACAGTAGCCCACTGTAGAAGACTAACAGACCAGAACATGTCTGCATATTTTATAATTAAGTAAAACAGAAACCGTACCCTCTATAATCAAACAGCATGCTCTTTGAAAATGCCATGGCCTTTTAGCAACAGAGGGAAACATCAACAAGGAGCTACTGCTGTATCCCCGGTGTGGCATTAAACTGATGGCTTAAGGATGCAACCTTTGAATGTGTATTTACAGTGACTTTATGCTTCACTTTCTATTCCTTCTCGTCTTCCTCCTCCTCATCCTTTTTGTTTTCCATTTTTCCTATGATGAAAGGCATAAAACATTCCATCACAATATTCTATGATGTTTATTTAACTAAGTCATGTCATAGTTCTCTTTGAATTATTAAAATGAAAAATACCATAACTATAAAATAAAGAGCATGTCACTGCAACTGGATAAGGTAACCTGTGTGCTCTGGAAATACACAGTGACAAGCATTGTTCCTGTCCGTAAAGGGCTTGGTATGTCATCTGCGAAACAAATTTGAAGGCTACTACAGATAGATAAATCCAAGAAAGAGTTAATTACAGGAGAGGGCTAAGGAAATTACATTTAGGGGAATAAGGTCTACACTGGAGCTACAGAATTTGGGCTTATCAGCTTACTGATTATAATCAAATCTCTCAAAGTAAAAGAAATCATACTGGAAAGATGTATAGAGTCAGAAAAGAAGAAGGCAGAGGACATATCCTCTATAACACTTATATAAAATGTGAGGGTAAATAAAAAAGCCCATGAAAATCTGTGAAAAGCAAAAGAATAACAGAAGAGAGGAGTATTTTCAAGCAATTTGTATATCATTGAAGCCAAAGGGATAAAATTTCAAACAGGAAATCTTAATTATTGTGAAGGAATACTACAGTGTTCTTGGGGATTGATGAATTTCTTTAAACTACCATCTTCTTACCTAGAAGGTATTATATTATAATTATGGTTGGGACTGCATTAAATGAGAGTGTATATAAATCACACTGCAAATAGAATTGTTCAAATGTAAACATTCGGTATTATCATTATTTTTTCCCCACCATAATCTCATTGGCAAGGTAATCTTAAAATGTAAAAGTTCTCTAAGAACTAAGGAGGCAATGCAAAACAAGGAATACTGAGGGAATATCTTTGTAAAATATGAGGGTCATCTCAACCTTTGAGAGTTTAGGGAGAGAGTTAGAAATTTGGTCAGACATGGATGAATTTGTTAGAATGAGATTGGGAAGTTTAAGGTAGTTATGTATAATAGACTCAAAAAAAATTTTTTTTCAAAAAATGGATACATACTTTTCTGGAATTGACTATTGAATGAGATAAGTTGGATGCTTCAGAAAACTAATGATATATTTGGACAGTTTATTGGAGGGAAAGGGTAAGAGGAACAAATACAAGGAAAAGTTTGGTTTTTTTTAGCAATTTTGTAATATATATTTAAATAATATAAAATGTCATTTTCTCTGTAGATTTAAATTTTCTTTGTAGAGAAGTAGTGTAAGAAACTTTAAGAATTTTAGGATTAAGATTTTAGCAAATAGCATTACTCAAAGCTAAAGGTTCACTGGAATTGTTTGAGTTAATTCAACACGTACGTGTTCAATGATAGATATGAACTCGTGGCTTAGAAGAAAATGAAATAAAGGATATATATAGTAGAGGATATAGAAATATTAAGGGACTATAGGTTTATGTAAGGACATCATACAGAAATGTGTGCTCTAATCCTTGCCTCTCTTCCAAACTATGCAACAGACCATGACTTTCTCCATTGGCATCTGTCTGAATGCAAAGGTTAAGCCTGACCTACAGAGCTTTTACCATCTGCCCACGCCTTTTTCTGTGACCTACTTTATTTCTATCCACTTCTTGCCTTCTATAACCAAGCTGGTCTCCTTGAGGTTTCCCCAAATACCACAATGGATTTGCACTTGCCATTTCCTCTGCTAGAAAATTTTTCTCCATGCTCACTCCCATAATTTCATATCTTTTCTCAAGTATCACTATGCCAGAGAGGCTGTTCTTGACTGTCTTATTTAAAATTGCTTCTCTGCTCTAGCCCTTCCTTTGCTTCCATAGCTCACTTATCATTGTCTGAGATACTATGCGTTTACTTTTTGTCTGCATCTCCCAACTACAGCGTGAACTCTCGGAAGGCAGGGCCTTTGTATCTCTTATTCCTTGCTGTGTGTGCTGAATCTGGAACAGTGCCTGGCAGCTAGTGTCCTTCAAGAAATATGTGTTGAGTGAAAGTCACTGTTGACACCACTCATGGAGGGCCTTTGAGGGATTGTGTTCTGAGTGTCTGCCACTGCTGGGGAGGGACATGGGTGTTATATTCTGGCCTGTGGGGACAGATATGGGAAATGTGAGGACCCTGGAGGCTTAGGAAATGCGCTGTAGCAAAGGAAAGCAGGAGCAAATCAGGTGTTAACATAAATAGGCCAAATGATCTGGCTGAGGTTAGGAATCCTATATTTGTTAAACATAAAATATGACATTGAATTAGAATTAATTACTACAAAGGGCTTTTCATATTAAGTGCTTCAGAAATTGCTACTCAAACTGGGAAAAGGGAGCGATTAAATGGATGGTTAAGTCAATGTAGTCTGTAAATATGAGATGTAGAAATAAAGGGCATCCATGTAAGATTGTGCTAGAAATGTATTGCTTTTCGAAAGAGAACAGATTTCTAGTACTTAGAATAAACAGTGAAAATAACTTAACATTTTGAAATTGCAACTCTGTAATTACACATAAATTAGGAAGGCAAGTATCATGAAATATGGAGAATACACTATATCATCTTTCTTTTATTTCATATTGCCTTTTTGATCATTCTGCCAAAATGTGAAGGCAATGTGAGGGATGAGAATACATGTGCAGAAATTGGATTTGCCAATCAAACCTGTACAGACACAGAAAATAACAGATGATCCCTAAAATGTATACTCCTGTAAAAACATTTACATTTCCACTGCATGCAGACTAGCTATTTATAGATAATTTTAGTTAATACAGTGCAGTGCCCAAAATAGTGTCTGACATGATTGAAGACTTATTCAATGAATATTTGAATAAATAAAAATTATCATCCAGCTTCTGCATTTTATTACACAAAATAACATTTATCTTTACACATCTTTGAGAATTGTTTACTCCCACTGGCAAATGTTTATGAAATAATGGTATCATTCTTATTTTCTCTAGTAGTTTAGTAGGCATTGGAAGATACTATTACTATTTTATACAATTAGATTGGGTTGATCTAATTATAATCTATACTTATTTATCAACTTATATTTTAGCAAATATCCTTGGGCAACTTAAGCCCAATTTAAAAAAAATTATTTTTAAAACTAAAGCTTCTATTTTTTTCATCCCTTCTACATAAAACTAAATCTTTAAAAGTCAAATTAGTACTATTCTTTTGCCTCAGGATTGCTTCATAATAGCCCTACAAATTTTGCTGGTTTCTGTCTTAAAAAACCATCCTGTCATTTCTAATTATCCTAGAAGACTTTGTTCAGGAGAATATCTAGTGACCTGGCTTTAATTTTTATGTTTCCACAGAATCCTGTTCATAGCACTTTTTTGGAACTATGGTTTCTATGGGCATTGTTTATATCTCATTTTTGTATCTATAACATTTCCTACGTTGCATGGCTCATAATGAGTACTCAATGTTAAGTGTGGAATGAAAGAATGAAGAAATGCTTCATGGGAAATACTTTTATTATGTAAGGTATGAGTGTAACCTCAAGAAATCATCTAAAAAGTGTAAATTTGATCAAACTCAAATTTGACCAAAGTCAAATTTTATTTAGGTAATTAAGTCTTTATATTTCAGATAACTGACTCATTCTTTTCTCAGGCTCTGCTATGGTGGAAATAATTACAGCTCTTCCAAAACAGTTGGCATCAACTATGGATCGAAATATTTCATTTTCCTTCAAGTTACTTTTCTCTTGTCCACAGATAGAACATATTGCAAGAAAGCGTGGCAGATCTTTCAGCCATATTGGGATTAGCCCATTAATGAAATGAGATGGGGGCATGGGTCCTTGTTTCGGAATTCATGTTGTCACTGTTCACAAGGCCATGTCGACATGACAGCCACAGGGATGAGATTACTACTGTTAAACACATTTTATGGGAGTCCACTGTTTTGCATTGATCTCCAGCACTAGACCCCAACAGACCAGACCAAATCAAAAAGAGGTCACTCGTGCTAAGTGTCACAAAATCAAATCGAAATTTAAGAAAGCAGGTAGAGGCCCAAACACACCCGGGATGTGATTTAGTTAAACCAAGATAATAAAGTCAGAAACAAATAAGGAATTTGAGTATATACGCAAAAGTGTGATAATAATTATTACCATGAAATTCAAACAGGGAAAAAAGAAACACATAGACATAAGTAGTTTAAAGGGCATTGACAAATTGATAGGTCATCGGAAGATTCTAGGTGCTGGTGGGATCATATTTTCTATTTGGGGTATTAAAGGAGACTTATGGTATATAAGAGTTGAAAGGATGATATTAAGATTTGTGAAGTGATGAAATTACTGATATGACACAATGTGGGTATTTGTTACTCCCTATTTCTGGTCTTCTGATTAGCAGGGATCATGCCCTCTTCATCTTTGTATCATTGTGTGAACTTTTGCATCATCTGGGGCTATTTTTGCCCCTCAGGGAACATTTGAATTTTTTTAAGACAGTTTGGGTTCCAATGGCTGGCTGGCTGATGCTAATGGCATCTTGTAGGTAGAAGCCAGACATGCTGCTAAACATCCTACAATGAACAGGACAGCCCCCTTAATAAGGAATTTCTCTTTTCACAATGTCAGCTGCCCCGGTACAGAAACCCTGGTCTAGTATGTAGTATGTGCTCCAGAAATGCATCCCGAACTTGAGTGAAATTTTATGATTATATTTAAAATAAGAGAATTAGGATCTAATGAATACGTCCTATGAACCAGGGTCATGGGCTTTATGATTTCCCGATGTCCGCTTAGAGATCATTTTCTTATTTCATGATTGCTGGTTACTTTTATTAATTAATTTTGTAGCTATATTTCACATAAGATGCCATTTTATTATATTCAAATAATCTCTCTGAAGGAATTAAAATACTTTGTGCTATGCTATCTATCCCACTTGGTTCACTAATATTTATATTACTTATAAATTTGAATTATTATATAAATCCACACATTTACTTTTTCTTATTATTTATTTTTATCTATTTCTTTTTTTCTTCCCCCTCTTATATTTTGGTGAAGTTATTAAACAGTGCCTGAAATATTAGTCAGGAGGCAAAGGTTTCTAGTACCAGCTCTATCTCTAAATAGCCGTAGAATCCTGAGCAAATAATGCAACTTCCAGGCACAAACTTTCATCTTCTCTAAAATGTCTTCAGAACATTACATGGATAATATCTAGGGTTTCTTCCAGTTCTTATTACTCAAACATTTGTTGGCCCTTTAATTTTACTCTTTATCCTGCTTTTCATCTGCTCACTTTCTTCAAGGCACTATTTATGTGGCTTTAGCTATTACCCACCTTTATGCTTCACTCAAATTTCATGCTTGCATATCTCAGATCTGTTACCTGAAATGGAAAAGAGCTTTGGCTGAACAAATTCTGTTAGTGACATATAGTCCTAGAACATTTTGCATGGATTATGTCTTGTTCCTCATTTAGGGCTGTCTTATAATAAAATTTCAATGGGTGCAATTCTCCTTTGACTCTTTGAAAATGGCGACTCTTGAAGTGCTCATTGTGAAAGCCTGGGCTGCCCCACATGGCACTTTGCTCCTTACTTGTCATTGTGTTCTAATGCGTACCTGGCTCCTAGAACCTGGTTTTATCTTAAATCTCTGGCTTTTCCATTTTTCCTTGGACAAACCTCTTACTGTAGTGTATTGTCAGTGCTTTCCTTCATCATAGCTTTGCCTACTTTTCTGGCCCAATCCGGTCTCTAAGTATACTGATGTGATTAAAGATTGGTGAGAGTCGCAAGGAAATGCTATCTTTATTGCACAATATGTAAAGCATTTTGCTGAGAAAATAAAAAGGATCTCTCAAATAAGCCAGGAATGCTTATATTTTTATTCATTTTCTTAGAAATCATACTTTTTGCCTGTGGCTTTGGCAACCCAAAGCTAACACACAAAGGCACACTGAGTACCCAGGGCCTTTCCTACTTGGACTTAGGACATTAGAGTTATTTCATCACTTATTTTCCTGGCTTCCTCCTGGCTCGGCATGAACATAGTCTTTGAATATCAGCTGTGTAGACATCGATTTGAGTTTTCTGAGTAACATAAAACATGTATGACAATCAGGAGTATTCCCCTCATTCACAGATGTAGCATGACATAAATGCAATGTATGTTATGAAGAAAAATCATTGCTTAGGCCTATACTCTGCTCATTTATTTTAGAAGGACAGCTATCTGTGCTTAAGTCCTGAATACATCTGTTACAGGCAATGAATAGAAGAGAATATTGTAAGAATGAATAGCATCCGACACAATCATCCAAATACTTTCATCAACATCAGCCAATAAAGAGGCAAAGCAATTTGGAGACTGCTTTTGTAAATAGGCACAAAGGAAGTACTTTGAAGCCTACCTCAGGCTCTGGTGTGGTACTTTGGCCAAGTCCCATCTCCTCTTTGAGCTTCCTTTGTTTTGTTTTACCTCTATTTTCTGTACTTCCATGAACTTTAACAATTTACTGAAAACAACAACAACAACAACAAAAAAAACAAAACAGGAACTCAAGCCTGGATGGTCCCATTTTAATAAATCTGTACCTGTATTATTTGTTCTCTGATGTAGTCAATATGCAAATGTTGCTACCCATCCTAAAACCCTTCAATAGACCCCCATCTACTGAATAAAATTCACGTTCCTTAGGAGCACAGAATGATTTCTCCTTCATAGTAGGAACCTTTTCTCTTTCTCTGTTCTCATCTCTGTCTACTCCCTTCCTTGCACTTCATGGTCCAGATTCGCTAGTTGATTTAGTCGTAGTTAATGGTTTCTCATAGCCAAGACTCCAGTCTTCCTCTACGTCTAGCCTAGAATTCTAGGCTAGCCTCTTCCTCAGATCAACCCTTTCTTCATCTGGCTTTAAGATTCTGCTCAGGGCTCATGGTCTCATGGAGACACTCTTTTCTTTTATCCATCACCTAAAATGAACTAGATATTCCCCTTCTGGCTATTGAATCTTATTACAGCTTTATTGAAATATTTATTACATTTCATAGCCAGTAGGCTTTCGTATCTGTTTTCCCATGAAGGCTTTCATCCTCTTGTGGACAAGAAGGGTGACTTTTATTTATTGTTGCATTCTGAGCAGCTAAAGAAATGCCTGCAAACATAAATATTTAATATGAAATGTATTTTCCTCTTTTCTTTAAACAACCTTTACATCCACCTATTTTTAGCATTCTGCATATGAGGCTGTCCCTTAAATCTATTCATCATCCAGAAATTCTCTTCTTTCCTTTTTTTTTTTTTTTTTGTTGTTTTTGAGACAGAGTCTCATTCTTTTTTTTTTTTTATTTCAGCATATTATGGGGGTACAAATGTTTAGGTTACGTATATTGCCCTACCCCACCTGAGTCAGAGCTTCAAACATGTCCATCCCCCAGATGGTGAGCACTGCACCCATTAGGTGTGTATGTACCCATCCCCTCCTCCCCTCCCATCTGCCTGACACCCAGTGAATGTTATTACTATATGTGCACTTAAGTGTTGATTAGTTAATACCAATTTGATGATGGGTACATGTGGTGCTTGTTTTTCCATTCTTGGGATACTTCACTTAGTAGAATGGGATCCAGAGTGGATTAATAAAATGTAGTATATGTATACCATGGAGTTCTACTCAGCCACAGACTCTCATTCTGTTGCCCCGGGTAGCCCTGTGTAGAGTGCAGTGCTGTCATCATAGCTCACTGCAAAATCAAATTCCTGGGCTCAAACGATCCTCCTGCCTCAGCCTCCCAAGTAGCTGAGATTACAGGTGTGCACCACCACACCTGGCTAATTTTTTCTAATTTAGTAGAGACAGGGTCTCGCTCTTGCTCAGGCTGGTCTCTAACTCCTGAGCTCAAGCCATCCTCCTACCTTGGCCTACCAGAGTGCTAGGACTACAGATGTGAGCCACTGTACCTTGTCCAGAAATTCTCTTCTTCCTTATGCTAACATTCCCACCTGATGTAAAGCTCTGATCTTGTGCTTCTTCAGATTGGCTTGGTCTGTAGGTCCCATCATCTGGCCCAGTCTTTGCCTGTTTTGGTTATCTCTAGTCATTCAAGCCCTTTTGGTAACCTAGTGTATTACTCAACTACTTTTCAGCTCAACTAATACCTCATGGTTTGTCATTTTAACACAAACACAATCAACCCTAACCCTATCCAGACAATTCCTTTGACATATTGATATTACCACTGTGACCATCTTGCCACACATCTACTTGGTTCAAGAAAACCATCTGATATCTAACCTAACATACGTTGGAATTATGGCTTGTGAATTTTTTATTAATTTTTATTTCACATTAATCAAAAATTTCTGCTCCTTTTAAATTATATATATTTTAAGGTGTGCAACAGATTTCTAAATTTAATTTCAAAATATTAAGGGATCATAAATGCTTTTGTCACATGGATCCCTTGTATCATGCTTACGTTGGGGCTTTCAGTGTGCCCATCACCAGAATAGTGTTCATTGTAGCCGATAGGTAAGTTTTTGACCCTTCACCCTCTCCCACTCTCCCCGCTTCTTGATTTCCAATGACCTTACATGTCTTTGTGTCGCTGTGTGCCCATCGTTTAGCTCTCAGTTATTAGTGAGTGCACGTGGTGCTTGTTTTTCCATTCCTGAGATGCCTCCCTTCCCCTGTGTATAAAATTAGTTTAAACTGAATGGTTTATTTTTGCCAAATCAAGGAGCCCTGGGAGTTTGTCTCACACGACTAAGCTATCATCATGGACTTGTCACCTTGTCATTTTCTCCATTTCACCATAAAGTGCTGCAAACGCTCAGGTTTGCATGAAATTGTGGCCTTTTTGTGAATGTGTGTGTGCCCTGGTGCTCACACAGAATGCCTCCACAGCTGGGATCTTAAGGCCCACTAGGCCCTAATGAGATCTAATTGTGTCCACCTTAACTTGGGCACTGGGCCAGGGAGTCACCATCCTTCAGTAATTGTCTGGTTCTTGGACAATTGCATTTCCTGGACAGGATTCCTTTATCAACTGGTGAATTGCTCCCTTGTTACAATGTTCCCCAGAATTTCTGGGGACAGATAATGGGCAGAAATCATTTTCTAATTATGTGGACTTCTCAGAATTGAAACTCTCTATTGATTTTATTTCAAACCACAAAATTAGCATGTCAGTAAGCACAGTATATAAACAGCCGCAAAAGCAGAAAGACCATCATCCACTCAGCAACTCCTTCGCTTCTTGTCCTCCATCTTGAAGAAAAGGTAAGAATTTCAGATGTGAATTCATAGTATCTTCTCCTAAGCCTTTATTTCAAAGTAGTTGGAGCTATAGAAAGAATATAATTACTCAAAATACCATCTTTGAAATATAGGTATTTAAGTTAGACTGAAAATATTTTCAACAGTTAGGTTAAAAAAATAGAAGTGCCTAGAAGGAATTTTCTTTTTGGTAAAAATTATAAAGACTTTGTGAGTCTAAGAAATGTAATAACTAATTATTTTATATATATATATTTAGTACAAGTCTAGTTAATATTAAGAGGAGATTCATTTTTTGAATTAAATAAGTCTTCCAATTTGATTTACTGTAACGTAACGTAGCCATGAAAACAAATATATTTAAATTATACTATGGAAGATAAATAGTTATTGGGAAAGTTTTATCAAACAGGTAGTTTATAGAGATACCATACTGAGTTAAGAAAGAAGTGGTTTAAGGACATGCAGTACTTTAAAAGTTTATAAATAATGTTTTTAGAAGAAGAGTGTACTCATCAAACTTGTCTAGAACCTCCAACTTTCCCAATTATCAGCTAGTTGGTAATATTTCAAAACGATATTATAATGGAGACATGGAAATATAGAATTAAGTTAAAAAGAAAGTGTTCCACTTTGTAAAAAATTCTAAATGAAGCACAGATGACTTAGAAACAAAAAACAAAAACAGATGATTTGAAAGGAAAAGTAGTTAGAGCATATCAGTCAATAATGACATCCTGGCTTAAAACTTGGTATATAAAATGCTAATTATAAAATATAGAAAATGCCATGGGATCCTCCCTACATGTAATGATCTATAACAGAGTGCCACATCTTTTTTTTTTTTTGAACCCTGACAATAAAAATTTACATGGAAACTCATGGAAGTCTTAGCTTAAGTAAAATTCATAAAGAATTATATAACATCCATGAGAAAAATCTGGAAAAAATATTTATTTTCCCTAATAGTGAAAATTATTTTCAGCTTTCAGATATTAGACATTTTTCAGATAAGAGAGACTTTTTTATGAAATGTTTTTTGAACTAAATGTTTTCTGAACTGAAACTTAGTTTAAATTTTGAGAATGTAGATTAAGCATCAAGTGATAGGATGGGCAAACATTTTTAAAATAAATTATAGAAAATGCAATGAAATCTAACAAGAAGGCAATAAATGATACATTTTGGTCAAAAGTATTAACACATATTTTACAAGAGGTAGCCCAGGAATGGGGATTGGGCAAGAGAACCAGACCCTTGGTAAATCATCAAGAGATCGGTACACATATTTTAAAAGTGAGAAAAGAACAAGTATAGTGTGTGATCTTTAAAGTCATACAGCCTTAAGAGGAGACATTATTAGCTGTGTGGGGATGAAGACTGCATGGCGGGTGTAAATGGATAAGAAACAAACCTATCAGTCCAAGAATGCATCTGGAGGGCGGAACAAAATAAAGAAAATGTTAAAACGAAAATCTCAGTCTTACTGGAAATGAGGAGATAAAATTAAGCTAGATAATCATGGTAATTGTTTACTTTAATAAAAGAAAGATAAAGGTAAAATTTGATTTTCTTTGTATGTATTTTCTTGATAAGGCTTCCCCGGTAGAACATCATGACATCATCATGGCTGAGACTTCAATATTTTGTTCATTGCTGTAGACCCAGTACCTAGACAGTGGCTGGCAATAAAAAGTCATAAAGAAATACTTTTTAAAGAAGGAACAAATTCATAAATCAAAATTGTAAATGTTTATAACTTTCAAAAAATTACATAGTATTAAGAATAATATATATATATAAAAAAAACAGATTGGGAAAATGCTAATAGCTGAAAAAATCTGAATGGCTGGCAATGAAGTTTGGAATTGTGAGCCAGAGTAGATTTTGACCCAGGTCATATGATAAAACTTCTATTGGTATTTTTTTTTCTAAAATGAAGACATTTTTATTATACATTATCTTTTTATAAAGGAAAAGTAACCCTACACAAATAAGAAAATACATCTGACTGATCAATCTACCATCATTCCCTTGTTTCCCCATTTATAGGACTTGATAACCATGAAGGTCCTCATCCTTGCCTGCTTGGTGGCTCTTGCTCTTGCAAAGGAGGTATGTGCAGAAAAAAATTCCTGAATAATTAGCATATAGCAGACTATCTGGCTACTTATAGAGAATAACATCACTGACATTTTTTTTTACTGTACAAATAATTAAGAATTTCTGTAAAACTTTTTCAGCTGCTATGAAAATCATTTATGTTCACGCACCATTTCAACAGCTTTATATAGGGCTCCAAAGCTGGGCCAAATGCTTTCTACACCAATGTGCCTCCATTTCTAAAGGAAAGCCAAACAAATCAATAAGTACAAACAAAACAAAAAGAAAGAAAAATAAAAACAGCAAAAAAGTATAATATTGCACAAATACAATTGCACACATGTGCAACCTAGATAAGTATATCTTATTCCAGTGATAAAACATATGTATCTCTTACTCTAGAGCACTGGGCCAAATCTTATATGTATCTATCCAAAGATATCCAAAGGATGGAGTATAAGCAATAATCACAACCATAATCATAAATATATTGATAATGAAAAGTATTTGATACAAATTGAAGTAACTCCTTTTCTGTTACCCATCAAAAACTCTGTTCTTAATTCAGGTAAAATAAAAATATACCATTAAAAACCTATTAATCATAAAAGACATTACAGCAATTGCTCTTCAAGTCTTTAGAAAGGCATGCAACGTTTTTTTTTATTTCTTAAATTTATAAAAGAGATAGTTCTGCATAAAAGATGTAAAAATTAAGTAGGAAACATATTTAATAATTAATTAGCTACACAAACTAAAATGGTGATTTTTATCTTTACAGAAGCAAGAACTCAGTGTATCCTGTGAGGTAAGATTTTTATTTGGAGAAAACTTACCACCTATACAATGATAATATTCTCTGCTGTTGTAGAAGTCTTAGCTGATTGTTGATTTTTTTTACCCCCACAGACTGTAGAAAGCCTTTCAAGCAGTGAGGTAAGACAACATTCTTTCAGAAGCAATTTTCTAATTTTAGAGCAGTAAATGTGGTGCTAGCTTTCTATTGTTAGATCACAGCAGTTAAGCTAATATAGCTTTGTTGTGACATATAAGTTCTGGTGTAACCTTGCTTTTTATAAGGGTAAGGTCAGAATAAATATCTGGAGAATTCAGTATTCAGTATTCTAGAACTTTCTAAGTTGGCTCGCTACTTGAAATTATGTCATTTTGCTTCATTTTTTTCTTTTTAATGAACCCTACAGTCAGTACTGTGTCTGGAACCCTGTCTACTCTGACTTCATTCACTTTGAACATTTATAGAGCACCTTCTGTAGATCAGACGTTGACTAGGAACTGTGGTACAACCTGAAAAGACAGGGATGCCAATGATAGCTAAGAGCTTGCAAAGTAGTGGATAGGCAGAGATGCAGTAAGATATATTTTGCATAATTACAATAGTCACGTTAGTAAATAAGAAGCAGTCAGACTTAGTGTGGTCTCATATCTATCTGGGAGAGTCAGATAGATATTTACTCTTGCACCACTCGTTTTGGGCATGTCCTCACCTATTAAGTAAATGGCACATCAATATACTTCGTCTCTTTGCAAGATAATGTATTAATTGTTATTAGGATATGTTTTTGATGTGTGTTTGTTTTTTAGAATCAGATGAGGTTTTAGATAGAGATCATGTGTTGTCAGAGGAGGAAGCATGGCTGTAGAGAGAAATTAGCATCTATTAGACGCCTCGTTTTATACTACGTTCACTAATTTTCCTTTTCCTCTTGGCTATATTCATCTTACTTTCCTTTACATAGCTTATACAGAACAGTGTAATATATATATATTTTAGCAATTATCCTGATATTATTAAAGGTGTCCACATAATCTATTAAATGCCTTTGGTTTCTGATTTACACTGAAAAATAAGAATCATTCGCTAAAAGTCCAATTTTATTTTCTATTTTCTGAAGGAATCTGTTACACATGACAAGGTAAAACTTTCATACATAAAATATATGTATTTCTGAAATTCCCTATGCTTGATTTTTCCAGATGGTAACTTTCTTTTATATATGATTTGTTTTTAGCAGAAAATCGAGAAGGTTAAACATCTGGAACAGAAGCAAAGAGAGGTAATTTGTTCATGATGAGTACATTTCTAAAATTGTGAAGTACAATATACAAAAAAATTTTTGTAATATATATGTTTAGTCTAAAGAATGGTGATGAAATAAATGTCATGTGCCTGCCAACCAGTATAAGAAATGAAACATTAACAAAGTCATTATATTTTCTAAGACATAAATGCATTTTTAAGCACATAATTTCTAGAATATAGAGCAAATAACTAATAATATTACCAGTGGTGTATGTTTTCAGTAAATGTATATTGGCAGATTCAATGGCAGCTAAAAAAATGTATCTTAGCAGATACATTTCTAGGTTAGGAACTATGTTCCTTTTATTCTCAAGGTGAATATAATACTGAAAGGAGAAAGGACAGCTGGTAGAAGATCAATGGAGAATTTGTGTCATATTATCTTTATTCCCTATGGACAATACAAAATTTTATATTTAATTAAATTACATTTATAGCAACATATTTACATAATTATAATATTTCAGCTTCCCTGTTTATGAATGATTTGGTGCTCACACAAAATATTTTCTGAATCAAATTGAAATTCAAAAATTGATATCTCTTGAAAGACTCGAGAAAACTACCTTCTCCCAAGGGAAGTCATGCTAGAAGTTGGCCAGTGTTAAGTGACTCTCTGAAGACACAAATTAAGACCAATTTTTTATTAAAACAAAAATAAACCTTGGAGTTGTGCCACTAAGGCTTTTAAACTCAATATCCCTTCATTACATGAAAAAAAATTGGTATATTATCAACACACTTAAGTTGAAAACCAACGCTCTCTGAAGACCAAAAAGTGTACAGCTACAGCTATGCAGACAACTTAGGAAAAGATAAAAAAAAATATTGAAATCCCCAAATATTGATTCACTTTGGCCTGTGTTATTCATCCATGAAGTAAGTGAGTGGGTTAAGGAGAAATACCTCCAAGAGCATCATATTCATTTTTTCTTCATGACACAAGATAATTTCTTAATCACAAGTGAAAGATTTTGTACTCGTTATGGCTGTCCAAAAGAGAGAAGATGAATTCATCATGAATGGCAATTGTAGGTGAATCGCGGACTGAGAGATTCTTTTTTCTTCTTTCCAGAATGAACGCCAGGAAAAACTTAGCCCCTTTATCCAACAGCAACAGCCTCTAGTCTACCCATTTGCTGAGCCCATCCCTTACACTATCCTTCCACAAAACATCCTGCCTCCTCTTGCTCAGCCTGCTGTGGTGCCCACTTTCCTTCAGCCTGAAGTAATGCAAGTCTCCAAATCTAAACAGACCGCCTTTCCCAAGCACAAAGTGATGCCCTTCCTTAAGTCTCCAGTGATGCCCTCTTTCGACCCTCAAAACCCAAATCTCAAAAATCAGGCCCTTGCTCTGTCTCTGCTCCAGCCCTTGATGCCCCAGTTTCCTCAGCCTATTCCTCAGACTTCCGTGCTTCCCCCTCAGTCCCTGTGGGCTCCTCTTCAGCCCAAAGCCCTGCCTATTCCCCAGCAAGTGGTGCCCTACCCCCAGAGAGCTATGCCCCTCCAAGCCCTCCTGCTCTACCAAAACCCCACCGCCCGCCAGTTCTACCCTGCGACTCAACAGCCACTTGCTCCAGCCCACAACCCCGTTATTGTAAGTGCAAATTTATGTACTTTTCTGTTTTGCTCATAATGTGTATGATTTCGCTCATAATGAGTTGGTAGAATGAGTAAGTGAGATCTCTAACATAATAGATTTATAATGAATGGATCCAAAAGGCACATAGTTTATATCAGTGATTCTCAATGCTACTTATACAATAGAATCACCTGGAAAACTTTTTTTCCCCCCAAATCCCAATGTGTAGGCCTACCCACAGAGACTCTTATATAATTGTTCTGATTGTCTATGTAGAAGATATTGAGTGTTAGGAAGAAATGATTGCAGAAATTCTGATTTAATTGGGCTGCTGAGAATTTCGATTTAGATAAAGAGAATTAAAGTTCACTAAAACCAGAATTAAACTTGATAATCTGATTGGAATAAAAAATAGCTATTATTTTCCGTGGTTTCAAAGTTTTCCCTGTGCATAGGCCTTTGTTCACATCTTGTTTTTGCTATATGTACCTATGAGGGCAAAAGATTGAGATGATTATTTCATTACTTACAACATTTTTAAGGCAAGTGTTCTTCCCCAAAGATGAATTCTATATTTATTTGTATTTGTTTCTTTCCAAGGTCTGAGAGGATTTCAAGATTGATGCCCCTGCCTCATTTTTGGTAAGTTGTGGGAGTTTGGAAATTAGACTGATGATTTTTATATTTGATGTCTTTTAGCATTTCATTTTGCTACAGAAGCCCAAGATAGTGGCAAATTCCATTAATTCACAAATTTACATATTAATTAGCAATTTATTCTCAATAGTTGACTATTATTTACTGACCTGAAATTATGCATCTTTTGCATTCAAATAACTTTAATTTCATTAAATTATGTACTATTGACAGATTTGACTGGCTTGCTTTCCAGGTCCTATATACTTACATTTGATTATCATTATTTTCAGGAAAAACAGAAAATAGGTTTCCTTTTACTTTCATGTAAATATATTTGAGCTTTTGTTAAAGACCAATTTACATTCTTATTTCTAATTTAGGCTTCATAAATTTTGTACATAATTCACTTAAAATTGTTTAATTCATGAGCCAAAATAAAATTACTCAGTCTAGTGAGAAGTTTAAAAAGGGGAGAGAGGATAGCTTGGGATTCTTAGATACAAAACCTTTTGTGATCATGATAGACTAGACATCGCACTAAATTCCAACAGAGCAGATATTTGGTTCTATAGAAACTTTATATGTCTCCAAGGGAAGGCACAACAGGGTATATTTGCAAAGCAATTTCTTTTATGAATTAATCACACCAAAATTATATATGGAGCGAGGGAATAATTATAATATACAACATAACCAATTCTATATTTGCTCTCTATTCCACAGAATTGACTGAGACTGGAAACGTGGCCTCTTTTCTATCTTTGCATCATGTCACCAAATTTGTTTGGCTCTACATTCCTTTATGACACTCATTTAATTTAAATTTTACTCATAAACTGTTTACACTTTTCAAATTTTAATTTACTATCACAGAAGTTCAATATTGAGTTGAAAATACTAAAAACATATCAAAAACATGTATAAAAATAGCTTCTGGAATTGTGCTTATTATTATTATTTCTTTCAGAATTTATTCCCTTTCCAGTCATTTCAATAAATAATCCTTAAGCATATTTAAGTTGTCCTGTCTTTTTTTTTTTTCTTTTTTTTTTATTTCGGCATATTATGGGGGTACAGATTTTAAGGTTTCAATAAATGCCCATTTCCCCCCCTCCCCCCACAAGTCTGAGTCTCCAGCATGACCATCCCCCAGATGGTGCACATCTCACTCATTATATATGTATATACCCGCCCTCCTCCCCCCTGCCCAATATCTTATTACTGCAGTACCTATGTGACCACTTAGGTGCTGTTCAGTTAATACCAATTTGCTGGTGAGTATATGTGGTGCTTGTTTTTCCATTCTTGGGAAACTTCACTTAATAGTATGGGTTCCAGCTCTAACCAGGAAAATATAAGATGTGCTATGTCACCATTGTTTCTTAGAGCTGAATAGTACTCCATGGTATACATATACCACATTTTATTAATCCATTCTTGGATTGATGGGCACTTGGGCTGTTTCCACAGCCTAGCAATTAGGAATTGTGCTGCTATAAACATTCGAGTGCAGGTGTCTTTTTTGTAGATTGTCATTGGATCTTTTGGGTAGATGCCCAGCAATGGGATTGCTGGATCAAATGGTAGATTCACTTGTATCGCTTTAAGGTATCTCCATATTGCTTTCCACAGAGGTTGAACTAATTTGCAGTCCCACCAGAAGTGTAGGAGTATAGAATTTTTTAATTTCCATCTTGATTTCTTCATTTATGAAGTAATCATTTAGTAGGAGGTTGTTTAATTTCCACATTTTTGTGTAGAAATGTGAGTTTCTGTTAGAGTTGATTTCTACTTTTATTCCACTGTGATCTGAGAAGGTACATGGTATGATTTCTATTTTTTTAAATTTCTTGAGATTTACTTTGTGTCCTAGGATATGATCAATCTTAGAGAATGTCCCGTGAGCTGATGAGAAGAACGTATATTCAGTGGATTTAGGGTAGAATGTCCTGTAGATGTCAGTCAGATCCAGTTGTTCCAAGGTTTTGTTTAAGTCCATTATTTCTTTATTAATTTTCTGTTTGGAAGATCTGTCTTGTGCTGTCAGTGGGGTGTTGAAATCTCCGGTGATTATGGAGTTGCTATTAATCCATTTGCTTAGATCCAGTAAGGTTTGCTTTATGAAACTGGGTGCACCTAATTTGGGTGCATATATATTTAAAATTGTTATCTCTTTTTGTTGAAGTGTGTGCTTCACCATTATATAATGACCCTCTTTGTCTTTCACTACTTTTGTTGGTTTAAAAACTAAATCATCTGAAATTAGAACTGCCATGCCAGCCTTCTTTTGGCTTCCACTTGCCTGGAATACTGATCTCCACCCTTTTAGTTTTAGTCTATATGCATCCTTGCAGGTTAGATGTGTTTCCTGAAGACAGCATATACTTGGCCTGTATTTTCTTATCCATTCAGCCAGCCTATGTCTCTTGAGTGGAGAGTTTAAGCCATTCACATTTATTGAGAGAACTGATAGGTAAGGTAGATTACTGTTCATTCTGTTGGGTTGGATGTTGTTGCTTTGATTTCTCTCTTGAGCCATTGTATTATCTGGCCTTTAATCTTTGGGTTTTGGTTGTTTTTATATTCGTGAGTTTTTATTATGGTGTTCCATGCGTAACACTGTTTTAAGTACTTCTTGTAGGGCTGGTCTTGTCTTGGTGAATTCTCTGAGACTTTGCTTGTCTGAGAATGTCTTTATTTCTCCTTCATATACGAAGCTTAGTTTTGCAGGGAATAAGATTCTAGGCTGGGCATTGTTTTGTTTCAGAAGAATGAGAATGGGGCCCCAGTCTCTCCTTGCTTGTAAAGTCTCATTAGAGAAGTCTGGTGTTATGCGAATTGGCTTTCCCTTGTATGTAACATGGTTTTATTTAGTTGGAGGATCTTATCTTCAATCTCTGTGATTCTTTCTTCTGTTTGATCTACCCTGTTTTTGAGACTTTCCACTGTATTTTGTAGTTCCCTGAATTGATTCTTCATTTCCAGGAGTTCGGTTAAACTTTTCTTCATTGTGTCTATTTCTTTAGTGAACTTTTGTTCTAGGTGCTGGAGGCTTTTTGTGGTTTCTTCTTGAACTTTCGTCTTACAGCTCTTAGAAGGGCCTCTTTAGTTGATATTTTGGTCAGTCTGATGACTGCATGTCATGACGTCTTCCTGTTTGCATTGAATCTCCCAGGGATCCTCTGACCTTCTTGAACTTGTGTATCGAGATTTTTGAGCAAGGCCTGGGAAATTTTCCTCTATTATATCTTCAAGTAGTTTGTCCTACCCTTGGGTGTTGTCCTCTTCCCCTTCTGGTAACCCTATGACCCTCACATTAGGTTTCTTCACATAATCCCACATCTCTTGTAGGCTTTGCTCTTTTCTCTTGTTTCTCTGCTCTATCTCTGTGATGGTTTTATTTAGTTGGAGGATCTTATCTTCAATCTCTGTGATTCTTTCTTCTGTTTGATCTACCCTGTTTTTGAGACTTTCCACTGTATTTTGTAGTTCCCTGAATTGATTCTTCATTTCCAGGAGTTCGGTTAAACTTTTCTTCATTGTGTCTATTTCTTTAGTGAACTTTTGTTCTAGGTCCTGGAGGCTTTTTGTGGTTTCTTTGTGTTGGTTATTGAGTTGTTGTTGTAGGTCGGTGAGTGTTCTTATGATCCACATACAAAATTCCTCTTCTGTCATTTTGGTTGCCTGATTGGGTTGGTGTCTGTTTTTAGGGGGCTGGTGCTCCTCTTTGGGGGTGTGTTTTCCGTTTGGTTCTTCATATTTCCAGAGTTCCTTTGCTGATTTCTTCCCATGTCGATCAGTTGTTGTTTCTTTCCTTTAGGTTTTTGTTTGGGTATTCACACGCCTTGTTTAGTTTCTGAGCCGTTAGGTGGTGTCTGTGGGTGAGATTCGACCACTCCCTGTATAATGAGTCAGTGGGTGCCGTGAAAAGGCTGTGCAGGATGCCGTCCCTGTCAGTAGGTAATGCTTGCTTGGAGAAACAGGCTATGCTGTTGTTTTGTGTTGTTTTGTGTTATCAGCTCTTGTTCTGGGCGGAGCTGGGTTGGGTAAGCCTGCCCTCAGGCCGTTAGCAGGGGTCAAAGTTCTGTTCTCTGCTTCCAGGAAAAGCTGTCAGGGCGAGGCTGGAATGGTTCCGCTCAGCCAGAAAGTCTGCATGTGGGGGTGGGGCTGTCTGAGACCCGCAGTCTGGAGCAGGCCTTGCTTCTTTCCACCCTCCCCAACTCCGCAGCTACTCCTGGGCCTCTGCCAGCAGGCCAGACCACAAGCCACCAGGCCTCCCCGGACTGTGATGACGGCGGGGAGGTTATCTGCGCAGAAACGCCACCTGGGCTGGGCGCACGGCCTCCCTTTGGGGGGATGGTTGCCCTCTAGGATGTTGATCTGCCCCTGGAGGCACACATACCTCAGCAGGCTGTTCACAAATATCTCTTCTGTGCCCTGGGCAATGCTAGACCTCAGTGCATGGGATCTGGTCTGCAGGTCTGACCTCTGGGTCCCAGAGTTCAAACTGTATCCCCACCAGGGAGAGGAGTTCCGGTCCCAATTCACCCACAGGGAGCCTAAGCTGTGTCTATGTCTCTCAGCCTCTGAGTCGGCACCATTCTCCTGGAAACACCGTGCCAGCAGCACCTGGGAGGGCTGGCAGGTAGGGAGCTCACAGTCTGAGTTCCCCTGAGTCAGCTGTAGGGTCCCAAAAGGGAAGGTCCTGTTCCCTGGAGGTGCCTCTGGCTGGTGGCTGTATTGTCTCTCTGGGCACCCGCGGGTAGGGTCGGGGGAGGGGAGAAGGAGGCAATATGGCGCCTGCTGCGCGGCTCAGGTCTGTGCACATGGAGGTGCACAGGGATTTGGGAGTCTGGTGCCGTGTCCGCTACAGGCTCACTGCTCGCTGGCGGCGGCCGTTCTGGGCTGGTGTCCGCAGGTCTCTCCACCCGCTGGGGAGCCACCAGCAGTCCCAAATGCAGGGGAGGGGAAAGGTGATTTATCCACCTCCCCTTCCTGCTGATCTCCAGGCTGCTCAGGCAGTCTCAGCTTCCAGTTCTGCTCCGCAGCCTCCTCCCGTGGAGTCTCCCGGGGTCTCAGGTACCCCTCCTTCCAGCCCTCGTCTGCTGTATGCTAGCCTTCTTGCTTCTTTTTTCTAATTTCTGCTAGAATCTGTCTTTTCTGCAGAGACACTCTGTCTGCGGTGTTTCTCGTCCGCCATCTTGATCCTCCTCCCTAAGTTGTCCTGTCTTTATTACAAATTTTCAAACCTAATTGGCCTCTTTAAAGTTAACTTTAGGTTATTATTGATGTTCAAAATAATCCTGGAAGCATGCTTTGAAATTGAATAGAATGCTCTGAATTGAATATTAAAGGTATCAAAAACTGGAGAAAAAGATAGGGTCATCTTATGCCCTGTTTCCTCTAGAAAGTCTTGGTTTATCCCTGTTTTTCCAGCATAAGTCTCTGTACCTTTCACTTTCAAAAGTATCCAGCATTAGATGTTAATTCTGTAGTCATCCTAGGAAAAGAGCTTCACATGTGAAATCTGAATCACAACTCTGCCACATAATAGCTAAGTGATGTTCTGAGAGCTAGTCTCTCAGAGTTTCCATATCCACATCTATAAAATAGTGCAAAGGATTTTATTGAAGTTTTGATCACATGCTTGTGTAAGAAGATTAGTGCACTTGTATATTATAGGAAGATACTCCCTGTTGCTTCACATTGCTGACATCACTTACACCAAAGCATCAACGCATTCTGTGACAATCCAAATAAACTGGGTTGCGTGGTTTTAGCCAGTACTGCCCAAGAAAATAAGACTTAAATGATACTCTGATGACGATTATCTCTAATTGTTTTGTAATTGTTTTATTGTGGTGGATTATCTTTCTTCTTATACCAACTCCTCCGCTTGTACGTTCAATTTTATCCCCCTGAGTTTATGCAATGACTCATCTTTAGCAATTATTCCATCTTTCCTACATTCCCAATGTATTCTTTGCCTTAGTATAGCATAACCAGGACATCCTTGCTTATGCTATAGTATCTCCCATCTTTAAAGAAAAAAATTACCCTTAACACTGTACCTCTAAACCCCTCCCAGTTATTTAGGTTGCTCTATGAAAGTAAAAAGTACTCTTTCATAGAGGGTACTTATATAAGTACCCATACTGTTGTTTCCATAATTTCATATGTTATTCTATTATTAAACCACTCTGATCAAACTTCTGCCTCCCACTGAAACCATTTGTTTTGAAGAGTATCAGCAATTTTCATATTGCTAACCTATATTTATTTTACCCAGTCTTTCAGTTGTATTTGGTAGAACTGATCATCCCTGTTTCATTGAGAAATCATATTTATCTTCATTTGAAATCCTCAACTTGATAAACTTTTGGTTTCTCCTTTAACTCACTAGCCAATTTTTCTGTCTCCTTTCTGGTACTTTCTCCTCCAAACCTTTACCGGTTGAAGTACCCTAGGAATTAACCTTACCCTGGGTGATCTTTTTTCAGTTCCCTGGTTTTAATTACACTCTTAGACCAAGGACTTCTGAATGTATTATCTTAAAAACTTCTTCTGTGAACTCCAAACTCATGCACTCAACTGCCTTCCTGACCTCCACACCTAAGTATCTAATTAATATCTCAAGCCTGGCATGGCCAAACATGCTGAATCCAGTCCCCGAATTGTTCTTTTCTCAATCTTCTCTATATCAGTAAATGGCCCTACAATCTACTTTGTCATCCAAACTGAAAACTTAGAAGTCACATTTGCTTTCTCTCTTTTCTTCACCCCTTGTTCTGGGTAGGATAGGGCTCCTCAAGATTTCATGTCTTTCTGGAACCTCAGAACACTAGCTTATTTTAGAAATAGGATCATTGCAGATATAATTAGTTAAGATGAGGTCATACTGGGGGAGGGTGGACCCTTTATCCAATATGACTGATACTCTTGTGAGGAGAAGCGAAGAGACACAGAGAAAACATGGGAGAATGCCAGGTGACAAGGGAGACAGAGGTTGGGCTGATGTGTATGTAAGCTAAGAAATGTCAAAGATGACTGGCAGCACCAGAAGTTAAGAGAAAGACATGGGGCAGATTCTCCTCTAGATTCTTTAGAGAGAAAAAGCGTGGCCCTCCTGGCACTTTATTTTAGACTTCCAGCCTCCAGAAATACGAGAAAATAAATCTCTGTCGTTTGAAGCCACTGGTTTATGGTACTTCTTTAGAGCAGCACTAGGAAATCCATATGTCCTTAAATCCAATTTATCATTGAGTATAGAAAGCTCAACCTAGGAAATATACATCCAACTTCTCCAGTGCTTGGTATCCCTCCTGTTAATATTTTATTCTGACTCATCGCCATCATTTCTTTCTGAACCACGACAATGGCCTCGTCACTGACTTCTCACTCACCCCTTCCACAGATCTTCTCACACGGCAACCAGAATGCTGTGTTTTATAAGCATAGATTCCCTCAAAACAGTTGCCCACAAGATCTTACATTATGCAACTCTGGCTCCTATTCTGATACTCAACGCATGCTCACTAAGCTCAATCACATGCATGAATCTCCTTAATATGCTCTGATTACAGGAGTAGAAAGGTTAAGAGCATGGACTCTGTAGTCAGACTTGCGGGGTCCAAATATGAGCTCCAATGTTTACTTAAATATGGCCTTTTCTAAATTATTTAATCTTTCAGTACCTTGGTTTCCTCATCTTTAAAATGGAATAATATTTATCTTTAAAAGCTGCTGTGTTGATTTTCTGAAAAAAATCAATATACGTAAAATTAACAAAACACTGCCTGAGAGATTAAGCACTACACAATTATTAGCTTTTGGCTAAAGTATCAAAATGTAGACAAGATGAAATAGATAACCTGCATAGTATCATAACCATTAAAAAGATTGATTTTGTAATTGAAAACCTCCCCAAAAGACATCTTTGAGCTCAGATAATTTTACAGGAGAATTTTACCAAATATTCAAAAAAGAATTCATGCCAATTCTAAACAATCTCTTTCCAAAAGTAAAAAGGAACACATCCATCACATTTTATGAAGCCAATGTTATCCTGATATCAAACTTAGAAAAAGAAGCATGTATACACACACACACAGAACTAGAGACCGATCTTTCATGAACTTAGATATAAAACCTATCAACAAAATATTAGTAATTTAAATCCAAAAAAAAATTTAACAATACACTATATTGGGATGCTGAGGCCAGAGGATCACTAGAGACCAGGAGTTTGAGACCAGTCTGAGCAACAAAGTGAGACTTCATCTCTGCTATATATATGTAGACATATTGTTACGGCATATCATTTATCTTTAGTTATTACATACCAAAGTGTTGGCCAAGGGTCAGTAGCTCTAGAGATACCTACAGTCAACCCAGATCAGCTGAGATTAACCCAGGCTCTACACAGCCCTTCTGTAGAAGTCATGCATGATGATAAAGCTTACCTCTGAATATCCTTCAATTTGTAGTAAAGCGTTTTGGTATTATAAAGCTTCATATTGCATTGCTTTGCATCCTCCCTTATCTCCATTTGTGTAGGGTCCTTACATACACATTATTCATTACTGCTTCCAAATAGGCCTTCAGCCTATACGTTTGGGGACATTTACCTGGAGAAAGGGAAATATTTGATTATCTTACAGACTCATGGATGCATGGTCTGTCTTCCACTAATTGCTTGGAATGCAGGATGTTCTGATGATCTGGTGTTCATGATGAGATTTCTTTGAGTCATGTGATAGACGAAGTTGCCACCAGAGTTTGCCTCCTTTTATGCCCAGTCTAAACTATTCATGGTACACTCCCGGTTCAAAGTGTATAGTTTAAATGGATATACTTAGAAACTGATCTAATCCCCATATTGCCTTCCTGATGTATATAACAAGAAGGTCAAAAATACTGACTAGAAATCATTATCATGCTTCCTTCTATAATAAATAATAAATTAAAATCAGTACTGTATCTCTGGAGAAATTGTAGTGAATTTTAAAAACTAAAAGATACAAGTGTGAGTCATAATATTATTGCATTTCCTCATTTGGCCTTTGCAATTGCTTCTTAGAGAATAAAATAGATCATTACACATTTAGTGAGGTAATGTTACCTATTGCAGGTGGCATGTTGAATGGGTTAAGTGTCAGATAAATTCTTAGTACTTACTCTACAGGTAGTAACCCAGTAAATGCATTTTCTCTATTCTGATTTAAAAACTAAAAAAAAAAAAAAAAAAAGAAAGAAACGAAAAGAAAATAGTACTAGGAACAATTTGTTTTCAACTTACAAAATAGAGGTTCCACCTCATGGGACCATTTCAAGAACAAGTCTACTCTAGTCTTGCATTATAATTTAGTTTACATGAAAGGTGACTGTCTTATCTTATAGTTCACCATACATGAATTAAATTGATGACTTTATTTCTACAGGATTCCTAGATGCCTTTGGAAGTGACTCCATGACAGAAGCAGAAAGAGATACAGGGGCTGCTCCTGCATGAATTTCCTGCAGGCCCAGTTGTCCAGGTATGTTAACAAACTTTCTCTAGACTGAAAAACAGGTTGTTTCTGCTTGTATTTCCTAAAACTGAGAGAGGGTGGGAGACCCAATGCTAAATGATTTCTTTTTTATTTTTAAGGCAAAAAATATATGTTTTGGTATTTATACACACACTCACATATGTATAACCAGTAGAACACTGAGCATCTGATGTCTGTCTAGGTAATCTAAGCCATGGTGCTATGATTTGGTCAATCCAATGGTTCATTAAAGGGTCATGACAGTTTGGTTGATGTGGGGATCTTGGAGTAAACCCTGACAGGTAAATCTCACCTGAGACTTGGAAAATGTCAGAGCAAGTTAACTGTAACTATTTTGAGAAATAGGTCCTAACTGGGCTCTGGAGGACACTGGACAGTTCACTACCAGGTTACTGTGTACCCTGAGCTGACTTTTTAATTGTTATTATCTTATTTCTGTAGCTACAAACTCAATTATAACCAAGTGGATGGTACTCAAATGAGTCCCAATGGTATAAGTAAATTGCATAACAGGTTGTTAAGATTCCCAGTTTTCCCACAGCTGCTACACTGCTGTTCCTCTCTGCAGCTACAACAGTGTCCTCCTGGGATATATTCTATAAACTACTGACTTGGAATTAAAGATACTGGACCCAGTTACACACGCCATTTGTGATCTGGCTGTACCAGGTAGAAGTGAACAATTTTTAAAATCTTCATTAAAATGCGATCAAAAGTGTCATACGAAATTTAGTGGAAACAAAATATTACACACATGAAGACTCTTAACAGGATTATGGAAATATTGCTGAGTGGAATAATGACAGAAAACATGAATTGTGCCTTACAATGTAATTTATTGAAAAGAAGAAAAAATACATCTCAGTCACTGCACACAATTATTTGAAATGATGACATTTACAGAGGAAGCAATTCAAAGACTTTTTAAACAAAATTTCCATTATAGAAAGTTAGTAAAGACTTCAAATACTCTCTGTTTAGGTGCCCTCCATACTGGCATACCACAAGTGGAATTTAGATAATAAACTGTCTAAGGAAACTTAGCTAAGGAAAAGAATGATATGCTATCTAATACACAGTAGATAACTCAAGAAGAAAGACTGCCATTAAAATGGGATTTTCCTATTCTAAAATAACAGTCAAAGAGGAGAAATTCAGAGAATGGAATTTTCAGCCACATCTGTAAATAGAAATAGAAATACATGGTTAGTTATATTATTAGTGAGGTAAAGAGAAACTCTTATTATGTAATTTATTTTTCTAGCCATTTTCTCTTCAGATTAGATCAGCTCACAATGTTACTCTTGCTGTCCTGTTACTGACATACATTTCTGGTGTTACTGATTTTCAAGATTTAAAGACAACTTATTTTCTTTTGTAGTGTCACAAAAGATAGAGCAAGGCAACTAGAAAAAAAGGCTTGCATATAGATCAGAATTTTATAATTTTCCTTAGATTTATCTGTTGGAAGGGAAGTTTCCACTACTGCAAGGGGAAAGCACACACACACACATAATTAGAAGCTCCAATATAGCAGTGAAGGTCATTAAAACAAATTTGTAGACCTCTTCAACTGGTGTTGACAAATAGACACTTGGTTTCACCATGTGACTTGCTAAGGATTTCTGCTGCTGATATCATAAAGAACAGAATCCCACTATTGGATTAACCAGAGTTTCAAAGTCACGACTTCATGAAAATTGGTAACATCTGCCCATACTTGTATGAGTTTCCAATATTATAAACTATATTAGTTAAAATTAGGTGATTTTTAAGTTGCTGTTTAAATACATTATGATTATTTTTAAAAGTTGCAAATAGAAATATGATCAATAGATAGACATGTAATTTCCAAACTTACCAAGGGTCATAATTGTGGAGTTCCTGAGAATGGACTTAATTCTTCTGAAAGGAAAAAAAATTGTTAAAATCATGTGATCAAGGACTTGTAAAGATTCAAGGTTAAGGGGGAAAAATCATGCAATGAAGGCAGTCAGCAAATTTTTTTACCAAATCAAGAAAAAAATGACTGCTACTTATTTGGTATCTATTTTCCCAGCACCATGCTTAGTAGAGATTACTACATTTTATTACCTTAGGGTTATAAGATATCACATTGTTATTTCAAATAAGCAAAATGGTCAGAATTTGAATATAGGACTACTGAATATCAAAATCTATGCTCTATTCCCTACATAGCATTTTTATATTTATCATAAGTATACCCAAAACCAGGCATTTAAAGATTAGTAAAAGTACAAGGAGGAAAATGCTAAATTATATATCAGAAGTCTTTATATTTTTTAATTTAGAGAGGTCTTTTTGCTCACCCTCATTAGAATGAATTTCACTTATAGAATAGATAACACTGCTCTGCATGTTACCAAGCAATAGATTAATATTAGCCAGAGATACCAGAAAGTATTACTCATTTTCCATTTCAGAAAATTTTAGTATCATGCAGTAGGCATTGATTTGGCATGTTTATTCTAAATGTGTTCTCATAGTGTGTCCTCTAAGCTGCCTTCTTTTATTTCCTTTGTCAGAATATCAATATGCAGTAATTTAAATGAACTTACCACCACTGTGCCATAACATTAGTTTTCTCATTGTTCTCAGCGGAAGTTTGCTTAGCGATGTCTTGGGATGGCAGGAAAGATGGGTACTGCATGTTTTGTGGGAAATAGTACCAAGTAGCGTCAAGCTGGTAGACTTGAGGGAAGAGCTAGGAGAAAAGACAATTGAAAGCAACTGTGTATGAACAACTGCTGTTTTCAATCTCTGAAAAATCAGACATTTGATTTGTTTCCTAGATGCCTGTTAGCATCCCAGAAGGTGATTACTCTGTGAGAAAAAAGAAGAACTCAAACTCTGTGGTTTGGTGAATTATGGTGAAGAGACTTCTAGAAGCAGCTCTTTCAGGGTACCAGAGGAGCGATGAATAAATCACTTTTTTAAGGCCACTATTCAATATTAAACTCCAAGAACCTGTATTATTCACACAGGACAAATTACCAGAGCCCAGAAGAATGTAGGAGCATGAATTCCATTAGTATGCAATTCATAAGGTTATGGGCATTTTTGCTACTGAGCTCTATTACTTTCCTTAAAAGGCATTGAGGTCAAAGGAAGGATCCTGCATCTAGAGTCAGCTCAGGTGACTTTCAGAAATGCCAGGCATAGAAAGAAAATAATTCTCCAATTCCTATATCAATGCTGTTTCCAAACATCAGAGTTTTGAGGCCAAAACATTATCCTTTCTGAAATTTTGGAATAGCTGCCTCTGTTGATCCATTGTAGCATCTTACTTAATTGTTTCTATGTATTAACACAAGAACAATTGCATATAATTCTCTATATGTTTTGGTAGAAGATATGTGCTTTTTTTGCTGGAATTAGAAAAAAATGAAGTCATTTCAAATTTTGCTATGGATACTAGACTATGTAAAGATTAAAACAAATATGAAATCTGGAATTTTCTGTTTGCTTATTAAAGCATTTAAATTAAAAAAATTAAATATAAGAAAGTCAACTCACCTCAGGGTAGAATTGGGCCTGTTCCTTGATAGAGCGAGAGACAGAGAGAAGGAGAGAGAGAGAGAGAGAGAAGAAAAGGAGTTGTTATGATTTGAATGTATTCCCCCAAAATGTAACCCCTAATGCAACAGTTGTTGAGAGGTGGGAACTTAAAGAGCTGATAGGGTCTTAAGGGCTCTGCTCTCAAAAATGGATTAATGTTATCATGAAAGTGGCTTCATTATTGCAAGAGTGGATTTGTTATAAAGTGAGTTTGATCCTCTCTTGCTCTCGTTTGCACCTGCTCTTTTGCCCGTCTGTTCTTCCCCCGAGGGATGGCGCAGCAAGAAGGCCATGGTAAGATGCCCCTCAGTCTGATCTTGGACTTCCAGCCTACAGAATCATTAGCCAAATTAATTTCTGTTCATTATAAATTATCCAGTCTGTGGTATTTCTTGTTATAGCAGCACAAAAGGAACTATGGCTTTAGTGTCATGATTTACATCCAATAGAACACCATGATAGACCAAATTATTGCTGCCCCAATCCCTCATTAATAAGAAAAAATACATATATATTTTTCACACACTTTTTTCAAAGAATTACATGGAGAGTTGAGACCAGTGAACTCTTTGGAGCTCAAATAAACTGCATTATTGTCTTTAGTTTGCTTTTACTTTTACCAGTGAAAGTGATTAGAAGATTTCAGAAGGAATTGAAGATAAAATTTGATGTACACTGAGGAACTATTATTCCTAAAATCAATTAACAAACTCAATATGTTGAATCTTGGAGAAAAATTTTTCTGTCTAATTACCTTCACAGAGAGAAAACTCTATGGCCTTCTTTAGATGCTTTTTTGGTGGTTGTTAAATTGGCATGTCACGTATAAATTGAACCATTATTGGTCCAGAGTCATTGATTTGAACTCAGTTACCAACTTTGAAAGACACAAAAAAGCACTATAAACATAAGCATATGGGAGTTTTGGGGGAGAGGAGAAATTGATAAACATATTAATTTCTTCATAAACAAGAAACCAAAGATTAAAGAGAATACACAATATGTTCAAGTTCATGTGATTAGAAGGTGTCCAACCTGAGATTGAAAACCTAAGTTGTTTCCATTACACAGTACCATAGAAAAATAAAAGGTCACATTTGACAATGTGAATGGCCAGTTGGGATTTTTCTGACTTAAAAGTTGGCCTGATGCTATCTTCTTCACTCAGGGATGGCCATAGAATTATCCTTTCATTTTTCTTTGATGACTTATATCTGATCTTTCAGAGCAATGTTCAAGCCAGCACCGGAGAGTCCAACACTAGTCAACAGCTAAGAAATACTAGTGTAATGCTAGTTAATGATGCAGCTGGTTAACAATGCAGCTGGTTAACGATGCAGCTAGTTAACAACGCAGGTAGTTTCTGGAAAAAACAGTGACTGCTCATAGACCGTATCTGGAGCATTGTTAAAACACACATACACACACACACACACACGTACATTAACACTGATTTACCTGATTCACTACTCTTACGGGCTCTTCCTAGAAAGAAAAAGAGAATCAAAATTATCTTTTAAGACTGAATAAAACTTCAAAGACAGAAGAAACAACCTAATTGAAATACTTTTCATTTGGGAACTGACACTAATTTTGCCAATTGTAGTTTGAGACAGTGTTTCTTCGAAGACTCGTGGAGCATTCTCACTTATCTTTATAAGATTCACTAAATGGAGATTAGTGATTAGAGAGCACATTCTTGGTATGGATTTGGCATAGTTATTTATAGTAATCATAACTGTTAAGGTAATACATATTTCATAGTAACTGATCATTGCCATGACAATGAGATTAGAAGGTTCAGGAACACTGTGGGAATCAATGCTACATAGGCTAGGGGAAGAGTCAGTATCTGTTAGGTATTACTGATAAACTCATTTCACAGGTGAGAAAACAAAGGATTTTGGAGAGTATTTTGAGAAATAGTCTCTCCAGGTGGTTTCTTCAAAAGAAATGTGTGTCAACTAGTAAATCTCCAATACACTTTGCTTAAGAGAGCATAATTATAACTGAATTTGAGATTCTTAACAATAAATAGGATTTGAGAATCAGACAAATTTATGGGCATAAGTATATAAAATTAAGGAATATGCTAAAAATTATTATAATCATGGATATTAATGTTTCATAATGCTTATGATTATAATTGTGATACCCATGTTAGCTGAGACAGAACACTTTCCGTTTCCAAGAATAGAGACAAGGAGTTCTTACATTGCAGATTAATTAAATAATTTCAGAAACTTGGAAGTGAGAAAAAACTGAGAAGAAAGAAATCTCTTCGGCCGGGCACAGTGGCTCATGTCTGTAATCCTAGCACTCTGGGAGGCTGAAGAGGGAGGATTGCTTGAGCTCAGGAGTTTGAGACCAGCCTGAGCAAGAACGAGACCCCGTCTCTACTATAAATAGAAAGAGTTAGCCAAACAACTAAAAAATAGAAAAAATTAGCCGGGCATGGTGGCATGTGCCTGTAGTCCCAGCTACCTGGGAGGCTGAGGCAGGAGGATTGCTTGAGCCCAGGAGTTTAAAGTTGTTGTGAGCTAGACTGATGCCACAGCACTCTAGCCTGGGCAACAGAGTGAGACTCTGTCTCAAAAAAATAAAAAAATAAATTTCTTCAAGAGCAGGAGGCTATTTAAAAGCAAATAAATTTAAACTTAGCAATATATTATTTTGTAATATATTGTTATTTTATAATACATTAAGCAAAATATTACCACTTGAGCATGGTTGTATTCATTCATTCTGCGAAGTTGCTCCTGTATAAAAGGAAATAAATTCTAAATTACTTAGACATCTTATGGTGCAACACATTCGCCTTACCTTGCACCAAGAGTGTATCATCATACATGAAAGTTAGAATGAACTATATTCTATGCCAGAATTAACCAAAAATATCAAAACACTTATATTTTCTAAATTTAGAAAAATATTCAGCTAAAGGCTAAGCTCACTAGAGTTTGGAAGAATAAAAAAAAAATTGTAAGGTTCACACTGAGGCAAAATAATAACTTACCAATTTTCTAGGATTACATATTTTCTGTTCCTGGCTATTTACTAATTATTTAAATTTTATCTTTGGTAAATTTTAAATAAAGTATTACCAGATCTGGGTGGGAGACACTGTCTCTATTAGAATATATTTTTATTATAAAAGAGCATATATTATAAAAGCATAACAGAGGAAGAAAACATTAAAATATTTTACATTTAGTAAATAATCTTACCTGAGCATGGATAGCTTCCTAAGGAAGAGAAAATATTTTGATTAAGTATTTGATTTAATTCACTTATAACATTTACCAGGTACCTTCATTCATTCAGAAACTATGCCAAGTATTAAAAACACATCTATGAAATATTATGAAAACTATGAGCAAGCCAGAATGGTTCTAACAGTTGAAGTTACAGACAAGCCATGTCACAACTAAGGTACTAAAAAGTATTATTCAGGTAATTTTTTAGATCAGTAATGAGGAATTCTAGTGGGATACTGATGTATTTAAATTTATGAGGACATTAAACACAAGGAACCTGAAAACTGAAACAGGAGGAACAATTGGGATCCACATTAAATTTGTAATTGACTTTCCGCCTCCCACACTGATTATAGAAGAAAATGTTAAAATGTAATTTTGCTAAATTAGGGCAAGACCTTTTCCCAAAGTCTCAGTGAAGTCAAATTTATTTGCAGTAACTTAAGAAAGGTTTTTATTGCCCTTTCAAGTGAAAGACTTTTATGATACTCAAAAGGTCAAATCCAGCAATAAGTAGCTGTGTGAGTTATGGCAGAAGTAAACCTGGCGTGTGGTATTCCTGGTTCATTTTCTAGAATCCACACTGTTTCTTAAATGGAACGTTTACTTGGCACAACTGTGCTTTCACAGGTAACCACGTTTATGACACCCTCAACTAGGACTGAATTTGGGAAAATAGACACATGACAAATTTTTTAAGACAATGTATCATCAGGGAGACTATAAGACGATTTGAGGTAGAATGTAGTCAAAGTAAATTTCTCCCTGGTTAGTAATTATGGATAAGATATACAACTTTAGTCATAAATAGAGTGAGCTTTGCCAGTAAATACATAGACAATGATATACATAATTTATCAATTATTACTGGTCAAAGCTAGAATAAATAATTTCTTAAGAAAAATGAAAGCATATCTAGAAGTGGCCCCAATTTAAAATTTATTTATTTACATTCTACAGTAGAATATGATTTTGTATTATAATAAATAAAATATTACCAGCTGGAGTTGGTTGTATTTGTTCATTCTATGAAGCTGTTCCTATTTAAAAGGAAAAATATTCTCAATTGCTTGTATGCCATTCGGTCCAGTTCCATCATTTTTAGATAATGAAGCAAAAATATTAAAATACTCTTTCCCAGGGATAGAGAATGAGTAACTATCAATCCTACGTTAATGCTATTTCTACCACAAGTAATTTCAACCTATTCTATTATTCCTTTTTAAAAACATTAGAAAAACTACTTCTTAAACTTATTTTTAACTTGAAATAAATTACAGTGCAAACTGATATAAATTAGTATCTGACAATTTTACTTGCAGCATATTAGAATTACTAAGAACATTGAAAATGTTTTTTGCTTTCTGACTGTGAAAAGTTTACTTTGGCCAAATTAAATGAGCATATTAGATGAATGGAGAAAAATGATGCTTCTAATATTAGCCAACATTTTTTGATAATTTACTATGTGCCACTTAAATACTATGCTATTTAGATTGAAAAGGAGACTATAAAATACAAATATTCAACTGAAACCATAAATAAGATACCTTCGATTAAAAAAATTGTTTTATTTTTGGAGTGGAATTAGCAAACATCTAGAGTCCATTAGACCACTTACTATAGATAAGTCCACCACATAATGAGAAGGAGATATATCTTATCAATACAACATTCTAACTTGTTCCTTGGTATACTTGATACACCTTTAATGAATTTTTACCTGATTGCATTGGTTGGTCACATCTTCATTTAAAGCGCATTTTGGCTGAAAAATATATATAAAGGTTGTTTAAGTAAATTTTAACTTGTCTTGGATAATATTAATATATTTTAAATTTAGCAAATATGTCTTACCTCGGTGCTGCTTTGGGAAGCAACTTCCTTTTAAAAAAATAAAAAAAAATGCAGAATTTTAATTTTATGACATTAATTTACACTTAAGGTGAGAATATTAATCGACCAGACATGATTACTAAATAACTAGGGTAAACTGATTTTTAGCCATAATTTCCTGGATAACTGAGACAAGATTAATAATTTGAGGCAGATGTTATATTTACACTGCTTTTCCTTTTCTTACTGCCTTCACCAGGATGTTACTCCGAATACTGGGGGTGGATGTGAAGTAATCACCTTTATTGAATAAACAGGAACTCCAGCTAATTGACTTGCTTTTATTTTGGTCATATGAATGAAGGTCTTCTCCCAAGTCAAAGGAGGGAGCTCATAACCTTCTTTGCTATCTTTTTTCTCTAGATTAACAAAAAGCAAAGGGTGAACAGTAGTTACAGGATTCCAGGGTCTGATTAACCTAGAATTTATTGATTTCTACCCAGGATTTCTTTGGTTTAGAAGCAGGGTCATTGTTGGAACTTTTACTGATAAGATTGGGTTCTATCAAAATCCGTGAAGGACAAAATAATTGGGAAAAATTGGGCTCCATAGATGGCCAGACAGGATTGCTGTCCAGAAATAATTCTGTAAATTTGTCTCTGACAAATAATTCCTTTCTTCTTTTGGGTATATAATCCCACACAAAAACTAGGATAGTGTCACATACACAGTGCCTGGTACAATGAAATCTTACCGGGCATGTAATATTCCTAGTATAATAAGTTTTCATAAAAGTTTTTTTAATTAATTAGAGCACTGAATTAATATCAAAATCATTTACCTCGCTTGATGAACTGCTGCTAGATTCACTCTGCTAAAAGAAAGAAAACCACTGGTAATGATCTTCCTGAATTTTTAGAATTGAAAGAAACCAGTTCTGTACCATCACAGTGGGTTGCTTACCCCTGGGAACATCAGAATTGAAATTGGTGGTATGAAAAGATTCAGGGCTACTATAATATATTTATCAGGAATGTCAATTTTACTTGAAAAATGATGGGGTAAAGTTTAATAATATATCTGGGAACTTAAAAACTTTATTTTTTTAGTTTACTAAAACAAACATAGGTATATCATTGAGTAGAATGCAAAATTTATATAGATCCTTGTGATAAAATGAAACTTCAAAGAAAGAGTCATATTGAACTGGTTGACCCAGAACCTTGAGTTAACTGTTCTCAACTTTGCTTGGGGTTAATTTTATGTAAAACAATGGAAACATCAAATACATCCAACAGTTTCAAGATGGAATTAAAATTACATTAGCTTTTAAAACATCTACCCTTTTAGATATTTATTTTTTTCTTCTAAATCCTGTATGCCTACGTTTACATATAGATATAATATTTGTTCCCAAGTAGATATTTTAAAAGATTAATGTTAATATACAACAGACTATTCAACTCTGGGAAGAGTTGATTGAGCGTATATAATGGGCTAATAATTTTTTCCCATGTGTTTAGAGTAGGTAGCATAGCCCATTGATCCTAGGTAATTGCTGTGATAGATTTTTCCTGCGCACGGACTATCTTCAATAGCATAAAAGAGTAATCTCATGCCCTAGGATGTCAGAGGCAAGTTTGTATTGGAGTCTTATTTTAAATATTTGTGAACCTTTTGCTTTTTACTCTTTCTTTTAATAAATAAGCAATGTTTTCACTGATTATCATTTAAATGGCTCAAATTCTCGCTTCCAATTTTAACTTTATCTGGCACAATGTTGTATGTTCTTGAGTATAATACCTCTGTATGAGTAGTGCAATGAGTTAAAATTAGGATAGGATTCATTTAACATCAGGATTTTAAACATTCTAAAATTAAGTTTCTTATCTTACTCAATTTGAGAAGATCTCCTTCTTAAAAAGAAGCACACTGCATACTATACACGCATACTTAATGCATGATACATCAGTGTGGAGTTCATGAGAATAAAAGAGCCTTACCTCAGTCTCGGTTATTACATGTTGTTCCTTAGGAAAAGTAAAGAGAATTAATTTATTTTTCGTGACTCCCAGTCAAATGCAAAATTGATAATTACCAAATAAAATACATGCCAAAGAAAATATAAAAATGGGGCAATGTCAAAGTAATAAGGAAAATTTAAAAACCTGCCTCCTTTGATCTGAGCTAACTGAAAGATTTAGCTTCCTAATCCACATTTCAGAGTTTAAATTTTTTTAATTTTTTTTATATTGTGGTAAATCAGTGTAAACAAGTTTACGTTTTCCTTTAACACCACTTCTCTCTCTCTCTCTTAGGCTTCTGGACATTAAGCAAATAATTGCATTAAAGATCACGCAGTAGATAAAAGTATGCCGAAGGGGAGCACTGCTTCAATGGCATGTAAACACTTCAGCAAAATAGATTTTTTATCTGTCTAGTATGTTGTGTTCAGTCTTCATGACTACGGCAATACAGAGAGTGGTGGCATTATCCATAGAATTTAAGTTCAAAATATTAGTGTTGGTTTAGTTATGCAGCTAACTTGGGCCAACATGATATAATAATCTTTTTTCTTTCTTTGACTTAGAGTTATCTTTCATCATTCTGACGCAAGAGAATTATTTATACATATTGAGCAGTGGATTTGAAGGAAACATTTTTTTGTTATTTTTTTCCTTTTTCGTATTGAGTGCAGTTGTTTTAAAACAAAGAGTCTTACCTCAGTTGATTCATTGTTAGTTTCCCGCTAAGACAAAATAATTTATCAATCACTTGTGAAGATATATATCTTATAGGTCATAAATTTTGAGCGCCTATTTGATCTCTCAATATGAAATCTATTAAGAAACCAGTAGACACTACAAATCAAAAAGTTAGGTTTAAAGAGAATAATCAGCTGTGACTATGTGAGACAGTCTTGAGTCAGATATACTGCATTGCTTTGTAATATCTTTGATAAAGCATTCCTTCCACTTTGATGATAAATACAAATAAACAATTGCACTTGTTTATTCATTCACATTAATGCTTTGTGTCATTATAGGTACACAGTTAAGTCAATAAAATTAGTAGTCTTTAGAATTCTCAGCAGAACTCATTAGTCATTATAAATGGCATCATATCATGACTATCCTTCAGGGAAAGGATAAATGTCATAAAAAACACATTTTTTAAACAAAAATGAAAACATTTTTCCTACTATAAGGATATATATTTTGGCCACACTATTTTAAGAAAAACTTTGATACTTAGATTTCTTTGCTCTGTTTTTCTCCCTGACGTTCTCTCTGCCAAAATCAATAAAGTATAGCTTATGAAGTATATTTTTATAAGAGCACACTTTTAAAATAGTTTAAATTTCATTGATGTTTCTTACCCTGTTCAGTTCATTGATGTATTCCTTAGAGATAGAAGAAATAAATAATATTAGTGAAATGAGACATAAATGAATGAACATGTATGAGAAAGCCTCCCTCTCATTGGCCTATTGCAAATTTATAAATAATGTATTTTAATGAATGCACTAATATTTCTTGTTATATAACTTCTAACCTTAAGGGCTTTTTTTGTTTGTTTGTTTGCTTTTTTGCTACATGTTCTCCATGTAAGTTGTCAGTATATGTAAGTGTGCACTTAAAAATATTTTAAAATTTATTCCACTGAACTTTGTTGTCTTAGACCTTCACCTTGTGTTAGGCACTGTTATGAGTCCCCTGATCCTAACAGTTGCTTCCCTCTCTTCACTCTACAATATGTCCCGTGGAGTCATTCTTACCTGTCTTAATTCTATTGGTGTGGCCTGCAAAAAAAAAAAAAAAAAAAGAAAGAAAAAAATGTTATAAAGGTTATACTAAAATTCAAAGTTGAGTTGTCCATCAAATTTTTTAAATAATTTCTTTGAATTAAAATTTGATGTTTTTCTATTTGACAATTAAGTGACAAAATTATAGAAAAATACAACACATTTGGGGTAATATTTACAGTCAGAAAACATTCCATGATAATGAGTACAGAAATTATAAAGTTCTACTTAGGTCATGCAAAAGAAAGCACAAGTGTTTTGGAAAGGGGCAAACATTTAGGTACAAATTAAAATTTAAAGTAGCTCTTTAATATTTTCATATCTTGTTTCAGTATATTTTGTGGGTGCCTGGATTGACTGACTAAAGGGATGGTTGACCAAGTGAAGTGAAAAAACATTTTTTATGAACAAAAATTAAATGAATTTCTGCCCCAAAATATGTTTATCTTTTAAGAATAAGTGGATAAACACTTACCAGAGCAATTGCTGAAAACTTTCTTTCTTTGAGGATTTCCTGTTGAAATTGGATTGTGAATTATAAAAATGATAAACACCAAAAAATGAAGGTTTTTATTTTCCATTTGAACACAAATGTTCCATTTCATTTGGTAAACTGGCAGATTTTTTAGGTAGAAGAAAAAACAATAGTTTGAGGGTTTTTAAAACTTTCAATCTATTTAGGAGATACAAGTGCAATTTTTTATATGGATATATTGTATATGTGTGAGGTGTGGTCTTTTAGTGTATCTGTCACCCGGATAGCATGCATTGCACCCAATAGGTAATTTTTCATCCCTCACTTCCCTTGTGTCAATAGATTTAGTTTTATTATCTAATTTTAAAATCTAAAGGGGACACTTTAATTAGTTTCTTCTTCACCAGGCCTTGAGATTTCGAAAGTACATGCTTAGCAAAATGTCTAAAGAAGAAATTGAATAGGGGTTTCAAAACAAAGTTGAGAGAGTAATCCAAGGACCTGTGTACTTGGATACATTTTAGTGTAAATCAAAATTAGAATGACGAAGACATTCAACGTTCATGAGAACTAACTGAAAGATAGGAGGTGAGGGGAAGTCAACATTCCCTACAGAGAGCTTACCTCGCTGCTGCCTGGTTGATTCTGCAGAAAAATAATAATTTTGAAACATGGCATTAGTTCAGTTACTGGAAAAAATGCAGGATTAATGATTCTTGTAGAAGGTGTGGTAGAGGTAACCAACTCAAGATTCAACATGTAAAATGAGGCCAAATTGTAAATCACATGTTTGAACACATATAAAAGAGATAGAAGCAAGACTATATTAAAATAAACCACTCTGTTTAATTATTTCTTTTGAATAATAGCAATCCCTTTATTAACATAAATTTTATATAAGGCCATGTGCTCTCTTCTTTAATAGGTTTTGTAAGAGCAGGCAACAGCTGTCAGTCTGTGAACTGAAGGAATTATGCCTTAGCCCAAGTGAAATGGGTACAAAGAAGGGAAGATCAGTTTTGAAGTCTATGTGCTCCCATTGCACTTAAGCTCCACAAGTAGAAAGAATTCTTGGAATGTAGAATAACATACTTACTTGAATGAGTTCTGGGTGTCTAAGAGGATGTTTCTGTGAAAAATAATGCAAAAATTTTAAAACAAAACAAGCAAAGCAACAGTAATAATACACATATAATACTATGAATATTATTAACATTGCTATTTAAGAAGGGTGTGTATTTTAACAGCAAAATTTGCCAGAGATCAAGAACTCTGGGAAGAAAAAGAAAAAAAAATCATAATTATTTCATTGACAAATATCAAAGGAAAATAGGTTGATTATTTCCTTTCTTTAGAGTATGACAGAGAATTGAGAAAACTGTGTAAAAAGTCTTTAAAAAGTAAAACCCTTAGTTAGTGTGAATTAATACAGAATGATAAAAAATGTATTTAGTTTTATGAACTATTTATAAGATTTATATTATAAGTCATCTGAAGATGATGTTAAATCCTTATAGAAATGTTGGGCATTATAATTAAATGTTTGCCTGGATTTTATTTTTATCATCAATTAAATCATATAAAAATGTATCTTCCTGTGGAATCAACCCAAGTGCCCATCAATATGAGTAGATTAATAAAATGTGCTATATTATACTATGGAATACTACGTAGCCACGAGTAAGGATGAATTAAGGCCTTTTGCAAAAGTTTGTATGGAAGTGAAGACCATTCTCCTAAGTGAAGTATCTAAAGAATGGAAAACAAACACCACATGCACTCACTATTAAATTGGAACTAACTGATGAGCACACATGTGCACAAAAGGAAGTAAAATGAAATGGAAATCAAGCAGGGGGAGGAGGGTGGAGAAGATGGACGAAAACCTACATAACGGGTACAATGAACACCATCTGGGTGATGGGCACACTGATAATCCTGACTGAAGCATAACAAAATAGGTACATGTAACCAAAAACATTTGCACCTTAGTAATATCTTGACATCAAAAAAAAAAAAGTATCTTCTCAGACCACAGTGGAATAAAACTAGAAATCAACTGAAGAGAAACACTCAATTCTACACAAAGTCATGGGAATTAAAAATGCATTTTAATCTGCATTTTGACCGCGAAGATAAGACTTAAGTTTTGTTACATGATGGCACAAACAAACAAACAAAGATTCTATTGTTTTCCTTGGAATAAAGGTGTAGAATTTTTTTGGGGGGGGATAATTTTATCCATTTCCTTTTTGTAAAATGAGAAGATAAGAAGTGCTTAAATGATACATTTGTAAGGCACTTTAATCTTCATTTGGTAACTTGTAGTTAGAGATTTCTTTCTATTGGTGTCTAGGATATAGCATGAGCAAAAGGCTGTTGGTTTAGAATTTAAGTCTTAGTGATTCCTCACTGTCCAAAGGAGGATGCAGAGAATGAGTCTCATTAACACAAGCAATAACCCCCTAGCATTTCATAAACCTTTGCTTCTGTATGAGATGGTCTTAGTGTCCAAATATCCCTGATCATTCCTTTATCTGGATTTTTTATACTCATACCTTTATCTGTTTATTTCTCCTTACATTTATTAGCTATACATCACAAGGAAACAAAGAAACTTTTGCTTCATATAACTACCTAAATAGATGCAAACTCTAATTTTGAGAAGAATGGTTATTTTAATTTACATTTTCACTGTTTACAGTGACCACAATAATTTGATTGCTGAATTGGCAGAATCAGCTCAGTTTATTATCCCTTGGGGAAAACAACAACAGAAAAAAGGTGACACAGCCACCTGAAACAAGAGTTTGACTTAGGTTCCAGAAGTAGGATACATTGGAACATGTGGGTTTATGTTACATTTGGTTAAGAAATGTTAGACACCTGTCACATGTCTGAATTATATCTGATTTATATATATAGCTGATTTATATCTGAATATTTCTGATTTAATTTGAATCATTTCTGAATATCTAGAAATATTCTATAGTGGACCCAGGGAACCAGCCTAATCACATTCTTTGATGCTATTTATTATGTTACTCAATAACTCATTTCTTCTTTTTCTTAATTTTTCTCTTTAATTCTCATTTATTGTGAGGTGCTTATATTTCAAGCTTTGAATTGATTATATAATAATGATGAAAATGTGAATTATTACTACATTTCTAATGTCAATAGAAAGATCACCCAGTGCTTTAAGAGTACTATTCCCAGTACCCTGGGAGTCATCAGGTCATTTCTAATAAGATTCTAGAACCTAAATTCTCTATTGAGCTTACAGGTCTGGCAAGAGCGACAGCCACAAGGCAGGTGAGTATGAGAAGCTTCATGGTTGTCAAGGCCTATGAAAGATGACCAAAAAAAGAAAAGAAAAAGAAATATCATATTAAAATAGAGTTTTTTAATGAAAAAAAATCATTAATTTTTCAACAAAGGGTCTCACCACTACAAACAACAGTAAATATGGTAAAAGTAAATTCACTTGAGAAGCAGTACTTTTATAAACTTAAGATGTTCTATTTTTTCTCAACGTAAATGTTTATCATTTTAGTTATCTTTGTTAGTTCTTACATTATTTAAAAATACCAGTTTCTTAAAACCTTTTTATTCGCTAATACTCTAGAACAAGACACTTGGTCCCTAATGTGGTAATATGGCTTCGTGAGAAGAATAGAGAAGAACGAGTATTTCAATACAATTAACAACAACAACTTTTTCTCCCAGATCATTAGAAAGCGTAATAAACTAAAATCCACTAAAAACTGGTTATTAATTTTATCTGAAATGTCTTGACTATGTGTTACTCTGATAAGTCTGCTTGAGAGCATTTTGTTCTTTTAGTCTTCTTAAAAAATGCCAGCAACACATTATACTAAAGCTATTAATTTCCATCAATTATATTTTAAAAGAATCAACCAGGTGCAGTGGCTCATGCCCATAATCCTAGCACTCTGAGAGGCCAAGGTAGGAGGAACGCTTGAGCTCAAGAGCTTGAGACCAGTCTGAGCAAGAGCGAGACCCTGTTTCTATTAAAAATATAGAAAAAATTAGCTGGGCATGGTGGCACATGCCTGTAGTCCCAGCTACTGGGGAGGCTGAGGTAGAAAGATTGCCTGAGTGTAGGAGTTAGAGGTTGCTGTGAGCTAAGCTGACGCCACAGCACTCTAGCCTGGGCAGCAGAGCAAGACTCTGTCTCAAATACATAAATAAATTAATTAAAAGAATCTAGCTATAACTTTATGCTTTGTTACATTGGGATATCCATGACATGACTATATGAAGATGATTGAATTGGATAGAATAATAACATTCAGATGTCTTATCATGTTTGACTTCTAGAGTTCCATCAAACTGCAAGAACCCAGAAATCCTGACATTAATATGTACTAGAAAAATGGTTTCCAGAGAAAGTAGAAAAAAAAAAATCAGGTTAAATTGCAATTTGCTCACACCTTAGTCAACAAACTAATGCTCACATAGCTTTATATACTGCTTCAGTCTACAAATTACAGAATGTAGATGCATTATTAAAGAAGACATATTTTTAAACCCAAATTAATTTGTATCTATCCATTTGTATCATTCCAGATATCTAAATTTAATTTTTACAAAGGTAGTCATCTATATTTAATAGTCTATCTTTGATATACATATTGTAGAACTGATTTTATTACCCAAATAATATGCAACAAAAATGAAATGGTCTGACAGCTATGGTATTAATAATTACAAAGATTATAAATTATTTTACATAACAACTTTTCATAAGATTGGGCAAAAATGATTCAAATTATCTTACCCCAAGTCTCTACTGAAATTATGTATCTACTTTTCCAATATACGATATTTTAATTACAAAATTATCAAAAAATTATGTGGCCTTTATAAAAGTATAATGATTTCTCACCCAAAGCTCAACATTCACAAACGTGTTTTTAAGTTACCAGTATATTAGAAGAAGGTATTAATATTTGCAAACATATAGAAAAGTTACAAATGCATCTTTAAAAAGAGTGGAAGAAAAAGATTAGATAATGTAAAATCATAGTAATTTTGCAGTATGTAAGCACAATACCTTGAACCCAAGACTGGAAAGAAGCAAGCTGGGCTGATGATCGAGGTGATGGAGCTCTTTACTTGGTGGCTATTTAAACCTAGTGATTGGTAAAATGCTAATTTTGTGGTTTTGGTTCAACCAATAGGTTTATTTAAATTCTCAGAATTCTCCCAAATAGGAAATTAATTTTCTGCCCAATTCCTTTCCCAGGAAATTCTGAGGAGAGTTTTCAACAGGAAGTGATTCATACTATGATAACAAATCATATAGGAAATGAAGTGGCAGTATTAAATATCAAAATACAAAAATTTCCAGATTTATGATTATTATAAGAACATGATTTTATGTTGAATGGGCAATTGAAAAGAGTACTATCTCAATATAATTTCTTTTATATCTTTTTCTTTTAAAAAATTCAATTTCTATAAAGAAAATCCTTGGGACAAAATGAGATTTTCAAAAATTTTAAATTTTTAGCAACATACTAGGCCATTAAAAGAATTCATCATTTATTTCACCTTTCAAAATACAACTTGTCTTCTATCATTTATTGTGATTATTTATTTTATAGAGTAACTTCTGTTATTTGTGGCCTGATCTTTTTTCCTAAGAAGGAAATCCAATTGTATTATATGTTTTGGTGATATTTTAACTAGACCAGGTAATTTTTTGTTTGCTTGTTTTAGGCATACCAGTTGGGATAGTATTCATTTGTTTAATTATTACATAACACTGTTTAATTAAAAGTAATATTTATTCAATAATTATAATTTTAAAAGGTTTTTAAATCATTGAGTATACCTCCTAATTTACTTTACTTTTAAAGTAAATAAAGTGAAAAAATGAAAATCCCTCTTTCCAACCCCCAGTTCTACTTCTAAAATTACCTAGCATCGTACATTGTAGAAAAATATTATATGCTGAAGAAGATATCCATACATAAAGAGGGTTTTACAAAGTTGTTGTTGATTGTGAGTTTGTTTTTTTACCAGAAAAGAATCATACTACACATTTTAAACAATAAAAAATTATAATGATATTTACAGCTTCTTATAGTCATATGACTGGAACATTATTCTGGGTTAAAAGAAATTTCAGAGTGATTTAGGCTCCTAACATTGGTGATTAGAAGAGTATTACAGTTCTCCTTAGTTAATATCTTCCTTGCTGACTTCATTACCTCAATTTTAACAACTTACTAGTGTTTCCAATTTATGCAGATCCATTCTAGGGACTGAGGACAAGCACCCTCAGCTGCAATATAATACTTTGCTTTTGTCTTTTCCCAGTGGTATACCCAAGGTGACCAACTTATTTTACTCCCAACTCAGAAGCATACTGCATGAAAAATCTACTTAATTTGTGAAAAGCTTCTGTATCCTCATTTGTTTATTCATTCTTTTATTCACTAATTTATTCAGAGACATGAAAAAACTGGACAAGGCACTGGAAATATAAAAGTTGAGCAAGAAAAGATGTCTGGCATTATAATATAGTGAGTAATTAACACACACGCACACACACACACACACACACACACAAACAAATAATTTTAATATGTTACAGATAGTCCAGAATTAACGATTTGAATAGGGCCTCTGGAGTGCTCATGGACAGCTGAGACTGGTGGCCATACCAGACAAGGTCCTCTAGATGAACTTGATCATGAGAAGTCTTAACATCAAAGGAGAACCATCGGACTTCTGAAAGTGTCTAATCTACATCATAAGACAAGTCACCACTTAGAGAATTTATACAACAGCTCTAGGAATTCTCATGAGCTCAAAATCCAGGGATTTTTAAAACTATAATTTCCCAGGGATAGAATCAATCTTCACTTTGTCTGAATTACATATTAAAGAAGGCTGTTAATTGGGTTTTCCTGTTATTTTAACAAATTATTCTTATCATTGTACAATGTAACTGTGCACTCTAATTTGAGAAAACATTTTTTTGTATGCTCCTTATAGATTATTAGTGCAATCAATGCCAAGTTTGGAAGATTTTAACCAAGGTTTACTTGCTTTATCATGATCATTTTCCATTGCTCTTGTGAGTTAAATTTGGCCACTAACAAAGCTCAATTTGAAGCAAATATCTAAACCATTTGTGATCAGATGGGACTTTGCCACATGGGTAAAGAAAAAAATGAAATTATTACCTGGAAGTCAGTATCAATTTCCTGGTATAACAGGGTCATTTGTATAATGGGTTGAACATATAATTGTTCATTCAATACTGAACATTTCTGATAATGAAAGGGTCTGTTCTTAATAATTACAATAGAACAACAGACATAGACAAAGACCGTCAAGGCCTACCAAGGTATGGTCACTCTAGTCAAATCACACAACTGCTTTTAAAAACCCAAAACAATCCTTAACCAAATGAAAGTGTAAATATGTCACTTAAGGGACAACTATATAGAAAGCTTCTCTGTTTTCCAGGTTTTAGATATTGGAAAAATTTTTTTCTTTGGATTCATACTAATTAGAAAATCAATTAGTTTCAAAAATGGAAGGAACTCCATTAGCAGTAGACATATTTGTGGAGAAAATACTATGTCAAAAGGTAAATTTTAGTATGCAAAGTTTTGTATATTATTGCTACATCTTCTGCTCCATACCTAAACCTGCTCTGGGGGACTCATTTTGTATGAAGCAGTCAATAATTCAAAGTATGAATTTCAAAGATAGTTTGTCATGGTTCAATTTATGATGAAGACCCCAAAGGCAATCACAGAAAAAACAGAACTAAATAAATAGGATCTGATCAAATTAAAAAGCTTCTGCACAGCCAAGGAAACTATCACAAGAGCAAACAGACAACCTACAGAATGGGAGAAAATATTCACATGCTATACATCCAATAAAGGGCTGATAACTAGAATCTATATAGAATTCAGAAAGATCAGCAAGAAAAAAATCAAACAACCCCATTAAAAAGTGGCCAAAGGACATGAACAGAAACTTTTCAAAAGAAGACAGACTAATGTCCAACAAACACACACACAAAATGCTCAACATCTCTACTCATCAGGGAAATGCAAATCAAAACCACAATGAGATATCACTTATCCCCAGTAAGAATGGCCTTTATCAAAAAGTACCAAAACAATAAATGTTGGCGTGGATGTGGAGATATAGGAACACTCGAACTGCTGGTGGGACTGGAGACTAGTGCAACCTCTGTGGAAAGCAATATGGTGATACCTCAAAGAGCTAAATTGGAAACTACCATTTGATCCAGCAATCCCATTGCTGGGCATCTACCCAAAAGGAAAAAAGATATTCTATATAAAAAAAATTCTGCACTCAAATGTTTATAGCAGCACAATTCACAACTGCAAAGATGTGGAAACAACCCAAGTGCCCATCAATTCATGAGTGGATTAATAAAATGTGGTATATGTTTGCCATGGAGTTCTACCCAGCCACAAAAAACAATGGTGATATAGCACCTCTTGTATTATCTTGGATAGAGCTAGAGCCCATTCTACTAAATGAAGTATCCCAAGAATGGAAAAACAAGTACCACATGTACTCACCAGCAAATTGGTATTAACTGATCAACACTTATGTGCACAAATAGGAATAACATCCATCGGGTGCCGGGAAGATGGGACAGGGGAGGGGGGGATGGGTGTCGTGTGCACCGTCTGGGGGATGGATGCACTTGAAGCTCTGACTCAGGAGGGGCAAAAGCAATATATGTAACCTAAACATTTGTACCTCCATAATATGCTGAAATGAAAGACATATGATGTGATGCATTCAAATTTTGTCCTTTCTTGGAAGTAAAGAATGTGAAAGGGATAATGGCCATATAACTGAATTTTTATGGTCACTGGGAGAGGGGGTGTAAGGAGGCTGCCCAGCTGGAATGTTTCAGAGAAGGGAGAGCATGAAGGTGAATTGGGAAGAGGAGATAGCAGGCTCCAATTTCTCTGAACAGGACTGGATGTTAAGAATGACAGCAATGAACAAAGTAGTGTAGTAGAAAATATTCACAGAGGCACATGAAAATCTATATAAAAATTTAACAAGTAGAACTTATTTCAGGATTTAATTTTTAAACATCTTAAATAAGGAATGAATTACAGAAGAAGTCCAGAATACAGATAGCAGATGATGGCATGAGGTGGTCAGGAATGTGCAGTGACTGTTACTATTTGGGTAAGATTGGAAATGTTGAGTAGTGAGAGGAGAGGTCTGCACACAAGAAAAGTGCTAATGGCAAGTGTGTGGAGACATGAAAATAAAATTCTAAAGTAATTTTGTCAAGGAACAAACCTTTTAGTAAAAAAATTTCGTATTTTGAAAGGTGCTATGATTGTTGAAGAATATGAGAACTTGGGTAAGTACAAAAGAGGAAATGTTATTCTCAGCATGAAAAGATGGGGAGAGGAGTCTTGAGAGATGGGTAGGAGGGTGTAGCCTGAGGAAGGGAGGAGAGTGGGAGAGGATGACAGGTGGAAGTGGGAAGATGTGTTGATTTGAAGTGATTTGAAGTGACTATACCATAGTGTTAGTAAAGGAACTGGTGAATGACACAGCTAGAATGCAGGGCAGGAAGAGGAACAAGGAAGACCACGTAGTACAAGGTCGGATGTGACCTTAAGAATTGGAAATTCTCCTTCTTTATGAGGAAGACAGGAGACTGAAAGGTTGGCAATCTCTGCTGTTGGCCCTGGAGGTGGCACTGCAATGGTGTCATCTCTACCCCACCCTGCTCACTCTACCTCTCTCCTGAATGTCATGACTTCCTCTTGTTGTTTCAAGCTGTTATGGTTATGGACTGTTCCAACTCAAGGATCTTGAGAACCTTCCTCTTCCAATGCCTGGAAGCTCTTCAAGAAGAATATAGGACTTGGGTCCCCCCCTGCTTTAACAATTCACAGGCCATGTTGCTGACCTCAGTTACCCCATTTCCAAGCACTTACATGAGGAGACAAGGAAGGACATTAACTACAATGTACTGTTTATTATGGGGCCAACCCTCCAACGCAATTAGATTCCTCCAAAATAGTCAGGGCTGGCATTTATTGAGCATTTACACTGTTCTGGGCACTCGGGCATTGTGTAAACACTTTAAGAATATTTTCATCATGAGAGTTTTCTGATGACAGCAGAAGGAGTAAATTTTATTGTTATTTCAATTTTAGAGAGGAAAAAACTAAGGTTTATAATAGTTAACTTCCACACGTTGATCCATAAATGACTAAGCTGGAATTTGTACCAAGCTGCGTTATTCCAGGGCCCTGACTCTTAAGTACTGTGCTTTATTTTCTAAATTATGCCCCCAAAGACTTTCTGTGCTTTTGACAAAGATTTGAGCACCGCAGGTACTCACCATCAAATTGGTATTAATTGATCGACACTTATGTGCACATATAGTAGTAACATTCATTGGGTGTTGGGTAGGTGGGAGGAGGGTGGAGGGAGGAGGGAGGAGGAGGGGATGGGTATATTCACACCTAATGGGTGCGGTGCGCACTGTCTGGGGGATGGGCACACTTGAAGCTCTGACTTGGGTGAGGCAAGGGCAATATACATACCCTAAACATTTGTACCCCCGTAATATACTTGGAAAGGTGGGCAAGATAAAAATTTTTTTCAAATAAAATTTTTCAGACACATTTCTCCATTCCTTTGTTACTCATAAAAACTTGTTTAATTTTGCAAAGATTTAGCAAAATCATGACTGGTAGACTTTAGGTTTAAGAGGTGTTGAACTGTTCTGAAGTAAAGAATATCTGTTTTTCTTTTTTCTTGCTTATTTGTTTTTGTTTTGTTTTGTTTTTTTGAGACATAGTCTCACTCTATTGCCTGGGCTAGAGTGCTGTGGCATCAGCTTAGCTCACAGCAACCTCAAACTCCTGGGCTCAAGCGATCCTTCTGCCTTCCGAGTAGCTGGGACTGCTACATGGTGGCATGAGCCACCATGCCCGGCTAATTTTTTCTATATATTTTTAGTTGTCCAGCTAATTTGTTTCTAGTTTTAGTAGAGATGGAGTCTCGCTCTTGCTCAGGCTGGTCTTGAACTCCTGACCTCGAGCAATCCGCCTGCCTCAGCCTTCCAGAGTGCTAGGATTACGGGCACTATTGGTCACCTTGAAACAAGTATATGGTGGCCTTGAATCTAGCTAAATGTAACAGGATACAAATAAGTCTTATTTAAAAAGAGACAAACTCCAGCATATGACAGTAATTTTGGAACAAGAAAAATGATGTCTTGTGATAGACTGTTGGAATGTAGCTCATAGATTTTAGGGGTCCTTATACCATAATTTTGTTTCAGTGAAATTTTTTCTTGCAATATAATTCCCTTTCTGACATTATTAAGTGCTGAGAAATGATAATGTATTCAACATCTTGGGGAATGGAAGGAGACTTGCGTTCATGCATGAAAGAAAATAGTGCAGGAAGAGAAATTTGATATGAAGAAATTTTGATGCAATCGTTAAAGGAGATGCCAGGAACAACAGTTCAAAATGATTTAAAAATGTTTAGAAATCCTGAGCAATATCCTGGAGGGTTACATTTCCTGTGGGATATAAATCTGATGCTATATAAACAGATACAGTTCATTAGTGCTTATCTAAAACCAAACAAAAATCATTCCAAATGCGTGTCCCTCATTCCAGAACTTGGAAAAAAATAAAATATAATTTTGAGGTACAAGTCCATGTGATTAAATCTATTCTTTTACAAAAAATTGTTTACACTGGTGGAAGAAAAGCCTAATTTTAATACTTAGTTAACTGAAATTATAAATAAATTGGTAGCAAAAGGAATTAATCACACTTGTAAATATAAGAATAAATACTTATACTTACTAGGTATAAATATTCTGACATCTCACAATGAGGGTGCTGGTCACACCCTGCCCTCCCCTCCCTTCCCTTTCTTCCTTCTATTCCATCTTTCCTTCCCCTCTCTTTCTTTCTTTCTCTCCTTCCCTCCATCCCACTCTTTTTTTCTTTTTTCTTTAATTATCTAGCCTAATGCGTAGTTTAAATATCTCTATTAATAGCATAGTCTGCCTACACTACAGTGTGAATATTGCAAGACAAGAATCTTTGCAGTGTTGTCCACTAACGTATCCTAATAATCAAAACATACAGTGTTGGCCAGGCGCGGTGGCTCACCCCTGTAATCCTAGCACTCTGGGAGGCTGAGGTGGACGGATTGCTCAAGGTCAGGAGTTCGAAACCAGCCTGAGCAAGATCAAGACTTCGTCTCTATTATAAATAGAAAGAAATTAATTGGTCAACTAATATATAGAGAAAAAATGAGCCGGGCATGGTGGTGCATGCCTGTAGTCCCAGCTACTCAGGAGGCTGAGGCAGGAGGATCGCTTGAGCCCAGGAGTTTGAGGTTGCTGTGAGCTAGGCTGATGCCGTGGCACTCACTCTAGCCTGGGCAACAAAATGAGACTCTGTCTCAAAAAAAAATAAAAATAAAAATAAATAAATAAATAAATAAAAACACAATGTTTGTCAAATAAATAGGGTTTTGAACATAAAAAAATCAAAGTAAATATGATTGCCAAATAGCAATTTAGAGATTATTAAATAATATAAAGGTTATTCTACACTACAGTGATATCCCATACTTTCTTGAACTGTTCCTATTTTAAGAAAACAAATTTATTTTTCTCTTTCTGACTTCTGTTACCTCCACTGATTGAAAGTTAGTATTTGAATATAGTAGTTGCAACAAAGTGCTTTCTAATTTCTAAACATTTTCACTTCATGGATATTTCTTTGCACAATTATATTAATGTTATAAAAAAGGGTTAAGCATAGATAAGGAAATGGTGATATATATAGTTTATCTCTTTGGCATATAATTATTTATGGGTTTGAAAAGTATTATATGATGCATTAGGAAATTAAGATATTACAGATAAAGTACTCAGAAAATAAATACAATGCATTTCCCAGAAATGTTCAAATGTTCTGAACTCACTGCAATTATTTTAAAGTAGACTTAGCACTAGGAAATAATTTGCTAGGAATACTTTTGTGACACAAAGGCCCCAGTGTCATATCTTCCTTTAGCCAAAATTAAACAACTATGTGTGAACCTCTACTCTTTTAATCCATGGCAGAGAATAACTATATTTTAATCCATAAGCAGACTTTCATTATTTCAAATTTGCTCTTTAAATTTGAAATCTCAAAATATTGGAGAGAAAAAGACTAGAAAATTATCTATTATATATTCAAATCAAATTCCATTCTACTAATGCATTAATATTTATATGCCAGATTCTCATAGTTAAAAATATAATTTGACAAGTTTATTAATACTTATCCTTCTCAAGATTTGAGGCTAAACTAAGCTCAGAAAAGACATTTATATTTGATTCTTTACTAGTTGGAAAAGAAATAAAGACACAGAAAAAATGTTGGAGTGATAATGAATAATGCTATTGTGTCTGATTTTATGAATATGGACATGGGCCAGGTGTTTTAGGTAATAATTTTAAAAAGGAACTTCCATTTCAAAAATGTAATTCTAAAAATGATATTTATCTCTAATTTCATAGAAGTAATATGAGTGTTGACTATGGTTGAACTTTCCAAGCTGCAACCATAGGTCATGAATAGGTAGGAAAAGTCTGACTCAGGTACACAGCAGCTGCTGAGGCCCCAGCAATCTCAGTCAGGAATCAGCTTCACCAATTTTTCCTTTCTGGACTTAGTTCTTCCATTTTACAATGTATCTCATCTCTATCTCGCATGACTGCCCAGGGATTCAAACCTGGCCTTTCTCTTTACTAACCAGATGGCATCTGTACTATGTCTTGTCTGCCCATTCAACCAATCATTCCAGAATGTTCCTTGATCCTTTGGGCCTTCATCCTCAACTTCTCTTTCTGTGAACAACTGTTAGGACATATTTAGCTTTGTAAGTGGCTAAATGGTGATGGCATGTAGGGGACTGACATATATTTTCCTAGTTTAAGAATTAAAGTTAGTGAGTAATATATGTGTTCTGCCCAGAGTGTTTGAAAGTAATCTGTTCTGGACAGGCTCCCTGTGATAAACAAAGGTATTGCCTAGAGGCATAACAAAGGACCTGAGCTGCAACTAGCAAGAGCAGCTCCACCCCACAGCATTGGGGGTCTGGAGGCCACAAGATAAACACCCCATAAGATGGCTGGTTAGTCAATGATGGGTAAGACCCCTCAAGGAAGGGGTGACCTAAGCCAGGCACAGCTGCCAGGGTTCAGCCGAAGATCTTAGGGGATCACTCTAAGAAAAGCTGGGGATGAGAAATGCCCCCTGTGGCTCACCTTGCCCATCCTTGCTAATCTCGGTCCTTTATCTATGCCTAGTGCCTAGAGCAACCACCTGGAAACCTTGAGCCAGGGGATATCTGCTTCCCTAAGGCTACGTATTCCGGAATTTATGGCCATTGCTGCAATGCCTGGGTTGTTAAGTACAAGGAACTAACTTTAAAATTTTAGAGTATAAAAATAAAACTGACCTGGTGTATTATTACTCCAGTCAACCGTCTGCATGTGTGTCTGTGTTTTTTTTGTGTGTTCTGCACGTTTGTGTTTTATGTTCTGTGTTCATCCTCCGTCCTGTAAATGGGCCACAGCAATGGCATCCGCAAGGAAGGAGTTCATCCCTCCTGATAAGGAGAAGGGGGGAGAAGTGAATTCAACGTGTGAGAGGACGTAGGGTTTAGAAGAAAAGGACACTGAGGGTAGGAGTCAAAGACACACACAGGAGAAGAAGAAATAGGAAAGACAGACTTCTGAGCTTCTAGCTTACTCAGCACACTTCACAGTATCAGAGACGGTCAAATGGTAGGTATCCCAAAGGCTATTTTGTTTGGTCTGAAACATTCGAATCTTTGCAACATTAAAACAATTCATATATAATTCAGTAATTCTAGTCTTTCTTGGTAAGTCAGATGACCTGACAGTACTGTTCCTGCATTCCTATGGGGAATCTCTAGGAATCTGTCAGGAGTTGAGTTGTGAATTATCTGCTTGAAATAGATTATGCATATACCACTTAACACTTCCCACCACACTCTTTTAACTTATACCCAATCTGCTTCATTCATTTTCTTCACTGTTGACTATTTGGCCTGATAAGAATTTGAATCTGCAAAAACACAACCAATGAGGTGTTGTTTATTAATCCACTCAACAATATTTGTTAATAATCTAGAATGTACAGAATATGATAGTAGCTGATAAAGATTATACAAAGATGCTTTCAATTATGGGCCTTGTATTTAGGGAGACTAGATTTTAGAAAGAGAGATAAATGAGTAAATAGCTATAATGAAAGTAGAAAAGATTTAGTATTCCAAGAGATGTTATCATTATATAGAGGAGAGAAAATACATTTTCAGTTAGATTATCGAGGTAAACTTAATGGAGAGGATAGAATCAAGACAAAAGCTTAGTAGATAGGTCAAGGGTAGGTAGATACATACTTACGGAGCTAAGTTTAGGAGATAGAACTCGTTGTCTCTCTATAAGATTATCAGTATTAGGCATTAAGTTAAATATTTAGGTTTATATATATTTGTACATGTATATGCATATGTATATATAGTGTTAAATTTATATGACATATTTGTATAGTCATATAGACTATATTAATATTTGCACAGAGACTATATTAATATTATTAACACTTGTCCTTCTGCACATATGTAAATTACATCAGACAAGGTTTTTAACAATTATATTGTACCTACTTCCAGGTAAGGGAAATGCACACACACACACACACATACACACACATACACTAAAATACAGAACCCTGAGGGAAAGATCATGGAAGCCTTACAGGCATCTCAAATTCCGTCTGTCTAAAAGGAGTGTGTCACCTTCTGCCTATGTCCAGAGATCATTCCAGGATTACTCAGCCCAGACATTTGTACATCATGCCTGACTCCTCTCTTGTCTTGTTTTTCAGTAGCCATTCTAGCCTAAAATCTCTTTGAGTCTGCCTAGAAAATGTCCCATTTCTGGTTGAGCTGCCAGCATCATACTGCCACAGTCTGGGCCTTTTTACAGCCCTCACTGTCTCCAGTACTGCCCTTCTCTAACCTGGGCTCCACGCTGTCGTCCAGGCAGTTTCTCAGACATGCAGAGCTGACTGTGTTGTTTTCCCTTTGGCTCCCCATTGCTGCCAGATCATAGTCAAACACCTAAACTCACCTATAAATTCCTGCATGCTGTGAGCCCTGCTTACTGCTCCAGCCTTGCTTTCTACTACCCTGTAGTATCCATCCCTTCTCAAGGGTGCAATCACAAGAGACTTCCTACAGTTCTGAGAGCATATGAGGCTCTTACTCCTTAAGCTCTGTGCACCTGCTCTTCCCTTCTCCCCAAGTTTCCCCATTTAGTATTTCTTCACTCCATCATCCCAGCTCTTGCCTGCCCTCCAGTGTTCGTTAAGTGACTCTTTTCTGAGGCCTTTTGGACATTTAATTTCTACATGTATCTACATATATTTTACCAACACTGCATATTAATTGCCTATTTACATATTTATCTTTCTCTTTCCATTATAAGATGTTTGAGAGCAAATAGAGGTATCACTGTATCATCAGAAACTTGTAGTACTTGAAATGTACCTGGCCACAAATTAATATTCTTAATTGAATTGAGATTGAATTAGATATTCATTCCTAATCCTATGGCTTTGACATAAATTCAAAGAACATGCTAGTCTAAATTTCTTTGTGCATTTTGGTGACTAGTATCTGATGAGTTTAAATGTCTAGGATGTCATTCAGTGATGATAGGTGTAGACAAGTGAAATTAGTAATGTTCCTTTTTCGATACAGATAAAATAATTCATATGAGAAAATCATATTTTTAATTGTCAAATTTACAATGGAAATATCTGTCATGATTTTAATGAGTGATAAGTTATAGTTCAGGAAATTCAATTTAAAAAGTGTATTATAATATTAAATATTATTTAAATCCCCAGATACAGAGTCTCTGCTGTCCAATCTAAAAAGATGATTTATTGCAGGACCTATTTATTTAGTTTTTCTTTTTTACTTTGCATTTATTCATCTGAACTTATTATATTGCTCTTTGATGCCACCTAATGATCAAAGCTGATGTGTCTTTTGTAAAAACAAAGAGATCAAAATTAAATAGATCTATTACCCACCAAACCTTCTCACACCTCCTGAGTACAAAGGGGATTGTTAACTCTCCCAAGGTTTCATGTGTTGGGGTGTGTGTTTGAAGAAAGAGACAGGAGACAAGGAAGGAAGGGAAGAGATAGTACTTTACAGTTTCTCTTAATCCATTCATTGACATAACTTGGCCATTATAGCTCTTCTCCGAATACGAAATTCAGGTATTTCCATTTGGAATGGTCAGAAACACCTACTCTAGAAAGCAAAACTTGCACTTCCTTAAGACTTGAAGCATGCCTCACAAAGGTGTTTGGTATTAAAATAAATCCTGAAGTCTGGTTTCCTCTCAGCCTTTAATGGACGGTCAGCTTCCTTTAAAACTCCTTAGGTTTTACCTCCTCCTACTGGCACTAAAGAGAATATCACTTTTAGTACCATCAAAAATTTAAATTTATTTTGTCTTTGGTTATTTAATAGACATCATCTGTAAAACCATTTTGATCTAATATTTACTTTCTGTAAATTAGTAAATTTCTTATTACATCTCCTTGGAGACTCTAATGTTATTTAATCACTTATTAAATTATTAAATTTCTCAATAGTGTGGCATTATGTATTTAAAAATCATTAAAGAAATATAATCAAAACATATATCTTTTATTCATTTATTTATTAACCTTTTTAAGATAAGATCTCACTATTTTGCCTGGACTAGAGTGCAGTAGCATCATCATAGTTCCCTACAACCTCAAATGCCTGGCCTCTCCTGCCTTTACCATTCCAAGTACTTGGGTGTATAGGCACACACCACCAGGCCCAGCTAATTTTTGTATTTTTTGTAAAGATTGGGGGTCTGGCTATTTTACTCAGGCTGGTCTTGAACTCCTAGCCTCGAGTGATCCTACCACCTGGGCCTCCCAAAGTGCTAGGATCACAGGCATGAGCCACCTCCCCTGACCATAATTTTTTTGTGATTAGAGTTATGTTTTTGTTGTTGCTGCGATTGCCATTGAGGTCTTCTTTAAAATTCTTTGCCTATGCCGATGTCTACAAGAGTTTTTCCAACATTTTCTTCTAGAATTCTTATGGTTGCATGTGTTACATTTAAATCTTTTATCTATATTGAATTAATTGTTGTCAGTGGTGAAAGATACCGATCCTGTTTCATTTTTCTGTATGTGGCTATTCAATTTTCCCAGTACCATTTATTGAATAGGGTTTCTTTTCCCCAAAGTATATTGTTGTCTGCTTTGTTAAAGGTCAGTTGGCTGTATGTGGATGGTTTTATACCCAGGTTCTCTGTTCCATTCCGTTGGTCTAGGTCTCTATTTTTGTATCAATACCAGGCAGTTTTGGTTACTAAAGCCTTGTAATATAGTTTGAAGTCTGGTAATGTGATGCCTCCAGATTTTTTATGACTAGATTACATTAAAAAGTTTCTGCATAGCTAAGGAAATAATCAACAGACCAAATAGACAAACTACAGAATGGGAGAAAATATTCGCAAGCTATCCATCCAATAAAGGGCTAATAACCAGAATCTACAAAGAACTCAAGCAAATCAGCAAGAAAAAACAAACAAACCTATTAAAAATTAAATGAGCAAAGAAATTTTTTAATATTTAGAAGAAGAGCTAGCAGGGGTTCTGGGACCATCATCTTGGCTTTATCACCTCTTAGTTGAAGAATGTTGAGTGCATTCCTTATCATTCAGTGTCTCTGATCCTCATATGCAAAATGTGTCTGATAATTCTGTTGACTTCATAGAATTTTCTGAGTGCTTGGTACTGGTAAGCAGTCAATACATATTAGATATTAATATGATACAGTGATCCTCATTACATTTTTTTAAAAAAAAACTAGTAGGTGAATATATTTTCTTACTAAATACCTCAAAAAAATCTGATTTTTTTTTCAGGGAAAGAGTAGTGAAATAATAAACTAGATTATTAACAATACAGATAGAGAAATATATAAACAAAATTCTATTTTTTATTTCAGAGTATTGTGGAGGTACAAATATTTTGGTAACATGAATTGCTTTTGTACAATTTGAGTCAAAGTTTTAAGTATGTACATCACCCATATAGTGTGCATTATACCCATTAGATGTGAATTTACTCATCCCTTTCTCTCCTCTCCCACATGCTTGATTTCCATTGAATTTTACTACCATATGTGCATGTGGGTGTTGATCTGTAAGTTTCAATTTAGTAGTGAGTCTTTCTTTCATTCTTGTGATACTTCACTTATAAGCATGGTCTCCAGTTTCATCCAGGTTGTTACAAAATGTTCACCATTTTTTATGGCTGAGTAATACTCCATGATATACATATACTACATTTTATTGATCCACTCATGTATTGATGGGCACTGGGTTGTTTACACATCTTTGTAATTGTGAATTGTGCTACTATAAACATTCAAATGCAGATATCTTTTTAATAAAATGTCTTTTTTTATGTAAATACCCAGTAGTGGAATTGCTGGATCAAACAGTAGGTCTGCTTTGAGTTCTTTGTGATACCTCCATACTACTTTCGATAGAGTTTGTACTAGTTTGCAGTCCCACCAACAGTGTATAAATGTTTCTTTCTCTCCAAATCCACATCAGCATCTGCTGTTTTGGGACTTTTTCATAAAAGCCATTCTCACTGGAGTTAGGTGATATCTCATTGTTGCTTTGATTTACATTTCTCTAAAAATTAGAAACATTGAACATTTCTTCATATGCTTATTGGTCATTAGTCTATCTTCTTTTGAAAAGCTTCCATTCATGTCATTTACCCACTTTTTAATTGGGTTGTTTGATGTTTTATTGCTGATTTGCTCTTTTGTATTTATGAAATTGAGTATACCTCAGATTACAAATGCTGATATTCACCTGTTTGTCCTCAGAGAGTTGTATGATGTCATATAATTTGACTTAATATATGATATATGACATTTACAAATAACTCCATTTGTAACTTCTTGCTGGAAAATGTATTTATCTTATAATGCCTTGAATGAATTGGTGTTAAATCACAATTAATTCCTCTACCTAATTTATCTATTGATACAACCTTTGGAATAAGTTAGACTAGTGACTCCCAAATTTAGCATGCTTCAGAATCACCTAGAGGGCTTGTTAAAACACAGATTATATACCCCACTCTCAGAGTTTCTTATTCAATAATTTTGGGGTGGAGTCCAGGAATGTACATTTCTAACATTTGTAGATGTTACCATTGTAAATGGTATTGAGGCTGCTGGTCCAGGGATACCATGTTTTGACAACCACATAGTTAGAACTGTGTGGAAAGACTCTACTGGAAACCTACAGTGCCATACAATACTTTCACAATTATTGGATGTCTTTCCATGTGTGGAATCTTTGAATAAGATGCCATATCTGAGAACAGTAAAGACTTGTCCTCCTATTCACCTACTTTCATATTCTTCTAGGAGAAAAACTGCAAGGTAACCATCCTGAACATTTGTGACCATATGTGTATGGGAATAGGCTCCTCACAGTAAAACGCTAAACTGCCTCTATTTTGTCACACGTCCAAGCTTTGCCCATGGCTTCTGTCACCATTGCCCCAGTACAAGCCCTCTGTAAAAGGCCACCAGTGACCTCATCTTCCTTCTCTCTGAGCCGACAGTCACCATATTACAAATGAGTAAGGGTCAAGCCTTTATGCCTCTCCCCTCAGACTTCTTTCTCTCTAAAATTGTTGCCAAAGTAATTTAAAATATAAATTTGAACCTTCAAATTCTTGCCTAAAATCCATAAAACTCTCCAGAATCTCCCCACAATCTGTAGGATGCACACAAACCACTTCGCTTTGTGTCTTTTCCCTCAGACCGTTCAGCTTAGTTGTTCCCTATCCTCAAATCAAGGTGTGAAGTTTCCTTGATGCCCTGGTCTGCTTTTGTCACTGCTCCTGCTTTGCTGCCTGGAATGCTGTTTCTCCCTCAAGCCACGTCTGGTTGGTGGGGCGTTGAACTCCAGTACTTGGGCCAGGCCTCATCTCCTGTGCGATTCTCAATATAACACGTAGAAGTCACCCTACCTGTGGATGATTAGAACTCTCTGTTCTAAATTTTCTTCTTGATTACTTATCATCAAGCCCCCTACACCTATATCCATATTTATACCAGGCTTTCTTATATGATTCTTCTAAATGCATTGCTCTTTTATTATGCCACTGTGTCCTAACATTGCCACAGGGATGATATAATGAACTTACGCAGACAGCAATTAACTGTCTACCTAACTAGCATTAAAAGCAGTTTAACAAGTGTCACGGAGTCCAGACCAGGAGTTATTTCTCCTCCTGGCTTCCTTATACGTATATTTTATGAAGAAAGAAAGTTTCTGCTTACAGAAACTGCTGACATATCAGCAAGTAGGAGGATGATAATTTAATCAGTTTATATCTAAATATATTTATGCAATTTTCTTGCTTACCAAGGTGTAGATAAGTTTGTGGTTCCTTATTTTTTTTATAGTTTTTCCATGATTTGAAAATTATTTGGGAAGAGTGAATAGGTAAATATATATTTATCTATTCAGTCAGCCTTCAGTCAGCCTTCTAAAACCAGCAAACGCTTACTTTTTTTCCAAGATGTTTATATATTTTAACATCCTAAACCTAATACAGATAGATTTTCAGGACTTATTTTTTTTCATTCTGCATAAATATATTATCAAAGAATTTAATTAATGATATATGCCACTTACCAATTGGAGATAATATGATGAGTTGGGCTAATTACAATTACCCATTTTTATTGTTAAAGAAACTTGGTTTCCAGGTAATCTCCAGAAAGCTTACTCTAAAAGTTAGTTGTTTTACCATTTAACTAATAGCTTTAATAATATTTGGCTAAATATTATGTCCTTTTCTTTTTCCTCTTTTAAAATACTAGATATACTTTTCCCCTTACATATCGTACCCTTAATCATCATAAATATTTGTATTTCCATGCTCACTCCCATTTCAAATTTCATGGTATTTTAATGTTTTGATCCTATTCTTTTTCATTCTACTTGATTCTTCCTTTTGCTCCCCGCTCTCCTGTAAACAAAACAAAGCAAATCTAATAATACTTTTCTTCCTTTACATTCAGACCTGGAAATCAAAAATTGCAAGTGCATTACATTAAACATACAAACAATCTCAGTCTCCATCTTGAGAAACAGTATCCCATGAGTTACAAATTATTTCATGTAAGACTGGAAATATAATAGCATATCCTAAAGTCTTTCTTCTATGTTTGCAGGTAACGTATATGGTTTAGAATGTGAAAAAAATGTGGCCTTTTCATACAATTATTTCTACCAAAGGGAAAAGAATCCCTGACCCTAGCACCTGAGAAAAGTATTTAGACAAATTTATGACTGGAAAGGGTAAGTTGAAATATCAAATTGATTTCACAGTTGTGGGAAAAATGTTTATGGAGACTCAGTTATGCCTTATGGATGAACAATTCTCTGTTAAGGGATGGCTATCAGAGCAGTCCACTCCTGAGGATCCAACAGAAGCTTAAACAAGAGCTAAGAGGACCTTTTATGCCATATAAAAATCTCAAACATAGGCCTAGAATTAGGAAAATGCAAGGCATATGTAAAATTATGAATATACCATATTGGATGGAGATAAGATTTTTGGAAAGTGAATTGGAAGTAAAGTTAAAGATCAAAACATGTTACAGAAAGAATTACCAATCAAGAAAGATTTTTTAAATCATTTATTATGAAAATTTTAAATCAAATGCAAAAGTAGAGAATATAAGAAATATTCATCTACATGTCACCCAGATTCAATGACATCAATATTTTCCAAAGCTTTATCTATCCCTTCCCCTGACCCCCACGCACAATTTGATTTTCTTGGAGTATTTTTTTTTTCTTGGAGTATTTTAAAGCAAATCTCAGATATCATATCATCTTGCCTCTAAACACAATAGTGTGAATCTCGAAAAGATATTTTTTAATGTAACCACAATGCTATTTTTATATCCGGCAAAACTAGCAATAATTTAATATCATTTAACCTCAAGTATACATTCAAATGTCCCTGATTACCTATAAGAGTGTCTTTACTTGGGTCTTTTTTTCAAATCAGAATTCAAATAAAGTTAGTATTTCATTACTTTTTTCTCTAGAGTGTTTTTCTAGAACAGTACTGCCTGCTCTTGTTGTTGTTAAAACATAGAAATCTTATTTTAAATTATTCTATTTATTTTATTACACATATAGGATATGAGGATTTTCTTAAAAATATTATAAGATCTATTTCCCTGACAACATGACTGGGATACTTCAAATATTCAAATCTTTTTAAGATCTGATATTATTAATATTTAGCTATAGTGTAGTCCAGAAATGAAAATATGCAAAATAGTTTTAGGAACACACATATTTCTACCTGCTAGTACATTTATAAATTATACAAAGATGCATATTTATTTGAAAATAAAACATTGATGTTGAAATCAGTTCATTGCTGCTGTGGTCGGAATGTGTTTCCCATAATTCATATGTCGAAATGTAATTGCCAATGTGATAGTACTAAGCAATGGGGCCATTAGGAAATAACGAAGTCATGAGGGCAGAACCCTCATAAAAGAGGTTGACAAAAGTGTCCTGGGCCTTTTTTTTTTTTTCCTTTCTGTATTTTGCAGAACAAGGCACCATTTGAAAGCAGAGAGCATCCCTCACCAGAACTTGATCCTGCTAATGCCTTAATCTTGAACTGTGAGAAGTAACTCTGTTATTTATAAATTACCCAGCCTCAGATATTTTGCTACAGCGGCACAAAGGGACTAAGACACCATATTTTTACCAAAATAATGACAAGAAATATTGTATGGTGAGGTAAAAGTCAAAGCAGAAAAATCACTTTCAACTTAGATTTTTAATACCTTAAAAATGACATCAATTCTATGAATCACATTCACATTGTCCTTCTCCCATATCTGTCTGCTTATAATAAAACAGAGAGATGGTCCTGAAGATGATAAATGAAATTCTTACATTTCTTAAAATAGAGAATAATAGCTAAGATGATCTTCTTCTTCTTCTTCTTCTTCTTCTTCTTCTTCTTCTTCTTCTTCTTCTTCTTCTTCTTCTTCTTCTTCTTCTTCTTCTTCTTCTTCTTCTTCTTCTTCCTCTTCTTCTTTTCCCCACCAAGATGGAATCTCACTATGTTGCCCAGGCTGGAGTGCAGTGCCTAGTCACAGGTGTGATCATAGCACAGTGTAGCCTTGAACTCCTGGCTTTAAATGATCCTCCAGTCTCAGCCTCCTCTGCAGTAGCTGGGGCTACAGGCATGCACAACTATGCCCAACCAAATTTTATTTTACATCTCTACATGAGTTTCTACTGCATTAAATTTATTTTACATGAAAGAACTGATTATAAAATGGCACAATACCTTAGAAACATTTTTTACATTCATATATCTATATTAATTAATATTTCTCAGTTCACTTAAATATGTCTCCTAGTATACACCAAACCTTCCAATAAGATCAAAAAAAGACAATGTATATTCTCTTCCTTTTTGTCACCTCCCCACTCCCCCATTGTTTGTTTTTTTTAAAATGTTCTGTAGTTTTGTACAAGATGAGACTTAGACTTGGGTATATCTTGCTGAAGCTTTAATGCTTTGTAAATAAAATCGGATGTTTATTAAAAAAAAAATCTTTGCTTTCAGAAAGCAGTCCAGTCAACTTCTTTCTATTTTTAGTAGAGATGGGGTCTCACTCTTGCTAAGGCTGGTCTTGAACTCCTGAGCTCAAAGGATCCTCCCTCCTCGGCTTCCCAGAGTGCTAGGATTACGGGCGTGAGCCACCATGCCCGGCCTCTAAGCTGTGTTTTATGGAACTTAAATATTTAGTTCTCATCATTCTGCTGCAATATAACCAAGTCTATTTATTTTGCAATAATAAACTTTCAAAATATTTTAAAAATCATGACTACAATGAAGATTTTGGTGTAACATCTGAACCTAATGGCAACACCTTGAAATTAGTTATACTTCCAATAACACTTTAAACTCTCAGACAAGCACTGGCTTCTCTTCAGATTGTATAAATCTAAAACTCTCAAACATTATCAAATCATAGGCAAATAGAATTAGAAACTGTTCTGCCAGAATCCGAAGTGCCTTATCATTGGGGATACAAATGAAGTATGCCTATGGACACTGTGCCCTTCCATAAAGATTATATTGCAATTTTCTCTTAATAACACTCATGGCATTACCCCATAAGCAGTGGTTTTTACAACATACAAACTTAGAAAGCAATGTTTTCACTGTAACTAAAAGCATAATCTACCCCCCTCCTTTAATAAACTGCCAAAGAGAAAAAGAAGATGTCACTTTGATATTTGGATGAAGCATTTGGTTGGATATTTGCCAAGTTGTACGAATCACTAGTATTATAGTTCATTGTCCTTCCTTCCTTCTCTCTCTCTCTCTCTCTTTCACTTTTTTTTTTTGAGACAAAGTCTCACTCTGTCACCCCTGATAAAGTGACATCTTATTTTTCTCTTTGGCAGTTTATTAAAGGAGGGGGGTAGATTATGCTTTTAGTTACAGTGAAAACATTGCTTTCTAAGTTTGTATGTTGTAAAAACCACTGCTTATGGGGTAATGCCATGAGTGTTATTAAGAGAAAATTGCAATATAATCTTTATGGAAGGGCACAGTGTCCATAGGCATACTTCATTTGTATCCCCAATGATAAGGCACTTCGGATTCTGGCAGAACAGTTTCTAATTCTATTTGCCTATGATTTTTACCTCAAATACATAGGGATATTTACCTCAAATACAGAGGGATATTGTCTGTGTCATTGCTCCAGTAACAACCCCCCCGCAACGATTCCTACGTAGGTGTGTTTGCCTTTCACCTGGACTGCTGGGTCCCCTAACCGTAGCGATGTGCTTACGTGCAGGTAATTGCTATCATACTTGCTGAGGATCCAGTCATTAATCCATATATATGGCCAGATAGCCCCAGTTCTGCAGTGGTTAACATTTTATAATGTTCAAATGCTAAAAACTAGATTGCACTATAAAGAAAGATTAAATCATAATTGCACTGTGTTCTTTTATAAAATACAAGGTCTCTCCTTTTGGGGAATAGCACATAATGTAGAAAAGCCAATTCTTAGTTGATTGAGTCCCTGATGAATCAGACGTTTTACCTCCTTTTTTATAGGACCCGAAGTGTACATTGTCACAAACAGTGTAGTTCCTAGAAAGAACTTTTCAAACACAATTATATAGATGAAATTGCCCATACACTTTTCTTCAAGGTGCCAAAAGGCAATCCACAAATAAATTATACAGCACCAGGCTCCTTTGCACTGGGCCATAAAGTTTCTCCACATATGAGAAAGCCTGAGTCCTAATGTGTGGAGAAAGTAGCAGTGCTAATAACTGCTTACTGTCATGTAAAATATTGGTAGAAGAAGTTGTTAAGAAGATATTTTAATATCATTTTGTATTTGCCTATATGCACAATACTATCCTTAAATCTAGTCATATTCAGTGCTTGAAAAAAACTGTAAGATATTCTTAGGCATAACTGAAGGTGGACTTGAGTTCTGGCTATCAGAATAGACAAAGAAAGGAATATACAACTAATGAATAAGTAAATAATTTAAATGTCAATTTTTAAAAAGGAAATCTCAGGAGTTTGAAAGAATCACTTTATTGTGGCTCAGAATGAAAGATTTGACATGAATAATGTGAAAAAGATGGCAGAATCTGGCCGGGTGCGATGGCTCATGCCTGTAATCCTAGCACTCTGGGAGGCTGAGATGGGTGGATTGCTTGAGGTCAGGAGTTTGAAACCAGCCTGAGCAAGAGCGAGACCCTGTCTCTACTATAAATAGAAAGAAATTAATTGGCCAACTAAAAATATATGTACAAAAAATTAGCCGTGCGTGGTGGCGCATGCCTGTGTTCCCAGCTACTCGGGAGGCCGAGGCAGGAGGATCACTTGAGCCCAGGAGTTTGAGGTTGCTGTGAGCTAGGCTGATGCCACGGCACTCACTCTAGCCTGGGCAATAAAGCGAGACTGTCTCAAAAAAAAAGAAAAAAAAAGGCAGAATCTACAGTGAAATTTTTCAGTAAATATTTGAAAAATCATGCTTCCATATTTTCTTAATCTTCGGGCCTCCTATGAAGCATATTTTTCCCTATAGTTAAGTAGATTTATAATTCATTCAAACTCTTTTTTTCTCAACTGTTTTGCTCACTCAGGATTTAAAAGATTTGATACATAAGTTAGAATCTTCTGTTTACATCCTTGCTGTTAAAGTGTGGTCTATAGACCAGCAGTATTGGTGTTACATGCTTGTTAGAAATGCAGAAATATCAGGCCTCACTCTGGATCTATTAATTCAATAGAATCTGCATTTTAATAAGATCCCCAGTGATTCATATGCACATTAAAGTTTGAAAAACACAGAAAAGAACTTGAAATAGATTAGTTTTATAAAGAATAGTCACCACAATTTCAGTAACATAATTTTACACTCTCAATTTATATATCTACTTAAGAGGCATAGATATCAAGAAATCAAATATTTTTGTAATCTGTGAAAACTTATGGCTAAACAATTAGCACCCCATTTATCCATAATTATCAAAGAAAGATTTACAGTCAAAACTCATGACTCCCCCTATAGCTTGGTAAGTATATTTGGCCATCCCACTCTATATTAGTCCCTGTTTCCATCGTCCCTGCCTCTAAGCACACGTTCCTGGCTTGTGGCTGGGGCATCCTGCTTTCCCGCCTACAGGAATGGCCACTTGCAGGTTGCAACCCTTTAGAGAAATAAAACTCTCAAATCTGGAAGCATCACATTACCAGACTTCAAACTATACTACAAGGTTATAGTAACTAAGAGAGCATGGTATTGGTACGAAAATAGAGACATAGACCAATGGAACAGAACAGAGAACTCAGATATAAAACCAACTACCTACAACCAACTCATCTTCAACAAAGCAAACAACATATGCTGGGGAAAAGAAACTCTATTCAATAAATGGTGCTGGGGGAAATTGGATAGCCACACGCAAACAATGAAAAAGGACCCCTATCTCTCAGCACTCACAAAAAATAATTCAAGATGGATAAAAAAACTTAAATGTAAGGCATTTGGTTATGAAACCATAACCATTCTAGAAGACATGCAGGGAGATAGGACTGCAAATAATACAACTTTCCTCTTTGGAAAGTAGTATGGAGATATCTCAAGGAACTAAAAGTAGACCTACCATTTGATCCAGCAATCCCACTACTGAGTGACTATCCAAAGGAACAAGGGACATTTTATAAGAAAGACACCTGTACCTGAATGTTTATAGCAGCACAATTCACAATTGCAGAGATGTGGAAATAACTCAAGTACCCATCAATACATGAGTGGATTAATAAAATGTGGTTTATGTATACTGTGGAGTACTACTCAGCCATAAAAAAGAATAAATTAATGCCTTTTGCAACAATTTGGATAGAACTGGAGATCATTCTCCTAAGTGAAGTATCTCAAAAATGGAAAAACAAACACCACACACACTCACTATTACATTGGAATTAACCAATGAGCATGCATGTGCACAGAGGGAAGTAAAAGTCATTGGAAATCAAGCAGGGGGGAGGAAGGGAGGGGCAAAAATCTACCTAATGGGTCCAGTGAACACTATTTGGGTGATGGGCACATCTATAGCCATGACTCATGTATTACAAAAACAATTCATTTAGCTAAAAACATTTGTGCTACTTTAATATTCTGAAATTTAAAAATAAACTCCCCTTTCCAAATTATGAACCTTGTTTTATATATATATGTACATATATGTATATATATGTATGTATGTATATATTTTCTTTTTTTCATTAACAACACTATGATGAGTTTTCCAAGAAAAGCTGAAGAAGTACCAGTGGCGTGCAAATACCCAAGTAATCTGGCTTCCTCATCTTCCTTATCTTATCTCCTCCCACTTTCCCTCTTTCTCTCCTCTGTCCAGAGTAACCTCTTGCTCTTCCCAAGCACACTGGGCATGTCTTTGACTTGGGATGTTTACAACTGCTGTGTACTCTGTTCTGAAATGCTCTTCCTCTAAGTATTTTTATGGCTCAGTCTATGATCTTACTCAGATTTCCACTCACATGGCTCCTCCTCAGGAATGACCTTCCTGGCCACAATACTTGGAATTGAAACAACACCCCCCCTCACCCTAGCAGCTTTCTTTTTTTTTTTTCTTTTTTTTTTTTTAGAAATTAGTATTAATATTATTGTGTATTCTAAATGTTTTACTTGTTAATTTTATATATTGTCTGCCTCCTCCCAAAAGATGGTGAGGATTTGAGGCCTGTTTTTGTCCACTGCTGTACTTAGGTGCCTCCTAGGCCTTCAATTAATATGTGTGAAATAAATAAAGTAAAAATAGTGTGATTCAATCTGTGTTCTGAAAATGATGAGACTTTTAAAAACATTTCGGAGACAATAACCACCAACCCTCCAAGAGAAATATTTTTCTCAATGAAATTGAATATTGATGCTGTGGTAAATTTTTCTTTTCTTTTCTCTTTCCTTTCCTTTCCTTTCCTTTCCTTATTTCCTTTCCTTTCTTTTCGACAGGTAAAGTTTTCTTTTTTCTTTTCTTTTTCTCTTCTCTTCTTTTTTTCTCTTCTCTTGTCTTTCTTTTCTTTTCAACAGAGTCTTGCTCTGTTGCCATAGCATCAGCCTAGCTCACAGCAACCTCAAACTCCTGGGCTCAAGGGAACCTGTTGCCTCAGTCTCCCGAGTAGCTGGGACTACAGGCATGTACCACCATGCCCGGATAATTTTTTCTATTTTAGTAGAGATGAGGTCTTGTTCTTGCTCAGGCTGGTCTCGAACTCCTGACCTCAAGCGGTCCTCCTGCCTCAGCCTCCCAGGGTGCTAGGATTATAGGTGTGAGCCACTGCGCCCGGCCAATTTTTAAAAATATCTATGTTTGTTTGTATTATTGCAGTCTGTCCCCTTGAGATTTTAGTATCCCAGCATTTTTAATGACTATAATAATGTAAAATTGGACTAGGCCCTTTGTAATTTGCACATATTAACTACTTGCTTCCTGTCCAGCACCTCTTGTCCTCACGGCAATTATTAACTGCTGATGCACTATTTATTTGTCATGCAGGATGAGATGACATCAGGGTCACAAGGAGAAATTATGAGTTTCTTTTGCAGAAGAAATGAATGTTGTGAAATATTTGCAACTAGATGCTGACACCTAGAAGTCTGATTACACAAGGTGTTATTGGAGACTGAAAACAACGCGGACTTCTCCCTCCCTTTCCCCCATCCTGCATAAAAGCTCACTGCCTCATCTCTGCAACAAAATAGATTAGAGAAATTCGCTTTCTTATCTTCTTGCTTTAGCCAAAGCCAATAACCTTTCTTTATCTCCAAACACCAATGTCACAGTGTTTGGCTTTAGCTGCACATTGGGTTCAGGAGCCCAGATTTAGGGTTCTACAACATTATCTAAAAGTAAACAGGAAACTTCTGGAACAGAGATAAGAGATATTCTTACTTAGAGTGATAAACTTCCCTGTTCCCCTTTGCCCTAGTTCTTTCTGCTCTGCAGCAATGTGATAAGAGCCAGATGGGCAGAACTGCAAATGCAAAATTAGCTATAGGATAAAAATCCAAAAAAATATGAATTTGGGAGTTTATAGACATATATTATCCTCTCTTGTCCTGAGATCGAGAAACTTGCTCTCCCTAATAAACAATTATAATTGAGAGGAGAAAAAGAGTCCTGAGTTCTTATCTTTTGGAATGTACATAAATGTCTCCAGGGATTGGATGAATCCAATGCCTCCAGCTTTGCAAGCCCTGGAGTTTCCTGATTCCAGATTTTATTCCTCTTTGAAATGTAAACACCTGCCTCAGGGAGAGCAAATCTCAGCTCTCACTCTCTTTCCATTTACCATTTAACTGCCAAGGTGTGTTGGTTAACCTAGGTCACAGATTTCTTTGCTCAGAAAGCCTTAGCCAAACAAAAACATGAAAATATTTTTGCTATAGTCCTACTGTTAGGGACTGACCTTCCACAGCCCCACCGGACAGAAAAGCAGAGACATCGAGGATGCAATCACACAAGAGGAGGTTTATTTTCTGGCTAGCCAGGGTCCAAGCCCCAGAGCACCAACGCAGTGGCCACTCTCGCAGGCAAGGACCCCGACCGGAACAACGGCATGCCTTTTATCCCCATGGTGCACAAGCTGCCCACAAGCCGACTACGCATGGATCATGCGTTGACCTTTAAAATGATTGGTTGCCCACTATTGCCTTTTGAAATAATTGGCGGGTTGATTGCCCTCTATTGCCTGATGGGCCAGTCGCCCGTGCTTCAATGACCTCATCCCATAATTCCCCCTACAGCGGTGTAGCAAGCAAGCAATGACCAGAAGCAAAGGTTTGCGGTTAGCTCATTGCCCCACCCAAGTAAATTCCCGACAATTGGAAGAATTCCTCTGCCCTTCCTCTGCCCTACAAATTCCTCTGCCCTACACTACCATCTGGGTATCTTTTTACTTATATTATGTGTTAGGGTGGAAAAGGTTAGGTGCTCACGGCGAGGGTGGAGAAAGATTTCTCACACAGAGAAAAAGTTATAAAAATGAAAAACAAAAATGTACTTTATCCTTAGAAGGAGGAGGAGGGGGAAGAGAGCAGAGAGTTGGTGTGGCATCCCAAAGACAGAGAAGGGCGATGCCCGCAGAAAGACCAATCAGCTTGCTGCTTTTATGGAGACCAAGAGAAAAATAGTACTTGTTGTGAAGTAATTAGCAGGCAGTCTGGAGAGATCAAATCGTCCCTCTTTCAGGTTTCCTCTGTTTCTGGAGACGTGGTTATCTCTGAGATATAGTCAGTCCTATCACAGGGGATGTGATTTTTTGCCCCTGAGATATGGTTTCATATTTGGGGCAGGAATTGAAGGCCTACCAGTGTCCTCAAACTATGGCCCATGGGCCACATGCAGGTGTTTTTGCCCGCTTGTTTTTTTACTTCAAAATAAGATATGTGCAGTGTGCATAGGAATTTGTTCATAGTTTTTTTTAAACTATAGTCCGGCCCTCCAACGGTCTGAGGGACAGTGAACTGGCCCCCTGTTTAAAAAGTTTGAGGACCCCTGGCCTAGACTTTACCCCCCTGTAGGCTAGTCCCAGAGCTTCTCGGGAACTCCCTCAGGCTATAGAAACAGATTCTAAAGGCTGAGAGCTGGTGACTGTAAAGAGAAAGATTTTCCTTTCCTTTCTTTCAGCTCTTTTCTCCTGTTTGTGAAAATAGAGTCCCAGCAGGTTGCCTGCTACTTTGGGACAGAAACTAGCAGCAAAGAGTAGGCAGACTATAATCCTAGCACTCTGGGAGACCAAGGCGGGCGGATTGATTGAGGTCAGGAGTTTGAAACCAGCCTGAGCAAGAGCCAGACCCATCTCTGCTATAAATAGAAAGAAATTAATTGGCAGACTAATATATAGAGAAAAAATTAGCCGGGCATGGTGGCGCATGCCTGTAGTCCCAGCTACTAGGGAGGCTGAGGCAGCAGGATCGCTTGAGCCCAGGAATTTGAGGTTGCTGTGAGCTAGGCTGACGCCACGGCATTCTAGCCCAGGCAACAAAGTGAGACTCTGTCTCAAAAAAAAAAAAAAAAAAAAGTAAAAAATAGAGTAAGCAGAGCTCAAGATTAACCTTCAGTGGTTATTAGGAAATTGGGAGATTCAAGGCCGATGTTAACACTCTTTTCTTCTATTATTTTTAGTCTGTCTTTTCTTCTAATATTTTTAGTCTTTCTTCTCTATGAGTTGTTTTTAATTTCCCAAGTAACACACACACACTGCTACACGATCACATTATACAACTATCAACTATATATGGATGAAGCAATCACCCACACAATTTCACATTGTTGTTCTGACATCTTTCCAGCCCAGTTTATAGGCATTTGCCTATATGTATATGTATACTATTAGTAAAATAATGCACCTATATTGAGAAATAAAATAATGATATTTATATATTGATAGATAACTATCTGTAAGACATTCTTGAGTGACAAAAACTGGGGAAAAACAATTTATAGAGCATGATCTCCTTAATGTAAGATACACAAAATAAAATTATATCTCTACTGAATGGTTAAATGCCTTTACCTCCTTTTCTCCCTAAAGAGAATCTTGTTTCTCTCTTCCCTCTTTCTTCCTTTGAGAAATTTGAGTTGTCTTTTACAACTCAGCTCATCACATACTGTCTTTTTAGGAAGACTTTCTCCACACTCAGGCTAAGTCAACTTTCTGCACTAATTGCATGGGAGGTTGGGAGGAAAAGAGAAGTGAGGACAGGACTAAAGGAACTGAAGCATCTGTAGAGTTTACCCCCTGCAGGAGTGTCTGAAAATCAAGGCACAAAGTCCATTGGAGTATAACAAACTGGAGGGTGATTGTGGATGCCCATTGGAGAAAAAGGCTTTAGGTGGGGAGTCTCCTAAGTGGTGATATTTGAAAATCAGTGGATAAGAGGGGGAAGGCTCGGTGTAGGGGTTCCAGACCTCTTCATATTCTGAATAATATTTTCCTCAGTAATTAGAATGACCAGGAGAAGCATCTGATCCTAACGTAGATAAAATCCGAGCACATATCAAGATCTCTTCCAACTAGTCTAAAGGTCGGCACAGAATTCCAGTTCAGGATAGGGCCAGGAAGAAGTTGTTTCATGTGGATTAGCACACTTTTGAAGTTAACGGAAAAGGCAGTTTGGAAAGCGCAGTGAATAAAGTGAATTTTCTCAGAAATGGTCTTAAAATGAGAAAATGAATTTAAAACTCTCTTTTCTTCTACCAAGCTCTGTCAAGCACTGGAAGGAATAACACCACTGTAGATTAAAATCTTCTACCTGAAATTGATCAAAGTAGGGAAAGTGAAGATATTTACTCTTCCTCTTTTTAATATATTTTCTTCATATGGTATACTTGGTGGCAGTCTTATTATAGTGTGAACTCCTTGAAGGTAAGTCTATCTCTTATTGAACTGTATGTGTTCAGTGATTAGCATCTGACACTTAGCTGATACTAAGAAAACATTTTTTAAAAATAATTTTTAAATCTTAAGTAATTTAATTTTAAAAACTGATTATTTCAATCAGAAAAATGAGACAGATTTATTCACTCTCACAAAACTTAAAAAACAGCAGGAAATTAGTAACAGGGTATCATTGCCTAGTCCATCTAGCTGCAGATATAGACGTTTGCCCCTAGAGGGCAGAAGTCTCCTGTACTGCTAGAATAGTCTAAAACCTCAGAAAATTCTGGGCTTGATGAGGAGATACAAAGTCATCAACAGAAAATTAGTCTACTGTTTTATTTAGAATGTGCCATGTGGAAAAACAAATAATTTAAAGTAATTAAAAGATATAATTTTCGTCTTCAAGAAGCCAATATTTAAATAATTAATAAGTAGTTTGTTTATTTTTTCGTATCCACATAGCATCAATTTTGTTCAAATTCTGCTCCAATAGTGAAATGCAAACAAGTCTCAATAAGCAAAGTTTGAAAGGACTTATATATTTTTATTAATAGTCTTCTTTTTCTATAATATACTTAAAACTTTAAAAAAATGTATAATGCCATGAAAGAATAAAAATTAAGTTAGCGATTATCTAGGAAGTGGAAAAGATGTTTATTTTCATTTCACATATTAGAGTAATATTTTTGTTTTTTCTATAGGTTTTTTTGGTACTATGACTATGTATGTCTTTTGTAATGAGAATGTGAATATGAGGAAAATAATTAAGACATTTGTGTGTCACTTTTTTGCATTAGTTGAGATTGAACAAATCTGGCAAGAGAACCTGTAACTGAGAGGACGGTCCAAAAAAAGAAAAAAAATGTGTTTTCTGTCTCTCACGAAAGCCAGCTTCCCTGCCTGAGGCCAGCAGCTGGGAGGGCCAGAAGAGTGTTTTCTTTGTAAAACCGTCACCCTTTAGAGTGTTAATTCTGTCTCTCACTAAAACAGGCTTCCCTGCCTGAGGCCCCAGCTGGGTGGGGCAGGGGAGTGTTTCCTTTGTTCTTTGCATTGCAGGAGATAAAAGGCCCAGGGCAGTTTGGGTGGTTTGGCAGCTCCAGGGCAGTGTGGGGTCCCAACAAACTCTGGAGGTGAAAGGATCAGAACCATCAATAGTAGTTGACAACAACATCCTGAACCTGAGAACACTCTCCCTATAAGCTCTGTATTTTCCCTTATAGGGGAGGAAAAATTGGATTTTGGGAGGGTAGTCTGCCTTTTTCCTCCTTTGCTGGTAAAGTAATAAATCTCTTTCCTTCTTTTCAACTACTTTCCTTTTTTTCAACTCCTGTCCAACCGTTAAGTAGATAGTGAGGGATTCCAGGTCTCCTAGGGATGAAAGTGGGTGCTGTTGCCCCCATCTTGGTCCTGCCCAGCCCTGATTCTCCATACCTGGGGGAGCAGGGACTACCTTGTGGATCTACCAATCAGAACTTGGGCGACAGCTGCAAAAGATGCAGAGGACTGTCTGCCCATGGGCCAAGCTTCATGGGTACCATAAAGTCTAGAAAGTGACCTAGAACCCACATGTGTAATTAAGGCTCAGGTCATGTGACTCCCAACCTGTCCAATCAAAGTGGTTCCATGGTGACCTCTGAACCTCAAGGGAGGGCCCTATCCGGACACTCTAAAATAGGATGCAGATCACAATCAACTTCTCTCTTGGGCCTTCCTCTTACATGCCCTGCTGCGACAGTGGGTCCAGTTGTCATCTGTGGTGTATGCACCATGCTCTATAAACCTATATCTTGCTCTTGCCCTATAATCCTACCTTTCTCTTGTTGATAAACCACATTTTCATGCTTACCTAACTTTGTCGTGTCTGGTCATTCTTCGGACATGGGTACACCAAGAACCAGCGGTTTTGGACTGAAACCTAGCACTAGTTCTTTTAATTTGGCTTCGTGAACAAGTGCTGAGCTTTCTGTAGCAACTTACTGGTGAGCACTTAGTCACCTGAGCTCTTGCAGGTGAAGGGCTCCCCCTGAAATGCAACTGCCAGCGCAAGAGCTCTCAGTTAATCATGAAACCACCTGTTTACACAGATGCTGATAAATCCAACCATTTAGCAATATACTAAGCAATATACTAAGAAGAAGAACAAAAACAGCACTGTTAAAATACATTTTCTCATATTACTGGAATCATGTAAGACTTACCTGAAAAAATCATGAAACCTCCAGAAGGATGAAAACTAAGTCTTAAGCAATTGAAAGATCTGGTGATTTTACGTAGAAAGACACAAACTCACACAGATAACAATTCTTTCTAAGTTAGCTAATAAAAGCAATAAAAATATAAGCTTTGTTTTACATTTTAATTAGACATGTTGATTCTAAGGTCATATAGAAAAGTCAGGCCCAGTGATGCCTCACTCCTACAATCCTGGCACTCTGGGAGACCAACATGGGAGGATTGCTTGAGCTCAAGAGTTTGAGACAAGCCTGAGCAAGAACGAGACCCCCGTGTCTTCTAGAAATAAAAAAATGGCCTGATGTCGTGGCACACGCCTGTAGTCCCAGCTACTCGGTAGGCTGAGGCAGGAGGATCGCTGGAGCCCAGGAGTTGGAGGTTACACCCAGGGTGACAGTGTGAGACTCTGTCTCAGAAAACCAAAAGGAAATTGAACCTCTCTCCTTACTTCTCCCCTTCCTATTGTTAGGGACAGCAAACGAGGTAATGGAATGATAGGAGCAGAAAAACAAGAAAGAAGAGACAGTTAGAGAAAAACAATAAGAAGGAAATAGTCACAGAAAAATAACCAGGGAAAATCAGTCTTAAAGAATGGGGTAATTAGACCATGGAACACTGACTACCAATTAGAAAAGAGAAAAACAGCATAAACGATGGCTTTCCCCATCACATGTATAGGAGAAAGGAATGTCTGGAACATAACCTTTAAGTTATGTCCATACCCGGAAAACATCCAGGCCCCAGAACCCGTGATACAGAGTCATAAATGGCATAAGTCATAACTGACCTTACATCAGCATACACTTCTTGCATATAAAAGGAAAAACAGACAAGAAGACAGGGTCTTCTCCACTTGCAGAGACAGACCCATTTCCCCTTAGGAAATGTACTTTCACTTTCCACCCTTAAACTTCGCTTACAATAAATTCTTCACACACACTTGCCGTGTGTCTGCCATCTCTCTCTGTCGCAGGGGCCAATGCTTGCGATTCCTCCAAGCCAGGAGCCCAAGAACTGGAGAAACACTTCAGAGTCAAGCCACGGACAGGGCCATGACATTATTAAACCATCTATATTAAAAAAACACAAACAAACAAGAAAAGTCAACAAGAATAGCCACATGTAAGCTCCTTCAAGGAGGCTCCTTCGTCAGTTTTTTAAAAAAATTTTTTTTAATTAAAAATAAAAAAGATTTTAAAACATTTTCTCTTTTTTTATTTACTTTCTTGATTTTTCCCATCTGATTTGGTGTGTATCCTTCGTCAATTCTGACTGGGTTGCTGTAATGCCCTTTCCTCCTGCCCAATCTGTGGGTGCCTCAGTATTCCTCATCAGTTTCTTTAACCTTGCCTGTATACCTGTAAATAGTTTCTTCTTTAAATCTTCAGGGAAACCTTGTTGAGTGAAATGATATTCCTGCTTTAGATTGGATGTGGTGGTTCACACTTGTAATCCCAGCACTTTGGGAGGTTGAGGCTGGAGAATCACTTGAGGCCGGAAGTTCAAGACCAACCTGGGCATCATAGCTAGACCCCATGTCTCTAACAAAAATACAAATATTAGCCAGGAGTGGTGGCACATTTCTTTAGTCTCAGCTACTCAGGAGGCTGAGGCTGGAGAATCATTTGAGCCCAGGGGTTTGAGGTACGGTCAGCTATGGTGATGCCACCACACCGGCATCTTTGGAATGTCCATACAGGAGTTTGACAAATTACCTCTTTGGAGACACAACAACATGGGGAAAAAAACGAAATTCTTCTAAGTCCCGCACATAAATGGCAATTAGAAAAAGGACTGACAATGGTGGTGATGCATAATAGGATGTCGTGTTGAGGCCAAACTTGATTGGAGAATTTGCAGACTACTGTCCCTCAGCAACACCAAAAAGGGGAAGTCTGGTTAAAACACCCATGAGTCCAGTATGGGGCCAACCAACAGTAACACTTGCCAGGAAGCAATGGGGCAGAAATTTCTATGTTCCCAGGCTCTGCAGTGTGCCCGCGTGTGACCTTTTACATCACTTTATGTACACAACAGGAGCTACTTTTTGTCCTCTTTTATTTTTGTTTAACTGTTGCCCAGCAATAGCGGTGACTGTATGGATAAGCCCACAAGTGCCCTTTAGGATGCCTCATGGGAAAAATCAGTTGTAATAATTCCAAAGCATGAATATATTTACTATATAGCACTGTGGCTGAGAAAGAGGAGCCCGAGGGACAAGTCCATGTGGTAGCGGCGACTTTGCACTCGCCCTTCCTAGCTGGCCTCCCGGAACCTGCCCGGGAACCGGGCCGCTCTGCTGGAGTGAGCTGAAACATCAGCAAAAATAATTTTTAACAAGCTCCTTGTTCTCTACTGTTTGCCAGGAACTGGTTGGCAAATTACTTAGCTGTTATTTTTTTTTATTTCTATTTTTATTCTAGCCCAGGTAGCAGAGAGAGAGTTTGTAAAAAAAAAAAAAAAAAAAAAAAAAAAAATTCCTGCTTGACTACAATACAGTTGTAAACAAACAAAAGGTTTATTTATTTGTTTTTGGTAAACTTGGAGAAGGGAAGACTTTTTCCATCTAGAACTCAAAATCAGATAGTATATGAGAACGTGAGATAAATTTGACTACATAAAATTAAAACCCCCTGTTCTGCATTGAAAAAGAATTACAAACAAGATCAAAAGATAGTGACAAATAGCACACAATATTTGCAACTCTAAATATGGATTAAGGTGTAATCTTTCTAGCATGTAACTTAGCTCCAAAAAAGTTAATTAGGCAAAGAACTATAACTGAAAAGAAAAAGGATATGAAAAAGTAATGTAAAGAAAAAGAAATACAAAAGGCTTTTAAACATGAATGGAAGCTCAACCTCATTCATAGTGAGAGAAATGCTAATTAAAACTATGCTGAGTACCATTTTTCTATCATATTGGCAAAATTTATTAATACAAGCACTAATAGTGGTTATCTAGGGGGAAGAAAAAAATGCGAATTAATCAGATAGATGGAGGATAAAGATGGGAGAGATACATTTCAGTATATCCTTTTATACTTTGTTTTGTTTTGCTTTTTTGGAGTCAGGATCGCCTGTGAGGTGCAGTGGCTATTCACAGGCGTGACCAGAACACGCTACAGCCTGAACTCCTGGGTTCAAGGAGATCAACTCCTGATCAACTCAAGATCAACTCCTGATCTTCCTGCCTCAACCTCCTGTGTAGCTGGGTCCATAGATGCCTGCCACCATCCCAGGCTTCTCTTTGACATTTAATCCTATTCTGATACAATTTGCCATTCTCCCATGAAATATAAAAATAATAAATAACTGAGGTTTATGTCATGGAAAGATATAGTTTCTAGAACTAGACATACATTTGTCCCACGAGGGTAGTCGTGAATCCAGATGTGCAGCTTCAGAAGAGAACTAAAATCCCAAGTAAAAAAGCTTCCAGGAACTTCTCTTTTTCCCATACCTGGTCTTTTCTTCTCTCCCTCTTTGTCTCCCTTTACTCCTTAATTCACAGTTGCAGGGGTGAGGGGAAACTTCTCCTTTCCCCTCAAAGTTTGCTGAAAGATCAACTCACAATTAAGGCAGGTTAATAATAATAAGAAGTTTCTTTATCCTAGAGTGATTAACCAATATCCCAATGGGATTCAGATTGTTTTTTTTTTTTTTTTTTTTTTTTTTTTACCTCCCTTTAGAGGGTGGGAGAGATGAGGAATATAGGTAATTCTGTTTAGGGGCAATTAGCCTTGAGAGACAGGTTTTTTTTTATGGGTTTTTTTTTTTTTTTTTTTTTTTTTTGAGGCAGAGTCTCACTGTTTGCCCTGGCTAGAGTGCCATGGCATCAGCCTAGCTCACAGCAACCTCAAACTCCTGGGCTCAAGCGATCTTCCTGCCTCAGCCTGAGTAGTTGGGACTATAGGCATGCGCCACCACATCTGGCTAATTTTTTTTTATTTTTAGACCAACTCTCAACCAGCAAATATCTTCTACTAAACATCCCATCCTGAGAATAGGCTGGCCTTAGAATGGAACGTTCTCTGATCTCCTCTTTCATCAAGCCACTCTTTCATCCCACTAGTCCATACATACTTCTTCCTATTAATAGTTTCATTGATGCCTCTATAGGAAAGAAAAACTCTTTCTGCCTAATCCTTAAGATGCTTGCTCATCTTATGGTCAGAACCTTTTCCCTATTGCAATAACCACCTTCTACTATTGCAATAATTCATCCCTACTTCCTAGCCTCTGCCTCCTTGAGATAATCCTTTCAAAGAAAATACTTAGTAAATCCAGATTTGTTCTTTATTTGATATTACAATTATCACAATCCAGAAGGGATATTCTCCGTATCACTGCCAGAGTAAATGCCCTTCTGAAATACAAATCTGACCTTGTTTTTTGGAAGTAATTGGCTTGCCCAGTTCCACCTCATAATACCAGCTCTAAACGCTTATAGACTTGTTCTTCACTTCCAATTATATATGGCTTATGTCCTAGATAAGAAACTTTTTTCATGTAGAGCCATCTTTCTTTCTTAAATCTGTGCAAAAGTACATAACTCCTGAATTACTTTAGTGCCCCTTATAATATACTTTTAAAATGCAGTATTCTTTCCTTATATTAACCAATATAACATATATTGTAATATAAGTCAATAGGATCATTATTTATTTAGTGCCTATCTTCAGTGATAGTCTAGGGCAGGGGTCCTCAAACTTTTTAAACAAGGCGCCAGTTCACTGTCCCTCAGACCGTTTGACGGCCGGACTATAGTTTAAAAAAAAAAACTATGAACAAATTCCTATGCACACTGCACATATCTTACTTTGAAGTAAGAAAACAAACCGGCAAAAACACCTGCATGTGGCTCTCGGGCCGTAGTTTGAGGACGCCTGCTCTAGGAATTCACAAAGGTGTTACCAAAATCTCAGCACTTGTCCCCAAGGCCACATCGGAAGAACAAGGACAAGTGGTTGAGAGAAAGGAAAGAGGAGTTTATTAATTTGCCAGCAAATGAGGCAGATGGTAGACTCCTGTCTTAAAGTACCACTTCCCTAAGAATTAGGAGAAGTACAGAGCTTTTAAAAGGAGGGTTTCCAGCTTCAGGTTACTTTAGTTGGTGATTCTGATCAATCTCCTCTCTGGCAAAGACAATCTCATGACCTACACCCTACCACAATTGCTTTGAGCCATCTCCTGTGACACAGTGAACAAAAGACACTACCCTGCCCCTACCCGCCACTGGCCTGAGGCAGGGATGCAGGTTTCAGTTCTCAAAAGGGTGAGGGGGTTTTAAAGAGACAGAAAACATTTTTACTCTGTTTCAGGCTGTTGCCTCTATCCAAAGACAGGCATCTGTGTACACCGGGACAGTTCTGTTGTGCAAAGAATAAAAGCCACCCCTCTGCCCCACTGATCACTGGCTTCAGGAAGGGATACAGGTTTTAATTCCTAAAAGAGTGGGGGGAGTTTTAAAGAGACAATTTGTTAAATATTTTACCTCTTTTCAGGCCATTCCCTCTGTTACAAGTGAATATATAGGTGTAATATAATGCAGAGTGGATACATTTAATAAGCTATCTATGAAACATACGTTGAGTTTTAAAAAGAAGAAATTATATTCTAACAAAGTGGAGTAGAATGTGTCTAGCAGATGACTTTTAATAAAGGATAAGATTTATAAATACTGATAAAAGAATGGCACTTGCTATTACAGATGCAAAGAACAGTAGCAAGGTGAAGAAAATAAGAAATGATTTAGAAAAAGCATTTTTGGCAAAACATGGGGGATATATATTAGAATAAAAGAAGACAAATCAGTAATTATGGCATAAAATAATATACTGAAGAGCCTTGAAATCTTATTTGAACAGCTTAAACATAATTTGAATATTTAAAAAAAATCTCTGCATGTGTCTGATTGCAAAGTGAATAACCAAATTTTGTAGGATATATTCGAATGAAGAGAAACTGACAGAAGTTTTTTCCAAAGTTTGTAGATTATCATAATAGACTATGTGGAAAGTAATAAGAAACTGAGCTTTGATGTTAACCCTCATAACAGAAATTTGAGCTCAGTCCAAAACTTATTTTAAAAAAAAAAAGCTTTGCATCTGATTAAATATGGAGAGTAAGGAGTTTACGCTTGATTAAAATTAGGGATTTTAACCCAAGTGTGGTGGCATTTGCCTGTAGTCCCAGCAGCTCAGGAAGCTGTGGAGGAGCATGTCTTGGGCCCAGGAGTTTGACACCAGCCTGGATTACATAATGAGACCTTCCCATGTCAATAAAAAATAAATGAATAAATAATTAATTAAAATTAGGGATTTTAGAATTATGTGCAAATTCTTCAATATCTCATTAGAGTGCGCGTATAGATTGGCTCCTTGCTTCCTGCTATAGAAATTGTCAGAAAAGGTTAGCAGATTCTTTTACAGGTGGAACCTGCCATCGTGTCATTCCCTTGTCTGTAAGCTATGGGCCTGTGAGCCAGAAAGGAAGGAAAGATGACAGCGGGCCGGGCAAGAGGGTTCCAATCTGACTCTGTTGCATATCAACAAAAACTTGAAAGATTTCTACTCTCTTTACAAGGTTTGTAAAATGCTCTTGTAAGAAAAATGGCCACATTCCAACACTACATCTATTTGACTGCATACATTCATAGCCACTGCTTACTCCCCTGTGTGGCTTAAATGCTCAAATAACCTGGGTGACATGGAATTGCTAAACCACCTCTGAGCCATGTATTTCAGGACTTGTTCTTTCGCCTGGTAGCAGAGGGGCAGAAGGAAGTAGGAAAGGAGAGCAATATGCAGATGCGTTCTCATTTACATTTTGATGATAGCCATTGTTGTGTGTGCCTCCCTTTTGGCTATACTATAAGAACCTGTTAAGTAATTCAATAGAAACATACCTTCTTGCTAATATTTTAATGGTATAGATCTGATAATGAATTCTCTTAGAACCGTTACACTTAGTGTACTCTGTTGCTTTACGTTTGATTTTAAATTGAGCATTAAGGGAATGCAGTATTTTAATCAGAAATCGGCCAGTAGTTTTATCTAGAGACCTGTTGCCATTTTTGTCTTCTGTGAAATTTTTGTCTCGAGAAAGGCAGGATTACATTTTTTCCTAACAGATGGAGTTGATGTAGTGTATTTTTGGTTATCAAAATACTCACATAGCTTTGGGATTTGGGATTGGTAAATATTCACGATGTGTGAAAAAGCATGATGCATACTGTATGATCTCAATACCATGAAATTGGATGTTGGGTAAGTCAGGATCTAGAAGGACACATCCAACGTAAACTGCTTGTGATTGTGGATGACTTTGTTCTTTGCTTCTTGTGTTTTTCAGTTTCCTATACTGCATACATTAACTTTTTTTTTCAATAAAGGTTATTTTAAAAACTTCAAAAAAATAACGTGGGTGAGTGACAGCTTCCTTCTGGGAAGTCTATCTTGAGCTTTGAAATATATAAAAAAGGGAGGAAGCCAATAAAGTTCAAAACTCAGAAAATAAAGGCTTATCCTCTTTATCTACAGTGAAAGAGAAAATTATTTTTTCCTTCTTTCTGACAATAGGATTTTATAATATAATAAAGTAATAAACTTCAATGAGAGTAGATAGCAACTTTTTTTACAAAAGGAACTATGCACTGACAATTTTTTTCTGAGCCCAGAAAAAGAAAACTTGGAAGCATTCTTCCCAGGGACTCTGAGATGAGGCTTATTAGAGCCAGAACTGTCTGAATAGTTTCCAGCTACTGTGGGCTTGGCTGTTGAAAATTGACAGGCAGGACTTTATTAGCATTTTTGCTTCACTTGGACTTCTAATGACAGAAGCATTTATAAAATTAGAATTAAACTTGTTCTATGTTGAATGGCTCAGTAACATTGGTTTGATTCTTAGCTTCTTTTTATCTGGTGTTAAAAGGGGTGTTAGCTGAATCATCTACTTATAGGTTATAGATAATTGTCTTACTCCCTTATTAACTTTCTATGAGATGTGTATAAGAAAGAGATTGGAGGACATAATGTGTAGAGTCAGATTGACTCTTACATTTCTCTGTGTTTTAAAATATAGTGTATTAATAGAAAATGTGAGGTGTAGAAAGACCAACAGAGCAAAAGATGATTGCCATTGAAAAGGTAAGTTTTTTACTCACAATTCCCAAGAGTAGGAGGCACATCACATCATGGGGGTACCAAACAGGGAAGCACTAAGGTCTGTCAGCAGATAGAGGAGGAAGGAACTATTGAAGACCTTCATTATAGTTTCCACAGGAAAAAAAAATGGGTGAAGTGGTATAAGCAGACTTAGGTTGGATAGTGTGAATAATTCCAGTGGGCTTTGGGGTATAAGAGCTGTCCCTAGTGTCCTGGAATCTAGCCCTGGGGCCATTAGGGCAGGTGTGTAGTGACCTGGAACATGAGAATGAGAGCCAGATAAAGAAGAAGGTTGGACTTGGTTGGTTCACATTTGAAAAGCCTACTATCAGGAGGAAGACTCCTCCCCAGGAGGTAGGGTAGGCAGTCAAGGGCAGGTGACTCAGGCATATTATCAAGGTTGCTCAGAACAAAGTATACCTGGCACAGTGCCCAGAGGGCAGATGCCAAAGCATAAAATTTACAGAAGCTGGAAACAGTGTTAACATGCTATGTTTTTAGAACTGTTTGCTTTCAAGGCTCAAGTGCTTTGCTCAGTTGCAAGGAATCATTGTTATTCATGAAAGGAGACATGGTCAAACCTTGCATTGCATTGTCTGAGAGTCTTTGCACAAAATACTTCTAGTATTCCTCAAACCCATGCTTCTTATATCTCTTAAACTAGGGTTACCTGATGTAGCAAATAAAATACAGACTGTCCAGTTAAATTTGCATTTCAGGTGAAATAAAATTTTAATTGTGAATGTAAGGGTGGCCTTGCTGAAATAACATGAAAATATCTAATTCCACAATTTTCTATTAATAATAATAGCAAAAGATCAATTCTATGAGCTTTCTCTCTTTTTCTCTCACTAGCTAGCAGGCACTCTGCAGGGATTCTGTTTTGACAACATCTAAAAGGAACCCAACAGATAAAAAGGAAATGTAAAACTTTCTCCACCTGTACCCTGAGCACCTACTAGTCTTTCCACCCTAACATTTGGTGGCTGGTACCTAAGAATGAGTATAACCCATGCAATGTTTGGGAAATACTTATGCTATTTTTTTATTGTTTGTATAAAATTCAAATGTCGGTGGGTAGCCTCTATTTTATCCACTACTACTTTGGACCCCCTCTCTTATTTCTCTCCATTAAGGATGGCCTGAGTAGAACAATCCAATGAAATTCTCATGTGCTGCATAGCACATGAGCCAACTATGTAAACAAGCTTAGGCGTAATTCAGGGAATCATCTGTATCAGGAGATCTGATTGGCTTCTTGGAACTCTGCAAGGAATTCTGACTTAGTTTTAATTTGGAAATTGGGTAGGTTAGTTTGCAGAGATATGTCCTTATTTTCCAGGACCCCTTCTGTTTTAGTCAGCAATTACTAAAATCAGACAATAAACAGTAGTGACTTATAAAGCAAAACATTCATTTCTTGCTCACGCTGCTATGTCTCATCTAAACTCTGCTGAAGTTCGTGTGTCTTTTTAGTCAGGGATCAAAGGTGAAGGACTAGCTACTATCTGGGACACTTTGTTCTCATGGTGGAGGGACAGAGTCAAAGCACACAGAAGCATTTCAAACTTTCACTCCGACATGGTGACATCAGGTTTGCGCACATTCCATGGCCAAGTATGAAATATTTGGAGTAGGGAATTATACTCTGTTTGCAGGTAGCAAGGCCAGTGTATTAATTTCCCAGGGTGCGGGGAGTTAGCTATGCTCCCAAAAAAATCGGGTCCCTTTGGCAAGGGTCATCGCAAGAGATATGGAAATAATATAAATCGAAAATGGAGAATATAGAAATAAAAGAAGACACAGAAAAGAAAATATAGTTTTAAAAGATGGGGGGTTAGGGGTCCTCCAGCATTCAGGTGAGCTGTGAGGCCATGAGTGAAGTCCAGCATCAGAATTTATTGGTGCACCAATCAGTTGCCAGTGGTAAGAGATTTAAATAATAACAGGTAATTCGTTTAGGTTTAAAGTCTCCCCAAAAGCTTCTAGAGATTCCTTAATTAACTATTTACATGAACGAATGGTTACGAAATCTTTCTAAGACAAACTTGTGAGTCCTAAGATAAAATGATCACTTAGCAGAAAGGCTAAACAGAAATATAGTGGTTCTGTATTTCTTTATCTAGTTTTTTGTTGATTGAGACAGGTAGTCAGGAGTGAAGCAGGAACTGTCCCTGAGGCCAATTGTTTCTAGCCACAAGTGTCTGTCAGGTGGGCTCTGTTTGATCAGCTTTCACCCTGTGGCCCCATGCGACCCTTGTCCTACAGAGGCTCAGGTGCTAGCCAACAGGTCTGAGACAGCATTGTCATGGAAAGTGCTATTAATCTGTGAGATGCCCTCCTGAGGCATGCAGCTTTTGATATGTGTACTAACATGTTCACATATTCCTTCAGGGCAAAGCCCTGCAAAACTCCTGAAGTCTTTTATGTCTCTCTATATAGACCAACACTAGGGCTGTCATAACAAAGTGCTACAAGCTGGGAAGCTTAAAACAACAGAAATTTATTCTCTTCCCAGTTCTGGAGGTTAGAAGCCCCAAAATCAAGGTGTTAGCAGAACCATGCTCCTTCTGAAACTGTGGGTAGAATCCTTCTTTGCCTCTGCCTGGTGTTGGTGTGACAGTCAAGACTTGGCATTTCATGGGCTGCAGCTGCATCATTCTAATCTCCACCTGCATCTTCAAATGGCATTCTTCCCTAATACGGTCATATGGTCTTCTCGTAAAGACATTATTTGGATTGGATTAAGGGCCCACCTTACCACAGTACAATTTCATCTGAACTTATAGCATATACAATGACCCTATTTACAAATAAGGTCCCATTCAAAGAGCCTAAGGATTAGGATTTCATCACCTTTTTTTCTTCTCTTCTCTTCTCTTCTCTTCTCTTCTCTTCTCTTCTCTTCTCTTCTCTTCTCTTCTCTTCTCTTCTCTTCTCTTCTCTTCTCTTCTCTTCTCCTCTCCTCTCCTCTCCTCTCCTCTCCTCTCCTCTCCTCTCCTCTCCTCTCCTCTCCTCTCCTCTCCTCTTCTCTCCTCTTCTCTTCTCCTCTCCAATCCTCTCCTCTTCTTTTCTCTTCTTTTTTGAGACAGAGTCTAACTCTGTTGCCCTGGCTAGAGTGAGTGCCGTGGCATCAGCCTAGCTCACAGCAACCTCAAACTCCTGGGCTCAAGCGATCCTTCTGCCTCAGCCTCCCAAGTAGCTGGGACTACAGAGACACTGTGCCCAGCTAACATTTTTTTCTATTTTTTTAATTGTTTGGCTAATTTCTTTCTATTTTTAGTAGAGACGGGGTCTCATTCTTGCTCAGGCTGGTCTTGAACTGCTGAGCTCAAGAAATCCTCCTGCCTCGGCCTCCCAGAGTGCTAGGATTACAGGTATGAGCCACTGCACCTGGCCTCAACATCTCTTTGAAGGACACATTCGACCCATAATGGCAGAGAAGGAATACATTCTTATAAGAAAATCATAAATCTACCCTCTTTTTTCCTTACTTTTGTTCTTGTCCCTGAACTTCCAAGGGTATAAACTACAAAATTTACCTCAGTAATTGAAAAAGTGGAGGAATGATTAAGATTAAAGGTGAAATCCTTTTCTAGCAGACAGCTGAAGGTAAGGAAAATGGTGGAAGAATTCATAGCTTCTGTATCTTTCCTCTGCGCCAGTATGGACCATGTGGCACACTAAGCTGGTCAAACTGGAAGATGAAACCAAATCTATATCACCAAAAATTTAGTGTCTAATGAAGCACTTTCACTTGTACTTATGTTAGCATCACAATAAAAAGATATTAGATAGACAGGGTAGATAGGATCATTTCCCAGATAAGAAAACTGGGTCTCAGAATAGTTCGGAGATTTGCCCAAGAATTACAGGGCTACAAAGAAACAAGAGCAAGTGGTATTCAACCAGGTTCATGACATGTTTTTTTCGGTTTTCAATTCACTTTACTAACTGCTTCTCAAATCAAGCTCCTCCCCCTTATGAACAATTTTAGGCTTATGACTTTTTATTAACTGAGTAACCAGAATTATTATCTAATCTTGTTTTTTTTTTGTTTGTTTGTTTTTCCTTTTGGTGCACAGCTGTAAAATATTTGGATTTAGGAAATGTGTTATTTTTGCAGCCTTGATATTCAGGGTGGATTGTAAAATATAAATTTTTGTTTGAGATTTCAAAGATTAAGGTTATTTTGATAATATTATTTACAGATTTAAAAGATGTGGTTATCACAAGTCTATTGAGGAGAAAACTACTGCATAAAATGACTAATTTGGAATAAATATTTTGCATCAGTTTGCAAAAAAAAATGGAATAAAAATACATATTTCCATCATCCAGTCTCTTGATAATTAAATAATTGTTAATATTTCTTTTTTATTAGCAGCTGTAGAAGAATAACTATTTCTTTCTTTCTTTTTTTTTTTTGGTGATAGCCAGAATGGTTCTGAATTAGAAGAATAACTATTTCTTTATAGTACTTACATGAGTTACTGCTGATATCTATAGCAATAATAAAAGCATTGTGCTATACATTTTGTACCTAATCTCATATATTCTTCAAGCTCTTTGAGGTGAATATAACTTTTATCCTCAGTTTACATCTGAGAAAACTGAGGCTTAAGAAGCCTACATAATGTACCCTAAGTCACATACTTAATAAATATTAATGCCAGGATTCAAAACCTGGGCATTTTCTACCTGAGCCCATATTCTTAACAATTATGCTAATCTGTAGTAAACATATGAAAGGCTCCGTAAGTTTTTATATTCTCTTTAGCATTTTTTTTTCACCTGAAGATTACTTCTTGCCTCATTTCCTGTGTCACTTGTACTATATACCATCATTTTCGCAGTTTTGACAGTTCATTTTCTCTATTTGTGCTAATCGTCATTTTTATTACTCCGGCATGAGAATGATCTAGCCTGACAATTTGGAGATTCTGTGTTTATAAGATATTACTTTAGAGAACAACTTGTATTAAAGCTACTCAGATGTTGACTTTCAAACTGAAAGTGGTTCCAGTGGCCCCAGTGGGTGGAGGTAACAGCCCCCTTTTTGTATAGCTCCTTGATATGGAGAAATTTGAACCTACCTGTTGATACCATTTCTGGAGATTAGACTCGTTGAGGAGTATATTAGTCTGGGTTCTCCTGAGAAACAGAACCAATAAATGGGAATTGGCTCCAGTGATTATGGAGGTTGATAAATGAGAAGTCCCATCTGGGGTGTGCAAGCTAGAGAACTAGGAAAGTCAGTGGTACGATTCAGGCCAAATCTGAAAACCAGGGAAGCCAATGGCACAACTCCAAGTTCAAAGGGATGCCGGTTTCTTCATGTAAGTCCAAGAGTCTGAGGCCTTGAAAACCAGAAGCTCTGATGTCCAAGGGCAGAAGAAATGAAAGATGGAAGGATGTCCCAGCTTAAGGAGAAGGAATTCACCCTTACTTCACCTTTTTTTTTTCATCTTCTTTTATTTATTTATTTTTTATTTCAGCATATTATGGGGGTTCAAACATTAAGGTTACATACATTGCCCTTGTCTCCCCTCCCCCCCTTGAATCAGAACTTTAAATGTGTCCTTCACTTTTTTGTTCTCTGCATGTTCTAAGCAGACTGGATTATGCCCAACCACACTGGTGAGGGTGGATCTCATTCACTCAGTTTACTGATTCAAATGCTAATCTCTTCCAGAAGCACTCTCACAGATACACCAGAAATGTTTTGTCAGCTATCTGGGCTTCCATTAGCCCAGTCAACTTAACATATAAAATTTACCATCACAAACTCCACTTGTTCTTCTTTCTGAGAGTAGTAGGCTCAGGTGGACAAAAGCTGCCATTTTGTTAGGGAGATGCTAAATGCAAAGTGAAAGCTGTTAAACGTTTCAGATTCCAGTCATGTTTTTGTCACTTTGTCTTCTCCCGTCACCCCACCTTGATGGTGGTGGGTAGACTTGACCACATTCCCAGTGGCACAGAGAGAAACCTCACACCCTCTGGCTACTTCAGGTCTGAAGCTATCTCTTAGCTATGCACACAGTTCAAAAGTACCAACTAACTTCTGTGCACCAGCCTATGATTGACTTGCTTAGTACAATTCTCAGAACACAGGTGTATTTGAAAATGCAAATATATTTGTACCTTATTAAAAGGAGAGAAGAAAAGGTAGATAATTAAAAGACTGCATCTGCTGAAGTTCTGGGCCAGACAAGTGCACAGGGCTGTTGGACAGCTGTTTGTAACCCCAAAGTAGCCAAGCAGCCTTCAAAAGCAGTCGTGTGTGCGTGTGCACCCATGTAGATATGTGTGTCTCTCTTTCTCACTCACTCCCGGGTATTGCTGCCGCTTTTGTGCTTATCCCTTACCTTCAGGGTGAGGGGTCCTTAATATTGATCCCAATAATCAAAAGCAGGTTCTTGCTGTCCATATACATTCTGTGTGCTCTTTATTTCTAGCAGAATGAGGGTGGTTTTTTTTTTTTGTTGTTTTTTTGAGACAGAGTCTTGCTTTGTTGCCCATTCTAGAGTGAGTGCTGTGACATTAGCCTAGCTCACAGCAACCTCAAACTCCTGGGCTCAAGCGATCCTCCAGCCTCAGCCTCCCGAGTAGCTGGGACTACAGGCATGCGCCACCATGCCTGGCTAATATTTTTTTCTATATATCTATTAGTTGGCCAATTAATTTATTTCTATTTATAATAGAGATGAGGTCTCACTCTTGATCAGGCTGGTTTCGAACTCCTGACCTTGAGCGATCTTCCCGCCTCAGCCTCCCAGAGTGCTAGGATTGGCGTGAGCCATCGTGCCCGGCCGATGAGGCTGTGTTTTGCATGTCTTGCTATCTGAGCATGCACAACTGCTTGTCCTGTTCTCTTTGGGAGACCCTGGTGCCAGTCAACTCTGTCAGGGAAGACTTGTTGGGTAGTCCATGTCCCGTGTCATCTCAGGTCAGGTGATGTGAGTGACATCATCCTCTCTTTAGCTTCCGGTGCTAGTGTGCGTGGAAAACAATTGATGCTGTAGTTGGTTTTGATGTGATGGCCATGAAAAAATATACCAGATGGTTGTGTAACATTTTCATCCTCACGATCTGGTTTTAAATAAACTATTTTGGGGGAGCTATAATGGGAAAGATCAGGGATTCTCCCAGGAATATCCTAAACTTTGGAAAGCAAGTTGTACTCTTCACTCCCAATAACCAATGGTGAAAATCAGAGTGAAAAATAAAAGATCAGGAGGCCAGAAACTGCTTTTGCTATCTTTATCTAAATATGTTTATAAAAGATAGTCTACTCCTCTATGGAAAATTGGTTCTTATAAATGATTTATTAGGAGTTTCCTAATATCACACAGATACTTTAGTTATCTGTATGAAGAGTACATGCCACAGATTATCAATGCTCTCTTTACTGCCGGAAATAGTCATTAGTGTCCTTAAACCTAATTACATTAGAAACCAAATTCCAGAAACTCTAGAACCAATTCAGGAAATTCATCCTTAAAATTATGTTCCTGTGGACCCACTCTCAGTACATAGTGCTGTGTTGGTCAGGGTTCTTCAGGAAAGCAGATTTAATAGGATATATATGTACATGAAAGAGGAGCTATACTATGGGACGTGGCTCACATGACCGTGGAGGCCAGTATCACGTCTGGGGTGTTAAGTATGCAAATCGTCCTTCTCATCCTTACCACAACAAAAAGCTGAACAAACCAAAAACGAACAAATCTTTTAGGTCCATTAGAGAATTGAGATCACAAGGTGAACTACAGCCCCCAATACTGTAGAGACAGTAAAATATGTGTTAGGTGCAGAGCTGAGAGAGAGAGACACATACGAAGCCACGTGTGTAGCAAAATGCTGTTTATTTTGAGCATTTGGGTGCAGATGGGTGGGGGCTGAAAAAGCATCCACCAAGAGGGAAGGGAAAGCCTTGGGTTTTATAGAGGGTTTTTCCCAGGGAAGTGGGCAACATATGCAGGGATAGGGGAGGGGGTCAGCTTCATTCTTATGGGAGGGGGCATAGGAATGCTGGTGTCATTGCAGCTGTCTGCTCTGCGGTGGGAGTTGGATTTACAACCTCCGGACTCTCCAGACTCCTGCTGCTTTTGTTTCACAGGCTTTGTGATCGTTATCCAAGTTTTCCATTAACCACATTACATCCTATACATACTTTTTGGGTTCCCACCCCACCCTAAGCAAACCTAACATTCCACCCTTTTTTATTATATACATATGATATTCCAAATCACAAGAGGATAGTTACATTGTTCTATAGTTTTTCTTTGTCTTATTCTTTGCTTCTATATTTAATGGAATATTAAAGGGGAAGTAAATATACCAAGACACATGCTTAAATGCAGACTGAATTTTATTTTACACTGCCTTGTCTCCCCAGGGACAGAATCTACTTCAAATACATGACATATTTCCTTGTCCTAAAGAAACAAAAATAAAAAAAATAAAAAAAGGAAAAGGAAGGGCAAGGTATGGGAAACGAAAAAAATAAAAATTAGAAAGATTGGGAAGCAGGTGTCGTCTTTCTGGCTGCTGCCTTGTTTTTTCTGTTCCTGGAGCCTTGGTTATGTCTGAGAGGTGGTCAGGCCTGTTACAGAGAGTGTGATTGTCGCCCCTGAGAGGAGATGTTGGTCAGGAAACAAAGGCTTGGAGTACACCCCGCTGCCGCCTGTCCAGAAGGTCTCTGGAACACCTGGAGGCTGTAAAACAAATTCTAAAAGCTGTGAGCTGGGGAAATGTAAAGAGAAAGATTTATATATTTTTTTCTGGGCTCGTTTTAGGTGTTTGTGAAAATAGAGTCCCAGAAGGTTGCCTGCTGGTTTGGGAGAGAGATAGCAAAGAGTGGGGAGAGCTCAGGATTGATTTTTAGCTGTGATTGGAAAATTGGGAGATTCAAGGCTGCCCTAACATTCTTCCCCTTTCTGTTGTCAAAATTAAATTTCTATTTAAAATGAACTCAGAAGTTGAGAAAATGAGTGGAGATCTTTCTTCTGTAGCTACTTGGAGTTGAGAAGAGGCAAAAAGATCTTTTTATGGAGTTCATTTAAATTATTGAAAGGGAGGCCAGGCACAGTGGCTCATGCCTATAATCCTAGCATTCTGGGAGGCTGAGGCGGGAGGATCACTCAAGGTTAAGAGTTCGAAACCAGCCTGAGCAGGCCCCGTCTCTACTAAAAATAGAAAGAAATTAGCCAAACAACTAAAAATATATAGAAAAAATTAGCTGGGCATGGTGGTGCATGCCTGTAGTCCCAGCTACCTGGGTGGCTGAGGCAGAAGGATTGCTTGAGCCCAGGAGTTTGAGGTTGTTGTGAGCGAGGCTGATGCCACAGCACTCTAGCCTGGGCAACAGAGTGAGATTGTGTCTCAAAAATAAATAAATAAATAAATAAATGAAAGGGCGGGGGTTGAAAATGGACAGTCTTGAAGTTAGAATAGAAGTAGGATGGGGTTTTACTGCAGAGAAATAATTAGGGGCCGATTTTGCTTCCATATGAACATTACTAGATAGTGGAGAATGTAGGGTTTGAAAATCAGAGCTGAAAGAAGAGCCATATGTAGCACAGCATATAATTGGAGCCTGGTATCCACGTGGTGGGTGGGCTGGCCTTTCAGGGAGCTCACCGTGGGTGGAAGCAGGTTCTGGAGGGCCTGTAGGTCTGAGTCTGGAGACATGACTCCCGGATGGCATTCTCAGAAGTTTAGCTGTAGTGGGGGAAGCAGCGAGAATTTTTAAAAGGTTGAAGGGGACCCAGTTTGTACTGGGAAATCCTGGAATAAAATCTAGTCTCTAGGCTGTTAAGTGTTGTGGTCTCTTTAAGAAGTTACCTAGTGAGTTTCATTGCTGGCAGGTAGGCACCAGGTGGGTTAGGGGTGGTGGAGAAAGATAAGGGAACCAAACTTACTAATTTCATTTCTTGAAATCAGTCTTTACAATTTTATATGCCTGTCTCTTTTGCAATAGCCCTTAGGCCTAGAGATGGATTAGATTGGGCTAGATGGAATTTAGTAGTTTAAATCCAGGAGATAACTTTGTTATTTACTTAATACTACTTCAATGGCTTTGGAAAGTAGAGCAAGAAAAATAACAATGTTTTAAATAAAAAGTCATAAAAATGTTAGTTCTTTCCATGACATTTTTCAAAGAAGCAAATCTTCGACTGCAGTTGATTATAAACCATTGTTTAAGAAGGATTGGTGCAAAACAACAACCATCTGTGGCTCAGGTTTTAGTCTGAAAATGTTGGTTTTGGGCGTGCCCAGGGCCAGAGAATGACCAGACACACCAAAGTCAGGCAAGCATGAAAATGAGGTTTATTGAGGAGACAAAGATAGGATTATAGGGCAGAGCAAGATATAGGTGTATAGAGGGTGACACAAGTGCCACAGATGACAGCCAGACCCGTTGCAGCAGCAAAAGGAGAACACAAGGGAGGATGCAGAAATGGCCTGGCTGTGGTCTGCTTCTTGTTTTATGGTGATCAAATTGGGACCTCCCTCGTGGTTCAGAGGTCACCATGGAACCACTTTAACTGGACAGTTGGAAGTCACATGACCTGGGTCTTAACTATGCAGGCAGGTTGTTCTAGGTCAATTTCCAGACTCTATGGTACTTACGCGGCTTGGCCTCTGGGCTAGAGAGTCCTCTGCGTTCTTTCGCAGCTGGTGTGCCAAGTTCTGATTGGCAGATTCATAGTGTATTCCCTCCTCTCCAGGTATGGTAGCCACTCAGGAGATTGGGGTGGGGCAGGACCAAGGTGGGGGTCAACAGCACCCACTTTCATGCCTAGGAGACCTGGAATCCCTCACTATCTACCTAACGTGGATGGTAAAGATTTCACAATAGTCATGGTTACAGATGTAAAGGAGTTTGGTTATATTTGTGACACATAATTTGTATAAATAATTATTATTGATAATGTATGTCAAGGCATACTAGAACTTTAGGAATTTCACACAGCCTTGGGGCAGATATTTATAAAAGTGAATTAATATTTTAAGAAAACTTTGTTTTATCACATACTAAATTCTTTCATAAATTCCCTTTATAAACTTTATTCCAACCCGCACAGACCATCTACCAAACACATCTAAAACTTTCTGTTTTGTCCTGATTTTTTATTTTCTAACTAACTAGTCATTTCAGGACAAAAAAAATTTCGTGTAAGATCCTTTCTTACCAAAAATATATTTCCACACTCATTGCCTTTTTATATCTCATTCTCTTATTCACAAGTTATTTTTTTACTTTGTTTTAAATGAACTATTTAATGTAAGCCAATTAATTAGAGCTCTTTACATATTTTGGCAGAGAAATATTACATATATATGACATATATAGACATGCAAACATATAGATATATAGAAGGAGATAATTTTAGGTGAAATAAGAGAGAAAGTTCTATAGTTTGAAAGCTCAGAGCACACCAAGTTGCATGTAAAGTTCTAGTTAAGATCTTTTCCCAGTGGGGTAATTGAAAAGTATAAAAATGGGTGGACAGGGTTGTTTGATTTTTCTTGTGCAAAGGACCTGAACATAAACTTTTCAAAAGAAGACAGAATAATGGCTAACAAACATATGACAAAATGCTCAACATCTCTAATCATTAGGGAAATGCGAATCAAAACCACAATGAATTTGATCCAGCAATCCCATTGCCGGGCATCTACCCAAAAGATCCAATGACACTCTACAAAAAAGACACCTGCACTCGAATGTTTATAGCAGCACAATTGATAAATGCAAGGCTGTGGAAACAGCTCAAGTGCCCATCAATCCAAGAATGGATTAATAAAACGTGGTATATGTATACCATGGAGTACTATTCAGCTCTAAGAAACAATGGTGATATAGCACATCTTATATTTTCCTGGTTAGAGCTGGAACCCATACTACTAAGTGAAGTATCCCAAGAATGGAAAAACAAGCACCACATGTATTCACCAGCAAACTGGTATTAACTGAGTAGCACCTAAGTGGACACATAGGTACTACAGTAATAGGGTATTGGGCAGGGGCGAGGGGGCAGGGAGGCGGGTATATACATACATAATGAGTGAGATGTGCACCATCTGGGGGATGGTCACGCTGGAAACTCAGACTTGGGGGGGAAGGGCATTTATTGAAACCTTAAAATCTGTACCCCCATAATATGCTGAAATAAAAAAAAAATTAAAAAAAAAAACCACAATGAGATATCACTTATCTCCAATAAGAATGGCCTTTAACAAAAAGTCCCCAAACAATAAATGTTGGCATGGATGCGGAGAGATAGGAACACTCCTACATTGCTGGTGGGACTGCAAACTAGTTCAACCTCTGTGGAAAGCAATATGGAGATACCTTAAAGCGATACAAGTAGATCTACCATTTGATCCAGCAATCTCACTACTGGGCATCTACCCAAAAGAATAAAAGACAATCTACAATAACGACACCTGCACTCAAATGTTTATAGCAGTACATTCACAATTGCAAAGCTGTGGAAACATCCCAAGTGCCCATTAATACATGAGTGGATTAATAAAATGTGGTATATGTATACTATGGAGTAATATTCAGCTCTAAGAAACAATGGTGATCTAGCACCTCTTGTATTTTCCTGGTTAGAGCTGGAACCCATACTACTAAGTGAAGTATCCCAAGAATGGAAAAACAAGCACCACATATACTCACCAGCAAACAGGTATTAACTGAGCAGCACCTAAGTGGACACATAGGAACTACATTTATGGGGTATTGGGTAGGTGGGATGGGGAAGGAAGGGACGGATATATACATACATAATGAGTGAGATGTGCACTGTCTGGGGGATGGTCATGCTTGAAGCTCAGACTGGGGGGGGGGTAAGGGCATTGTATGTAACCTTAACATTTGCACCCCCATAATATGCTGAAATAAAAAAAAAAGGGACGGGTGGACAAATGAAGACTTCATCTCCCAGCAGACAGAAAAATCTATGGAATATACAGAGGGTTTGTATTTTACCTTTCACTCTGATGATGGGGGTAGAAGAGGGAAATAGAGGCCCTGAAAATACAGGAAGAGCAAAGCACGTGGCTCTGGCATTAGTTCTTACCTGTGCCAGAGACTTACCTAAGGCTCGGCCACCCTGATGTGTCAAAGTTGAATCTGTCCCGAAGCCTGACGTGCCCCTCCGACTGAAGCAATTTCAGAGGGTCTGTGGGTTTGGAGGGTGCCCGTTCAGGGTGGGGCAGCCAGTTCCAGAAGGTCGATGTGATCTCCTGTTTTAGGAAGAACATCCTTGCTCTTCCAGTGCCCTTGTTTTGTCAGACGGGGGATAGTCCTGGCAGAGCCCATTTTCTGGAACATTTTTACTCTAGGGACCCAGAGTCATAGTGGAGGCATGGCTCAGTTCCTGTAGAAGGGTGTGGCCTTGTCTACTTGCCTGGGGCCTTTTTGAGTAACTTTCTAGAAAAACTTTTTTGTAGGGGCAGCCAGCCACTATTTGAAAAGTTTTTTTCTATTTTGGGGACTGTTGTAAGTTCCACTCTCTTTTTCCTTCACCTTTCCCTATCTTAGTTATGAAAGACCTTGAAGGCCAGTCTTAGGAGATTTTTTTTGTGAGGTTTGAGGGCCTTTAATTTAGGGGCTTGTGCCTGATGTCAGATGTGGACTGGGAGATAAAATGCATATTGAAGAATAAAGTTCCCTCAGGAGTTCCTACTTGATAATCCCATAATGAGTCTGTTCTAGGGATGGTGACTGTCTCCCCTACTGGCTGGGCAGGGGTATGTCTATGGATTTTATCGTCATTTCCTGGGCATTAAGCCAAACCCTTGCCTTCTCTTCAGGAGATAAAGGAAAGAAAAATGTAGAGGTCATGCCAGTTCAGATCATAAGATTGAGTTAAATAGAAGGGACATACATCTGAGTGAAGTCTTTTACCCCAGTCCCCTCCCTGAGTGGGTGTAAACCCCTTGTGGGAGAGTCTACAGGTCCCACGACTTGAGCAGAATAACAGGAGTAGAGGGTTTTAGGGTAGAGGAAGCAGGGTGAATAGGTTGTACTTAAATAGGGATTTTTAGGGCAATGAAACTATTCTTTTTTTTTTTTTTTTTTTTTAGTGCTCTCATAGCTGAGCTATTTGAAACTATTCTGTATGATACTGTAATGGCAAATGTATGATGTCAACACTCACAAAATTGTATACAACAAAGTGTGAACCCTAATGTAGACTATGGACTTTAGTTAATACTAATGTATTCATATTAGTTATTCAATTCTAACAAACGTACCGCAACTATGCAAGGTATTGATAAAATGGTAAACTATACAGGAGAGTAGGGAAATATAAGACCTTTCTGTTCTATCTCCTCAATTTTTCTAAACCTGTAATTGCTCTAAAAAATAAAGTCTAGGCACTCTAGCCCGGGCAACACAGTGAGACCCTGTCTCAATAAATAAATAAATAAATAAATAAATAAATAAAATAAAATAAAGTTTGTTACTATTTTAAAAGACTCAGTTACAATTCCCCTTATCTTTATCCTGTCAATATCAAACTCTTGTTATTTATGAAACACACTCCATAGGACCATAAAACTCAATCCAAAGGAAGTAAGTGTGTGACACAGAACGAAAAGAAAATGTCCAATAGTCATGAATAAGGAATAGTCATGGGGGACCTTTTTGTCACACAGAGGGGACAGCTCCATGCTTCTTTTCAGTGTTTTAGAGCAGGACAGCTGTACCATGGCATATCTGCCCCGATTATTCTTTTGAACTTTCATAATAGATTTATTGACATATTTCTGGGGTAGCTGCTCAAATTCTGAAGGTCGAGATAAAAGTTTGAAAAACTGGTGCTGTCTGGAAAGGAAGAGGAAAGTTCAGACTATTTGATTCAAACATTTTGTAACTCATTCTGTACACATTACTCATGGAGAAGAATGACGTTTTAGGACCAGTTTGTCAGCTGTTTTATTCTTATCAGCAAATGAATCTTTAACATTTGGAGGATTTTGCCAAGGCTGTGTATTGAACCTCAATGTCACAAGTTATTGTTTACAAGTAAAAATAGATGTTCTGAAAGGTTATACCTCTTCAAATTGGCTTGTAGCTCATTTTATGCATTTTTGGATTAGTGAATAATTAGTAAAATTAATTACTAATTATTGAATTGGATTATTCTTTAATCCAAAGGGAACAAATAGAGAAACAATAAGGGAAACATCCAGATCCTTATCATTAAGAAAATTAAAATGAAGCTATGTTATACAGTTAAAATTATAGTATGTATTAAATTTGTATATTTAATGATTAAGTATTTTTTTTTTTTTTTTGAGACAGAGTCTCGCTTTGTTGCCCAGGCTAGAGTGAGTGCTGTGGCGTTAGCCTGGCTCACAGCAACCTCAATCTCCGGGGCTCAGCGATCCTACTGCCTCAGCCTCCCGAGTAGCTGGGACTACAGGCATGCGCCACCATGCAGGGCTAATTTTTTGTATATATATTTTTAGTTGGTCAATTAATTTATTTCTATTTTTGGTAGAGACGGGGTCTCGCTCAGGCTGGTTTCGAACTCCTGACCTTGAGCAATCCGCCCGCCTCGGCCTCCCAAAGTGCTAGGATTACAGGCGTGAGCCACCACGCCCGGCCTGATTAAGTATTTTTAATACATGTTTTCTTTAACTCAAATAATATGATTGACTACATAAAACCAAATAATATCATAAGCTAAATTTGGACTCCTGGTTATTCCTTCTTTATTTTGATTTTCCATCATGAAAAGCCTCATTTCTCAGACACCACTTAACTCTTTTTACTTTGGGTAAGACTGGATATTATTGCCCTTTCTATAACAACTATAGATCACTTAACTTCTTATTTTTCTTGAATGGATCAGTCACTTTTATTCAATAAATACATATTCAATGTCTAGCCTACTAGATGCCAGGGAGTGTGCTAATTACAGAGCAAGATCATATTTTCAAGGTACTTATAGTCAAATAAAAAAACTGAACAAGTAACTATTATTAATAATTATAGCACAGTGGAATAAGTGCTAGTTAGGAGAAAATACAAGATTTGAAAGTCACTCAGAGAGATGCAGTCTTGTAAAAGTCAGGCAAAGTCTCCCAAAGGAAGTGTAATCTAATTAGAATTGCACAAACAAGAACTTGTTCCAGGTTTGGAACTAACTCTATTGTAGGTTTTGACGAAGTGGAGCAAGTGAAGACAGAGTAGGTGCAGAGAAGTGAAAAGAAGAAAGGTGAAGGATTCATACATTCCACAAACTCTTGATCATTTAATTTTCTCATTCTCCTGTCTGAATTCCAACAGTGTCAACGGCTACATTTACCTGGAAATTCTACCCTACACTATTGTGTGATTGGGAACAGAGAGAAGTGAGGTTTCTAAAATGATAATCCAAAAGTGCGTGATGTTTATTAATACATTCTTTCCTTAGCTGTCATCTTTTTTTTTGTTTTTTTCAGGGCTGCTTAAGAGCTGAAGGCAAAGATTTTAAATAGATGCTTTCCAATTGACTTGTTAGGACACAGCCACGTATTACAAAGCGTTCTTTGGTAGGTTTCAGTGAACTAAACTAGTTCTACTGATCCAGGGTCTTCACTGCCCTCCTAGTTCCTCCCTGTCATTTTCTTCTCTCCCCCAGCCCCGCTTCTCTAAGTTTATTCTTTTGAAGTTCAAACCTATCCATGTTATTCATTAGTGAGTAAACAGGGATTCCCTCTTCTCTATTTCTCTTATGTTTTGCTCCAGGCCTCTTTTTGCTCCCCTTCCCTTTTACTTCCTCTCCTTCCCTCTCCCTAACCCCCCGAGGCTATTGGCAAATTTAGGAGTTTGATTATGAGCCAAAGAATAAAAAACTAATGGCAGAGGCTTCCTACATTTGTGTGAATGAACATGACTCTGAGTGGCTAAATGCATCTGCACGTATGTATTCATATCCATGTTAATCATTGCATCACAGATTTCACAAAGCCAAGCTCCACAGATTAATCTCCGCCTCCTCTGGCATTCAGAATAAAAACTCACCAGAAACATTCCAAATGCATAAGTGGTCCTCATCTCTTTTTTTGCAGCTTAATGCCTGTCTTGGTATTGGAAGAGAACTAAACTAGATCATTCCATTTCTTTCAGAGGATCATCTGAACAGGTTGTACTTTTATTATTATTGATATTAACACTGAGTTTTTAGGGCTAGAATATATAGTATGCAAATTATAGATACAAATCTTTTAAAAAAGAAAGCACAGAAAGAACAAAGTAATTGATACTTTAGTAAATTAATAATGTAAAGCCTTTAACACCTTTTAAAGTTATATGTTTGTCATTATAAGTAATATCTTATATTTATATAGTGTTTTGCCATTTAAAGAGCTTTGACATAAAATCACAGGAGTATAGCTACCTTGCAAGTACTGAATGCTGGGCTTGTTCTCTGCTTTACTGATGAGGGAACAAAGTGAGCAGGGTAGAAACAGGTAGAATGGAGACTGACTTCCAGTCTTGTGGTCACATCTGTGATTGGGGCCTTGCAAACAGTACTGTTAACTTTTACATTAGAAAGTTCAGATAAATTCAGTATATATTCAAAGTCCTTGGTAAATCATTGACAGGTAGCTTAGATAGTACGTCTGTTATCTAGGAATCCTTAGTAGAAACTGCAGAGCACAGAGAGATTTGCTTTGATAATTAAATTTAACAAATATTTCTGAGCAGCTACTTTGTGTCACAGTGGTGGATCCTGGGATAGAAAGATGTACAAAAATATAGTCTCTTTACAGGAAAGCTTGCAAAAAAAAAGAAAAACCATATATATATATATAGTTTTTGCTTTTAGTCACTTTACTCGAATCCAGGTAAATCTAAGAGAATGAGGACTGTGAGAACCCTATGCATCTATACTTACTATAGCCCATAATATTCCAGAGTTTGCCACAATGCTAGGAAGGGAGTAGGCATTCATACAGCGATTATTTACTAGATAAAAAGCAGGTTGGAGGATGCAAGAGGAGAGGATTAAGAAAGGCAGGAAGAGGCACAGGAAGGAAAGAAGGAAGAAAGAGAAAGAAAAAACTTTCTGAATTTAATCAAACTTCTGAGTCACATTTTTAATTATCTTTTGTTGATGTTTCTGAATAACTGTGATATACATACTCAGGGTATAAAACTGATGATTTCTAAACTGAAGTATGTTTTTTGAAAAAAAAAGAGAGCAGCTAGAAAAGAAACCCATACATTGTGCTATGAGACAATTTCTGAAAAGAAATAAAACTAGGAAAGAGATTTTATTACATGCCCCCTAGTTTACCTTTAAGACCAAAATTGACCATGAAGGGGCAGCTAGAAGTCAGCCAACCGTTTAATGATAAATCCACCACTCCCAGCTCACTACAAGCCAATTCTTACAAACTTGGCTGAACACCAAGAAAGAATTCACATGAATAAACAAATCAATGGGCAGGGAAAGGGCAAATGGTGCCTTTAATACATATTTCTTTTAGTGAAAGATCTATTTTCTGAGAGCAAGGAGCAGGTTTGGGGAACAAGTGATTTATTGACAAGACTGATTTCTATTTTGGGAAAAGAAATCTCATCATTTTGGTCAAATTCCATCTAATGTGCCTAAGAGAAAAGTTTTTTTTTTAAAGTTGCAATGTGTGTGTATAATATAATTTACCAGGCAGCTTCTTGGGTAAAGGCAAATAAGAGGGAGATCTAAAAAGGCTCATGTCAAGGAAAGAGAAAATTTGCTGGGATGCTATGTCTTACACTCAAAATAGAGTAAGTGTGGCAGTTACAAAAAAAGGCACCAAAGGAAGTTGAAAGCCAATGAAAGTTTGCTTACTTAAAAATCTTAGGACTAACACTGAACTTGAAATGGATTGTCATGGAATCAGGAGATGAATTAGCAAATAATAACCACCTTGCTTAATTTTATCATTTTCAATCAAATCATTTCCGTGAAAGTATCCATTATTTTATTGATCAAGTGAAAGGAAAAAATAGGGGTCACAAGGAAATTTTCTCTACCCTCAAGATTCTGTGCCTTAAATATAACCATCACAGTGTCATTAATTTCATCTTCTTTTAAATACCTTCACCAAGCAATTTGAATTCTTTTCCCTAAAGGACACATATTCAGAAACTTTTTTTAAAAGGTCTGACTTAGAGATCTGGCAATAATAGTCAAATGTGACTATCAATATTAATTGTTATTTAATGTATGCATAACTGAACCCTTTGCCAAAATCTTGTTGTGTTTCTGGACCTCTTCTTATGGGCTCCATAAATTTTGACAGAAATTGAAGGCTCTGTTGTTTCTATTCATAGTTGAATGTATTATGTATATCTTGCATTTTTCCTTAGTTTTAAGGATTTTACTTTATCATCTCTTGTAATTTCTTATATTTTCATGTGTCCGACACCTTCCTAATAGGATTAAAAACTCCTCAAGCACCGAGACTATGTCACATACAATGTTAATATGCGTTTACCCCAGATTTGCAACAGCTGAGATGTGCTAGACATCTGAGAAGACCTCATTTTACATATTTATAATGCTAAAACATTGTAAAGTATATACAAGATATGAAACATAACTTTTTTTTTCAGTGTATCACTCTCTGATGGATCCTTCCAACCCTGAGTATTATGAATACTTCAAAGAAGTCCATGGGATTCCAATATATAAAGATTTTGCTAAATATTGGAATAATGTGGAAGCATTCCAGGCAAGACCAGATGATCTTGTTATTGCCACCTATCCTAAATCTGGTAAATCTCCCTGTGATGTTGAAGTTTTTTTTTTCCCCACTCAGAAATAATAAATCCACCCTGAATAGTAAATGTTAAGGTGTTTACTTCTTATATACTGATTCTCTACATTAAATAAAGATAGATGTAGACAGAAAAAGTAGCTCTATTTTGTAACTATAATCTGTACCTATCACTTGAATAGCACAATGACAAATGGATATTGTTGATCACATTAGAAACCTGTGTAACATAGAGAGATGGATTTATATTTACCCCATAATGAAATTTAAAACTACCATTTACCTTATATCATTAATGTCATTGTATACACAGAGTATAAGCACTTTACACAGATATTTTAAAACTTTCAGCTAATCAGCTCTTCTTTAGGTCTATCCACACGATTCCATTTTCAAGCCAAGCAACGCCTCTTTTTTTTTTTTTTTTTGAGATGAGCTCAGCTTAATCATAGTTCTAGAGTTTTACAATCATAGACGTTAGAAATTAGAATCCAGACGTCTCTAACTGGCTATTCCATTTACTGCTTAAAAATAAATACATTTAACACTAAGTACATCTTTGGCTGCTTTGATTTTAAATCTGTCCTTTATTTTTCTTCCTTGTTGAAATCAATGTCAGCACTGAAGAAGAAACCTAAGAGCTATTCTTTTTTTTTTTTTTTCTTTCTTTCTTTCTTTTTGAGACAGTCTCCCTTTGTTGCCCAGGCTAGAGTGAGTGCCGTGCCATGCCATCAGCCTAGCTCACAGCAACCTCAAACCCTTGGGCTCAGTCGATCCTGCTGCCTCAGCCTCCCAAGTAGCTGGGACTACAGGCATGCGTCAGCATGCCCGGCTAATTTTTTCTATATATTTTTAGTTGGCCAATTAATTTCTTTCTATTTTTTTAGTAGAGACGTGGTCTCACTCTTGCTCAGGCTGGTTTCAAACTCCTGACCTTGGGCTATCCGCCTCCCAAAGTGATATGATTACAGGCGTGAGCCACCACGCCCGGCCCTGAGAGCTCTTCTAGATTCAATTGCTTTTGCTTCCCACATGCAATCACTCACACTGTTCTGCCCATTTAGTCTGATAGATATGCCTTATAGGGTCTCTATGCTTCTTATAGGGTCTCTAAACATAATCCTGATAATTTTGCTCTCCTGCTTAATATATGCCAATGCCTTTCCATAACTGTTATAAAACAACCCAAACTCTATAGTATGCACTACAATGCATTTTATGCTTGTCTTCTCTTTGCCTTTCGAACCTTAACTCCACTCATTTCTTCAGGTAGACTCTTTGATTTAGGTCATATAGACTATTTCCATTTTTTTTCCTCACCAGTATACCATTCTTAAATATCCTACCTTAGATTTTTTTTAACCCTTGATCTGACCTTGCAAACATATATATATATATAAAATATATATTTATATATATTTTATATATATATAATATATATAATATATATATATTTTTTTTTTGTAAAGAGAGTGGTCTTCTGCCTGTTTGAACCCTTCTCCATCTCCCACAACTGGTGAATTTATGTGAATAACTTACTAAGGCTACACCCAATGATCACATCCCCTTGAAGGCTTTTCTTATCAAAACATCATGGCAGCAGCAGCGACAGTAGCAGCAGCATAGTCTGTTATATATTCCTCCTTTGCAGTCATTTAAATCCTTGTACCAATCTCTGTTATAGCATCTTAAGAAAAAAAAAGTGTTGTAATGATTGGACGATGTTACTGACACTTCAATGGACTTTTGGCCATGATAGGACAGGGACTAGATGTATCCTTTTCTACACTCTCTGAACTAGGACCCATCTGAGGCATAATACCCTATCAATCAGTACAATTTGTGATTGAAAGCGTGCTTGTGTGTATCATGTATTAACTCAAGTCTCCTTACTTTTTAGAGGTAAAAATTGAAGTCCCAAACTGTTATCAGCTTGCACAATGTCACAATTCATTACTGGCAAATTTTGACACATTTCCCAGGTGTGCCTTACTATGATATTAATCTTTATTTTTGAAGGCTATTTTGGGGGCTTGTAATACCAAATATTAGATAAAATATTTCTTAAACCTTGTGGCTATTCAGACACCCTTCAAATAACATTGCATTGGTACCTTCCTATTTCATACACCCATAAATCCAGGACTCCCATTATCAGCCCTGCATAGCAGCCGGGAACTCAGATTTTTAATTTTTTTTTACAGGTACCACCTGGGTTAGTGAAATTGTATACATGATCTATAATGAGGGTGATGTGGAAAAGTGCAAAAAAGAAGCGATTTTTGATCGCGTACCTTTCCTGGAATGCAGAGACGTAGACGACTTCCTCAATGGTAATGTTCAAGGTGCTTTTAAAAGCTGTGTGCATGTATTTGAAGGTGTACACGTAAATGGTACAAGCACAGAGGTGATAAGCAAAAGTGGCAGTGAAAATTAAGTCTTGCACATAAGAGAGCACATTTACACCTTGACAGGGTTTATAGCGTATCATGTGTCTGTCATAGAGTGAATAAAGAGTTCTTATATGCCTTCAGCAGAGCCAAGGTAATACATGAACATTTATTTCCCTGTGGGCTGAATGTGATGATATTTTAAATACTGGAAAAATACCCATACATTTTTCAAGGATACATGCAAAAGGATATTTATCACAGATTTTTTAATATTATAAAAAATTAGAAAAAAACCTAAACATTAAGCAACAAAAAGTGGTTTCAATATAATATATTGAGAAAAAAGGTGTTTAGAAGATATCAAAAATATCATTTCGGTGTATGCTAATGGGACAGCTGTGAATTGGGGCATATACTATATTTATATGCAAGGTTGCTTACCAAAATGTTAATAATGATTTTTCCCAGGTGGTGAAATTTTATTTAATCTTATTTTTTTCTCTATGTGTTCTTCTATCTAGACTTCTTGCCTAGTAAGTATATATTATTATCATGAACGCAATATAGAATCTTAAAGTTACTTCTGTTCTTTTAAAAATAGCTATAGAAATCCATATAAATATTTATAATTTTTGAAATTGCTTAACTTTTAATTTTTTAATATCAGGAATAAAAAAATTAGAAGGAACGCCATCTCCTAGAATAGTGAAGACTCATTTGTCACCTGAACTTCTTCCAGCCTCATTCTGGGAGAAGAACTGCAAGGTAACCAGAACCAGAGCCAAGTGTTCTCAGAACTTCATCCAACTCTGAGCCCTTTTAGAGTAATCTAATCAGACATCATCTTAACTGGGTCTTATACACACATGCTTATTTTATATTTTCATTGAGTCTGTAAACATTTAATAATTGTGGAATATAGTCAGAATAGTCAAAGAGTTTAGATTTTAATTCCAACTTTGCCATTTGCCAGCTGTGGTTCTGAAAAAAAAAAGTGAGACTCTCTCAGCCTCAATTTTCACATCTGTAAAAGAAAGATGATAATATCATCTTCCTCATAGAGTTTTTAGAAGTATTAAATGAAATAATGCTTATAAAGAGTGTGACACAGTCCCCAGCAAATAATTAACAAAAAACAGTAGCTACTTTTGCATTTGTTGTGATTACTATTTGTATTGAATGTCTTCCTTTTACAAAAATATTGTGCTTGGCATCATAAAGCATGTAAGTGAACCAGAAAAGGATAAGTCAGATAAAGTATCATTTAATTATTTATTGAGTGTATATCATGTGCTAGAAACATAGCAATAAAACACATGCAATCCTTATCTTAATGGGCACAGTTCACTGGAGGAAAACGATGAGTAAACAGTTCAGGAGGTTCCATAGGTCAAGTCAGAGAAGAATTCTAACCCCGACACTGTGGGCAGGGAAGGCATCCAGAAGCAAGAAGCATCTCAGCTGGTATTTGAAGGATGCATAGGAGTTGGTCTATGTAAACCTAGAGACAACATGAGGGGGGATACGAAATCGGTTCATTCTGGCTAAAATGTTAACTGTATACATTGGCTGAATGAGTGAAGAGAGATGAGCTAAGGATTGATTACAAGAAACATCAGAAGCCAGATTAAGAAGTTTGGGCTCTACTTCAACGATAATGAGCAGTTATAGACATATTAAGCTGATGATTTACATGAGCAATTTTGCTCTTTGGAAAGAATGTTATACAAAGCTCCAAAGTACAGGCAAAACATAAAGTCTGGGACCACTAATGCTATACTTCAAGACCTTTCTAACTTCATTAGGACACCCTCTGACCCATATTAAACATGTGAGATCATAAAGTACTATATTCAGTTATCTCTAACAAAAACGGGGATTTATAACAGTCATGAAACATTTCCATTTTGTACTCTGATGTTTCATGGCATATTTGACATTTTCAGAGATCAATAGCCTAAGATTCCAAAGATTCCATTTTTTTGATTGTAAGTAATCCTAGATAGAGCATATATTATAAGTCCTGCTGAAGTCATTCCATACATAAGGGCTCTTTTATTAGTGAATACTAGTTATGTATGGGGCAAGAGATATGTCATTACCATTTTTTCAAGATATTTGACCAAGCCACTGTTTTCCTTTGGAGAATGGGTTGTAGGCTTGCTGTTAACGCTTTACTTCTCAAATGAAAATAGGTACCATACATTTGCAAAAGCATAAGTCTTCGCAAAACTGTTTATATTTTGGAGGTCACCAAGAAGTAGGAGACAGCTAGATGGATTAATGTTTGGAATATTTCCAGGGCGATTAATGGTGGAACCAGGAGACACACAGATTAAGAATATTTGCAAAAGTGCATCTAGAGTGGTGGACCAGAAACTATAAGTGAAGAATAGAGAAAGTGACAAAGTATAGCAGACTAATAGATAAGAGAAATAACTAAGGCTAATTGATTTGAGGCCTTTCTGATATTGGAGGAGAGGAATATTGAATAACTGATGGGGAAAAACAAAGAAGCAAGCCTTTCTTGGAAAAAACCATTATGGCCCAGGATAAGCTGTCATAAGTGAAAACTTCAGAGTGAATGCAAGATTCAGGATGTGGTTATAAAAATCATTGGCCAAAAAAAAGAAGTGATGATCAATGAGTACCTAAACTTAGAGAGTCAGATGGATCATGCCTACAGACACTAAAACTACACAGAATGATAAAAGGATTTAGAATGGACAGTGATACCATGAGGCAGGTGTTCAAATCTTCAGTGAAATTAAGAGAATGACCACAAGCTCAGAAATGGCATCACGTAGAAGAGGTATGAATTGGTCAAGTATGACAGGAAGTGTAGGATTTTTAAGAAACATTATATGATCCCAGGTGGACTGTGAGCAAACTAGCAACTTTGGTGAGAGCTGCAGGGGAAGTTGTATCTGCAGGAAAGACGTAGATTGTCATTGCATGCAGAAAGAAGGGCATGTGCAGTGAAGTTTGGGCTATGGAAAGAGATCTGCCAAAAGAGAGAGAATATAAACTGATGGGAGTTTAGGGAAAGGTCACTTTTTTTCCATCTAGTGGAATAAAAAGACTCCTTGAGGAACTGAGCCAAGGTATAAAATATCGATACCATTTTTTGAGATGCAAAAAATATCCAGGAAAGAGAAAACAGCATGAAGAAAGGCAAAAGGTGAAAATCCTGAAGTAAATTCATGGACATAGTGGCAAAGAGTTCCATTCAACTAATAGATGAAAAGAATTAGAGTTGTAAATCAGATTGGCTAATGATAGCTTTCATATGGAAAAAAATTCGCTTTTATTCTGTAGTGATTAGAGGGTTTTATAGCAGGACCATAAAAATGAGCTCCCTACTTTTAAGAATAAACTAGAGTTCTTAAAATTTGTGTGAAAATGGAGAGACAAGTTAGTGGGCCTAATTATATTCAGCAAACAGGAGAGTCAAGGGCAGCCTTCTTTAATGCCATCGCTTAGGTGCCATAACTGTACTGGGATTGATTTTGCAGATCATTTCCTGCAGAATTGAGTACTGAACCTAGAGTAGGCCATGGATGTCGGACCCAACTCAGTTATTTAACAGAGATAAAATTTAGGTACAGAATGATTGGTACTTTGCATAAAGATGATAGAACTTCCTAGTGCCAGAACTGGCAACTAAACCCAAAGCTCCCTGATTATGAATTCACTTGTGTTATTTCCACACCTAAAATGCAAACTCAATAAGATGTCGGTAGAGATTATATTTTCACTGAGATCAATGTGCATTTAAATGGAACCTCATGAACATGTTTTTTTTTTTTTTTCTGCAATATTAAAAGTGAAGAAACAGCAGGGCTCTTTTTTCTTTTTTCTTTAGTATGTAGAACAGTGGTGTAATATAAAGACCAGAGGACATTATTGTTGACTGCATCATTTACCAAATTGTTTACTTTTAATGATTTACTCTCAAAATGCATTCTTACTAAACTTCAGTTTAGTTTCTTCACTTGTAAATTGGGTGCTGGGCCCAGTGGTTCATGCCTGTAATCCCAGTGCTTTGAGAAGCCAGAAGTTCGAGACCAGCCTAAGCAATATAATGAGACCTTGTCTCCACAAGGACATACAAAAATTAGCCAGGCTGTAGTCCTAGCTAATCAGGAGACTGAGGCAGGAGGTTCGGACCACTTGAGTCCCGAAGTTCAAGGCTATAGTGAGCTACGAGCAGGCCACTGCACTCCAGCCTGGACAACAGAGCAAGGCCCAGTTTCTAAATTAAAAAACAAAAAGGTAGGGGTGATAATAAATAATCTAACTGACTCAATTTATATTGATGGAATTTTTGATACCCAAACGAGATATTATATGTAAAAATAGCGTCAAAATTAAAAGTGAGAATGAACATTGAACAATGCTACAAAAGTGGCTGTCACCTCACATCACTGAAGGAGTTTTCTTTATAATTTTATATATTTTATACATTTTGTACAATAAATATGTGTTATGTTTGTAGTTGAAAACACAAATGCTTTCTTTTTATATCTTGGGACCGTTTGAAACAATGTTAAGTGACTTAATATATGATTTCATCCTCTTAGATGATCTGTGTTTGCCGGAATCCAAAGGATGTGGCTGTTTCTTATTATCATTTTTTTCAAATGGCAGCCGGTCATCCCAATCCTGGATCTTTTCCAGAGTTTGTGGAGAATTTCATGCAGGCACAAGGTAAGAACAGCTTCGTATCTCTGATTTTCTTCTAGGTAAGTGATACAAGACGCTGACATCTCTGAGCAAAAATTTGTTCTGTTATGTTACCGTCCCTGATCCATAGTCAAAAGACAGAAAGAAATTTTAGGCCCTTAAGGTTCAGAGTAAGCATAGGGTTTCCAGATGTAGATGGCAAATTGCATGACTTGGACACTCCAGTCCTACAAATAAATATGTAGGAGTATGTTTGGGCTCAGAAGTGGTAATTTCCTTTTCTTAAGATTGAGACTCAGTGTCCAACTCACTGCCTTTTCTATTTTTATTAGAAAAGTTCTTTTTACAACTTGTTAAGACAACCCTATTGAACAAGGGATGGAGGAGAGGATAGGGAAGATGAAATGTCTATTTGTTTCCAAGAAAAATGCTAGGTGCCATACGAAGTCAGAATTCACAGAGAAGGCTGAATATCTGCAAAATCCTTGCTCATTCTACCCTGTGTGCATCCGGAATATTGCAACCTGATTTCTCTGAAACTTTTTAAGAATTACTTGAGTAGACGTTCTGGGAAGTTTTGTCTCCTTGTTAAATCATCTAAGTGTTTAGATTTGAGCAAGAAAGTGTGCTGGAGACTGTAGTATTCGCTAAAGAAGGCCATTTGATCCTGTAGTAATAATTCTAAGGAAAAGTAATAAAGCCATTGTATACCTACAGAAGATAATATTGACTCAACAAAAGTAGGGTCTATGTGTTTTGTGTTCGTTGCTACATTTTGGAAAAAAATTATGCTAAAGCATCATAAATAAAACAGATGCCTCAAGATTGTCATTATAAGGCAGAGAGAAATACTATTGCACCTCTATAAAAACAGTGAACAAGAATCATGGGGAAGTGTTTTCTGTAAAGAAAAATTGCCTAATAGAGTCAAAGAAGAGGAAGTACATAAAGAGTTAATGCAAAGCAGAACACTTTGACTCACACATCATTATATTATTTTGTCAGTTTTTAATTGGATGAAAAATTTTTATATGGGTGAAGGAAGAGAAAGAAAGAGAAGGGAAGAGAGAGTATCAAATCATCTCCAAAATCTTCTAATTTTCTGGAGTGAGAATGACACTAAAGGTCCCTAAGAGAACACACCTTAACATCTAAACTAGTAGCATAATAAGTACTCAGATAGCTACTAGCTTCAGTTGCCAAAGCTAGTTTGTAAATGGTAAATTTGAGACCTAGACTGCACTCTACTGACTGTAAGACCATTCCATTCACTAAAAACCTAATTTCTCTCTCTCTCTCTCTCTCTCATACACACACACACATACCAGTTTTAAAAATGTTCTCATGAGTTCTAAATCAAATTGATGAGAAGAGGACCTTCCTCACTTTTTTGTCATAAACCATATTATAATGATAAAGGTTGACAATATGTTTCTGTACATGGTTTATTCAACATACTTTGCTTCTCTTGCTTCAGAGAATTTTGCTTAAGATGCACAGCTGATCTATTGCTTCTCATTTCATGATCATTTATTTATATGTATTTGTTGCTATTATTTGAACACTTGTTTTAAAACTGTATAAAGATGATACTATGCATTTACATTGTTTTTCTGTCTAATTTTAGTTCCTTATGGTTCCTGGTATAAACACGTAAAATCTTGGTGGGAAAAGAGAACGAATCCGCGTGTGTTAATTCTTTTCTATGAAGACATGAAACAGGTGAGAAATTGAAAACACATAGGCAACTTGGTAATTTCTAAGATGTGAACATTTGACAACATTCTGGATACAAAATTATGCCTTTAAATAAATGATGGAAGCTAACTCCAAAAATTTTAAAAGGAAAAGACTGCAAAATCTGGACACGTTAGCACAGATTTGAGGCTAGCAAATAAAAGTAGTCTGTAGGCCGGGCGTGGTGGCTCACACCTGTAATCCTAGCACTTTGGGAGGCCGAGGCGGGCGGATTGCTCAAGGTCAGGAGTTCGAAACCAGCCTGAGCGAGACCCCGTCTCTACCAAAAATAGAAATAAATTAATTGACCAACTAAAAATATATATACAAAAAATTAGCCGGGCATAGTGGCACATGCCTGTAGTCCCAGCTACTCGGGAGGCTGAGGCAGTAGGATCGCTGAGCCCCGGAGATTGAGGTTGCTGTGAGCCAGGCTGACGCCACAGCACTCACTCTAGCCTGGGCAACAAAGTGAGACTCTGTCTCAAAAAAAAAAAATAAAAAAAATAAAAGTAGTCTGTAAAAAAATTTCAAACTTAAGCCTCAAAAAATTCCAAAAATAAAAATTGAAAGAACTGGAGTTCACAAAATAACAACAACACACACAGACAGACATACATATAAGGAATCACCAGAGTCAACTGGTCTTCAAATCTATATAGGTTGGAATTATCAGATAGGAGTTATAAAATAACTATGCTTACTACATTTAAAGAAATGAAGGATGAAAATTTATCAATTGTAGAGAAACAAGAAGCTACTAAAACTGACAGTGCAAATTTGAAAAATAGGACTTCTAAAAATATTAAAAAAATTAAATATAGAAAATTAAGAAATAGGTTAAATAACAGATTAGACATAGCTAAATAGTGAATTGGGGAAGTGAAAGATAGAGCTGAGGAAATTCCACAAAATGTAGTACATTGATATAAATAGAATACTCGATAAAGAATAATAGGTATATAGGATGGAGTGATAAGATCTCACATATATCGAATCAAATTTCCAGGAGAGAGTAAAAAGAATGCTGAAATAGAAATATGTAAAGGTATGATAAAATTAAAATTTCCTCATAATCTAATTTTTCTTTAGCTTCATTAGTAATCAGAGTAATTCAAAATAAAAATCACTGTGAGATGCCCATTTCACTTACAAACACCATCATATTTAGTTCTTCTAACAATCATTGAAGTATCTTTTATATCCATTTTATGAATGAGAAGAATTATACTTAGAATAATTTTAAAATGCTGGGCATGGTGGCTCACATCTGTAATCCCATCACTTTGGGAAGCTGAGGTGAGAGGATTCCTTGGACTTCGAGACCACCCTGGACAACATAGACCCTGTTTCTACAAAAAGTTTTTACAAACTAGCTGAGCCTGATGGCATGCACCTATAGCCCTAGCTACTCCAGAGGCTGAGTCCAGGAGTTCGAGGCTGCAGTGAGCGATGATCATGCCACTATACTCCAGCCTTGGTGACAGAGCAAGATCATGTCTGGGCAAACAAAAATGAAAACCAAATAATATTTTTAAAAACACTTTCAGGATGGTGGGGAGGAGGAATTTTTTTTCTTGCTCTCTCATTTTTTATCCTAAAAGCAATTTATTCAATTTTAACAATTTTAGCGATTTAATTCTCAAAGCATTTTACCTGTCTCTAGGATATCAGAAAAGAGGTGATGAAAGTATTCCAGTTCCTAGAGAGGAAGCCATCCAAGGAGCTTATGGACAAAATTGCACAGCACACTTCGTTCCAGGAGATGAAGAACAATCCGTATACCAATTATACAACACTACCAGAGGAAGTGATGAACCATAAAGTGTCGCCCTTCATGAGAAAAGGTGAGAAAATCATGGTTTGCTTTTATACTGTAGGAAATTGCAAGTTGACATGGTGATAGGCAAAAATTTAGTGAGGCCTATTCATGCCTGTGGACCCAGCTTGTGTTTGCTTCAGGGCTTGCTCACATTAGATCACCCACTTTACTGAGTTCCCAGTTTTGCAAGCACATAAAACACTACTACTACTACTAAATTGTGGATAATCATTGATCACTTAGTATGTGCAGCATATTATATTAAGAATGAGCAGTAGACACCCTAACCTCAGCACTAGAAATAATATCGCTCTCTACTAGCTATCATTTATTAATACTAAGCCTATGTGCCTCAGTGCTGCACTGTGTACCTTATAAACATTGTCTCTTTAAGTTCTACGCAGAAGCTCAGGAGAAAGGTTCTGTTATTGTCTCTTTTTGAGATGAGGAAACCAGCTTAGAACAATTAGTCAACATATCCTTGAACAAGAGACAGACATTTTTCAAGACTAAGTGGCAAAGGTAGAAATTCAAATATACCTCTGTTTAGCAAAAATACCAACATATAAGGAGGTGAAATTCTATTTGGAAGAAGGCATGGCCTGATGAGGTATAGTCAGTTTATTAATCTAAAGGCATGTAGCAGAGCACTGGGACCTCTGTCTTACTGGTAGGTGAGGAAGCAGAAATAGAGAAAATCTTGCTTGTCCAACCACATTGTCAGTGAAAGGGCAAAGGAATTTGTAAAATAACAGGAATAACAGATGTGCCTCTGGGTAGAAACAGGGAACCACTCAAAACAGATTCAATTCTCAGATTATATTTTCATTATCTTTTCCAAAATGTCTAAATATATATTAATATTTAAGATAAAACAAAGGACTCAAAATAATTTTCAGGCTTGCAAAGGATGGCTTACTGTGGAACCCTCAAATCCTACCTGATTTGCAGGGTACACTTTTTATATCTTTTTATTTTGGGGTTATTTCAATGGGAAAATTTAAACTTCCTTGGGCCAGGGGGCAAGTGAACTCCTGACTAGTTTACAAAGGGGGCTGATTTTCTTCTACAACAAGAGTGTTGGAAGAGCCTGCTGGACCATTATAACGACGTAGTTGGAAAACACTCTCTAACTGGCAGTAGTAGCAGAAGGGAAGGGAAGGCAGTGCTTACAAAGAAAGCCTGAATAGGAATAATGAATTATATGTGTGGCTGAGGGAGTAACGTGTAAGTTTGTGCCTTGGATACCTGGTGTTGCCATTAATCAGGTTATGAAATAGTACGTAGAGAAAACAATTTGGTGGGGACAAGAATTATTATTATTATTTTTTACCTAATTGAATTTGGAATACTTGGAAAGCATCTAGGTGGTAATTCCATGTAGGCAGTTGGATATGGAGGCATGAGTATGAATTTCAGTGTTACCAGCTTTAAGATGATAGTTAACACTTTGGGAGTGGATAAAACATGGGTCTAATCTTGGAAGCCCCAACATTTGAGGGGAAAAATTAAGTAACATAAGAGGGAAGAATCAGAGAATGAATTTTTTAATTTATTTTTTGACAAATCAGGACAAATCCATCTTTGTAAGCTCAAATAAGTATATTACTTAGGATATACATTTTATTCCAAAAATCGAGAATTACAAGAATAATATTTAAGTGTTAATTAAAGTCCCAAATGTTAGAAAAACCTCAATAACTTAACACTTATTATTCTTTCTCCTTTGTTACAGGGATTACAGGAGACTGGAAGAATTACTTTACAGTAGCCCTGAATGAAAGATTTGATAAACACTACGAACAGCAAATGAAGGGATCTACAATGAAGTTTAGAATGGAGATTTAGATACGTCTTTCTTTTCTTAACATATCTAAGATTAAAGATGTCTTTTCACCATTCTTTTTCTTATTTTAGATTAATATAGAAGGAATCATGTAAAGGATCATGGGTCAGTTTCACATGTTTATTCAGCTGTTCATATAAAGGAGAAATGAGTTTTTTTCCTCCCTGTAATCATCTTTTTAATTTTTCCTTTGCTTCCTCTTTTCTATTTTTAACAAATGTTATACAAAGCCATATAATCTATGGGAATTATGTAGTAACACAGATGTTTCAGCTTTTCAGCATTTCATTAAAAATAAATAAGCACTCTGGACTATTTTTTGATTACTATTTTCCATTTAGTAGGACATTTTGTATATATATATATATATATATATATATATATGCATACATGTATATTAATGGTTATACATGAACTTCAAGGACCCTAGAAAAATCAAGGAATATAACAAGGAACAAGGCAAAAATATCTGCTCTTATCACTCTTATTCGACCCAATATTAGAAGTTTTAGCCACTGAAATAAGGAAAGAAAGAGCAATGAAAAGCATACATTGTAAGGAAGGAATAAAGCTACTGTGTCATGCAGATACTCCGTGGATCTGTGGAGACACCTTTGTGGCAAAGAAATGAGGTTGTCTGACAAGAGCTAGCAAGGAGCGGAGATTGTACCCAACAGCCCAGCGAGTGAAGCATCTTGGAGGCAAATCTTCCAGTTCTGGTCAAGCCCTCCGATGACCTGGAGTCCTTCCCAACAATTTGCTTGAGCCAGAACTCCTCTGCTAAATAATTCCCAAACTCCTAACACTCAGAAACTGTGTGAAATAATAAATATTTTTGCTTTTAGTGCTTACATTTTAGAGTAATTAGTTATAGTATGATATATAATTCACCAATGTAGGAAGGATATTTTGAGAGACTAGCTATATCTCTTCAGAAAATACTAATCAATAATAAAGAATAAAATGATGACATTATGATATAAACACCTATCAGACTCTAGTAAGACCAGAAGATCAAGGATAACATATTTCTTTTCTCTCTTCAACCTAAATAAAGTTAAGCTTCATAAAGACAAGGAATTTGTTTTTATTCATTAATATAAGCCAACTGCACAGAAAAGAAACTTGTACACAGTAGGTACTCATAAATATGTGATGAATGAAAGAATGGACGATGAATTGATGAATCAATAATTACCTAGGAACATATGTACATCTCTATTATTAGCAAGACTTTTAGAAAGAAATTCCTTCATTATTTATCAAAGAAAATTCATTATATATAAGTTATTTTTCTAACTTCCATTAACTCTTAGAACGACTGAACAGTAATCCAGTACTTTTTTCCAAATCTCTGAATTTCAAGATCAAAGTTGTCTGTGAGGGGGAAGCTTTATTATACATATATTAGAACAACTACTGCTCATAGGTAAAACATTAAACTAGTCTCCAACTTAGTAATTATTTTAGGAAAAGTCTGTGAAAAGTGATTGTATTAGCCAGCTTTGCTGAAGAAACAAAAACAATCTCAAATCTCTCATTACCTATAAGGACAAAGGATTATTCCTTGCTCATGTTACTTTTAGGTTGCCACATGGTCGTAGGATTTAGAAAGTCTGCGATTCTGTTAGGTATGTTTTTCACTCTGGGATCCTGGCTGAAGTAGCAGTCCCCTCTGTGGGACATGCTCATTCTCAAGGTGGAGGAAAGAACAAGAGACTGAGTGTAAAATGCAATGTCTCTTAAAAAGCCTCATTTGCATGTTCTCACTTCTGCTCTTATCTCATTGGCCAAAGATATTACCAAGTCCAAAGTCATTGGGGCAAGAATGTAAACTCCTCCCACAGGAAAAATAGAGAGCAGTGAATAGCTGCTAACATTAATATAATCAACTCTTCTGTTCTTCTTTTACCTTTTTATAAACTTCCATAATCAGAACTGTGGGTATCTGTTTGATATCCTGCAGGAAATACTGGGCTATCAAGAGTTCAAGCCCTCCCAGTTTCACTGTTAACCCCATCACACCTAGAGCCCAATCAGTTATTCATTTTTTTTTCCCCCTGTGTAGATGCTGACTTCAGCATATGGTGCTCACAATAAGGCCTCTGGCATTCCCAATATTTGTCAAAAGTGTCAGAATCCCTTGAGACTCCTGGACCATGGCAAAAACAAAATTTTATCACATTTTAAAGGTTATCCACAGTACATATGTACTGCCAAAGCTTGTGTAGTTGGAAGAAACCAGGGATCACGCCGTGTTCTTAGGTTCAGTCTTGTCAGAGCCAGGGTAATGTTGATGAAATCCACTGTGATACCTTTCCTTCAAAAATTCAGAGTTTTGTTCCATGTACAATTCAACTTTAGACTAAAGCATATCTTTCCATTTTTTCAATCTTGTTTTATATCTTTACATGCTGTGTGCATAGTGATGTGTATATCATATATATGTATATGTATACACACATAATATGCATTATATAAAAACAGGTTCTGTAAATTTGTAAAATTTACCTCTAGAGAACATTTATTTTATAAATATTTATCCCTACAGAGAAGTTTTTAATACTTTGTGTTTCACCGGTCAAATTGTCCATGCTTTCAGAATAGCAATAATAATTAGGATTTGAGAAAGTGGACCCTGTAAAACATCATTCACACGTACTGTGATGAAAATTAAGACTCACTTTCTACCTCTTGCATTCTGTTCTCTGCCGTAAGAGGATGATGAGTATGGACTACATCATCAGAATCCTGGGCCCTTTGTTTCTATTTGGCAGATGTGAGGGAGAGAAGAGAGTAAAGCCAAGTTAGTATTTCCCTGGTGTTTTCTCATGAGATTAAATTAAGAGAGCTGCATTCCTCCAAATTAATGCCTTTGTTTTCATTATGATAACTTTTTCGAGATATATCTAGTGACTCTAAATCCTGATCCCTAATTGCAATGTTTTCAGAACATAAATCTCCAGTAAGGCAGAGGTGGAAGCATGCTAAAAGTCTAAGGATCGTTTTCTGGCTGCTAGGTATTGGAGAAGCCAACTAGGAATCTTTATTTCATGTTTTGCAGACCAATCAGTAAAAGCACCCAATTGCCTCCAGTTGTTTTGCCTTCAGATAGCTCTATAGCAGCGTGACATTCAGGTTGTTTCTTGTTTTTTTCCCTGGAGCAGACTGTAAGAAAAAAGTCTTGATGAATAACTTTCCACTGGAGTCAAAGAAAATGTTTGTTTGGGATGGATGTTTGTTTGAGGAGGATGATATAAAATAAGTATATTTTTATATGTTGTTAAATGAAAGCTTTCAACTTCAAATTCTACTATTGTACGTAATGATTAACTTGCAGATTTAAAAACTTTGCCCCTTGTCAGAAGCGTAATTTAAAACCTAGAGACCAAAAGAGACCATGTTATACCATGGTTTTGCATGGGTTGCAAAACCATATTTTGCTTATATGAAAAATGACAAGAATCTCAAACCAGTTCTTTTTATTTTGAAATTCTTACTATTACCAAGAGGCTGAGAAAGGTAATAGATATAACAACCTGCTTCTGGTTGGTGCAGGCATCATTTAAACAGCACAGCGTGCTCCAGCTTTTCTTGGCTGTGTTTCCTTTTCCCTTTTCTCCATCACGGGGAATGTGCTCTTGCCTGTCCAACTTGCCCGTGCAGTTCTAGAGGTGTACAGAGAAATCATGTTTAAGTGAAGGTTTCTACTAGGAGCACAGTTGCCATGAAACAGGATTTGTATTTTGCTGGGCTATTTCAATTGAAACCAGATATACTTAAAATAAAAATAAAGGGTCTTTGTTTACTAAACATGATTATTTGATAGCAATAAGTCCAGATGCTAAAATCAGTAGATTTCCATGGGCTCTTTGTTTTACTCTGTCTCATACTACATGCAACAACCAACTGTAAAGCCTTCCTTTAAGCCGTGGATGCTTAAAACAATAACAGACTTCATACAGCTTCACATAACTCATTCGACTTCTTCTTTTTCCTTTCTAATCACATAAAACGAATTAATCTTGGTTGACTGAAACAGCATATCAAGGGGGACTTCTAGTCACCAATTGCTGTACAAAAAAAATCTGGGCTTCAAGTTCCTCAACACAGGCACCAGGTAAGTAATTTGTCATCTCTGTCTTAAAGTGCCCGTATTTTGAATAATACTAAATTCAACAATTGAAAAATCAGAGAATGAAAAATGAAAACGTTTAGAACAGATAGTTCACCATAAAAGGAAAACATAGGGAGATTCCTAGCTCCAGATTTTCTAGATTTCAAGATTACTGTTTATATTTAAAATTGTGTTGAGGTAGTCCACTCTTCTAATTTTTAGGTTTGTAACAGTAAAAGTAATTTTAAAGGCTCTTATTCTTCCACCTTCTCAGTATTTCTATTTATTTCAAAGGAGTGTTCTTGCAGTTAGAACTTAGAACTTTCAGGCTGCATGCTAAGAAAATCTGTGCTTGGGAATATGAAAACCAGAACTTGGCAAGTATACAATTTTAACAAGTCTGCTTTTGTAGATTTTTTCTAGATTCCCCAAAACAATGTGTTACATAGAGGCTAGGTAAATAAATGCCTTTGCCATGGATTACTGCTTTATTATTCTCTTCTAAAATATTTTGAGTATTTGGCATATTTTTCACTAAAATACATTTACAATTTTTTTTTTTATCATTAAACCAAAACCATCACAGTGAAGTGCTCTTCACATTTCTGGAAATTTATTACTTTCAAAAAGATTTTTAATAAGATTTGAGCTTTTGTTTTTGTTCCCCACGCATCTCCCTATTGTCACTGTATTGAATAACTACTGCAGTTTAGTCTCTTATACATCTCTTTCTCTTTTGCGTTCAGATTAATAACAAAGCAATGTTCTAAGAAACTCATGTGAGTACAAAAAATCCTGGTAAAATGAAGAGTCACACAAAACCATTGCTTATTGTAGTAATGTAAATGTTTAATATTGTATTTCAACCACAAATGTAAAAGGCTAAATGCATTTTAAATCCAAATACTTTAAATTAAAACAATTTTAGTAAGTCATGTTAATCTCTTTAGGCTAATTCCTGTGACCCACCATTATAAATTTTTTCAATGGATAAATGTTTCACTATTACTATTTTTTCACAAAAAATAGTTTGTTTCTTTTTAAAGAAAAGTCTAAATATTTTCCTAAGATATATGAAAATTTATATATTTACATTGTATAAGCCAATGTTCTAAAAATGTTATGAAATTACATTTTTATTTTTAATGAAATATAGATTTGCTAGCTATCAGCATGTATAAAGCTACTGTGGACTTTACAATCACTACATCCTCAACTTACAATGAGGAGAATATTATTTTAGCTGAAGCCCACTTTGTACTGTTATATGATATTCAAATTTCCAGATATATTAAAAGAGGTTTCATGAGTGAGACCCCATCTCACTAACAATACAAATAAATTAATTGCCCACTAAAAATATATAGTGCCCACTAAAAATATAGCTCAGCTGGGCATGGTAGGACACGCCTGTAGTCCCAGCTACTCAGGAGGCTGAGGCAGGAGGATCGCTGGAGCCCAGGAGTTTGAGGTTGCTGTGAGCTAGGCTGATGCCACGGCACTCTAGCCCGGGCAACAGAGTGAGACTCTGTCTCAAAAAAAAAATCATTTTTTTTTCTGTGTTGAATGACTCATTCAGTATTTCTTGATGGCCCAGGATAGTTAGAGGATGTTTTTACACATCAATTTGAGTCTTTATTCTCTCTAGGATATTAGCACATTTATATTTTTGTTCTTTTGTTCATTGACTCTAAGAGCAACTTTTTCTTGTGTTCTCAAACTTGATATAACTAACTCTAAAAGACTCTTTGAAACTAAATGTCAAAAGTGGATAAAAGAAGCTTTCAAAAGCCTCTCATGTTGCCTAATACTGTCACGGACTTGTGACCAGACGAAATCTAAGAAATTTCAGTCTATTGTAAGCAAGTGGTGAGAGCAGACAGACATCTATTAATACTTCTATAAAGAATCGAACAGCAACTTTATTCATCTTCACAATGTACATGCCTCATCACATCACATCTTATTTTACTACATCCTGAGAACAGATTTTAGATAGGACGAAGAGTAGAGACAACATTAATCTTTTCCAGTGAAGAAAAATTCATTGTTTGAGAAATGGTCTGAAGATATACATGGTCTAGTTAAATGTTCTTTAGGTCTGATTCAACTCACGATGGATCACTTTGCCCTTTGAAATGTGGATTTAAGTCTAATGATAACTCCAGATTTCTCCTCTGGTTAGTAGAAATTATGAATACCTTTGGCCTATCATATACATTATAGTTTCTCAAAGACACTGAATTTTCTACCCTATCCTGAAAACAAAAGAAAACAAAGCAAAACTCTTGCTATAAAAGTTAAAGTACTTATAGAAGTTGCAGATAGGTGAGGAAGAAGGAAATACATGTTAAAGAGTGATGAAATACTTTTATTAATAAAAGTATTCTCTATGTCAGACATGGTAATCCATGCCTGTAGTCTCCGCTACTGGGCACGCTGAGGCAGAAGGATCAATTGCTTAAGCCTAGGAATTTAAGTCCAGCCTGGACAACATAGTGAGACCCTGTGTCTAAAATAAATATATTATTAATTAAAAGTACTCTCATATTTGTTTAAAAATAAATACTCTGTGTGTGTATATATGTACATATACATGTATATATATAAATATAGGCCTCCACCAAAATGATAGCAATAGAATTCTCCCAAAAGATAGGATTCAAAACAAAAAAGTATTAAGTGATAGGTAAATATAGGTATGAAAATGTACATATTGTGTATATTAAAAATTCCGAGAAGAACTAACAGAAACATAAACATAGAGGGGGTTCTTACATCATATTAATCTATCCAATAGGTTAGATTTTTAAAAAGATATTTAAGATTTGAAATATAATATTGAATTCATTTGTATGTGTATATATATCAGTATACACATTTATGCTTATACTACCAATAAACAATGCAACTGGAAACAAAATGATTATTTATTGGCACAAGAAAATCACAATCAAATGTAAATGTAGAAATTGTGATGTTTGCATTCTGTAGACAGCAAATTAACATAGAGAATCTAATTAAAATTTATTTTCAAATGCAATTGAATAGAAATTTAAAGCCAAAACCTAGTATGTTTTCTATAAAATAATCTATATGGTCAGGAAAATCACTATAAAATCAAATACAATTTATTTAGTAACAATAAACACTGGAAATGCTGAAATCTCTATGATTTGACCAAAGTTGTTATATATGGCTAATTCTTTCATCCTGAGTTAAAAAAAAGAATATGAACTAATTATTCAACTAATAAAAATTAAATAGGATGATCTTCAGAGTCTAATAAAACTGATTTTGATTTTTTACTTTACTGCTTTAAGCTATTTTACTAAATTTGGAAAATGTTTATAACTTCTCCAAACTTCAGTTTTCCCTTCTTTAAAATAAGGACAAATAATATGTCTCTCAAAAATTATGACAAAGATTAATTATTAATATAATAATTATTTTTAATATTTTCTTGATCTTTGCCACATGTCAGAGATTATTCTAAGCACTTTACTCATTTCACTGTCACCACTATTCAATATGGTAGGACATAAAATTATTTCTATTTTACAGATAAGCACACAATGACAAAGAAAATCTACACACTCTACACAAATTACCCCAAATCACATCTGGGACATCTAGTATGGTCCCAGATCCATACCAGATGTTCTACAAATAATTTCTGCACTTAGCTAAACATGACCTTCTTTTGATCTTACAAAATAGGAAACTTCCAGCCAATTGTCTAACAATCAACTCTGTAGGATATTGTTTATTTTTCCATCTCCTACTTAAAATTTCACATAAAACCATACCATCATGATAAAAGCATTATGACAGGAAAACCAAATCAGTAAAGAAACAAAGATAAAAGAAATTAAACACACATACAAACACATGTATATAAGTATAGTTTCAATAAAGGTACATATTAATATTTGTTATCCTATGTTTAATATGTGTTTGTTTTGTTTAGATTGAAAGACAAGAAGGAAGATCTTTCTTCTTTCAGAGTTGTTTATGCTTTTAGGAACTGAGAAAATGATCTAACCAATCTCTTCCACTGTTATCCTGCTGGGAGAGCTGTTTTAGAGATAGCATAAGGCCCTAGGGATTCCAAATGGAGAAGAGTATAATTAACTCTTCACCATCAAATATCTACATTGGGAGACCCTGAGAATAAAAGATTGCCTACTAGCAAATAATTGATTATATCAAGGAACAGGGTACATTTCACCTTAGAGTATCTCTGTGAGATGCAAGAGACAGTAAGTACAATTATCTTCACTTGAATGTAAAGTTGCCAAACACTTAGAGGGTTGCCAAACACTTGATTTGCTCAAGATTGATTAGATGGAAGAGATTAAATAAAAAAACTTAAAATCATTATTTTTTTTTTGCATGTGACTGAGAGAAGAACAGAGACTACTTTTCTAGGTGAAAGAGAATGTATTTTTCTTTTGATTTTTTTCTAGTGTTCAAATAAAAAGGCATGAACTTTGAGATTATGATGATATAAATGGTGATAATATGATAATAAATTTAGTAATAATTAAGCTAGATTGAGCAATTTCTACATGTGAGACAGCATACAGCATATTAACACACATGAAATTATTTCATTTATAAAATTTTGACGATGGCAGTGATTCTTAGAGAATCTGCTAAGATGAAGAGTCCTCTACTCAGTAACAAAGTTCATTTGTCCAAAACTACATAGCTGGCAACTCTGAAAATATCTAAGAATAATATGAATTTCAAAGCTACTATTATTAGCTTGGAATGTAAATGTATGATATAGAAATCATAGTACTTCCAAGCATTCAGGAAATATTAATTTTCTTCATTTCCTTTAATATTGTACCTTCTCCCCATTTCTGTTTATTACATTTTTTTTTTTAATTTCAATAGATTTAGGGGTACAATTTTCTTTTGTTACATGGATAAGTTTCATAATGATGGAGTCAGGACTTTTAATGTACCTGTCACCAGAATTGTATAATTACTTATTAATTATACAATAAGTAGTTACTTATTACTTATGTAATAAGTAATACGATAAGTAATTTCTGATCTCTCACCTCCCCCATTCTTCCCTTTTCTTAGTTTCCAGTGTCCATGAGACTACTTTATGGCCATCTTCCTTGGAATTCCAGACATAGATTAAGTTTGAGTCTTCCAGTTCCCTGATTAAACATGATCCCTATCTTCTTCTGTTTCTAATGCTTTAATGGCACTTCAAATTACTCTCCCTACTCAAGACTCAGTGGCGCTAAAGTCTTGAGTGCTGAGCATGTAAAGCCAATCAGACAAGCACAGTTCCACTTTTATTGAATATATAATGTAATGTCACATGAATTAAACAGGCAACTCTAGGACTATAAATATGCTTTTAGCATGGCTACAAGATGCTTTGAAAAAGCGCAAAGGACGCATACTCTAATCATGAAAGATTCCTTAGAAGAAGTTCCATGGCAGCTGAAGGACAATCAGCAATCAGCTGGGGAAAAATGGAGCCTGATGTTCCAGGCAGAGGGAATAATATGTGTGAAGCTCTAGGTAAGTGAGTTCAGGGCAAAGTAATTCAGAGTATGTGGCTCAGGGAGTGAGAGGGAAGGCCGAGTGACGCATGTGTCTGACATTAAAGAAACTTGAGAGCATTCATAAAGAATATGGGATTTTTGCCTTTCAGATTTAGAAACAATGAGACCATTCTTTAATAGCTTTGTAAATTGCTGATTTAGTGGAGTATTGGGGTATGTGTGGGAAGAGAATTCCTGTTGCTAGGGAATGAGAAGCAAATGAAAAAGAAGGAAACAGATACAGGTTTTTGTTTTTTTTTCTTTCCTATGACTGAAAGATATTAACTGGCAAGATATGATATCCTGCTATTAACCTTGCCACTAGATGAGATATGTAATAGGAGTATTGTTCTCCTCATTCTCCTTCTATACCTCCTTCTCCTCCTAATCTCATACGCTGATTGGTAATTTACCAACATCACTCTGGCTTATGAGTGGACCGTTTATCAAAAGGGACAACATTAGAATTAATAAAGCAGTTAAGAAGCTGTTGTTATTTGAATGAAAGAAGATGACTTCTTAAGATGAACAGTGAATATCAGAAGTGAGCAAATGAAGACTGGCTACCTGGACAGATCAGAAAAAGTCATGGTGACTCACTGAGGCATGGGAAGGAAGGGAGAGAAGACAAGGTTATAATTTATGATATGGTCTGGTTGTCATCAACAAAAATAGCAAAATAGAAGTCTTTCCCCCGCCTCTTTCTTTGAGGCAGGGTATGAAGACAATGATAGATTCAATTTTGGATGTATCAAATTTGAAATGTTATGGGATATCCAAGGAATATGCCCAGTAAGCAACTTAATATATAAACCTAGAGCTCAGGAGACTGATCTTTTCTTAAATATAGAATTAGATATAGGAGCTTTCCTAGGGAAGAGGGTGCAGTGTTATCAGAAAAGAGGACCTGGGATTTGGAGGGAGTGTGATCTCAAACATATGGTATTTAGGGAATGGGCAGAGGAAATGAGGTCACAAATAATTCCCCCAAAGAGTTCAAGATATAAAAGAAGAAACCAGTACAACTGAAGCTAAGGTGCAAAGAACATTTCAAATGAGGGAGTGGTCAAATGGTCAAGTGCTGTAGAAAAGGTGCATGCAGTGCAAAAGAAAGTGTTGCCTTTATATTTAACAGCAGTGTGATTATTCTTTGATGACTTTGTAAATTGCATTATTTGTAAGTAAGCATAAAATCGGGAGAAGGTAGGAGAAGAATCCATGCTTCCATGGGTTAGTGGAGTGAAAGGGAAGTAAGACAATAGAAACAGCAGGTATGAAAGATTCTATAAGTAAGTTGGCTATGAAGGAGTAAAGAGAACTAGTACTTTGCATATGGTTAATATTTAGTGAATGATTAGTGAACAAATGACAAGAAATGCCATGTGTTACTAGAATCTATTTTGATTTTCTTCATTGTCATCACTTTTGATGTTGGCATAGCTTCTCAGCTTAGCTCTTGGCACCATATAAATTGCATGATAAACTTCTCAGGATTTCAGATTGATCCTGGCCTTCAATTGTTTATGGAGGAACTGGACAGTAAGTTCCTTAGCAATTTCAGTCATGCATGGGACTTCTCCCTGGGTTAACTGTACATATGTCTGTTATTGGGAAATTACATTGTATTCCAATGTGTGCCTTTCCTGGCCACTCTATTGTGATACTAGAGACATTGTCTAGGCTTGAAAACAATATTCATAGTAAGCTGCTGAGTGTACACCATAAAACAATACGAAACTAGATATTTTACACTTATCCCATTTAATACCCATATCAACAATGTTGATTGACTATCGTATCCCATATTTATTGGATTGGAATTCTAGTACCATGACTGGAGTTCCATATACATTCTTTTACAATTAAGAAAAATGTAATTTTTTCCTACCATTCCAAACAGTCATAAGCAGTGCAATAGGATCATATATTACAGTAATAAACTGTCAAAGGTTGTATGAAAAATCCAACATAGTATTTGTATTGCTTTTCAGTTTTTTTAAATTAGTTTTTTTTTTTTTTTATAAATGTGAAGTTTGAGTTTTCTAAAAAGTGAAATAGTGTTTTAACTAGTGGTATCCCCTGGGAATTTTGCAGCAATAAGGGAGTGGTCTGTTTAACTACTCATCCCTTTCTTGTTTCGGCCATTGTGACTTTTTAAAGCATACAGTTTGATAATAAAAGAACATTTACTTTAGTTAGAATTATTGTATAATATTAGAAATAAAACAAACTAGAATGACCATTTTGTACATTTCTCATCTTTTTTTACACAAGTAAAATAAGGCTCAGAAATATGAAATAAGTAGCTCAGGATCATATTGTGGGTTTGCGGAAAAACTGAACCCAAGTGCACTGGGCTCCCAGTGCTATGCTTAGAAGAGCCCCACAAATACAATAACCCTACCATTAAAATAGTTTAGCTCTTCTATATGTAAAGAAAAGCTAATAAAATCTGTCCTGTCTATGTCAAAAATTTGTTGAATATCAAAATATCGCTTTCTAGGAGAATAATGCATGAATTATTATCAGTTTAATATTTACTTTTTACAGTTAAGGCACATAATATCATTAGGTAAATATTTTCTTATTTCAAATCACTCATGGAGATGAAAGTCAATAGTTTTTTTTTTTCAGGTTAACATGGACTAACATTGACTATCGTCAATACTCAGAATATTAAACTGTTTCCAAGTTCTCATAATTATCCTCTAGAGAAAGTTATATTTCAAGAGACATTTGCTGAGAAGTAAACAAAGAAGAAGCCTTAGGGGAATAATCACCATCTTCTTTCAACATTTCCTGAGCTTTCAACAATTCAATATCTTTCCCATATTAAGCTATATACCACTCAGGAGTACTACCCTTTTAATGATTTTTTGGCTCTGATTTTTCATCTGAGGATATTTACTTACAGTTCTCAAGAGTTTAAAGGTAAGTTAAATTTGATGGCGTTTCTCCCATGAACACTTTGGTTGTGGGTTTTTTAGGAGCAATAATGTACTTATAAAAAAAAAATGAATCAGAGTCAGGAAATATTAAAGCATCCTGATGTGATTTGTTTCCCTTCAATGTATCTTTTATAATCACCATATATTGAAAAAAAATAGATTTTTCAGAAGGTGCAAAATACTGTATATAAATCAAATTAAAACATATTTCATTAAATGGTTTTCACACATGAAACAAGGTTCAAAATGTACAATTTCTCCCTTCACAGATAATTCCATAAACTTTTAGATTTTATGTAATCAGGTAAAATATGTGAATACTGAAGGAAGACAAATATTGCTGAAACAAATCATTTGTGTGATTCAGTTTTCTTAAAAGTCATTTCGTATGCTCTTTAGTATATTACATTCCCCTATATTTATAAAACACTTTCATGTATGTGATATGTAATATCGTTTCTCTGCATATTCAATCTAGAATATTCTTCTGTGTCTTTATATAGCCATACTTTGTGGTCAAAAGCCCATACTATATCTCTGTTGACCATCTCACCATAATGTGGCACTTCTCTTATGTCGTCTTGTATTACAGTTTATTTTTTCAATGGTTATATTTATAAGGCAGTAGAGAATAGTGATTAAGAGTGCAGGCCCTGGTAGCTTATAAAAACAAAATAGTGATGATTATGATGATGATGATAATAATAATAATAAAGATTGCAGGCTCTGGAGTCAAACTGTCTGGGCTAAAACCAAATCCTGCAATTTAGTGACAGGGTAGCCTGAGGCAAGTTGGTTAAATTTTCTTTATGCTGATTTTCTACTTAGTAAAATGAGATTATAGGGCTTAAACTAGAAGATTTTTTAATGAGGATTAAAAACATAGGCTGGGCATGGTGGCTCACTCCTGTAATACTAGCACTCTGGGAGGATCGTTTGAGCTCAGCAGTTCGAAACCAGCCTGAGCAAGAGCGACACCTCGTCTCTACTAAAAGAAATTAATTGGTCAACTAAAGATATATAGAAAAAATTAGCCGGGCATGGTGGCACGTGCCTGTAGTCCCAGCTACTCGGGAGGCTGAGGCAGGAGGATCGCTTGAGCCCAGGAGTTTGAGGTTGCTGTGAGCTAGGTTGATGCCACGGCACTCTAGCCCCAGGCAACAGAGTGAGACTCTGTCTCCAAAACAAACAAACAAAAAAATCCATAATACATGTACCAAAAGGAGAGTTCTCTTGTGTGTGCTTTGAATAATCACATAGAAGTCCTTGTTGACTGAGACTATGACCTACTTTTTTTCTAATCTAGTCTTGAGGGCTCTCTCTCAAGTGTGGCGATAAACTCTAACCATGCCCTGATGGAGCTGCAGTGAATGTGGTCGTGGATGTTCACAAGGTACTTTTCAGGGAAAACTTCTTTTTCCTGGTGGACAACCTAATGCTTAAGTGTCCAAGCAGTGACTAGGTGTCTCTCACAGCAAACTTGCTCATACTGGCAGCTGCCCTTGTGGCTCTTATCTGATCTGTCTCTAATTTATTCCTGCGAAGACAGCCACTGTCTAGCGAAGCTCTGGAAAGAAAAGCTGGAAAAGTCGTTAGGTTTGGCTGTGTCAGTCAGGTGAGACACAGAGATGGCAACTCAACAAAATACATAAAATTACAGAAGCAGTTTATTACTTACAGATTCAGAGAGACGAGGGCAGCACACTCTGTAGGGGCAATGGGAAAAGGGGAGCTGACCGGTTGGCTCATGCTCAACCTACAGGTGGGGAGCAGAACAAAGAGAGACCTGTGGGCTGAACCCTTTATTGCGGTCCAGGGCTTTACCCAGACAGATTTCCTGCAAGAAGTTCTAATTCATGGGTTTAGAGCAAATAGGCATGAGTTCCATGGGTGCACGCCGTGACTGGGAGGTGGTCACTGTGGCATCCATGAGCAGTCCATATGGAGTGTGGGTGTCCGTGGGGTAAGTCAAGTAGGCTGTATCCAGCTGCCTCAGAGGGTGGTGGTTGTATAAGGCAGACATCTGGGCACCACACAGGAACTGGGAGGAGGCAGAGAACTAGAAGCTGCGTCCAGGATGACTAACTCCTGCTTCTGATATGAGAAAGTCCAACTTACATTCAAAATGGATGCCAAGGTAACACAAAATTATAAACATTCACTATACCTACTGATACCTCCCACTATATCCTGAAGTGCTAGCTTGATGATCAAAATTACAATGGTAAAGATAAATAATTCAATTCCTGATTGTTCCATTTAGTATGTTAGAGAAATTTCATTTCATTTCAATATACATTTATTTACCTAAAAAAAGTAAAAGGCCTTGGAATTACAAAGTCAAATATATGTCCCAATCCTAGGACAAGGAATCTAAATTTTAATTGGAGAAACAGGTGTAAACAGATAATATTAATAATACAGTGAAATATATAAAATAATAGCAGTATGTTCAAGATATGAGACTGAGGAAGAGAGAGTGGCTAATTTTGTTTATGAACTAGAAAGACTTTTCAGAGGATGTCAATTTTGTACAAGATTTTGAGGAATGAATAGTTTTCTAGATAGACAAGAGAAGTAAGGGTATCAGTTCAAAGACAAAGAGACATGCAAGTACAACCGCTTGATGTGAAGGGGGATAGTCTATCCTTTTTATTGCCTTGTTTTATTGCCTTGTAGAGGCTTGAACTCCTAGCCTTAAGTAATCCTCTGTCTACATTCACATTGGTAGTACATGGCAGGCCTAACATATGAACTCTGAAGCTAGAGACCTTATAGTCTTAACCACTAAACCAGTTTATGAAGAGAAGCTGCTGTTTCCAGGGACACTTGGAAGATAAAAACAATCAGGTAGATGAGTCAATTGGTTGTGGAAGAGTCAAAGACAAGACAGATTCTAAAATAATTTTCAGATTCCAAACTTGAGTGATAGGGTGAAGGTGGTGCCACTAGAATGTGCAGCACACAGCAATGGAGGACAAGGACTGGGTCAGTGGAGAGAGAGCAAGGCTAATGGGTTAAATTTGTGTTAATGAATTTGAAACGCCTGAGGAATATCTGGGGGAAAATGGGGAATAATAGTTGGTGATAGAGATCTGGCTCTCAGAACATGAAATATATTAATTAGTAACAATAAATCTACATTCTGTGGGCATCAGCTTATAGTTAGTGGTTAAAACCATGGAAAAGTGTGTAAACAAAGATACAAGAGTCAAGTATGGGACTTCAGGGAAAAAGAATGCTTCTGGCCTGAATAAAACAGGAAACATTTAGAATGAAGAAAGAGAGATAGGAGATCAATGAGAATGTGGTAATATGGAATTCAAGAGAAGAGAGTTTCAAGAAAAACATATGGTCAAAAATATCAAATACCATATAGAAATCAACTAAATGAACTTAACTTCATTTACATTGTGTTTTGGCATTAGGGATTTATGAGGAGAGTTTATCTGTTTCTTTATTTTCATTCATCCCTTCTTAACTCTTCCTCAGTTTCCCCACTGTGTCATTACTCATGCCATTTCTCTGTTCAAAACCTAAACGATCCTTCGTTTCCTGATTCATTGAGTCCAAACTTCGGAGTCCAACATTTACAACTGTCTGCAATAGAAACACTTTTTTTGCTCGTATCTTTGATTACCCATGAGAAAGCAGATTTTATGTAGGCAGAAGATGTTTCTGTCTCATGCTGGGCCAATTTGGGCTCATAACTGGCGCTCAGTGGATATTACTGACGTTATCAGTGAATGAGTGAGCTCCTCTCCTACACATGTAGTAACCAATAGTCAATCTGATCCACTCTCTCAGGAACATACTTCACGCTTCCCTCCTCTAGTTTTTATTTTTTACATTCACTTTTATTTTTTGTATTTTTGAAGATAAGGTTTTGCTCTGTCACCTTGGGTAGAGTGCAGCGGTGACATCATAGCTCACTGCAGCCTGTAATTCCTGGCTTCAAGTGATCCTTCTGCTCATCCTCCCCAATAGCTAAGACTACGGGTGTGTGCCACAACATCCAAATTTTTTTTTTCAATGTTTTGTAGAAATACGGTCTCACTATGTTGCCCAGGCTGTTCTTGAACTCCTGGCCTCAAGCGATCTGATCCTCATGCTTCTGCCTCCCAAAGTGCTCAATTACAGGTGTCGACCCCCCCCCCCACCTGGCCCCTCCTTTACCTTTTTCATGCATTGCGCACTTACATGAATAATCATGATGTCTATGCCTGCTAAACTACTGCCAATCCCTGACACCTGATCTCAAATGCTATCACCGTTCTCCATGTCTTCCCTAATATTCATAATTATTAAGAGATGTTTTTTATCTTTGAATTTTTATCAGTATATTATTCTATTTTATTATATTTATATCTATTCAGCTTTGGCATATAAATATTTTATTAAGAATTTGCATCAAGAATTATATATTTGCTGAGATCAGGGCTTATAAAAATAAGCAGTATTTGTGTGTGCGCATTGCACATGGTAGGTACTTCAATAACTATTGACCATAATACATGGAAAAATATATTTTAAAGTTTGCAAAAAAGCGAATGTATTGATCAGCTTATCTTATATCCATGCGTACATAAATTGTTATATGTAACTGCAGTGTAAATACTGTAATATACTCTCTTGACAAATCATCTGATACATTTGAGTATATTTTATCTGTTGGGTTTATATTTTTCAGTGTCATAGCATAGATCATAACCTGATTTTCATGCTGGCTAAACCATGATTTAGAATTCAAAAATATTCACAAATTCATAGAAGGATAGATTTGGAAGGGCTCCTAGACATAATATATTTCAATGTCTCATTTATAGATGAGAAATCAAGGCTCAAATAAGGTAAACTGATATACTGTGCACCTCATAAGAAAATTATGTTCATAAAGGAAGGCAAGCATGGTTCCTTAGGGAGGTGAAGTGAAGCCAGTAGCCAGTTTTGACTCCATAGGCAAGAATGGCTTCTTTTGTTTTTGAGATGAGTTGCCCAGGCTGGACTCAAACTCCTGAGCTCAAGTGATCCTCCCCCTCAGCTTCCTGAGTAGCTGGGACCATAGGCACACACCAACACATCCAGCTAATTGTTTTTATTTTTTGTAGAGATGAAAATCTCCATATGTTGCCCAGGCTGCTCTCAAATTCCTTACTTCAAGAGATTCTCCTGCCTTGGCCTCCCAAAATGCTAGGATTACAGTCTTGAGAGACCACTGCACTGGCCTAGGAACATTTTTATTAATATATTATTCGATATACAATTTATGTACCAGCCATAAGGTTTGGCACATAGTATCTCAAATAAATCTTACAAAAGCACTGTTATTAGCCCTATTTTAACAAGCACTAGACCAAAATAGGCTACAGAGCTAGGGCTCATGCTCAAAACTATCCAATTTCGAAAGAGAAACTAGGAAGTATATGAGGAGACCTATTAGTAAATCAGTATAGTAAATAACTGGTTTGAGGATAAATTGCACAGCTTAGAAAGAGAGTTAGGAAATTTGTGTTTTATTCTATAGGCAGCTGAAGCATCAATAAAAGGTTTTAAGCAGGGAGCTAGGCCATTTTAGGTTGCATGAAGGATGGATGTGAAAGTAATGACTGGAAGAACAAGTCATATGAGTAATTGTTACAGTATTATGTTATTTATGATAAGGGCTTCAAGTAGGGTAGTGGTAAATAGAATACAAATGCAGCTGCATTTCTAAGAAATATTAAAGAAATACAACTTGTGGGCTTGGTGATTGATGGAATGTAGAATAGGGGAAGTGGGAGCCAGAAGTAATTCCCAAGTTCTTTGATTGGTCATTAATCTAAATAACATGATAAGAAAAGCAGATTTGGGGAGAAAGTGATACCTCAGATTTAAACATTTGGAATTTGCAGAACTGTTGAGACATTTGTGGAAATGTTCAGACAATAGCTGAATATCTAAGTCTCTGTTAGGTTGAGAATATTGATATTTATATGTGCAGATCTGCATGTAGAAGATGTTTAAATCTTTGACCTGGACGAGGTTATTGAAGGAAAACTTGCAGGGTAGACAAGAAGAATGCTGAAGCTCAAGGCAAGGTTTATCACAGTTAGGTGTAGACACTCATTTATCTATTTTTTTAATGTATGAATTCCAATTATCATTTTTCCTTACCATTGATCTCTTCCCTCTTTATCCTTTACCATATTTTATTTCTCTTCATGTTATGTCTCTTCATGTTACTTCTCTCAATATGATATAAAATCTATTTACTTTGTTTATATTAGACTGTAAGCTCCATAAGAGTAGATATTTCATCTGAGAATTTTCCAGTACTAGCCACACTCTTTGGGGCTATACTGTAGTAAAGAATTCCAAACACCAAATTTCAATGGCATCTGAACCCACAGACTCCAAGGCCTCCATGACAGTGGAAGAGAGGATTGGAGGATCAAGGAATTGTTTTATGTCACCTACATCCCTTTTGCCAGAACCCAGACATACACACCCAATCTAACTGCAAGGGGGCTGAAAATTGCAGTCTTTCCCCATGTACCTGGAAAGACGAAAAGGTGCGAATCACAGCATTTTCTCTGTCCCAGTCCCTGCTCTATCACCAGCACTTGGAATAGTGTTTGGAACTCAGTATTTCCTAGCAAACATTTATTTAATAAATATGTCATATCTTTTGCCATATAAGAGGAGACAAAACAACCTCTAACTGTGGACATTTTAAACATTACATTTCACATGCTTTCTTTTCACAAGCAGATATCCATGAACTTTAGTGAATATTACCAGGAAGTATTGCTGGACCAATGTCACTGAATCACAGCCCAGTGCTGTTATGCATTTATTTTTAAGGTATAACACACACAGAAGCAACTTAATATTACCTGTTTGTATGGTAGTTATAAATCCCAAGAGCTTTGAGCTTTGGTGAAAGCAAAAAATAAACAAAGAAAACTAATATCTTTAATTATATACTTCGTGATGCCAAGGGGTATCCTGGCACCAGCTGCACATCACCACCCTCTCATGTTAGGACAGAGCAACTGTTGAAAGTGGGACTTAGGGAGGGTCAGTGGACACCCCATTCTGGTGGAAACTAGCCAGAAACCCACTATATCCTCAATTCACTTGCCCAGATAGAACCCTTGTGAAATTAAATTATTCAAACTTAAAGCTGTCAGAACTTTAAATTATTTTGAGTCTTGAAGGAATATGGCAATGTGGCTTGAGTTGTGTAGCACGCAGCTGCAACTTCTGTTTTTTCCTATAAATGATAGAAACAACTGAATGGTATCAGATCATTACCTCTCCTCACTGTTAGAGTGTGCCCCTGACTGACAGACGAAGTGGGCTCCCTGTGCCAAACTGAGCTGCTTAAAGTTAAAACAGAACAGGTGAGGGAGAGGTCACGGACTCTGTGTTCTCAGAAAGACATAATGAAAGTGTCACAAGATTTTTCTTTCTACAGTCAAGCCCAAATAGTTCCTGTTGTTGAATGCCAAAGTAAACTGTGGCTGGAACCCCCTTCACCATTGGCTGTTTGAAGCAAACATCTGAAGGAGACTTTGGGTCTTAGAAACCACCCAGAGCTCAACTATTTCAATCAGAACTAAGCAAGTTGGAGTCCTTCATTTGCAAAAACAGACCTGATCAAACACTGGGGTGAGAACTTCTCTCTATTTAAGCCAGACCCTACCTTTGTTCTTTGGAAAACACACTTTTATTTGTGCTGAAGGCTATGTCTTCCCAATCGGCAGGGTTTTTTTGTTTTGTTTTAGAAAATAAACTTCTTCCTTTTTCCTTCAAAGTTTTCATGGTCTTTTGTTAATATCATGAAATGGTTATGCAATCTTCTGTGAAATGTAGCAAAGCTGTAACAAAATTAAATATGCACTGGACTTTTATAAAAAATGTTGAATCCTCTTGAAGTTTGTTTCTTCCTATATAAGTGAAGCCTTACCTTCCCCACTTGGCACAGTGATCTCATTCTTTTGAAGGGGATGTGCTTGCTCAATGGCCATCCTGGGTTGCCATCCTCACTCAAGATTTGTGCTCAACTAAACTCAATATTTATTTTCTGACTCTCATTAAGGTTGGTGCCCTGAATTCTCTTGTTTCTTACCACATAATTTGGCAAAGTATTTGTGTTCTTTTTGTCCCTTTCTGAACTCTAGGCACACAGGTCTGATTTGTCTGTCCCATCATAGAGGCTTTATACATACTATTCCCTGGCTAAAAATTTCTTTTTTTCTGCAAGTTAACTCTTGCTCATTCCTCAGGAGAAATGTTTCTAAACAGATTTAGTCTGTAAATGCTGACATTTTTATTGATATGCCTTTGCTTCACAGCACTTAAAATGATAAAGAATTTTCAATTGATTGCTATGGTTGATTTAGAGGCCAAAGGAAAACTTCCCCCTTGCCCTCTGAAGGTTCACTGAAAACCAACTGACAAAAGACAGATTAATAGGAGAAAAGGAATACAAAATTTTATTTTAACATGCATAGCATGGGGGAATCCCAGGAGAATGATTGATTACCCAATAACTCAGCGCAGTACAGAAACTTGGACATGCTTTTCTTCATAGAGGAGAGGGGAGGTGGGGAACGTAAACAATTCTTTTGAGGGGCAGTAAATTATTAGAGAGAATGAATGAGAGGTGGGAGACAGCCATTACAAGGAGGTGAGAGGTAGAGCTGCAGAGGACAAAAGGTTGTCTTATAATGCAGATTAGGTCACCCAGGTAATCTCTTAATAATCTCTTAGGCATGGTAATGACTTCCAGTCGCTGTCTTTTCTGGTGGTTGATCTTTCTGGATTATTTGGTGAGATCCTCAGGGTTTAAGACAATTGCAATTTTGGGGGGAAAGAGACTTTCTTGTTCAGATAAGGAAATTCTAGAGAGAATCACTTCTGTGCGTGATGAGGAGAAAAGGTTAGAGGGATCTTAATTCTGAGGCAGCTTCTAAGGTCTCTCAGCATGTCAAAGCATCAGTGTTTAGGGTCTCTCTTCCTGAGCCACAACTGTTAGGGACTGGCTTCCTGCACCCCGCCAGGCAGACGAACAAAGACACCAAGGATGCAATCACTCAAGAGGAGCTTTATTTTCTGGCTAGCCAGGGTCCAGGCCCTAGAGTGCCAGCGCAGTGGTCGCTCTTACAGGCAAGGACCCTGACCAAAGCTGGGGCTGCCCTTTTATCCCCCCTCCCTCTTGAACACCCGCGCTGCACAAGCTGATTGTGCGTGTTAGTCTTTAAAATGATTGGTGGACTGGTAGCCCGCCAGCGGCAAAGGGGCCTTTCTCCCTTATCTGGCACCGTACCTATGCGTCTAGCTGCAAGCAAGCGATTCTCAGAAGCAGAAATATGCGTTTAGCCGATAGCTCTACCTTTGGGCCCCAAGCTAGCAGTTTCCAGAAGCCGATTACTCCTCCCCAGGGCCAATTTTCTGTTATCCAGGCTTGCACAAGTGAGTCAGCAGCTTTGGGCTGCAACCAGGCCCTTACACAACATTGTTCAGTTTCTCACCCACCCGCTTCTAAGCGCCACAATCATAGAGAAGCTCGAGGTTTTCCCTTTCAACATTGGAGTCCCCAGTTCACGGTGTCTGCCAGAAGTTAAATAATAGTATTCGATAAAAAATTTTAAATTAATTTTACTTTCAAGACATCATGCTTCATGTTAGTATGTATGAGTGTGATGAAAATAACAACAAAATTTACTGTTATAAAACACAAAAAACTGGTAGCTAGCCAAGAACCTGTACATTTTGCCCTTTGCTTTCTGATATTTTTAACATAGTGGAAAACATGGTTGGGAAAGTTATTTGTTTTGTCTACTAAAAATGTTAAACTTTGCACAATCTGCAAGGATGGGAGCAGATTGTTTACACTGGGTGAAGCAAGGATGGTTAGACTCTGGAAAACATTAATGAACTTAATACATATAAAAGAAATTTCCAGAAACTTCTCCCTCTAGGACCTTTTTGGTTTGTTTTCTTCAGGGAGAGAGTATATATATCTCTTCTAGAATTTCTTCATCACCATAGATGAGTTTTATATAAAAAGTCATATTAAAGCACAAAGAGCCTATAACTAATGGGATTAATTGTAAACCAGGTAAGTTTTCATGCGGCAGGAGTAGAATGGAGGATGGATGATCAACATGTCACTAAACTTATTGTCACCGAGTAACAGCCCCTCCTCCCATAGACATGGAAGCCTAAAATTAATAGTGGGAAACACGTACAGAGGGAATGGTCTGAAAAAAGAAATGGCAAAAGATGTTTTCTCTCTCTTTAAAACCTCCTGCACTCTTTCTGGGAACTGAGACCTGTATCCCTGCCTCGGGCAGGTGGTCAGGAGGGGCAAGGGAATGTCTTTTTTCTTTGTGTTACAGGAAATAGGTGAGCTGAACTGTGGGCTTATCACATTCCCCCTTCTCCCACAAAAAACCCACTTTGCTTGAGCGAATGCTATTAATAGTCAGTGGACAAATGAAAAGTGCCATTGCTATGTAATAATGAACAGCACGTAACACACAGTATTGTAATCTGATGATGGTGTATCTGAGTAATGACAATACTATTACAATATCAACTTATTTTAAAATTTTATCAATGTTGCATTTTGTTTTAAATCTAGTTTTCCCAACATGGACAACATGCAGAATGTCTTCAGGAGGGAGTTAGTGGACGTTCAGGGTATTCCTCTCTTCTGGAGCATAGCTGAGGAGTGGTCCAAGATTGAGTCATTTGAGGCCCGACCAGATGATCTTCTGATCTCCACCTATCCCAAATCTGGTAAGTCCCTTTCATCTAGCTGTTCTAGATACTTAGGTAGTGATTCATTTATGTAAACCCACTGATCTGCTGCCTACTAGTCAGGTCTAACCTGAGATCATTAAACAGTTGTCAAGGGAACACTGTTGGTGGTTGCTGGGAGAGTTTCGACTTCAATTAGACAAATTCTTTCTCTATTCTGAAAGGCTAGCAATTGAATGGAGGATATATCTGAGACAAAAATGAATGCTGTTGTTTTGTTTTTCTTTGTAAATTCAAATAAAATGATCAAAACTGCATATATATGTGATTTGGGTACATTTACATATATTCTAGAATACATATATTTTGGGTATATTAGAATATATATATCTTCTATACATTTTGATGTTTAAATATTTTGTTTTTATATTTAAACAACTACTGACCTAAGTATACAATCTCAGAAAGGAGAATTTTAGAGTGCTTGAAAAGAATCAACGATTTTTATTTTTCCAGGTCTATTTATGACAGTCTTTGAATTACCCAATGATAAATGTACAAAGAGAGTGTGGACAAATGAGGCTCTCCCTCTTGCCTTTTATGCAATGAAATACTTGAATTCAACATCAATCAACTGTTCTAGTTACTAACCCTCTAATGTAGACTTTCCTTAATATCCCAACCTCATTTCTTAAAGGAAGAAGTTTTTAGTAGCTATATTGACTACCGATCTTTCTTTTAGATTATACGCATCAAAATTATTTCAAAGTAATATTTAACAAGTTCTGGGATGAAAGTCCTGAATGTGGGGAATCTAATATACCAAAACCATAAACACTACATGAAAACAAAGGGTTCCTACTAGGGAATAAACAAATAAATGCACAATGAAGACCTCTATAGATAGTAGAAAAGCAAGTTCATCTTGGCAAAACATCTTTTTTCTTCCTTACTACTTTGCATTGTTCTCCTAATAGTTTACCAAACCCAAATTAAGACCCAAACCACTTTGTATTTCCTTGTTGAGATAAGTGCTTAGAGAAGGGGGCAAAAGCAGACACAGAATGTCTATGCTCTTTTGTTTTTGCTATTTTTAGTATATTTAAAAGAAGAAAAGCATTTAGATAATCTTTGAGTCAGACAAGGTGGCTCTTGTATGTAATCCCAGCCAGCTACTAGGGAGGCTGAGGTGGGAGAAGATCATTTGTGACCACAAGTTTGAGACCAGCCTAGGTAACATAGAAAGACTCTGTCATCAAAAATAAAAATAAGGCCGGGTGTGGTGGCTCACGCCTGTAATCCTAGCACTCCGGGAGGCCGAGTCGGGTGGATCACTCAAGGTCAGGAGTTCGAAACTACCCTGAGCAAGAGCAAGACCCTGTCTCTACTAAAAATAGAAAGAAATTAATTGGCCAACTAAAAATATATAGAAAAAATTAGCCAGGCATGGTGATGCCTATAGTCCCAGCTACTCGGGAGACTGAGGCAGAAGGATCGCTTGAGCCCAGGAGTTTGAGGTTGCTGTGAGCTAGGCTGACACCACGGCACTGTAGCCCGGGCAACAGAGAGAGACTCTGTCTCTCAAAAATAAATAAATAAATAAAATAAAATAAATTAAAAAATAAATAAAAATAAATTAGACAGGCGTGATGACTCGAGCCTATGGTCCCAGCTACTTGGGACTTGGGAGGCTGAGGTGGAAGGATTGCTTGAGTTCAAGAATTTGAGGCTGTAGTGAATTGTGATTATGCCACTACACTGTAGCCTGGGAAACAGAGAAAGACTCTGTCTCTAAAAATAACTACCGGATTAAATAAATAATTAAAAAAATAATATTTGGATGGTATCCTTTTGCAAATAGTTCATCTACAAATATGCTCTTTGAAGCTGAATTTTTTCTGACATAGTAAAAGCTAGATGGCTACACATAGCTTGATCACGTGCTCTTTGGTAGATTTTTTTTTGTTGTTTTTCGCTTTATAAGCTATTGTGAACATGTCTTAAAGATATTAATATATCGATGCCTCATTAATTTTGTTAAAAAGATCCAAATTAACTATCTCCTTTTATGAGCTAAACTTTATTCCCTTTTTCCAAAATCATGCAAAACAAATTTTTCCAATACAAAGCATACGAAATAGCTAAATTGGCATTTCTTTCAATCAGACTTTATGGGCTACAACGTGAACAGCTCACTGATAGATTAAACAGGTTACATTGTACTTTGGATTTCAGGGTTTTTTTGTAATGAATTATTGCTTAAGCCTAAGCCAAATCAAAAGTTCAAGGATGCTGATGTTGATTTGGCTCACATTTTTTGTTTTCATAGTATAATTGTCTATGATAGGATAGGGGAGATTGCCTAATATAAGTATTCATGATTTATAGTCAAGAAGAAGAGAGTTGACCACAAGAAAGGACTAAAAAAGGGGTTCTGAAGTACTCTAGTATCTGGAACACACAAATGTGCATCCATATGTAGATCACTCTTCAAAAACATTGCTGTGTGCATGGCTTAATTAACTGATAAATTCATTAACTTAATTTTTTAGTTACCACTCACTATAATTTAATTTAGAGACTATCATTACACCTTTGGTAAAGAGAAGGGAAATGGGAACCATAAAGAAGAGATTTTCTTCCTATGTCTTATAATTATTTTTCAGCAGCACCTCTTGTAACTTGATCATTGAATGCTATAGACAAGTACACCATGGCCTCACATGCTTTAGATCCATTTCTCAAAAGACTGGTGAGACACGATATCTTAAAGATCAGAGTGGCTTGATCCATTCTACTCAATCAGAATCGACTGTCTTTTGTTTGTGAGTGGCACATTGGTCAGTACATATGAAATCTCGAGGTTCTTTTCATTTTCCTTCTTCACTTCTCTTTTTTGAGTCTTATTTATAGAACATTTTAATTGGAACTTACATGCACACTATATATATGTATATGTTCAAGATAGATAAGGATCTCTTCTAGGTAAGGGGAAGAAGAAAGACAGGAAGTAAAAAAAAAGAGAACATTTTTGTTTTAGATACTGTTATGAGACTTGTCTACCTTCTTACATGCTTTTCAACACGTAAGATCAGAGTTTCTTCCATTTTTTCCCCCTTAGGAACAACCTGGATCAGTGAAATATTGGATTTGATCTATAACAATGGGGATGCAGACAAATGTAAACGGGATGCCATATACAACCGCGTGCCTTTCATGGAACTTGTAATTCCTGGAATCATAAGTGGTATTGTTTTCTGAATATTTCTTTTCAATATAGGAATAAATCTTTTGTGATGTCTGGAGGAGTCATGATGGAAAACGATCCAGATGAAGCTGGACAGTCATTAATAAAGTCACACGTGTCTATAATGGAAGAGTCAGAATTTGGCTATACCAATACCTATATTACACTCTTCCTCCACCTGAGGATAATATCTGCTTAAGAGAAGGTTTTATGTAGCATTTTTTTTCTTTTTTTTTAAATTTTTTAAAATTTTTATTCATTTTTTTCTTTTGTTTTTTTAATTTGACATATAAAGAGAGTAATTTATGTAGCATTTTTTTTCTTAAAAAGACAGGTGCATGTCTTCAAGATTTAATATTGAGTGATTATGTAGAGAAAATTCAGTGTTTGATTCAATATAGAATCATATAGCTGATATTTGCAAACTGAAAGAAAAGGATTATGGGAATATTTGGGTTTGCATTATTAATTTTTAAAAAAAATATAGTCATGAGCCTTACTGCTTAATTTGGTCTTAGAATTTGAATATGGAAGAGATGGAAAGAGATTTGAAATCCTCTAGTATTATTTTGTCATATAGTAAATAAGAAAAAAATGAAGGAAAAATCTGGACATCTTGACTCTTGACCTACTGCTATTTCTGCTTCATCACAGCAGCTATATGTTATATAGCTGAGGATTTGTCGACTGTTGCACATAGGCAAAAATCAGTCTACCAGAGTTTATCATATTTTTATCTCATTGTAGATTTTTAAAGTATATGAAATCACATGACCATTTCAAGCCATATAGTAGAGTTTATAGAAAGTTTAACATATATTGTAAATGACCTTTATAATTCCACATTTATAATGTAATTAAAAAATTTTTGTGATTGTAGGTGTTGAACAGTTGAAAAACATGCAGTCTCCTAGATTGGTGAAAACACACCTACCTGTTCAACTTCTCCCTTATTCCTTTTGGAAGAATGATTGCAAGGTAGCAAATTTTAAAGAAAAATAATAGTCATTTGTGTTGTAATTTTATTTTTTTACCAATTATGCAGAAATGCAAGAGGAGGGAGTACAACCCCTGGATCACTGCAAAAATAATAAGGTGCCCCCTGTATCCCAAGGATTAAAATAACACCAGTGGACACCAATGTTGTGAGGAGCAATGACACTCAGCACCCAAGCACTAGGAACCTGTCGGGTTCTCTCAAAGATGCCCGTCACTCTCTTAAATCCTTTGATTCAGTGTCAACTATGTGATAAATATTCAAATAATCCCACAACTGCTTCTTTGTGGTTCAACATAATTATAATTTACTAATATGGGTTTATTATTGGTTGTAGGATATAAATTATATGTAATTATATATATTTATGGATTAAGTTTAGGCTTCTTTTTTAATAAACACTTTTACTCAAGTATATCATTTAGGAGGAAAAGTCCCTAAATCTTAAGTATACACCTTGATGAGTTTTCACAAAGTGAGCATAAGCCAGGAAACCAGCACCCAGATCAAGAAATAGAACATTACTAACACCCTAAAATCTCTTTTACTGCACACTTCCAGTTAGTATCTCCTATCTTCAAAGATAACCACTATCCCAAATAGTTTCATAAATTTTGCTTGCTTTGACCATAACCATAATGTATATACTCCTGAATATTTGCTTTATTTCATTCAATATAATATTTGTGAGATCTATATCTATTGTGCTTGCTATTTTGTTTTTGTTTTATTTTCTTTGATGTAGGCTACTGTATCCCAAAATGTGAGCAATGCTGCTCATTAGATATGGAAATTATTAGTCCTCATTCAGACCTACTAAGTCAAATATTATGAGGCTGAGGTCTAGAAATCTGCGTTTTCACAGGACCCCCATGTGAATTTGATTCAGTCTAACATTTAAGAACTAATAAGGCATTCCATTATGTGTATGTGAATATTCCACAAGTTAATTATCCATCATACTATTGGTGGACAGTTGATTTGTCAGTAATTAAAATAGTGTTGCTATTCATATTCTTATACAAGTCTTTTATTTTATATGTGTACAGATTTCTCTTGGTTATACATCTTGGGATAAAATTGTTATATCCTAGAGTATTAGTTTGTCCAAGTTTAGTAGATATTTTCAAATAACTTTTCAAAATATATGCACCAATTTTCACTTTGAACAGCATTGTGTAACAGATGAAATATAGCTAAAAATATTTAAATTTAACCATACTAGTAGATGTCTGGTAACATCTCATTGGGGCTTTACTTTGTATTTCCCTAATACGAATTAGGTGCAAGGCCTTACAGAGCTTATTGACCATTTAGGTATTTTTTTTTTTTGAGGTACCTATTCAAGTCTTTTAACTCTTCCTCTGAAGGTTTCCTTATTTTCATTATTAAGGGAGAAATTCTCTATATATTCTGGATATAAGTCCTTTGACTGATTAATTATATTTCTTTATATCTTAACTCACCTACTCAAATAAAAATTGCTTCAATTTGCTTTTTGTCTAACATCATTTCCATAGTCTAAATAAATATAAATTAAATAGCAAATAATAAGTCATTAGCAAAAAAACCATAAAGTAAAAAATGTGCATTAAAATGATGTATAACATAACCACATTGATTTAAGAATGTATTCCAATATCAAAGGGAAAATTTCAACAGTGCTAAAACTGTGATTACTCTTGCACCAACCTAATATGTGGCAAAGAAGTTTCATAGATGAAAAAAAGTTGATCAGCATCCTGAAGAAAGAGTAGGGGTATTTTCAGGTATACAGGATGTTTTATAGAGAAGAAACTGGATATGCACAGGCTAAGAGATGTGAAACAGCAAGAGATGTGTCAGAGCTTTGCAAATGGCTAAGTACAATGTATAAAATGCAAAGCAGTGAAAATGAATATGCAAAATAGGCAGTCACCAAATCTCTAGATTTGAGAAAGGTTTTTAGAGTACACTTTGATAGAATGAACAAGAGATGTTTTTCCTTTGACAATTTGACTGATTATACTTTCATCCTTATTATACAAAATGATTATATTTGTGTAATTGTATAATTTGTATAATTATTATACAAAAAGTCTTTGCATAATACAAGTGTTTATGTGTGATTTCCTTTTTTCCTTTCAAAGTCTAATTAAAAACAAGAGAGATAAGGAAGTAGGGATGTGTTTTATTTTCTTAATTCCAGTAGTAAAAATCTATAGAAGCTCCAGAAATGCATGTCTTGTTATTAGGAGAATTATAGGGTATCTTCAGGGCAGTCTTTTCTTTTACACTGGGGCAAGCAGACCTCACTAAATTTACAGCTGAGGAGGATAGATAAAGAAAATGGTTTATTACCGTAGTCTCTTGGTATTGCAATAGGAAGTAACTGGGAATGTTTGTAGGTTTAGTATTTTCTCAAGAAGTTATGTCAGCAACCATCTTAACTCTTAGAACTCAAGCTGTTGAAAAAAATGCTTTTCTGCTACTCTCTTTTTATCTGAATCCCTGTCTCCAACTATGAGAATCACTACCAGTAACTTGGGAATATAAAAGTTCCTATTTCCTTTGCCCATCAGTTGGGGAAGAAGGAAGCTCTGATCCTACTAAGTTTAAAGAAGGCTTCTTCCTGAATGTGTTTTCCCTTAGAAATATATTTACTGCAAGGGTGGCTGAGTCCTCAGTATTATTAGGTGTGCTTCATAGGAGAAGTAGGCTTAATAGATTTCACTGAACTTGCCCGAAAACCTAATTGCCGATGAGACATAACAATATCATTTCTATTTGGAAATGTGTTCAAAATTTCTGCCTTCATGCAGATTCAAGGGATTTATACATAAAAGAAATTCTAATCTCACACCAGTCATGACAAGCAGCAATGATTGTTATGTAACTATGATCTTGGACAGAATGAAGAAGGTTTAATCTTTTCTGACTGTAAATTTATCCAAGTAAGAATTTATTTTCAATAAAACATTGGGCATTTTTTCATCCTTTAAAGTTTCCTTCTCCTTTTCATTATTGGTTTTAATAAGTGATACAGAAAAACATTCCAGATTTAAAGATAATATTAGTTAATTTTTATTGATTTAATGGTTATTATAATTCTCATGTTTGATTTTCCATGTTTTCATGTTTTAAGAGATGTTCTTGCTGAGCGTAGTGGTGCACACCTGCAATCCCAAGTACTAAGGGACTGGGGTGGCAGGATTGCTGGAGTCCCAGAGCCCAGACCGGCCTGGGCAACAGTCTGTTGAGACTCTGCCTCAAACCAAAAGAAAAAAAAGAGAGAGAGAGAGAGATGTTCTTTTGGAGGGCTAAAGAGTAAACAGAGGTGTGAGAGATGAGAATTCTCTGTGTTAAAACCATATACAGCTGTGAATATCCTATGTCAGGATATAGAAGTAAATGCCAAAATCAGAAAAGAGAAAATAAGTACTCTATCAAAGTAAACAGAAGTTTAAAAACTGCTACACAATAGAAACAAATGCTAATTCTCCCATATCCCCTACAGATGATCTACGTGGCACGGAATGCCAAAGACGTGGCTGTGTCTTACTATTATTTCTACCAGATGGCAAAACTGCACCCCGAGCCTGGAACTTGGGAAGAGTTCCTGGACAAATTCATGACTGGAAAGGGTGGGTCCAACTCTTCCTTTAATCATGGAGTTCCGTAATCAAAAGTCTTTGTTGTAAGGTGATATGAAGTTTAAATATAAGTCTCGTGTTATAAACCAATTATGTACCTAGCTCTCTACTAATGCATTAGGAAGACTGCAGAGGAAGCAGAATATATTGTCATCTCTTCTCTTAAAGGACTTTTAAGGAACAAGTGACAGATCTCTGAGTCCTTAGTCTCACCATTTCATTAGTGATTAGTGACTACTGCCAATTTATTTAAGCGCTTTCCTTTTTCAATGAGCATGCCATTGCACTGTTTTCATTTTATATGAATTCTTGAATTCTCTCTTATCTATCATTTCTTCATATTTATTATATGAGTGAAAGTTTTGTTTTCAAAACTCTGTTCTTCTACCTGTGTTTTATCTTCTTCAGGGAAACATATTTACATCCATGGGACTAACCCTACTTATAATTTTCAGATATTCTCCTACATAAAGTCTCTCTTTTAGGCAAATACATCTCAGTGGTATCTTCCATAGATTATCCCTGTCATTGCTTGGACTATTTTTTTTTCATAGAATGTCATCCTCATATTCATCATTATCAAAGCCCAATTCTTCTTTTTAGATTCAAATGAACTCTACTTCCTCTATAGCCCTTTCTGAATTTCTCTGTTCCTATAATTCTCTCTTATTCTCTCTCTCTGGCCTATGAACTTCCATATCACTTCCTGTATGTGTTAGTATCTGTCACCTTGCTATTGTAGTTTTAGTTTTATTTATTAGAAGTTGTATTAGTTTGTTGGGGTTGTCATAACAAAATATCATAGACTGACTGCCTTAAACAGCAGAAATTTATTTTCTCACAGCTCTGGAGTCTAGAAGTCCAAGATTAAGGTGTCATCAAGATTAGTTTCTTCTGAGTCCTTTCTTCTTAGCTTGTAGGTAACTGCCTTTTCTCTATATCTTTCAATGGTCTGTGTGTGTATGTCCTAATTTCTTCTTCTTATAGAAATATCAATCATATTGATTAGGGTCTACCTCAATGACCTAATTACCTATTTAAAGACCCTATCTCCAAATACAGTCACATTCTGAAATATGGGGGTTAGGAATTAAACATATGGATTTTAGGATAACAGAATTCAACTGATTACAGTATTATTTTGTAATTCATTGAGAACAAGAGTTATCTCATATACTTCTCTTATCCTTATCTTTCCTCTTTCTTGAACTGATAGTTAATCAATGTGTATGTATTGATAATGATTACTTGGAATGACATTTAACCAGTCTTTATTTTGCCAAACATTTACCTTTCAATTTAGTGTCTTTTGGTTCCTGGTATGACCATGTGAAGGGCTGGTGGGAGAAGAAGAAAGATTATCGTATCCTTTACCTATTTTATGAAGACATGAAAGAGGTAAGAAACAACTGCAATTTCTTCTTTATTTTTGAAAGAAACCTAAGATTCATCTTCTTTGTATCGTACTTTCCTTTCCTCTTGGTCTATAATTATGGCTAATCTACTATTCTATCAATTGTGCCTTGAAAATAGATCTTGTACCCACCTACTTCTTGCTAGTACTACTTATTGCCTCCCACTCTATTCATGCATCTATCTCAACTTTCTTGGGCTACCTCATCTTGCTTCTGTTATCCACCCAGAGAGAATGATCTTTTTAAAATCGGAATCAGAGTATGTTCACTTTCTTCTTAAAATCTCTCAATGGCTTCTGGTTCTGTATGTGATATAGAATAACAAAGGTGATTTATAGAGCTTGGCATTATTTAGTCCTTGTCTATTTCTCCATCTTGTTCTTGTGCCACCTTTCTCTTTCTCACTGAGTGAGTCTACCTGAAAAAAAAAAAAATTCTCCACTAACTTCAGATTAACCTTTTCCTTCAGGTCTTTAACATCTGAATTTTGTGAGCCATACTGACATTCAAAACTAAAGTCTCTAACAGGTAGAACTGTTAGTCTGGTTTACCTGCCTTAACTTCCTTAGGACTCCTCAGTCCTGACTTAGCCTCATCTTGGTTGCTTAGGTTTCTGTGAATTCCTTAAAGATGGCCATGACTCCCATTCATCTCTAATTTAGGAAACCTCTTCTACATCTCAAGATAAACCACCTCACTCAGCTAAGGTAACTACCTCTATCAGGTTCCTTAGTTAAATTCTCAGCTTCTTATGCATCCTGTTTAAACCACTTTGCACTTGTCACTCTGAATTATGGGGAGATATTACTCTAGCTAGGAGACTAGATGCAAAAAAAAAAAGTGTTTGGGTGTGAGTCTTTCAGAGGATAAGCATAATTTGAAAGAAAACTTTCTTACATTAGGTTGTCATAAGATCTTAAAGCTCCTCAAATATGGGAAGAAAATTTACATCTTCTGGAAAAGAAGGCTCAGAATTACTCATGGGTCCATAATTCTTTGTGTCATCAGATCCAACATGCCATGAATATTCTCACTCTAAGCTTTAGCATTCCACCCTTTCTTGGTCAGTTTTCCATTTAACTTTCACGCAATAGACTTGGCACAACTGTGAATTCAACTTTCATTGTGATTCTTCCACAAATTAAGATTTGTGTATAATCTTCAACAAATTCAGCTCTGTGACTATAAGAAATAGATTATTTTAAGGCCACCACAGTAACTCTCTGGTTCCATTTCAATGAAGTGAGATGAGTCACTCAGGAAAGCTAAATCGCATGTTGTCTTTCTTCCTGATCTCACTAGGTCCCCTAAGATTATGACTCTGCCTCAGTTTGGTTTGGACCACTGAGAACAACTACCTGATGAGTAGCAGAGTGCAAAATATTTGGCTTGAATGCCATTATTTTTCACTGTATCTAATAAGACTACCTATGTCCAGTGTGAACAACAGAGAAGGGAAATCATAAGAAATACATCAAATTGCATTGGTGATATAGTGATGAGTGTAGCTGCCTTCCAAGAAATACATCAAATGAATCTCTTTTCAACATTGCCTTTATTCTTCCCACCATCCTTTAGGTTGAAAAATGCACATGATTTTATTTGACATTTTCCCTTATATACTCATATTATGAAAAAGTCTATGTAGGTATGAGAAGTAGAATCTTCTTTCCACTGTGAGAGAAATCTTCCTTTAGGTAGTTCATTCCTGATGTTAGATATGCTAACACAAGAAGAAGAGATCAAAGGATTATGAAAATTATACTTAACAATAATACCAGCTTGCTCTCTTACCATCTGTTATTCTGTAAGTTAATTCTATTTTTGAATGTGAAAGGTTAAATATTAATCTAATCTTTTAGTTTGCATTTTTGAAACAAATTTTAATCTCACTTCTTAGAAGATGGTTGCCTAGTATAATGAAAGGCAAAATATATACTTGGGAAAGTAAAACTAAAAATGCACATAAAAATCTAAAATTATTTTCTTCATTACTTTGGCATATGTAGGACCTTGGTAAGAGCATTCCCTGCTTTATGACTAAATGTACCTGAAATGATTCTTTTTCTGTTTAATTTATTTAGAACCCAAAGTGTGGAATTCAGAAGCTGTTGAAGTTTCTAGAGAAAGACATGCCAGAAGAAATTGTGAACAAAATTCTCTATCACAGCTCTTTTGATGTGATGAAGCAGAACCCGAGTGCCAATTATACCACTATGGGAAAGGAGGAGATGGACCATTCTGTGTCTCCTTTTATGAGAAAAGGTGAGGACTTTGTATATCAGTTTCTGTACAGCTTGCTACTTACATCATGGAGAGTGTAAGTGGTCAGATATGAGAAATATCTATCATATAAAATGGAAAGAAATGAAGTATGCTAGGAAGAGAAAAATTAGAAACTAAACCTTAGAGGAAATAATCTGTGGCAAAGAAATTCCATCTTTGCTGCAAGTCTAACATGTAAGATAAGCCTTCTAAAGAGAAATGTTTATTCAATAGCTTATGCATCTGTAAGCATGAATTTTGGCACCCATTGCTATATCAAAAGAATATCCTTCATTTGTCTGAATTATCTAGATACTCTCCATCATCTACCACAAAAATTTTCCTGTGCTAGGTAGCTAGCTTAAGTGATATTAGGCATACTAAATTAATGAAGGAAAATGTCTACTTTTGAAGTTGTTGCTATGTCTTTGGTAAATCATTGCATCTTCATTATTGAACTCAACATATAGCATCAGGCAAAATATAGTCCTTTAACAAATATATGTTAAGTTAAATTCTGTTTGTGGTTGTGCATGTGTGTGTGTGAGAGAGAGAGAGAGAGAGAGAAAGAGAGAGAGAGAGAGAGAGAGAGAGAGAGAGAGAGAAAGAGAGAGAGAGAGAGAGAGAGAGAGAATGTTGTATATGTATTAGTCAGCTTTGCTGTAAAACAAACAACCCCCCAAAATCTCAGTGGCATACTGGTCCCCTATGGCTGCTGCAGTTTTGTTTGTCTCTCCTGGGCTCAATCCTTTGTGTCTTCACTTTTTGAAGCCCAGGCTGAAAGAGCTGCCCATGTGTGGTATATGCTCAATATCAGCAGAGAAGAGGAGCAAGAGAGCTGATGGAAACTTAAAATATCGTTCACAGTTTCTCTTCAGATGTGATGTATGCCACATAGAGTCAAATACCATTGCCAAAGCGTATTCAAAAACCCAAGCCCAAAGTTAAGGAGACAAGGAGAAACTGTGCAGCACATGATGGTGGACAGAGATGTAAAGTCTTCTTATGGGAAAGAAGGGAGTGAATAAATATTAGCAATAAAAAAATTAAGACATTTTTTGAGAGACAAGTGATTTGGTGAGAGGCTATAAAGGGGTTGTTAAGGGTAATTTTTACTATAATATGTTTTATAGATCCTACAGGTTTTCAGTTTTTATAGAATGTTAGAAAGTATGCCGTGGATAAGTTTTGGCTTGGCCCCAGGTGCGATTGCTCATGCCTGTAATCCTAGCACTCTGGGAGGCCAAGGCAGGATGATCACTTGAGGTCAGGAGTTTGAGACCAGCCTGAGCAAGAGTGAGACCCTGTCTCTATTTAAAAATAGAAAGAAATTAGCTGGACAACTAAAAATATATAGAAAAAATTAGCTGGGCATGGTGGTGCATGCCTGTGGTCCCAGCTACTTGGGAGGCTGAGGTAGGAGGATTGCTTAAGCCAAGGAGTTCAAGGTTGCTATGAGCTAGGCTGATGCCATCGCACTCTAGTCCAAGTAACAGAGTGAGACTCTAAAAAAAAAAAAAAAAAAAAAAAATTGGCTTGGAATATCCGATCTTAGCCAGGTATAATTTTTGTCTTCCAGGGAACATTTGGCAACATCTGGAGACATTATAATTTTCACAACTAGGAGGAGGCTATTGTCATCTAGCAGAGAGAGGCTAAGGATGCCATAAAACATCCTACAATGCACAAGACAATCCTCCCTTCCTCTAGCAAAGAATTGTCTAGTGCCAAATGTCAGCAGTGGAGATATAAATAAAATAGCGTCAAAGTTGAGAAACTCTAGGCCAGTTGACAGTTATTTTGGCATGTTTTCTTCTTTCTCTCTTCTATTTCCTAAAACTGGCTTCCAAATGTGTCTTCTCGGTTATTTTGTAAGATAACCTATGAAAATGGCATTTTTTAAAAGCCAGATATTCATTGTAAATGCTGTGTCCTGTATCCTTCCTTCAAGGTTTTTGACATGATTAACATTTTGAAGACCGGTCAATCCTGAAGGAAAGAAGTATGTTTAATTACATTTAACCCAGTAATATTCAATCCTATTTGACCATGGATCTTTTGTTGATAAATTGTCATTTGGCATGGGAAACCAGTTTTAAAATGACGGAAAAATTCTCTATATGTTTTGTTAACAAAGCTCTTGAAGCCAAAGAATCAAGATTTTTTTTTTTTTTTTTGAGACAGAGTCTCGCTTTGTTGTCCAGGCTAGAGTGAGTGCCGTGGCGTCAGCCTAGCTCACAGCAACCTCAAACTCCTGGGCTCCAGTGATCCTTCTGCCTCAGCCTCCCGAGTAGCTGGGACTACAGGCATGCGCCACCATGCCCGGCTAATTTTATATATATATATCAGTTGGCCAATTAATTTCTTTCTATTTATAGTAGAGACGGGGTCTCGCTCTTGCTCAGGCTGGTTTTGAACTCCTGACCTTGAGCAATCCGCCCGCCTCGGCCTCCCAAGAGCTAGGATTACAGGCGTGAGCCACAGCGCCCGGCCTCAAGATTTTGAGGTTTGGATTTTTTCCCAATGACATTTCTCTAAGCTATTTAAAGGATTATTTCTTTACATAAGATATTGGAAAGAATCCATGGGACTTTTTGGAAGACTTAGAAGGCCCAGGAGTCTGGGAATGGAAAGCAGGATTTTAGGATTAGAATTTTGGCACAGGTATGACACCCTAAAGTTAAAGGTTTAAAAATACAGGGTATAGTAACTAAAACTAAAACTGATCTCCAAAGGGAAATTTATAGAGGTCTCAAATTTGCCATTTTGTATTTTCCTTTTAGGTATTTCAGGAGACTGGAAGAACCAATTCACTGTAGCCCAGTATGAGAAATTTGAAGAAGATTATAAAAAGAAAATGAGAGGATCCACACTGCAGTTTCGATCAGAAATCTAAAAGCATCTTCTCTTCCTTCATCTCCTTAGCTAGCTCCTGAATTATAAGAAAAAATCCCTTCAAACATTAAGTGAAAAAAATCTTGGTAGTGATGTTTCCTTATTTACTTAGATTAGTGGTTTGTAATAGAATAATCAAAGAATTTCAAAGTCTGCACAGGAAGTGCTAGTACTGTCCCTATGATTTAATTACCTTCCACAATTATTTTACTAGTGTTACAAATGAAATCATAAAATGAAGTTTAAAATCTACAAGTTACATATTTTAGTTTTAAAAACCAAGGTCTGAATTGTTATACTTGCAAAGATGATATTTAGGGGAGTTTTCAAGATGGATGGATTAGAACCAAAACATTCCTGTAAAGAAGCTTTAAGATCTTGGAATAATACCGGTATGATATTAGATCAACAACATTTTTTGTACAATGAGTTCACTGAAATTTATTGCCCTAGAACAGTTTACTATAGATTAAATTTTGGATAGTTTATTACTCGTAGAGTCTTACTTTATATACTAATGATCTAAAATAATACGAAAACAATCAGTAAATATGTACTAGAGAAGTATTATTTGCACAGTAATGTATTAGCTACTGTCAGAGAGGAAAAAAAAACAGTTAACAGTTATCATAATTTCAAACTAATCAAAATTTATTAAGTACCTTTTGTGTATAAATAATGTGCCTTAGGGATAACAAAAGCGAAACAGGGATTCTGAATGCAAACAGCTTGAAGTCAGATCAAAGATAAAAGAAAGAACACAGGGAAAGTTTGTACCTTCTGCTCAATTTTGCTGTGAACCTAAAACTGCTCTAAAAATTAGAGTCTGTCTTTTCCATTCTTGTGATAAATTCACTTAGAACGATGGTCTCCAGTTCTATCCAGGTTGTTATGAAAGGTATTAGTTTGCCCTTTTTTATGGCTGAGTAGTATTCCATGGTATATAGATACCACATTTCCTTAATCCACTCATGTATTGATGGGCACTTGGGAGGATTCCACATCTTTTCAATTGTGAATTGTGCTGCTGTAAACATTTGAGTGCAGATGTCTTTATTATAACATGTCTTCTTTTCCTTTGGGTAAATATCCGGTAGTGGGATTGTTGGATCTGATGGGAGGTCTACTTTTACAAGAATGGAAAAACACACACCACATGTATTCACTATTAAATTGGAATTAATTGATCAATGCTCATGTGTACACATGTTAATATTTAAAACTCAATGTAAATCAAACAGGTGGGAGAGGGAGGAAGGGATGGGTAAATTCATACTTAATGGGTATAATACAATTTGGATGATAGATACACTTATAAATTTGATTCAAACTGTATAAAAACAATTCAAGTAACCAAAAAGTTTGTACCCCCGCAATATTCTGAAATAAAAAAATAAAGTCTATCAAAAATAAAACAAAACAAAAACACATACATATAAAGGAATAATTATGAGAAAAATTTAAGCAACAGCTGCAATACTGATAGCTGGAATTTATTGAGAACTTACTATTTGCCACACACTGCTTTATACAATTTACATGGCTTTACTTTGGCTACTATTCATTCACATATTTATGATGGGTATTATAATTTTTCATAATTTTACTTTGTAATATTCTTATAAAATCTATTTTATGTCCAAGTTGACTAGGTTCAAATATTTTTATCCTTATTCAACTTAAGTCTAGCATCCTTAACCTATTGATCCTTTTTTCCCCCTGATCAATGGGAAAAGATAGTGTATCCCAAGAGTTACCTAACATTTATGTTCCCACTTTGCTATGGTATTTTATATTTTGTGTTTGTATTTGCTTGCATTGCTTATACAGTGAGTGCAATAAAAAAGCATGGCTAAGAGAAAGTCTAATGAAACTCTTTTCTTCCATGTTTCCCTTTTCCTGTCTTGTCATGTGTTGGAAAAAAATATAGATTTCCTTTTCCAATTTGGAAGACACAACTAATATTTCTATACTTTTAATGCTGACCCTTAAATTTTGTAGCATATAGTTATATATTATTTATTTTATTTTACTGATATTAAAATTAATTTTATATCTAGACAAAGACCTTGGCATGGTTTATACCATCTTACCTTTCCCTTCCCTACTTTCCACAACACTATGTAGAGTTTTTGCTCTATCTTCTATGCAAATATGTCATTTCATTACCATGAATATTAATACTATTATAATAATTATACAAATTATATTTTATTGATGTTTTCCTCATTGCTACTTCTTGTATTTTTCTCCTTTCCATTAAGTTACTTTTTCTTCTTGTTGAAGTTGTACAGTTATTTAAATTAAGGGTCAGGGGTGGGGGGTGAAGTAAGTATTTTTATTTTTATACGTCTACATTTTCTCTACAATTGTGACTAGTTCAGCTGGATGTACAAATTTTGTGCTGACAGTCACTTTTCCTATGCACTTTCAAGATATTACTCCATTGTTGTACGGCTTCTTGTTGTAGGTGAGAAGTCTCCTTTCAACTCAATTGCTGTTACTTTGAAGGTAATCTGTTGTGTTTCTATGGTAGCTTTTAACATGTCATCTTTGTCCTTGGCAGTCTACAGTTTCAATAAGATGGCCCTAAAGTCTCTTTTGCAGTCAATCTGAAAGATCATGTGCACTAATTTTTTATACTCTCCAGAATGAGCCTTTGGTAAATCCTTAAGTAAAGCCAAGAGGTAGCTGTCTATTTGTTTACTTCTCTTCCTGCAGTTGTACTCATGACACTTTCTAGTTGACACTGATACGTCATTATATATCTTTCCCATAATGCATAGCTTATTTTTCTTAGATTTCTGTGCTTCGTCAGTACTCACTTAATCTATATTCCCTCTCGGGCATGTGTGTGGGAATGGTGATAATTAACTGGTAATACTCCTAACATGTGTTTTCAACATGGAGTTTTTGGAGACACATCTTTTACCCAGAATGTGTAAGAGTGAGTAACACTATTGGTAGCAGAATTTATTTTTTTTTAAATAAAATCTATACCTACATGAGGCATGGAGCTAGGCTGTGAGTTCCTAAACTTTAAGCAAAGGCTCACACAATATTGACAACCTGCTTTAAGGCTAGACTTCTCTGATTTGCTCTGGCACAGGCTTCCCGGAGGCAACAACTGGTTCTCACTGGCATTTTCAAGAAAAAAAAAAATTTAGGAATGAAGTGTTTTTGTCTTTTTGTGTAGTTGTATCTGAGCCCTAACATATTACATATGTATTGATTTTATTGATTTTTTTAAACTTGCATATATAGACAAGCTTTGCTTTCTGTGATTTTTATTGCAGGAAAGTAAAAAGGGTATTATAAATAGTATTTGTTATAAAAATTAGATATTGTGTCTAAAAGGATTAAAAATGATCAAAGCAATAATGCAATAGTGAAATCATCATTTGTCTTTGCCTAAGTAAAATATTTATATTCCACTCCTTTCCATGTCTAAAATTCTGCTTAAGGAAACCAGCAATGAGCTGTGTGCTGGTTTAAAGAAGGGAGAATGGGAGAGGTTCTATCAAAATTTTTCTAGTCTTTGAGCCTTCTGTGGACTCAAAGACTATTAGACAATGAAGCCCTGGCCAGGAACAGTTGATAACAGCCAGGAAAGGGCAAGCTAGACAAGCTATTCTACAGTCTGTAGGAGCGCCTAGAACTTTAGAACTGGGCGAGGCATGGTTTCTGCCCTCAGAAAAGTTACCGTCTAGTGAGAAGGTCATTCACTATAACTCTCTCAAAAAGCTCAGGTGAAAAACAAGCACTCGGAGCTTTCCCACAACTTCTATCTGACCTTAGTGGAACGTGACGGGGACCTCTTGAGGTGGCTGCTCCCGTGAAGCTGAAGTCAGCAGTGAAAATTTCCAGCAACATCTCACTGAACTGGATGGAGACGACCTGTGTTACAAGTTGCAGCCAGTGTTTCACTGTCCCCTGCACCTGGCCGTGCTATGGCACCACGAACAGGAGCCTGCTGCAGACCGCAGTGCTGTTATTCTGGTCGCGCAGCTCCGCAGGGACAGGCCCCGGTGCTGAAGGCCTTCCCTAAGCACTGGGAAGGCCCATCAGCCTGGCCCGCTACCTGTCCAATCTCAAGGCCCAGCAGGTCCTTGCTATGCACAGGGCTCTAAGCTGCTAATGACCCCATGACCTTGTCTGCCGCATGCTGTGAGAAAGGGAAAGTTCTACCCCATGAAGCTGCCGTGCAGCATGGTCATGAAGCACATCAGCACCCCTGCGTGTCACTGTGTGACAGCCACCGCCTGCCTGTGGGCAGGTGGGCTCTGAGTTCCTCAGGAAGTCCACCCTCTAGCTCCACCTCGCTACAGCGAGAAAGCGACGATCATTCCAGCATTCCAGAGGCTGGGATACCAGATCTCTTTTCCCAGGTCAAAAGCAGAGTGTGCTATCAATGCTGGGCATCTCTTCACATGGAGGTACCATGTCTGGATGAGAGGCCACACACTCATGAACTTTGCCAAGTGGCAGAGGGACACCATGTCTTACCAGGTGGAGTGGAAAGCAGATAAAGCCATATATTGTCAGGAGATGTGACCACCCTGAGCACAAATGGAGTCTGTGGGCTTTGGTTGGAATGACGTGGCTCATATCATGGAACTGGTGTGTGGAAATGTGAATTCATTGTGCTGCTCAACACCTGCATGATCCACACGACTTACACCCCATCAGACATTACTAAGTTCTGCTTCAACAAGCAATACCACGTCTGTCTCAAAGAGTGTCAGCAGGACATGTCCCATCTCTATAGGTTCGCCTCTCTGAAATAACAGAGCAACACGTAGCACCCAAAAGCTTCTACTAGTGAGAGACTTACTGCTGGGAGACCAGCCCTCAAAATCAACATGGAGCCACGCTCTTTTGACTTGTTCTTATTTGTCTCTTTGGTCCAACAGATGCCCTCACTACAGAGACCTTGGGCAGGGATCGAGGCAGCCTCTCTCTGCCTCAGGACTGGCATTCCCTGACAGAAAGTAAAGGGGTTACCATTTTCTAACAAAGCCAGCAAACCAAGACCAGTCTTTAGGAAGTTTCCATTGCTTTGTAACAATTATGTTTCTTGTCATTGCTGGGGAGAAAGGGAAATCATGGTGATGGGACTTGGTCATCCCAGGAAACAAAATTCTCTTCAAAAAGATAAAATACAATCCTGTTTAGATGATCACAGTCATAGTTGTGAGTCCTATACTTATCTCCTACTTCACATGATGGCTCTCTGACTATGCTGGGCTTCAGTGAATGATTTCTGTGGTGATTACATTTCTACTCAAACAATTCCTGTTTATATATCCTGTGTCTGAAGGAAAGTTGGGTCAAATATTTGTCTCAGTGTTTTGACCTTTCGGTTATTGTTGGCAGAATAGCAAGTACAGGAAAATGATAGCTGCTAGCACTCTGGTGGTCTTACGGTAATGGTCCCACATTATTCCATCTCATAAAAAGTAATGAACAAATGACTTAGCTAAGATAAGAATTAATCTCTTTTTAAGAAGGAGGTTTAATATAAGCTGATTAAAATTCTGAGTTCCCAGGAAGAAAAACAATCTACACACAGATTATTTCAAAAGGAAAAGAAATATATCCAAGCTGTGGAATTGAAGCTGAGTCTTTTAAGCCAGAGGGAGTAAATTTTTTCCTCCTTTCTTGGGCTAAGGTTCATTGCTTATTTGTTCTCAATTACTTCATTACACCCACTTAATTACACCTTTTCTATCCTTAGACAAATACCTCTCAGTAAATTCTCTAATGTAGAATCAAATGTCCTACTTATTTCAAAATTGTTGTTTTGCATCAAATTCTAAAATTTTAGAGACTCATATTTTAAGTATGAAATTCCAAAAGTTATTTAGACTTTCTCTGTTGGTAGCTTGGAATACTATATAGTTGCCTACATTCCTTAAAAATATCATTATGTCCATCACATTTTGTTTAACTGTGTTCTACTCAAATGAAATATGCAAATAGGAAAGTTATTCTTCCTAGATAGAAAAAAAAATTGAAATGGGAAAACCATCCTTCTGTTTTTTGGCAAAAAGAAAATTTCAACCTCTGAGCAAATTACTGTCTTTTATTATACAATGATTTAATAAAATTTAGAATTTACTTAACGATTAAATGAAAACCCACACTTAAAACTAACAGCATATTGTTTGGCTGAAAGACCCTTTTTTTTACATTGGGTCATAAATTGTTCTTTTGCTCTTATCACATCTTTGGTAATGAGCCAACACTAAACTCTATATTTTACTCTAGCTAACAGGTGAGAATTATCATTTAAATTACAGAGTTTTGTTACTAAGAAAATAGATTCTTTGCAGAATACATGTCTTTTTAAACAAGAAAAAAATTATTTTGTTTTATTTATTTTTTTTTTTCATGAATTTTTTTTTTTATTTCAGTATATTACAGGGGTTCAAATGTTTAGGTTAGATATATTGCCTTTGTCCCACCCAAGTCAGAGCTTCAAGCCTGTCCATCCCCCAGACGGTGCACACTGCACCCATTAGGTGTGAATATACTCATCCCCTTTTTTGTGCCATACAATTTTACTGTTTTATTGCTTACCCACCTTTCTTAGTCCATTATAGGCTGCTATAACAAAATACTATAAATTCACTGGCTTATAAACAATAGAATTTTATTTCCCACAGTTCTGTAGGCTAGAAAATCTGAGGTCAAGGTACAGACATCTTTGGTATCTAATGAGAGGCCTGGTTTCTGGCTCATACAACCTTTTAGCTGCATCCTCACAAGGTAGAAGGGGTGATTAGTTTCTCTCATGACTCTTTTTCAAGGCACTAATCCTATTCGTGAGGACTTCACCTTCACTACCTAATTACCTCATAAAGGCCTCACCTTCTAATTCTCTCCCTGAGGGTTAGAATTTCAACAAATGTTTTGTAGATGTCTGTGAGACCCATTTGTTCCAGAGCTCTGTTTAAGTCCATTATTTCTTTGCTTACTTTTTGTTCAGAGGATCTGTCCATTTCAGACAGTGGGGTGTTGAATTCCCCTGCTACCATGGCATAACTGTTTATCATGCTATTTAGTTCATCTAGGGTTTGCTTTATATATCTGGGTGCTCCTGTGTTTGGTTCACAGATATTAAGAATTGTTAAATCTTGCTGGATTTTTCCTTTCACCATTATATAGTGACCATCTTTGTCTTTCTTTATTTTTGCTATTTTAAAATGTATGTTGTCTGAAATCAGAATCTCTACCCCCACTCTCTTTTGGTTTCCATTTGCCTGGAAGTTTGTTTTCCAACACTTGACCTTGAGTCTGAAAGCATCTTTGTGGGTTAGATGCATTATTCTGGAGACAGCTTTGCTTATTTTTGTAAAAGGACAAGCAGAAAAGATAATCCAAGAACTAACAAAATTGGTTATCTAAAGGATATGGATGGGAATGACAGGAAGGGTTGGGGGGCATGAGAGGAAATTTTTCTCATGGTATAATTTCTACTTTGGGATCACGTTTTTGTTTTATATAAACAAAAAAAATAAAATTTAAAAATCAGCGAGGATGACAGGGGAAATCCTATAATAGAACACAAACAAAAACAAATGTATCTAACTGTATTTCAAATGAATAACATAACCAAATCAAAGGGGAAAATAAAAAGAACTCATCCAAGTAATGCACACACACAAAAAGAATTTCCCCCTTTCAGCATATGAATTTTGAAGGCATACAAACATTTAGACCATAGCACTATCTACTGAACTTTTATTTCAATGACTATGTTTGTAATTTTTTTAAAAATTAGTTTCTTTCTTACAGCCGCAGAGTCATTTTGATAGCTTAATTTTTATTAATATTTTATTTCTTAAATATTTTATACATAATTAATAAATTGTTTATCTGATATATGCCATATCTGACACTTTAGAAAGTTTGTGTTCATTATGTTTGTTTCTGTAATCTCTATTTGGTAGTAGATTATTTCCTCCTGAAATATATAATTTTATATATATTTTATCATGAAGTATATATAATTTTATAATTTTATCATGAAGTAATAATTGTGTGGACTTTGTATGATGGAATCTTAAGGGCCTCATGTTTAACACAGTTCTTTTCAGAGAATATCTACATTTCTCTCTACTAGGCATCAGCAACCACTATCAGCCTAGGAGAATGTTATTATAACTTTAATATCTGGGTTCCAATTTGTAGGAAGCATATATTTAATCATAGGCTCACATGCCCACAGGCTTATGGTTATAAATTCTAAAGTGTATTATTATTATCAACTTAGAACTTTGTTAGGGAAAGTCAGATTTCATGGTAGGGTTTTCCTGATTTCATTGGCTCTGCATTGTTTTCATTGACATAATAAATTCTATTTTGTTGTAGAGAGATCTTCTAAACATTTGATTTGCCACACTAAAAAAAAAAATCCCGTTTTTGTGTATTCATTTTTCCCTTCCTTTGGTCACTGCTGGTGGTTGAAAATTACTTCACAATGGCCCCCAATAAAAGATTGATGCGTATCATAACAAAAAAATTAAAAAGCAGGGGCCCCATAGAATTTAAAAAATGAAATTTGAAACAACACTGGCTTCATCTCATGGAACTTAATGATGAATTGTGATGGTTTTTATTACAAGCAACACACTTCCAAAAATGTGCCCATGAGACCAGACTCCATTAGTGTTTAGCTGGAGCAAAACTGGGAAAAGAACATAAATAGTTTTTTATTAAAAGAGCTCTAAAAACTAGGAAGCCATATGTTCTGCTTCTCTCTAAGGCCACCAACAGTCTTCATTTTCAGGCAGTGTTAAGAAGGAAAACATCTGTGCATATATGGCTTTGACAAGCAATTGGCACTGATATTTGTGCCCTACTTACATTCCTTTGTTAGATAGCTGCTAAAGATTAGAACATGAGGCCTAATAAATCAAAACCATAGCTTAACTCAGCCATTCATGGTATATTTTCCTCTGGAAAACAAATAAATTTTCAACAAAACAGAAGTTACAACTCCCAGAGGATACACAGGGTCTATATTAAGACCTTCTATGTCTGAGGCACTATAATGCTTTCAAAATTCCTGAGAGCAAATTTGGTAAAAACAAAAACAACAACAAAAAAATGTGAATAGTGGAAGGAACAATGGAAACTTTGGATGTTTATGGCATGTGAGTTTTTGAGGTTGAGGTGTTATGAGGAAAGAGGATAGTAAAAAGTACCAAAGAAGGGGAAGAATGCAACATACACAGAAATTTTATATGTATACATAGATATATAGTAGCAGTAGGCATCCTTGGAGCTTTCTGTGACAATGGAATGAAGAAATCGAATGTGAGTCTGGACACCGCCCTTTGAAGAAAAGTAGATTTAGCATAGTTGAGGAGGAAGCCAGTTATGATGGCAGTTCAGGGGACAAGTCTCTACCATCATGAATAACTTATTTGTGAGCATAACTGTATCTGGCTCATTAAGAGTTCTACTAAATAGCCCATTTCTGCCTCATCACACAGTGCTCAGAAGCTGTCTCCATTGTTCTAGCCTATCCTGGTATTGAATCAGAAAAGGAATTCAGAAATAATAATGAGAAATGTCCACACTTGCCTCATACTGACTACAGGTGATTGTACTAAGTGCTTTACAAATACTACCTTTTAAAATGTGTACACCATCTCTGTGAATTAGGTAAGCATTATTCCCATGTATGTATGCTAAAACTGAAATAAAGAGAGATTATATAACTTCTCCAATGTCCAACAGAATTGAGATTTCAACCTAGACAATTAATTCTGCTTTGCTATAAAGATCCTACCTTACCCTGACCCCAAATCAATGATTTATAAGTTGGAAAATTGACACTGGAGAAATTCAGAACTATTTCCCAGGCTGTATTGATAGCAAAGTAGCAGAGACCAGGTTAGAAAATGTCTTGAGGTTTGACTCTCAACTTTAAATCTTTAACACAATTGGTAAAAAAAAAAAAAAAAAAAAGGTACAAACCAGAAAGTGAAGGGGATTTAAAAATAAAATTGTGATGAAACAGAACATAAGATAACCTGGCAGGAAAGACACACAAACTCTATGAATGAAGTAGAGGGCTGAGATGTCATACAGCATGATATGCTTCTCTGTATTTAACCCTCATGGATTTTTAGTATGTTCAAACTGTCTCATAAAGTTACAGATCTTCAGGAAAGATTAAAAATGATACCAAGAATAGCAAATGCAGGAGCCACGCTGTATGAACACAAGTCTGAATCACTATCTTGTGTTTATTTTCTGGTTAAAGTTTTTTATTATTTTATGAGTACATTAAGATTTTTATAGGGTGTGGATTAAACCATCTACGTCAATTAGAACACTGTGTAGTGAGGTGACCTGTATTAACTCTAGAGTCAGCTCTTTCTTTCTTAAACTTAAGTTTAAATGTAAGGAATTTCATGGGTCTGAAGTTACTTAATATAAACTTGGAAAGTTCAATAATTATAATGTATAATATCACTTTAATTTTATGAAAACTGAAATAAAAACCTTTATTACACCTTTTGAAAGAAAGATACCTTTTATTTCCTGCAAATGAAAGAAATGATTTATTTTGTATTTCAAGTAGTCATGGAACAACTGTTTTAGACTAGTCACTCTTTGATGTGTTTACTTTATCCAGCTATGAAAACCAAAATTCACAAATGGATTAATACAACTTCTTCTAAAGCAGTAAATGATTACAATCATCTGCCAAAGCAATTTGGGTAGGAATCTAGATGGTATTAATAGATGGATAAAAGGTAACAGGAAAATCTTCTAAGGACTTGTTCAGCTATGAAATGATAATGCCTAAGGATATTTAAAACAATTGTTTAGATGGTAGTTTGACCAGTTTATACATGTAAAAATAATACTCAATCTATTATATAAACCATTAGGTAGTAATTTTTTAAAACTTATACCAAGCAATGCATTCAATAGGCACAGTTGTCTAGCCACACACTTTATCAAGTTGAGATTGGATGAGGATCAGAGATGTGACAGGTATCGCCAAGGCTGTAGAGCTCAGGGAGGGAGGAATGTTGGGGTAAAGGTTGAAGATATTAAAGTACAAATGATCTGTCAATAAAAGATATCATTTTTACGTTTTGCTGAGGCAGCTTACGAGGTCTCAGGCCAAAGACACACTCCCTTAAAATGGCGTTTGGTTTCTCTCTTCTTAAGGAAATGGAAACTGCAGGAGTATGTATGGACAGTAGAGGCAGCTGCTTACCTTTCCCAAAGCTCCTAAAGGAAAGAAAAAGCCAATTTGCATCTTCACTTGATTCTTTCCCCACCTTGGCACAAAGAGCAGAGGGAGTCTTGCAACTCAAGCCCTTTTACTCTTATGGTGAAGAAGAGCAGGGCTACCGTCCCGTATTTTATTTAAGTCAGAGTGTGCATGTGGGTATGGCTCCTGGGAAGCAACTCTCTTATCTTCTTTTTCTGCCTAGAAAAGGACTGTGTGTATTTGTGTTGAGGGTGGCGTGGGGTATGCATAAGTGGGAAGGACACTTAGGTATATGTGAGCATCAGGTAGCAGACTTTGTTATTTCTTTCTCCAGGGGCAAAAGAGAGGCCAGAAGTAGATACAAAAAATACAACCCTCAAACAAGGCTTCTTTCCTTGGCAACAAAGAGAGTAAGCATGGATCTTCTGGAAAATGGCGGAGTAGGGGTGCCCTCCTGGCTCTCTGCTCCCATAGCGAAAGGTGAAGAAAGCGGACGAGCGATCTGCACTTCCACGGGACCAGCTTCGCAAGCCTGCAGACATCCAACAGGAAACGGAGGGATAGGACCATTTACAGCCTAAAGCAAAGGTGAACCGATCATTCTTCCGCAAAACTTGGGGATTCGGAGGCACACAACAGGGAGGGAGCGAGGCGTGGTTTAAGCTGCTGCCGGCGGGCAGTGGCGCCAGCCTTACCCTGTGCTGAGAAACACCCCCTCCCACACCGAGCTCCACTCCCACGTAGGCCGTAGGCCGGGAGGTGCCTGAAGTTGGTGAGAAGTGGCAGCGCAGGATTAAGCCGTGTGGAGAGGAGACTAGAGCAGGGAACGTGCTGAGTTCTCCAGAGCACACAGCTGCCGCAGTTTAAGGAGGGGGAGGGTTCGAGCCCAGCAACCGCTCTCCGCGCATCAGGAACCAGAGCCCACTCGGGCATCTCCCTGCATAACACTCCCAGGTCAAGGTTAAGGGGAGTTTACACAGAAGGAGGCTTCGACTTTGGATATAGAGGAGTTTTGGGATAGCACTGAGAGGTCAGAGTGTGCAAAGTTAGACTCTTTAATCCATTAGGACCCCCCTCCCTCTGCCCCTCCGGCACCGCTCCCGCCCCCGCATTCCGGTGCTGACTTGGGCTGGGGTTTGGAGGGGAGGTGCAGAGAGACCGCTGGTACGCGCCCCTGCTCCACCAATTTAATATTAGACCCTCACTTGCTGCACAAGTGGCACTGACTCTGTGCTCAGAGAGTGGACCCTGCCTGGACGGGGCAGTACTACAGGGGAGATTGCCTTTGGCGGATTTAAAGCAGAGAAACGTTGCCTTCCACACTCTCCTGCAACCCAGAGTCCCACCCTGGGCTCCAAAGTCTCTGTCCCTGCCTTGGGGGTGGAGCTGAGATAGGAACTGTTCTCATTCCTGCCGCTTATCTCCACCTGGGTAATTAAGGAGACAAAAGGCAGGGATAGGTGGGTCCCATTGCCTGCCTGCCCACTTCTGGTCAGTCTCTCCCTGCACAGGTCTCCCACGTGCTGTGCCCAGAGTGCGGAGCCCACCTGGGCAGAGCCGGGCCTCGTAGGAAGCTGCCTTTAGTGGTTATAAGGCAGAGATATTTTACAACCCTCACATCCGGGGATTTGGGGCTAGGCCTTTGGCTCCAAAGTTTGTATCCCCGCCTTGGGGGCGGAGCCGAGATAGAAACTGCTCCCGTTCCTGCCGCTTATCTCCACCTGTAGAATTAAAGAGACAGAAGACAGGGCCGGCTTCACATCAATCTCTCACTACACAGGTCTTCCACTCTGTGTGTCCGGAGTGCGGAGCCCGCCTGGGCAGGGCCTAGCCTTGTAGGAGGCTGCCCTTAGTGGCTATAAGACAGAGAGACTTTACGTCCACCACGCTCCAGTGTCTTGTGGCTGAGCCTTTGGCTCCAAAGTCTCTGTCCCCGCCTTGGGGGCGGAGCTGAGATAGGAACTGTTCTCATTCCTGCCGCTTATCTCCACCTGTGTAATGAAGGAGACAGAAGACGGGTTGGTGGGTCCCTTGCCTGCCTACCTGTTTTTGGTCAGTCTCTCCCTGTACAGGTCTCCTGTGCTCTGTGTCCAGAGTACGGAGCCCGCCTGGACAGGGATTACCCTCATGGGAGACTGCCCTTAGTGGCTATAAGGCAGAGAGACTTTACGTCCACCACACTCCAGTGTCTTGTGGCTGAGCCTTTGGCTCCAAAGTCTCTGTCCCCGCCTTGGGGGCAGAGCTGAGATAGGAACTGTTCCCATTCCTGCCGCTTATCTCCACCTGTGTAATTAAAGAGACAGAAGACGGGGATCCGTGGGTCTGGCTACCGGCCTGCCGGCTTCAGACCAGTCTCTACCTGCACAGGTCTCCTGTGCTCGGTGTCCAGGCCCTGGAGTTTACCTGGGCAGGGCCAAGCCTCGTAGGAGGCTGCCTTTGGTGAATACAAGACAGAGAGAATTTAAGACCTACATACTCTGGTGACTTGGGGCTGGGCCTTTGGCTCCAAAGTTTCTAGCCCCGCCTTGGGGGTGGAGCTGAGATAGGAACTGCTCCCGTTACTGCCATCTATCTCTACCTGTGTAATTAAGGAGGCAGAAAATGGGAGGCTCCCGGAGCAGCCTGGAGACCAGCGGGAAAGGTAGGGGAATTGGCTGTTCCCCTCACTACATCTAGGACTGCTGGTGGGCTCCCCAGTGGGTAGAGAGACCTGCAGACACCAGCCCAGCGACGGCTGCTGCCCATGAGCAACACCACCTACCGGCTCAGAAACTAAACAAGACGTGTGAATACCCAAACGAAAACCTAAAGGAAAGAAACAACAACTGAGCAAAATGAGAAGAAATCGGTGAAGGAACTCCGGAAATATGAAGAAACAAATGGAAAACACACACCCAAAGAGGAGTACCAGCCCCTTAGAAACAGACAACAACCAAAACCTGGCAACCAAAATGACAGAAGAGGAATTTCGAATGTGGATCATAAGAACACTCACCAACCTGCAAGAACAACTCAATAACCAACACAAAGAAACCACAAAAAGCCTCCAGGATATGGAAGAAAGGTTCACTAAAGAGATTGACACCGTGAAGAAAACTTTAACTGAATTCCTGGAGATGAAGAATCAACTCAGGGAATTACAAAATACTGTGGAAACTCTCAAGAACAGGGTAGATCAAACAGAAGAAAGAATCTCAGAGATTGAAGATAACACCTTCCAATTAAATAAATCAGTCACAGAGATAGAGCAGAAAACAAGAGAAAAGAGCAAAGCCTACAAGACATGTGGGATTATGTGAAGAAACCTAATGGGAGGGTCATAGGGTTAGCAGAAGGAGAAGAAGACAAAACTCAAGGGTTGGACAAGCTTTTTGAAGATATAATAGAGGAAAATTTTCCAGGCTTTGCTCAAAATCTCGATATACAAGTTCAAGAAGCCCAGAGGACCCCTGGGAGATTCAATGCAAACAGGAAGACGTCACGTCATGCAGTCATCAGACTGACCAAAATATCAACTAAACAGGCCCTTCTAAGAGCTCTAAGACGAAAGAAGCAAGTAACTTGCAAGGGAAAGCCAATTCGAATAACACCAGACTTCTCTAATGAGACTTTACAAGCAAGGAGAGACTGGGGCCCCATTCTCACTCTTTTGAAACAAAACAATGCCCAGCCTAGAGTCTTATCCCTGCAAAACTAAGCTTCGTATATGAAGGAGAAATAAAGACATTCCCAGACAATCAAAGCCTCAGAGAATTCACCAAGACAAGACCAGCCCTACAAGAAGTACTCAGAACAGTGTTACACACGGAACACCATAATACAAACTCACGAATATAAAAATAACCAAAACCCAAAGACTAAAGGCCAGATATCACTATGGCTCAAGAGAGAAATCAAAGCAACAACATCCAACCCAACAGAATGAACAGTAATGTACCTTACCTATCAGTTCTCTCAATAAATGTGAATGGCTTAAACTCTCCACTCAAGAGACATAGGCTGCCTGAATGGATAAGAAAATACAGGCCAAGTATATGCTATCTTCAGGAAACACATCTAACTTGAAAGGATGCATATAGACTAAAAGTAAAAGGATGGAGATCAGTATTCCAGGCAAGTGGAAGCCAAAAGAAGGCTAGCGTGGCAGTGCTAATTTCAGACGATTTAGTTTTTAAAGCAACAAAAGTAGTGAAAGACAAAGAGGGTCATTACATAATGGTGAAGGGCACAGTTCAACAAGAAGAGATAACAATTTTAAATATATATGCACACAACTTAGGTGCACCCATATTCATAAAGCAAACCTTACTGGATCTAAACAAATTAATTAATAGCAACACCATAATCACTGGAGATTTCAACACCACACTGACGGCAGAAAATTAACAAAGAAATAATGGACTTAAACAAAATTATAGAACAATTGGGACTGACTGACATTTACAGAATATTCTACCCCAAATCCACTAAATATACATTCTTCTCATCAGCTCATGAGACATTCTCTAAGATTGACCATATCCTAGGACACAAAGTAAACCTCAAGAAATTTAAAAAAATAGAAATCATACCATGTATCTTCTCAGATCACAGTGGAATAAAAGTAGAAACCAACCCTAACAGAAACTCACATTTCTACACAAAAACGTGGAAATTAAACAACCTCCTACTAAATGATTACTTCATAAATGAAGAAATCAAGATGAAAATAAAAAAATTCTATGAAGAAAATGACAATGGAGAGACAAGTTATCAAACACTCTGGGACACAGCTAAAGCAGTTCTGAGAGGAAAGTTTATCACCATAAATGCCTATAACCAAAAGACAAAAAGATCACAAATAGACAATCTAACGAAACGACTCAAAGAGCTAGAAAAAGAAGAGCAGACCAACCCCAAACCCAGCAGAAGAAGTGAAATCAACAATATCAAATCAGAACTAAATGAAATTGAAAACAGGGAAGCTATTCAGGAGATTAATAAAACAAAAGTTGGTTCTTTGAAAAAATAAACAAAATTGACACACCATTGGCTAAGCTAACAAAAAGCAGAAAAGAGAAATCTCTAATAAGCTCCATCAGGAGAAGGAGATTTCACAACTGATCCCAAAGAGATACAAGATATAATTTATGAGTACTACAAAAATCTTTGTTCACACAAACTGGAAAATGTGGAGGAAATGGACGAATTTCTAGAAACACACAGCCTCCCTAGGCTCAATCAAGAAGAAATAGATTCCCTGAACAGACCAATCTCAACAGCTGAAAGAGAAACAGCAATTAAAAATATCCCTAAAAAGAAAAGTCCCGGTCCAGATGGCTTCACACCTGAATTTTACCACACTTACAAAGAAGAACTAGTACCTATCTTGCAGAAACTATTCCACATCATTGAGAAGAACGGAAACCTCCCCCACACCTTTTATGAAGCGAATATTACTCTGATACCAAAACCAGGAAAGAATCCAACAAAAAAAGAAAACTACAGACCAATATCCCTAATGAATATAGATGCAAAAATTTTCAACAAAATCTTAGCTAACAGAATCCAGACGCTTATCAAAAAAATCATCCATCACGACCAAGTGGGCTTCATCCCAGGGATGCAGGGATGGTTCAACATACGTAAATCTATAAATGCAATTCACCACATAAACAGAAGCAAAAACAAAGACCACATGATTCTCTCAATAGATGCAGAAAAAGCTTTTGACAAAATTCAACACCCTTTCATGATACGAACACTTAAGAAAATAGGCATAGAAGGGACATACCTAAAAATGATACAAGCCATATATGACAAACCCATAGCCAACATCATACTGAATGGGGAAAAACTGACAGCATTCCCACTTGGAACTGGAACCAGACAAGGCTGCCCACTATCTCTACTTCTATTCAACATAGTGCTGGAAGTCCTGGCTACAGCAATCAGACAGGAAAATGGAATTAAAGGTATCCAAATAGGGGCAGAAGAGATCAAACTTTCACTGTTTGCTGATGATATGATACTATATTTAGAAAACCCCAAAGATTCAACCAGGAATCTCCTGGAGCTGATAAATGAATTTAGTTAAGTCTCAGGATACAAAATCAATACACAGAAATCAGTGGCATTTGTATATGCCAACAACAATCAAATTGAGAACCAAATTAAAGACTCAATAATCTTCACAATAGTAACAAAGAAATTAAAGTACCTAGGAATATACTTAACCAAGGAGGTAAAAGACCTCTACAGGGAGAACTATGAAACACTGAGGAAGGAAATAGCAGAGGATGTAAACAGATGGAAATCCATTCCATGCTTGTGGATCGGCAGACTCAACATCATTAAAATGTTTATACTACCCAAACTGATCTACAGATTCATTGCAATACCTATTAAAATCCCATCAGCATTCTTCACAGATATAGAAAAAATAATTTTATGCTTTGTATGAAACCAAAAAAGACTCCGAATATCAAGAGCAATTCTAGGCAACAAAAACAAAATGGGGGGTATTAATATGCCAGATATCAAACTATACTACAAAGCTGTAGTAATTAAAACAATATGGTATTGGCACAAAAATAGGAATATTGATCAGTGGAACAGATGTGAGAATCCTGATATAAAACCATCCTCATATAGCCATCTAATCTTTGACAAAGCAGACAAAAACATACGCTGGGGTAAAGAATCCGTTTTCAATAAATGGTGCTGGGAAAACTGGGTAGCCACTTGTAGAAGGCTAAATCAGGACCCACACCTTTCACCTCTCACAAAAATCAACTCACGCTGGATAACAGACTTAAACCTAAGTTATGAAACTATTAGAATTCTAGAGGAAAATGTTGGAAACACTCTCCTAGACATCGGCCTAGGCAAAGAGTTTATGAAGAAGTCCCCAAAGGCAATCAAAGCAGCAACAAAAATAAGTAAATGGGACATGATGAAACTAAAAATCTTCTGCACAGCCAAAGAAACAGTCATGAAACTGAACAGACAACCTACAGAATGGGAGAAAATTTTTGCATCCTACGTATCCGATAAGGGCTGATAACTAGAATATACTTACAACTCACGAAAATCAGTAAGAAAAAATCAAATAACCCTATTAAAAAGTGGGCAAAGTTCTTGAACAGAAACTTTTCTGAATAAGACAGAAGAATGGCCAACAAACATATGAAGAAATGCTCAAAATCTCTAATCATCACGGAAATGCAAATCAAAACTACAATGAGATATCACTTAACTCCAGTGAGAATGGCCTTTATCAAAAAGTCTCCAAATAACAAAAGCTGGCGTGGATGTGGAGAGAGAGGAGCACTCCTACACTGCTGGTGGGACTGCAAACTAGTTCAACCTCTGTGGAAAGCAATATGGAGATACCTTAAAGCGATACAAGTGAATCTATCATTTGATCCAGCAATCCCATTGCTGGGCATCTACCCAAAAGATCCAATGACACTCTACAAAAAAGATACCTGCACTCGAATGTTTATAGCAGCACAATTCATAATTGCAAGGCTGTGGAAACAGCCCAAGTGCCCATCAATCCAAGAATGGATTAATAAAATGTGGTATATGTATACCATGGAGTACTATTCAGCTGTAAGAAACAATGGTGATATAGCACATCTTATATTTCCTGGTTAGAGCTGGAACCCATACTACTAAGTGAAGTATCCCAAGAATGGATAAACAAGCACCACATATACTCAGCAGCAAACTGGTATTAACTGAGTAGCACCTAAGTGGACACATAGGTACTACAGTAATAGGGTTTTGGGGAGGAGGGAGGGGAGAGGGGAGAGGGGGGCAGGTATATACATACATAACGAGTGACATGTGCACCATCTGAGGGATGGTCATGCTGGAAACTCAGACTTGTGGGGGGAGGGGGGAAAGGGCATTTATTGAAACCTTAAAATCTGTACCCGCATAATATGCCGAAATAAAAACAAAAAAGAGAGTAAGTACTCCTGTAGATTTCAAGATTACTGCAATTTTTGTACTGAGACATTCACTGTCTATTATTCTATAAACTCATTTTTATTAACAATGAGAAAGACAGACCAAAAATATATATCCATCCTCTCAACTCTGAGAACCTTGTCTTGCCTAACCAAACTTCCCTTTATTGAGAAAGAAGAGAATATATGTGGTTGGTGGTAGTTGTATGTGAAAGTTTATTTTTGTGCTTGTTTTGGTTTCAATAGTTTTTTTTTTTTTTTTTTTTTTTTGAGACAGAGTCTCACTTTGTTGCCCAGGCTAGAGTGAGTGCCGTGGCGTCAGCCTAGCTCACAGCAACCTCAAACTCCTGGGCTTGAGTGATCCTTCTGCCTCAGCCTCCCGAGTAGCTGGGACTACAGGCATGCGCCACCATGCCCGGCTAATTTTTTTTTATATATATATCAGTTGGCCAATTAATTTCTTTTCTATTTATAGTAGAGACGGGGTCTCGCTCTTGCTCAGGCTGGTTTTGAACTCCTAACCTTGAGCAATCCGCCCGCCTCGGCCTCCCAAGAGCTAGGATTACAGGCGTGAGCCACAGTGCCCGGCCGGGTTTCAATAGTTTTTACCCCACAGGCAACAAGTAAGTGGGAAAATATGGTTTTGAGCTAAACTTTATCTTCTTGATACTAAAATTCATCATCTTATCACTGTATTATGATTTCGCTGAAAACTGATTACTTGTACTTGGAGTCAAATTAATAGAGATAAAACATCGTGAGATTAATTAGATGCTAGTATTTACCAGGTAAAATTGACTAAATAATATTAATCTATTTCCTATATCTAGGGCTAAAAAACTTCTACTTAATATATCGCACAACTCTGTGATTATTGACACCTACCTAAAAGCCTTTCATTCATCAAAATTTTTACTGAGTGCATTGTAAAAGCCAGGGTCAGTGCTGGTCTATAGCAGCAGTAAGCATGGCTGTGCATGTTGTGCGCCATACAACTTAGGAAATCCCATTCATATGCAGCACACAACCTTGTGGCCTTAAAAGGGATCTTAAAAAACAATGACTGTATGAAGGGGAAAAAAACAACATGTGCTGCCATTATAGGATTTTAAACTGGTGGTGCACAGGTGGATTACCTTGCTTCTAAACACATCTAATGCAGGAAGATCCAGATTCTGCTAGCCCACTTTAGAACGTTTTCATTTATTTTCCAATGTCAAAAATTTTTATTTCTTCTGTACAGTACTTTATCCAATAATGCCCTTTCACTGTTACCATATTTCTCCCTCACCAAAGATTACTGAGATATATTGGAATGCCAATATTCAGATGAGGGACTTCTTCAGTCGTGAAAAGGGAAGAAAGGAAAAGCATTCTAGTAACACATGTCAGTATAGTGCACCTTCAGAGAGAAAAGTAAATTCATTTCTGTTCTAATCCTTATTGTCTCAGGTAGAGGACTTAATGGTGACATAAATAATTTCAAGAATGTAATTCTTACCATTATTTTTATCACATGAGGAAAAATATTAACCTATGCTCAGATATTTACATGGCTGCTTCTTTGAACTCACACATTCATAAGAAGGGTAACTGAAAAAAAAAATATCCACACAGAAGCAACTGGTATGTGATCAAAGAAATTTGGGGAACTCACTTATTAAGATATCAAAATGCATGCTTCTAGATCAGAAAATAAAACAAACATCCTCAAAATACAAAAGAGAACTAGGGAGAAGATCATAATATGAGAAAAACTGGTATCGATTTGGCCTCATCATAGTAGGAATGATACAGAGATTTCTCACAGGAAAGATGCCAAGGTTTCAGCTTACATGTATCTCTTTAATAATGAACATTTTATATTTTAAATAATTATTTTGATAATAGAGTTCTTTGAAAAAATATGAGGGCTAGAATATGCTCTACACACATTACTTATATTAACTCATTTAATAATCAGAACAACTGACAAATAGAAACTTTTGTGCATTGTTTTCGGGAATGTAAAATGGCAGAGACCCTAAAGAAGATAGCATGGTAGTTTCTTACAAAAACCAGGGGGAGATGGAAACGGGGAGTTTTTCTTTAATGGGTACAGAGTTTCAGTTTGGCAGGATAAAAAAGTTCTAGAGATTAGTTGCACTACAATGTGGATATACTTAACACTACTGAACTCTACACTTCAAAATAGTTAAGATGGTAAATTTTGTTATGTGTATATTTTCCCACAATTAAAAGTACCCAAATAGTTATGTAAAGAAGGTGCTACCATTTCTACGGAGGCACAGTGGGTTGTATTTGCTGCCTCCTTCACAAAGCTGGTAAATCATCGCATGGGGGGATATTTTTTTTTTATTATTATTTCAAGAAAACATGAGAGCACAAACATTTTGGTTGCATTTTATATCTTTGCCTCTCCCTAGCAATGAATGGTTAGAGGTATGCCCTTCCCCTCCACAATGCTCACCACATCCCTCAGATGTGGGTCTACCCCCCCACCCCCGAATCCCTGGTGAACACCACCACCATTGGAGCACCATAGTGTTAATCAGTCAGTACCAATTTGATGGCGAGTACATGTGAAGCCCATTTTCCTGATCTTGTGTCACCTCACTTTGGATAATGGGCTCAAGCTCAATCCAGGATAATATAAGTGATGCTAGCTCGCTGTCATTTCTTAGAATTTAGTAATATTCCATTGCGAACATATACCAAACTTTAATTATCCACTCCTGAATTGATGGGCACTTAGGTTGTTTCCACATCCTTGCAAAAGTGAATTGTGCTGCCATAAACATTCGGGTACAGATGTCTTTATTACAGAATGTCGTATGCTCACATGGGGAATCTAAAGCACAGGGCTTGTTGTAGAGCCTGCCCTCTTGCCCACTAGGCCTCTTCTGCTGCCTTTAGTGTCCTGCTTCCTGCTCCTGTTTTCCTAGCTTCACAATTGTGGGTTAGTGCAATTAACTTTTTTTTTTTTTTTTTTTACTAATAAGTTTATTTTAAAAAGCCTGAGGTACAATTCTGCAGGTTTCCAAAACTTGCCGATTTTAGGCTGCCTGGATGTTCATTATTGTCTTTCCCATTTAACTGGTTTTGAACATACACTGCAAGTTAGTTTTCAATCACATATCTCTATACTCAATTGAAATATAATTTTCTCACTTTTTTTTTTCTCATTGGAACATATCAGTTGATTGCATAAAGTTTTGTAGGAAGGAGGGGTGATTTATGGGAGACAAAGGCTTTATGTGTCATCAAAAGAGAAAACAAACAAACAAAAAAACACCATTAGTTTACAGAATAACACAATCATTAAAAAATGAACAAACTAGCTTAGAAAACATTTAAGAAAAATATCAAACATTCCAGGTTCTCAGTCAAAGAGAGTCAGATTGACATTTATATGACAGGTCTCAATGTTCTCAGATTCATGTGCCTGATTCACTTAGAAGGATTCTTGTTCCCCACAAGGGCAGCAAAATACAACTCTAATAGGTGCACATAAACACCGTTTCTGTGTATCCTCTCTTACATACTCTCCCACTGTCCATACAAACTGAAAATAAAACAACAATCCTGGCTGGCAAAGAAAATTAAGAATCCATTGGCAACATCTGTGTACACGTGCACTTATACCCCACATGCACTTATACCCAAATTCACACATATTCAAGTCCCCACAGTCAGCCCTTCCTAACCCCACATATTGGAAAAGTCAGCCACGCGTAGGTTTCACATTCACAAATACTGTATTTCTGATCCTCATTTGGTTGAAAAAAATTCTCCATGTATGTGGACCAGTGTAGCTCAAATCTGCCTTGTTCAGGAATCAACTATAGCAGACTGGATGAGGCAGAGGAGACCAGACCAGATGAGGAAGGGGAGACGAGACCAGACCAGACCGGATGAAGAAGAGGAGACTAGGCAGGAGGAGAAGACGAGACCAGACCAGACAGGATGAGAAAGAGGAGACCAGATGGGATGAGGAAGAGGAGCTGAGACCAGACGAAGACTAGACCAGACTGGACTAGGAGGAGGAGACCAGACTGGATGAGGAAGAGAGTGCTAGGTCCTTAATATGCAAGATCTCATTCAGACCTCATGAATCATCTTATAAGTATTGTTCTTTATCTTGTTAATGATGAGGAAACTAAAGCTTAGAGAAGTTATATAGTTTGCCCAAGGTAATGCCTTAACTCATGAAACTGAGAATCAAAACCAGGCCTGGCTCCTGAGTTTCTGCTGTTAGCCATTATGCAAGTCAGATACCTTGTTTCTGCCTATATGGCTGTTCCCACAGCTCCCTCCAAAGGTGTCCTCAGGCCGGCCTTGGGGCTGAGCCATGGCTGCTCTCCTGCTGATTTCCAATCCTAGATTTTATTTTTACTGTGGATGGGGGAGGGGCACAGTCCTGGGCTGGAGGGCGGTAATTGGGCTTCTTGTGCTGTTCTGCCTCTGGCCACAAGAGGGTGAACTCTCAGCAGGCATCTCTTGCACTAGGACTCACTTGCCCCATGGGTAACATGGGAAGAATAATCTTGGTGCCTGCCAAAATTACTCTTTTTTTGAGATCATATATGGAAGAAATCTGCATAAAGGATGAGCATGTAGTAGACTACGTATAGATATAGCCCCTAACCAAAGTTTCAGACTTAATCCCCAAAAGTTCCCAGCAAATTTGAAAAATCTCCAAAGAATCCTTAACTCTCTGCCTTTGTTCATGCCTTTCCATGTATTTGAAAGGCCTCCTCACCTTCATCTACCACAATCCTACCTATCCAAAAGGCCTAGTTCATAGGCTTCCTCCTAGAAGGTGTTTGTGGACAGCTGTCATGGAAGTGATCCATTTCTCCTACCTAATCTTTGGCTGTAAGCACTTAAGCAAGCATCGCTCCTAGCGTCTTACCCTGTAATACTGGTGTATAGGACATCTCTTCTATGGAGGACATGTGTTGGTTTTTGTTTGCCTAATATCTTCTCCCCTTTTTAGTAATGGCAACTTGATTTTCCTTTGGTGAACAACCTGCCCTCACTTTTAATTCATATGATTTAGATGTGGTCAGCCCAACTTCCAAATCCAGAGGTTGGCATGTGAGTAGGCCTATTCAGAGTTACTATAATGGGTTCAGTGAGGGGCAGGTGACTCAATTAAAAACATTGAGAATTACTCCTAGGACTTTTGCTAGGACCATTGGCATTAAAAGCTCTATTTTTGCTACTATTGGATGTAAACATGGAGCTGTGAGGGGCTTTCACATGGAAAAAAAAAATCCTGAGGATGAAGCTACCCAAGAGAGGTTATAGAAAGAGACCTAATCTGGAGGCTAATATTGTTGGAAACCCTTGGATCTTAGATTCAGCTATTCCTGAAACTATTAATAGAAGTAACCTGCTTAGAACAAATGAATTCTGTCCCATGCCCACATTCCTTTTTTCCTTTTAAGCTAGTCTGTGTTGGATTTTTCTAATGTAGAATTGGAAGATAGTAACAAATCCTCAATTAGTTTACAAACTTTAAGGGGTCAAAAGTCTGACCTTTTTAACTTTACATTTCTTAGCATGGTACTGGGTAAGATCAGGTTCTTGAGGTGTGATGATCGATTCATTCAATCTCACTTTCCCTGAGCACCTCCAATGAGCTGAGCTAAGCACTGGAACCACAAGGAATAATTAGACATAGTCCTTGCCTTGGAGGAGTTCTGAATTTAGTACAATGAGGAGGTATAAAATGAACATTTTATAATATAACTTGGGCTATAATAGAAATCTGAACAAATTTTTGTGGGATCCCAGAGGGTTGGAAGTTTTGGGAGATGGGAGGTGGGAAGGCTCCTCAGAGGAGGTGACATCTGAGTTGAGTTCTTAAGAAGAAATAGAAGTTCCCAGGCAGAGAAGTGGCATGAAGAAAAGGTATCCCAGGTATTCCAGGTGGAGAGAACAAGATTATATATTAATAATTATAAAATTAATAATAATGTCATCGTCTCCTGTTCTTCCTGTGGCCTCTTCACAATCTCTTTCCTCTTTCCTTTCCTCTGCCTCATCTATCAGTGGAAACATCATAGCGGTTAATGGCACAGGCTCTGAGTTCTGAAAGATTTTGTGCCTGCCAGATGGGGTGCTCCATGCTTATAATCCCAGTGATTCAGGAGGCTAAGGCAGGAGGATCACTTGAGCCCAGGAGTTTAAGACCAGCTTGAACAACATGGTGAGACCCCCATCTCTACAAAAATAGAAAACTTAGCTGGTGTGGTGGTGTGCACCTGTAGTCCCAGCCACTTGGGAGGCTGAGACAGGAGAATCACTCAAGACCAGGAATTGGAGGATGCAATTAGCTATAATGATGCCACTGCATTCTAGCCTGGGCAACAGAGCAAGACTTTGTCTCAAACAAACAAACAAAAAGATTTGGTTCTGCCACTTACTATACACATTACCTTGAGCAAATTCACTTACATTTTACAAATAAGGGCAGTAATATATTTGCCTTATAAGATTGTCAGGAACTGCAGGGCGAGAGTAGTTGAGGCAGGCCCGCGAGGAGATCAACTGCATCTCCCCACCGAGCCACATCCCTAAGATAGGGGTCGCCACAGAGGATAAGGAAATTGATAGGCAACAGAGAGAAGTAAAAGAATACACAGAGACTAAGGTATAGTTTATAGTTATATAAATATATATATAGTTTATAGTTATATAAAGATCTTTATATATAAAGATCAGATATAACACAACAGGGAGTACCTACGAGACTGGAGTATCTCCATAAACACCAGCAATATGGTTAGATTCATATAGGTTTTTATAATCACAGACATCAATTACCAGTTGTCAGGGCAACATATTTGCATATCAGGGAATGCAGTTGCTAGGGGATACAGGTAGTGGGTTAGGGTCAAAAGTCCTCTCAAGGGGCTTCTAATCTATCTAGATGAACAAACAGGTACAAAGTCTTTCAGGGGCTACCTTCTAAATTCTAAGAGGTAGTTGTCAATTAACAAAGGTAAAACAAAAGAGGTATAGTCAATATTTCTTTGATTAGTTATGGTGGACTTAAAGGTACAGACAGGAGAGAGCAGGACGCCCATCTCTATAAAACAGGTTGTTTATAACCACCGGGGCGCATCTCTGGCAAAGTGCACTCATTGTCTCCGGCACCCATTCTGTGGGCCGTATTTGCCTTGTCTTGTCTTTCAAGACACAGGGAAGCTTGCAGATTTTGAGACACTGGGAAGCCTTCCTGGAAAACATCCCTACCGGAGATCAGAGAGCTCTCCCATGATAGCAGCCTCTAATAAGTGAACGATTGAGTCCACACATTCCTTCAGGGCAAAACCCTGCAAACTCCTGTTTCTGTCTTTAATATGGTAATATTGGGTTATACAATAAAATAATGGTCTTATGAGCTACATCTCATTAATTCCTCAATCATATTTCCCCAACAAAGAACATTAAACAAAATTACAAATATAAAGAATGTGCCTGGCATGAGGTAATTCTCAAGAAATGTTGGCTGCTATTATTTTTATTGTCATAATCAAGAACCTTTAAACACTAAGGAATAAAAAAAAACAAACTCAAACTGGCCAAAAAAAAAAAAAATCACTTGTATACATACACACATATTTATTATTTTTCCTGGTAGTTTAATTAAGACAAAAACCTCCTTATTAAACAAGGAAAATTATTACTGTGCTAGATCACTGACTGTAATTTCCAGATTTTTTTTTTTTTATCTCCAATCATAGGAAATTTGATGCCATGCCATGATATCTAATTAGGTCATAGAGATAGTGGAGACGAGCTCAGTGTCTGACTCAGAAACAAATACTGTGTGTTCTCACTTGTAAGTGGGAGCTAAATAATGAGTACACACGGACATAGGACATGGAATAATAGACATTGGAGGCTCAGAGGTTTGGGAGGGGGTAATAAAGATGAGAAATTAGTTAATGGGTACAATTTACATTATTTGGGTTATGGTTAACTAAAAGCCCAGACTTCACCACTATGCAATATATATGTAACAAAACTGCACTTGTACCCCTTACATTTATGCAAAAAGACCAAAATCTCAGTATCTGGTTTCTTTTGCTTCTCCACTTCAACAGAAAAGAGTACATGCTAGTCTAATGATGAAGGCTGCGTTTATAATCCCTCTGGAAGTGGTAAAGAACATACCTTTGTGGTCAGATTGATCTGATGTTTTTCTGGCTATGCCATTGCCTGAATCCATGACCTTGAAAATATTAATTAACCTGCAAAAGCTCTACTTATATTAGTGGAAAAATAGGGAATATAATAAAACTACGGCACAAGTTTTGGGGAAAGATTATGACAAATAGTATGTAAGTATTTAGGATATTTTCTGACTGTAAATAATACATACAGAAGTAAATAGTATTACTAGTCTAAATAGTTCAAGATTCATTCATTCACTTATTCATTTGTGTATTCAGTAAACACTTAAAGAATATTCATTAATTCATTAATTTACGTACAGGAAAAGTTCTTCATGAGTTTCTTTTTATAACACATATTGTTTGCAACATTTGAAGATGAATGACACACACATTTGCCTCAAGAAACTCACAAGGGAGTGCAAGAGGAATGTACACAAATGAATGCTGAAAAGAGCTCAAAGTGAATATATGTGCCAGGAACACTCAGTATTGAAGGATGCCATACTGAATAAATAAATGTCATCATTATATACAATTATAGGGGTAATAAAAAGGGAATAAGCAATGCCCAGTGTTTATACCTATGTCCTAAATTGCAACAAAACAGGAAAGTCTGGGCTTTGGTTGGCATTTATTTTATCAAAAACTTTCTTGCAAAGCAAATATGTTTGTTTATATTGTAAAATTTATGTGTGGATCAGAAGATCATCGGAATGCTTTATATATAACTCTTTTATTGCTTAAGTCTGTGTTCTTCTCTGTTTTAAATAACATCCTTACAAATACGCTACCCAAAATATGTTTGTGTTGATCTCTCAGATACGTTCCAAAGAGCTATTTCCATCTGGTGAATTAGAACAAAGTGTAATAACCAGGGACACATCTTTGTCTAGGGAATGTTTTCAGTTAAAGCATTTGCAATTTTCATCAAACCATCGTGGATTAATATATGTTGTAATTCAATAGGATATATTTATATTTCTAAAATAGGAAAAGTAAATATTTCCCTCCAAGAGTACTGGTGATACATTAAAAATTTATTCATTTTTCAAATAAATATTTATAATTACCGAAGTATGATAGATTAAATGTAAATTTATATCCCAAAAGTTTTACTTTTAAAAAGATGGCTTAGGGATATTATATGTTTAATTTTAATGTTATTCTTCTCACCTAAATTACAAATAAAGCACAAGTTTAGTAAATTAATGGAAAACAAATATCCTCTGAGTATCATACAATCTTTGTTTATAAATTCTGGGAAATGATACTTACCAGCTTTCCATTTCACAATTTGGTAATGCTCATGACCAGTTCTTTGTACAACTTCCAAAAATAATTCATGAAATAAAATATGCTTTGATTATTGATCCAGAGTGCTTAGTGATAACACTGTGACCTAGGACTATTAGAGACAATGAAAGTATCTCTCTCAGAAGACTATTGTACAGCCTATGAATTTATACAAAAAGAAATTAGTCCTTCTTAGAATACCTCTTTAAAAGTTTGACTCTGTTTAGTTATATGCCACCTTTCCAGTTTGGGAGTAATTACTGAATTAAAAAAAATGATGTATTAATGCATTCAGATACAATGAAAGTCTTTCTTTAGGTCTTCTACCTTTTTGATAGAATATAGTAGCTTTTCCTTTATATAGAAATATTTTATTCTTTCATACTTTTTCTTGTTTATGTTTGGGGATTGCTCGTGACTGAAAGAATCACTTCACAGTGACTCATAATGAGAAATCTGATGCCATTTCTAAAAATCAAATGTCTGGAACTGCACTTCAATTCCACACAAAGATTTAAAGTGCCTAAGTTGCAAAGCTGAAGAAAGGACAGATGACCTGTAGTTTATTAAAAAGAGAGCAATTAAGACTTGACTTGGGCAATCAAATGGATTCATAAAAAAGAAAAATTTGCTTTTGAAGCTTTAATTTTTCAGCATCATTAACCGGGCCCCAGTTTTTTTCCTTTGACTCTGAAGTTCCAAATTCCCTAAAACTAAATTCCCATTGTTACCTTTTTGTAGGCTGTTTCTGCTATTTCCTTAGACTAGTACTGACAGAAAAGAAATGACTTAACCCTACCTTATTTATCTCTCATATATTTTGACTTTGAATTAAGTTTCCCTCCCCAGCCCCATGGTCCAAGAAATGCTGTTTACACACTGACGCTATATTTACTAGCTCTGCCCAATTTCACGTTGCTAAATACTTGACCCAGGACACGTTGCTCCAGTGCTATCTACTGGGTTTCAAGTTGTTCCCTGAGTCATAGCTCATCTCCCTGCAGTATCTCTATTTGCATAACACGGTTCATGCTCCAGATCATGTGGTTCAGATTTTGGAAGTGTTATTTCTATAGCATAACTCATTTCCAAGTCTCTAAAGCTCCTGAGAATCATGATTTGGGAACATAATTGCCTTCATCGTACGTCTGAACAGATTTGGATCCCTTAAGAGTATCTTCAGTGTGCCAGACAACATGACAGCCACTGCTGAAAACTGACACATCTGGTGCCCAAGAGAGGCTCTCTAGGCTGAATCTTCACTCGGTGCTCCCGACAAACTGTCCCTTCTGCTTACTATCCCACGCTGTGTGTCTCCTTGGTCTCTTTGGTAGATGTTTCCTTGGAATATTGATTTCTCAACTCCAGCTTTGCCTTAGAAGGAGTCATTTATATCTTCATATGCAGCAAGATCTTCTGCCTGCAGATATTATTGCATGTGCCAAATTACATGCCAATCTACAGACATTATTTTCAGCAGTTAAGTAATATTTGTAGCTGCCATGTAATGAATACAATATAATTTGTTGTATTTTGCTACAGTATATTTATTGATGACTATTTGGTAGCTGTTTGTATGTGCCATTAAGACTTCTAAATGACCCATATTTTGACATCGCATGTCTGCTTTTAGTGGCTATATTAATTTTCCACCCCCAAAACATAAGGACTTGAATATCTTTGCAGAAATTGAAACATGAAAACTCACAGCTTCTGCCTCACTAGTCAATAACTCTGAATATTGGTTTTTGTGCATGGAAAGGGGGCTACATCAGGAGGAGGTTGGAGGTGACATAGAAGCACAAGCAGCTCACGGCAGAGGATAAGAGCACAGAGTCTCGAGTAATTAGAGCCTTTTTGGAATCTGATCTCTGATGCTATCTAACCATGGAAACTTGAGCAAGTGACAACTTCTCTGTGCTCGATTCCTTATCTGGAAAATGTAGACAATGAGTAGTTCTTGCAAAGATGAAATCAAATAATACATAAAACAATTAGAACAATGCTTTGCATACTTCAATGTGCTCTTTCAATATGAGCTATCTTGAAGGAAATCATTGTTAAAATCTTAAAATTTTATTTACCTAAATGACTTTAAGGTATTAGATTTCCCATCCCATACTGTTACCTGACTTCAAAATGTAAAAATATCTTGCAAGTTACTGCAAGACAAAGAAGTCTGTCTTTATTACTTTACCATTGCTTTTTGTTTGTTGTTTGCTACCAACTTAATTTTCCATCTATGTCAAGTATTCCCATGTAAGGCATTACTGTCCAGTACAAACATTTTCAATGAAAGTCGGTCATCATTATTCAAAAGAAAAATAAAGGAAAGCTGTGTAAATTTGAATAATTCTGCAAATGACACACAGATTGTGATAATCCTGATAATCAAGCCTTTGAAAAAAACATAAAGGAACATTCGATACAGTCACATAGTAGATTGAAATTTCTCCATAAGAATTTTATTGTGTAGGGAAGTCTACATTGTTAAACTTAGCATTGGGTTATTATGTACATTCACACATATGTTCTAGTAGTAATGCTTTGTAATTATCTTGCTAACAATGGAAAGAATGATGCCTTAGCATTTTTCAGGAAATTCCAGTGAATGCATAGAAAATAATTTTTACATGTGCTTGAAAGTCTTAACTACAAATTTTCTTGGCTCTATGATAATCATAAGCTTATTAGTCTGGATTTGGGAAATGGTTAAGTACAAATGGAACCTCTCTCTTACTTGATTTGTCACGTTATCTAAGAGAGATGTTCATACAGAATCTTCTCAGTGGTTTACAAGAACAAAATAATTTCTTAATAAGTATAGAAAGGGTTAATAAAATAGCATACATATCAATTGTGTAATTTAAACATCAACATGATATGTAGACTAATATATAATTATATTTTATCACCATTCTTATTGATAATTTATTAGCTATCAAACAAATTGTAGATTAGTACACCCATTTTAAAGTGAGCAAACTGAGCCTTAAAACTAGCTTTCAAATCTAAGTCTGTGTGACTCCAAAATGTCATTCTTCATTCATTATATGACACTATATAGAATTATATGTAAATAAGCTCCTTTAAATATTTGATGTTAGATATAGACTACCCCTCAAAATATTGTCCTAGCAATATTTAGGTAAGTAGTGCAAGCTGGCAATGTAAAGGTTCTAAGCTCCATTCACTCCCAGAGCCCTACCTTTGCAGGGACACTGAGAACCTGCGAAGATTAGATTTCACACATTCTGAATGCTTTTCCTCTACATACCATGTCATAATTGGTGCTTGTTTATAATCTTAAATCGTGATGGCAACAGCATAGTTCAAATTCATCCAGGGTAATTTGAGTTTCGACTATTGAGTTTAAAACTTACTAATTAGAAAGGAATGTCTCTGGTAAAATGCATAGAGTCCCGATGAATGATTAATAAGATAGTTTTGTAACTTTTGTAATTCAGCCTTTTCACAAGATGGGCACTCACTGTACTCTGTCCTGTTCTATTCAGGGTGGAAGAAAACAGGCTGTCATAAATCTTATGGGAAAAGTTCTCATGCAACTTTGAATGTGGAAAGAAAAGGAGAAGAGAGAACAAAATATTTTCTTACAGCTTAGATGTTACAGTCCTTCCTTCCTCTGGTCCTATTAGCAGGAGTACCAAAATTGCTGTGCATATTAAAAGCATATGTAAAGAAAGAAATATTCTTGTGATTTCTCCCTCGAGGTTCTCACTCAGAAAGCCTGACAGGAAGGCCCAGATTATGCATTTAATAGGTATACACCAGAAAATACGCAATGGCTGTATTATCTATTGTAAATTTCAAGTAATGAAGATGAGCTACTCTTGTTTTTCAAATAACTGCGGCATAGAGAGATAGACAGACAGATATAACAGCTACCAAGGCAACCCTTTTGTACTGATTGGATTCATGTTTAGAAATGCAATAAATAAATAAAATGGGCAAATAAAATCAATGGTTTAATGTAATTTTAATGAAAGCGGGAAGTTCAGTGAATCAACCCTGAGCCTTTAGCCAAATGTGCTCTGTCTCCAAATAAAAGAAAGGGGTAATTTTCTCAGTCGTTTGCTCAGTGTGTGAACTATTCATTAGTTTAAACAATTAGTATAGGTTGGAATTCACTGGGGACATTTTTCTTATTTCCTGGGTAATTATTCCTTCCATTGTATGAAAGGTAAGTTTCTGAATATATTAGTGTGTGTAAAAAGTATACTCTCCCATTATTTTACCTGAATTGTTCTTATTGTCATTTTTGGGGTCTTTGGCTTGCAGAATGCTGGGCCTCTACAACCCAGCCAAAATGGAAAAAAAAAAAAAAGTAAACCAGAAAGAGGTCAGGATATATAATAAGATAAATAGACATAGTAAAGTCTTTTCAAAGCATTAAAGTAGTCAAGGTATAGTATATTAAAGATATAAAAGTTCTACTCTAATATCTGAATTATTGGTCAGTGAAGTTTTACTTTTGTTGTTGTTGTCGTTGAAGTATAACATATTCACAGAGGAGTGTACAAATCATAAGTATACAGGTAAATCTTCCCAAATAAACACATCTGTGTAACCAGATTCATATCTCAAAAACAAACCTTACCAACATACCAAAGACTCACCCTCCCAGTCAATATTACCCCAATAAAACCACCATCCTAATTTCCAATACTATAGTTATACTTTGTTTTTGAAATTTATATTAATGGAATGATACAGATGGACTCTTTTGGCTTCCTGGCTTTTTTCACTCAAATTTGCATTTGGGAGATTTATCTGTGTTGTTGCATATAGTTGTAGTTATTTCATTTTGATTACTGTATAATAGTCCATTATGGCAATATACCAATATTTATTTGCTTTTGATGGGCATTTGAAGAGTTTTCAGTTTGCTTTTTTACAAATGATACTGCAATGAATATACTTGTTTATATTTTTGGTATGCATATTTTGGGTACATCTGCCTTGGGTTCAACCCAGGGGTTGAATTACTAGATAATATTCTATACACAGGTTTAAGATATACCACCACAAAGTTTTCCAAGTGGTCACACTGATTTACAATTACACTAGCAGTACATGGAGATTTCAGTTCCAGATTCTTCTCATTACTTATTATTTTATGTAGTTTTCATTTTAGCTATTTTGGTAACTGTATATCATGTTCTGACTATAATTTGCATTTCACTGATAATTAATGAAGTTTGAGTGACTTTGCATGTTAATTGGCCATTTTGATATCCTGTTTTGTGACATGACCATTTAAATACTTTGTTTATTTTTCTATGTGTTGTCTGTCTTTCTTAAAATTGATTTGGAGGTGTGTGCATGTTCATCTCTGTGTGTATGCTTACACATATGTATATAAGCATATATATACTTTGATTGTAAGTCTTTTGTGTATTACATACATTTTAAATATCTTCCCTGATTCTGTGTCTTGGGTTTTTGGTCACATAACAGTGTCTTTTGATATTCTCTGTCTTATTATTGTCCAATTTATAATTTTTTCCTATATAGCAAGAATTTTGTATCCTATATAAGGAATACTTGTTTTCTAAAAGGTCATTAAGATGTTCTAATTTTTTTTCCTAAAGGATTTATTGTTTGCCTTTCACATGTCAATCTAAAATCTATCTGAAATAAATATCTACATGATGGGACTCCAGATATGTTTCTCTCCCTAGAGAGAAACCCAGCTGACCCAGCGCAATTTATTATAATGACCATACTTTCCTGACTGAACTGCAGACACATTTGTCATAAATCTGTTGTCTTTATATCTGTGGGTCTGTTTCTAGACTCTCTATTTTATTCCTTTGGTCTACTTTTCCATTTTTTGCACTAGCACTGTATTGCTTCAATCAATATAGTTTAATAATGTAACTGAGTGTCTGATAGGAGAACTATTCCAATTTTATTTTTGTTCAAGATTACCCTATCAATTACTGGCCTTTTGTAATTCCATATGCTTTTCAGAAGAAAATTGTCAATTTCCATTTAAAAGAAACCCTGTTATAATCTGTATTAGGATCACATTTATAGACCAATTTGTGGAGAAGTGACAAGATTACACCAAGCATACTTTTATTTGGGACCTCTTTACTTTGCCTTTACAATATTTTGTTGTTTTTGGTGTAGAATCTTATATGATTTTTGTTATATTTATTCCTATATATTTAACATCACTTTAAATGATATCTTCTTTAAATTTCATTTTACACTTTCTGTTGCTGGCATATAAAACTGAAATTGATAACCTTTTATCAGGAGAGAGACTTTAGTAAATATATTTGTTAACTATAATAATTTGTGTGCAGATTCTGTCAAGTTTTTTTACATATATTATTATATTCTCTATGAATGATAGTTTTTAATTCTTCCTTTACAAACTTTATATATTTTTCTTTACTTCTTATTGTACATTCCAAAACACCTAATACAAGATAGAAGAAAAATAATAAATTGAGCAGTTAGGTCTTTATCTCAGTCTCAGAGGTGAAAGCTTTCCATATTTTACCAGTAATTTTATTTTTTATAGTTTTTAAACAGAGATTCTTTGATTTGTTAAGATAATTTTCTTAAATTTGTGGATTGCTAGAATCTGTATCACTTATTCATATATTGAGAAAATTCATTTTTTTTTCTTGCTTATTGTGTAGAGGTGAATGATATAAACTTAAAAAAATAAGACTAATACTGCATTCTTGGGATGAGGCCTATTTGAATGTTATGAATTATCTTCTTTATGTATTCCTGTATTCAATTTACAAATTGTTGTGATAATTTCACTTATATTCATGAGAAAGAGTAATCTATAAAAATTATTTCTTATATTTCCTTTGTCAGGTTTGTATAAATTCATGCTTTCCTCATAAAGAGTTGGGAAGTGCACCCTCTGCTCTCAGTCTATGAAAATTTTGGATAACGTTGAAGATATTTCTTTTTTAGGGTTCTGTCAAAGTCATCTGAACCTGACATTTTCTTTGTGGAAAAGTTTTAAATAATGGATTCTGTATTTCAATGTGCAGAACAAAATATTATGATTTTCTATTTTTCTCTCAGTTTTGGTAAGTTGAGCTTTTGGAATCATTTTTCCATTTCTTTCAAAATTTCATTAATAATTTATTCTTTAATTATTTTATTTTTACTTTGTCTATAGAAATTCTAGTGATGTTCATTTTTCATCCATAATGTCTCTTATTTTTCTTGCTCTTTCTTTTTCTTTTTAATATACCTTGCCAGGTGATTGTCAACTTTACTACTCTTTAATAAAGAATTAACTTGGCGTTTCAATATTATATCAGGTATTTCATTAAATTCTAACCTTTATTTTTTTTTTCCTTATTTAAGTTTGGTTTTTTGTTCTTTTCAAGTTTCTAATTTTCCATATTTATGGGGCATATGCAATATTTTGATACATGCATACAATGTGTAATGATCAAACCAAGATTATTGGAATATCCATCAACTAAAGCACATTAAGGGGGAAACAATAGCAGACTAGAAGCAGTCTGCTAGCACAATGTTCCCAAGGAAATAAGTGAAAATTTCAGGCAGCTGCCTATGTACAGATTGCTCTATCAAAGTACATACAGGAAAGAAGAGGAGACCAGAGTGCTGGAGCGTGGTGCTCCCCCTGCTGGTGCCATGAGAGTTATAAGACAGCTCCCTCCACCACCAAAGAAAGACCTCTACCTTGTCAGACCACGGACCTGCCTGAAGTCTGTGCAGTCATTGCACCAGACAACAGGCCCGGTGGGGTTCAGGCAGCAGCTAGAGCCATCCTAAAGCTCTCAGGTGCGTGCACAGCACCAGGTCATCCCTGGGCTGGGAAGGGAGTGGACTAACAGGAGGAGCCCCTGAACTGAACCCTGTGACTGGAAGCCTAGTGCCCCTCCCCTACAGCACAATGGAGTTTGAGTAGAGTATGGGAATTGACTGCAGCACTGCAGGCTTGACCTGGGAGGCTTTGGGTGACTGCTTCAGCAAGTACTGGGTGGGATAGGGAGAACTCTGTGGTCCTTCAGCGACTGGAACTGACCTCCACTCATGTGACTTGGTATCCATGCACTCCCCAAGTCTATGGAACAACCAGACACTTACTGAGCCTCTACTCTGCCCTCCAGGCCCCAGCTGCTTCCTGCCTGCTTGGCCTTGACCCCTCTTCCAGGTCTGATCAGAGCCCTGCTCAGAAGGTCTGCTTCGGGTTCCTCCCCAGTCCCAGTTCTGAGGCTCGCACGCTGGAGCCTAAGGCTCTGCAAGACTCCAGCATTACACTTGGACTCCAAGACCCCACTCCAGAGCCTCCTCCACTACCACAGGACCCAGAAGAACTGCTCCAAAGTCCACTGCCCCCTCCAGGAACCCATGGCCTCAAACTGCCAGTACACTGCAACCTAGTCTGAGCAAATGCCCACAGCCCCAAAACCCATGACAGTTGTCTAGATACTTTCATCCAGTTGCTACTGTGACTATTTCAGGGAGACCCTGGAAAGAGCAATTCCCATAAAACCAGCCTCAGTGAAGAGGGTCTCACCCAGCTCCCAACTCAAACATCCTATAACTATCTGGTGAACAACCCAATACCCAACACAAAGAGCATTCAACACAGGTTTGAGCAGAAGCAATCACAGGCCAACAGAACATATCACAACAGCTGCATTACAGGATTCTAGTGCATATGCATTAACATTCCAGAGTAAAAAAACAAAACAAATCAAAACAAAAAAAACCAAAAGCACCATCTACGGACCTTTTATCTAATCTAGCAGGAGAGTTCCCATCAAAGAACAGGTGCCCTGTAAACCTATTAGCCCTGAGTTGGGAAAAAAGGTTTTAGATGAGAAGAAACCAGCAAAAGAACCCTGGCAACATGAGCAATTAAAACAGATTGACACCACTTAGGGATCACAATGGAGCTATAGCAGTGAACTCCAACTACAAGGAACTTGTCAAAATAACAGAAATGGAAATCAGACTAAGATCAATGGAATTGAAGAGAAAGTTGAAACCCAACAAAAAGAAGCTAAAAATTATTTCAGAAAATTGATGCAAAAGTCACTAGAGAAATAGACAACATAAAGAAGGATATAATAGAACATGAAGAAATAAAAGAGTCGTTTAGGGTATTTCAAAACACAGCAGGAAGTTTCAGAAACAGATTAAACCAAGGAAAAGAAAGAATCTCCAAACTTGAAGACAAGGCTCTCGGAGCTAACCCAGTCATTTAAAGAGGCAGTGGAGATAACACTAAAGGCAGAGCAATCATTTAGAGAGATATAGGACTATGTGAAGCAAACTAACATGCGAATTATAGGCATCCTTGTGAGAGAAGAAGAGCTAAAAGGATGGAGAATCTATTTTAGGGAATTGAGGAAAACTTCTCTGAGTTGCCAGAGATCCAGACATTCAGATTCAAGATGGTCATCAAACACCAGGAAGATTCATGGCAAATAGAACATCTCCAAGACACGTAGTAATCAACCTGACCAAAGTCAAAAGAAAGAAAAAATTCCACAAGCAGTTAGAGGTAAGCAACAACTGACCTAGAAAGAAAACCCATCAGGCTAACAGCGGACTTCTCAGTGGAACCCTTACAAGCTAGAAGGGAGTGTGGCTCTGTCTTCAATCTTCTTAAACAGAATAACTGTCAGCCTAGAGTTTTATATCTTGCAAAACTAAGTTTCACAACTGATGGAGAAATTAAGTCTTTTCCACATAAGGAAACACTAAGGGGATTTGGCATGACCAACCTGCCCTTCAGGAAATACTCAGAACTGTGTTATACACACAATATATATATACTCACCAGTGTAAAATTGCCCCCGAATGGCTATAGCTCGCAACTCCTATAAAACAATAGCACAGGAAGAAAAACAAAGCAAAAAGGTACTACCCAATATAATGAACAGAACAGCATCACACATATCAATTCTATCTCTTAAAGTCAATGGCTTGAATGTGACAATCAAGAGACATAAACTGACTGAATGGATAAAAACACACAACCCAAGTATCTGTGGCCTCCAGAAGACACATCTAACCCACAAAGATGCACACAGGCTCAAAGTGAAAGGATGGGAAAAAATTCCATGTAAATGGAAACCAAAAGAGAGAAGGTGTAGCCATTCTCATATCAGACAAAATTGAGTTTAAATAAACAATGCTAGAAAAAGGCAAAGATGGTCATTATATAATGATAAAGGGAGCAATTAAACAAGAAGACATAACAATTCCAAATATATATGTACCTAACACAGAAATTCCCAGATACATAAAACAAATTCTCTTAGAGCTAAGCAAGGAAATAAATAATAGCATCGTAGTTACCAGAGACTGCAACACCCCACTATCAAAGCTGGACAGATCCTCAAAGTAGAAAATAAATACAGAAACAGTAGACTTAAAAGGGACTCTAGAAAAAATGGACCTAACTTAAAAATGAATACTTCCTTAAAATTTATAAATTAGTCACTTTACTTGTTTCAATATAATCCCAGATCTACTTAGCACCAAAAAGGGCTTAGAATTAGCTAAAATATGCTAAAGAATTTATAGGCTAAGAAAATACTGGGTGAAAAACATAGAATATATAAATTGTTTTAAAAATGCATTGTATACACTCAAAATAGCTAAGATCTTACAGAAGAAAAAAAAAGCACTGACATTGGATTAAAGTATAAAGTCATCCAAAGTGATGCACAAGTTGATAAAAAAGAACAGGGAGAAACTCAATAGCCTGTGGAAAAGTATTTGGTGGTCTAACTGCAGAGGCAAAAGTCTCCTCTAAATGATTATGCAAGGAAGAAAGATACTAATTTCTTGTTCAAACATTTGTATTTATAGATTTCTTGGTATTTACTATAACCAATAGATAAACACATCCAGTACAAGTAATTAATATTGTCAGCAATAATCCTGTGAAGTGTTTGAGATTCTGAGAACACTAAGCTTTTCAGAAAAAGATTTTCAGCTTAAAACAACCAGAATTGGTTTTATGTTTTGGCAACTAATTTAAAAAGTCTAAGAATCATTATAACAAGAGTATGTGTTTTTGTAGGTATGTTTACCAATTTACAAGTTTATCTGTTATGTTATTTATAAAATAATTTTATTCAGACAGAATGTACCCATCAAGGCTAAAAATTAGTGTCCAGGAAAAATTCAGATATATTGAGTTTCAGCAATGAATTAATGTGAAAATAAAATAACTAGACTATATAGGCATAGATTCACATGTTTATACACATGCCAGTTTATGGTTTTATAATTGGCCAGTGACTATATTATTAACAATTTTAAAGTTGTCACCATCTGTTATATGCCTTGTCTTTTGTCTCCAATAACTGGCTGCAGACTGTATCTAATTATCAGATAGATACTTTATTATTTTTACTATTAATACAATTTTTCAAATCAATATGATAGACTCAATTTGCTTGTGCCTTTAAAAAAAATATAGTGGGCTTATAGGAATAACAACAAAAACAAATTCAGGAATATCAAGGAATGTTGTATAGTTCTTATAGTTCATGCTTAGGGTCTTTGTGAACTCTTTTGTTAGGTGGTCCAAGAAGACCTATGGGGCCATTTAAATATACAATTAGGATTAGATTATAGGATTATAGGTTATAAAAATAAGCCTTTGAAGTATTTATCAGTATTAGGAACCATATAATATTTTAACTTCAGAATTCCTTCCAAATCCATGATTCCCAGTACAAAAGTGCTTCTGGTGCTTTCTAACTAAACACCAAAAAAAAAAAAACACCAAAAAACAAAAAAAAAAACTCAGGCTGTGCTGTTTGGCCAAATGTCAAAGAGATGAAAGATAACTGCCTGGGAGGGAAGTGAACAGAAATACATTGCCCTGTCGGTGGTAGTGGAGATGCTTCTGAGGTTTTTTCTCAGAAAAGGAAGTCTGTGTTTTTTAGTTCCATGCTACTATTTTCTCCTTTACACATTCTACATCTGGAGAGGCAAAGTGATGTATCTAACTGGTAAATTTGGGAGAAAAATTGGCATGTTCTGCCCATCTCTACTGTCTGTCTTTTGTATGTGAGCCTATGTTCTTTCTCATGAGATGAATTCTTTCTAATCATGGAGTCTATTAACTCTCTTTAGCTGAGAAATGAAATCATATTTTCTATCTTGGCCTCTATTAGTAATAATGGTAATATTTTGGTACCGTGTTTAACCATTTATCTTATTTCTCAAAATCGTATAGAAGCTGAGACAGGAAGAGAAGTGTTAGTTATTGTGAGCCCACAAAGAAATCATTTCTGCATGTGCTGAAAACATTAAAAAATTAAAACTTTTTAGATAGAACATACATAGGGAGAAGCTCTTGGTGTAGGCAGAGCATTGGGTTTTATTTTTTAAGCTTTATTATATGGGGACATATTTTTGATGTTGATTATTTAATAAAGATTATACTGGGCCCAATTTGACTCCTGCAGCCTTGGTGAGAGGCTTTGTATCAGTTACATGGTGTAGTTGCTTTGGAGGATGTCATAGTCCATGTGTGCTGCTATAACAAAATACTACAGAATGCATAACTTACAGACAGTAGAAGTTTATTTCTCACAGTCTGGAAGCTGGGAATTCCAATATCAAGGTGCTGGCAGCTCCAGTGTCTGTCTGAGAGCTGCTCTCTGCTTCCAAGATGGAGCCTTTTTGCTGCACCTTCCAGAGAGGACAAATGCTGTGTCCTTATAACGTGAAAGGGACAGAGGGGAAGAGGGGAATTAGCTAGTTCCCTGCAGCTTTTTTTTATAAGGTCACTAATCTGATTTATGGAGGCTCTACTCTATGACCCTATTAATCATCTTCCAAAGATCCTACCTCTTAATATAATAAGTGACCTATCTCTATTTCTGTTCTTAGCATGGTAAAGTCACAAATTGAGTATTCAATATGTGGCTGTTACAGACATTCATGAAAACCATACAGATCTATACAAATATACATTGGTAATACGATTATGAGTAATATTCATATATTTTGTCAATTCTAAAATGTAAGACAATTGTTAGCTTTTCTTTTGCTTAGATAAGTCTTGAGATAAAAAGATAATTTTACATTAACAAGGTAACAAATGGATAGGTTTATAACTTATGGAAGCTATATTATCCTGGGTTTATTGGTAGGGTTTTTTTTTTGTTTGTCTTAAATATGGCACTGACAAATAGTCCTCGAAGCATCTTTCTACTAGAAAATTCTAATAGGTAATTATATTGGTAGGCAGTGAATTTAGACTATTCAGAAGATTGTCTAGTTATGCCTGTATCAGAAGTAAATGATTTTAATATGCCTTTTCGTGTGTGTGGGTCCCTACAGCTTTCTTAGGAAGGGAAGAGAGTTATAGCACAGAGTGTGGTTCAGAAACAGTGCACCAGTACCTGAGGGGGTGAGATCATTCCTAGTGCTGCATAGAAACTGTCATTCAGATTTTCTTCCATTCCTGTCACTCAAAGTTTCACAATAAAAGGACAAATTTGGACAGATACAGCAAATAGTTACCACTTCAACACTAGCAGCAGAAAAGATAATGCCCATGTGAGCTGGAAGAAATCAGAGACTACCATGATAGCTGGGGCTAGACTAAATGCACACCTGAGACATCCCCTGATGATTTCCAAAGAAAATCCTGAACGACTTTAAAGACAAATGAAATTCATGCAGAGTAGGTGAAATTAAACAGAAAAAGTGTTTTCATATTATGTATATGATTCTATCTTTACTCCTATGCTATTGAGTCCCAAGATGGGTATAATCTATACTTACAGGCTTCATTGTCTTATTTTCCCCTTGACAATTTATGTAGTTAGCAGTTTGGAACACCATCTTTATGCCTTGTAAAATGGGAAGCAAAGTTAAAATGAAATATGAAGTTATTTTAAATACATTGATGCTCCTCTCCACTTTGAGTACTTTATGCACAGAATATAAAGTCTTTCTTCTACTTGTTTTGGATCCCTACTATAATATTAAATTTTTGAAAATGAGGTATTGATTATTATCTGCAATGAAGTGGCAAATGAGAATTTCATACCGGATTTTAGCTTTTGAAGTATTTTTTTTTTTTGGCCAGTAGAATTTTAGAATTTTCAGCATTGTCATTGGTGCTGAGGTTTTTGTTTGTTTGATCTTTTTGTTTTTCTTCCTTTTATTTCATCATGTTATGGGGGTACAAATATTGTTAGGGTTACAAATATTGCCCCTGTCCCCCCTCACCCCCATGTTTCTTTTTTAGGAGTTTGAATTATCTTTAGTTGTTGGCATTTAGCTTCCAGTTCAACATAAGCCCCACTACTCTCTCTTGGTTGCTTTATATTAATACTTATGTGACTTGCCTAAGCCCCTAAATCATTTTGTTTTTTTGTTATACTAGAAAAATCTCATCTAGATTCATCTCTAAGGTATATAGTTCCTCTCAAAGCAATGTCTTCTATTTGCACAATTTGATATTAGATTTAATCCTATGTTTCAAGCTGAAATATATTATTTTGTTTAACCATTCAAAAATTTTTTCTGTTACCGTCAAACACACACACAAATAACAGGTGGAAAACAAACAACAGGTGGAAAAACAAGGTACAAAAGTAAAATAAGCTTATTCTTTCAATACACACACACACAAAAATCCCAGATTAGCATCTGAATGCTTTCAATTACTAGTGCCATGATCTTGACCAGTCAGTTAGGAGGTCTGATTCTATTTCCACATTGCTAAAAAATATTTCATGACATTATTAATATAATAGAATAAAATAAAATATTATAATATAACATGTACAAAATCTCATATACAGTACATAAAAAGCATGTAAGAAATAGTAATTGTGAGCATTAGTGTATTTTGAAATTATATAATGAAGTAGTACATTACAGTTGTTATTAATAAGATTGTGGTCTTTGGCATTTCCTGTCAGGGTGATATGGGTCAGGTAACTTAACCTTTGTCTCAGTTTCCTTCTCTGTAAAAATAAGCACAACTATAGTACCTACTTATGGGAGAGTAATGAGAATAAAATTAGTAAACATATGTCATCTTAGAACTGTGATTCACACATAGTGGGTCTCAATAAATGTTACTCATTTCATTAGTGATTATTCAGAGAATCAGTATGTTGTTATCCGTAGATACTGGCCTGGCACAAGCAATGTTAACTCTGAAAGCAACATAATTTTGTCTAAAAGCAAGCAAGGGGCAATTGTCTAAAAATGAACATGACACAATGGAAACACACAGACACAAACACAGAGCAAGTGGATTTTGCATAGAAGGGAAAGACTAGGAGTATGAATTCACAAGCTTCTTATCAGTATAAAGAAGAAAAAAATACATTTGAAAACAATATCAAAGTTTTGATGTAGTCTCTTGCATCAGTAAATTTTTTTTCTGGAGTTTAATGGACAGAAATGTATTTTTAATTTTTAAATTTAAAATAAAAGTAAGAATCCTGAATTCCTTACTGAAAATAAAAAATTAGAAAAAAGTGGATCTTAATGGGAGAAGCATATACAGAATATTGACTCATAGTTGTTTCTATAAAATCCATATGTCACATGCATACCATGGAATGTAAAATTAAATATGATTAATCTAGTATAAAGGTGCACTTCAAAACACATTGAGCAACAACACAAAGAAATTACGAAAAGAAGAAAAGAGAAGGCAAAGGGTGACAAACTCAGACTTGCCTAGAACTGGGAGGCAGTTAAAAACTCCTCCTGCCTGAGGCAACCAACACCTTATTTTGTAGCTGTGTTGATTCTGCCCCATTCAGCTATCACAGGTGTGTTTAGGTCAAAGCATTTATACAGCAAAATTTCCCAGATAGTGAGAACGTTCTGACATTGGTAATAATGAGGAACTGTGTGATATGGTTGCCAAAAACAATGTTATAAAAACCAGCTTTACAGATCCTGTAAAGTCTAAAGTGAAACCCAAGGAAATAAACAAGAGTCTAATTTTATGGTTTATGGCTTGTGTATTACAGATAAAAGAATGAAGTCACGAAAACCAATATCATTTGGCTATTCTTTTTCTCAAATGAAAATAATCTTACAGGATTCAGTGTCACTAAAGAAGTGTAAATAGTTTTCAAACTGAATTCATGCAGAATTTTTCATTTTGTCCTGTTCTCCAAAGACCAAGAAAAATTATTTACAAACTCAGAACACAATTGATTAAGCAGCTTTTGTAAATGTTATAAAATGAAAAAAAAAAAAACCAACCAGTTTTTTCCTTTTCCTTTCCTTCTTAAATTTCATTTTATCCACAATATCAGTATATTCTTGCCCACTTTATCCTACTATACGTTAAAAATAATTCTAATTACTTTATCACATTTTCCATATAATTTTTAACTTAAAATCAATGCATGAAAGTCTTATGACAATAAGTTAGAAAATCAGTTTCCATCCTTAAAAAACACTTATCGGTTTTTAAAAATGCATTTTTTAAGACAGGGTCTCACTCTGTTGCCATGGCTACAGTCCAGTGGCATTCTCATAGCTCACTACAGCCTCAAACTTCTGAGTTCAAATGATCCTTGTGCCTTTGCCTACCAAATACCTGGGAATATAGGTGTACACCACCACTCCTGGCTAATTTTTTAAATACATATTTTGTAGCGACAGAGTCTAGCTATATTGCTCCAGCTGATCTGGAACTTCTACCCTGAAGCAATCCTCCTACCTCAGCCTCCCCAAATGCTAGGATTACAGATACATTGAATGAGTTAACTTTTGAAATTTTGAATTGAATATGATAGTCTAAGGTAAAATATTACTAAGGGCTTCTGTTTTGTTGGAATTAAAAAAATATTCTTTGGTACACAGTCAAGTTAGAAATTCCGAGTGACAAAAATTATCAGCATGAATTGAGCAAAAATACTTAGAATTGGACTTGATTTTTAATTTTGCTTAAGTAGCTATAAGACTGTCAACTCAGTTCATTTTTCTGTGTCTAGTTTCTTCTTCCTCACAATGGGAATAATCACATCTTGTCTGAGTTTGATTCTCAACAGTCACCAAATCACCCCCTTCAATGAGAGGAGTGTTAACACATTAACTGCCATGTGAGTTATATTTAACTCACTAGTTCTGAGGCCGGGGCCTCGTGAAGCAAAACCTGGGCAAAACCCTCCAGTTGGTTCATGCAAATCTTACATGTTGATGTTGTTATTGTTACTATTAATATTGATAATTTAATTCTAAAAATGTGGATTAAATGAATAGAAGTCAATAAATTTTGTTTTTCTATTTATGTTTAACTTTAAATTACATTTTAGCCTGACAAGTAAAAAAAAACCATTTTGCCCTTATGAACTATTTTTCAAGTTTTCACAGTACTCTTTGAAAATTATCAATTTTCAAATTTTTAGATTACTTTTTTATTGAAAAAACACAGAAAACAATAAAAACAAATTTTTCATTAAATTAGAAAGGATAATTTTATTTTCAAAGTTTTTATTTCATTTTGGTAATAAAACACTGTGGCCCAAGGGAAAAATTTTTTTTTCTCTGGTGTGGCAGTCAATGTGTTAAACATCACCAAATGTGATTCTTTCATAAGCATGGGTGCCTTCTGGGAAAACAGCCAATTTGTCTCATAAGAAGGAGATTTTGCAGGTGTTCAAACAGGTGGTTTGCATGGAGGTGAAAGAGGAGATGAGGTTTGGTTTGATTACACCTCACATCATGCAGATTTTGATATAAAGAAAATCTCTAATTATAAAAGCAAAAGAAAAAAAAAGAGTAGAACTATGGTAGTGTGCTTTCTTTACTTGAGTTATTTTTCTTCAAGAACATTTATTGTCGGTAGCCAGTAGCAAATGGGAAGTGAGGAAAAAAAATCAGGAAATGGAGATTAAAAACAAGTTAAAAAAAAGTATAATGAGGAGCACTCAATAGTATAAAAATCTAAGTCAAATATTGTTGAGTTGAAGGTTTAAAGTCTTATATAACAACCCCTGAAGATTAGGGTTACCTAAGTAATTTCTGTACAGAATAATAATTTTTCTGTTTATTTTCATTAGAGCTTTGAAAATAAGTTTTGTTGCAAAGAATCTCTATGCTAGTTCTATTCAGACTGCTTGGGTTTGAAGAATCTCAGTTTCTTCTTCCCCTAGATATACATATTATTGTATAACGAATGCTATTAAAATACCACAAACTTATTCTGAATTACTTTTCAAACAGTAATAAAAATACACACATAGAAATATGTAATAATTTTAACAATTCTGTGCAAATGAACCTACTACTATAGAACCCTACACTGGAAAAGTCAGGAAAGGTCTATAACACCTGGTCAAAATACTAAGTGATTCATTTAAGAGTTGATATACAATCTGCTATATAATAAAATTATAAAGATCTTTATTACTTATTGTAATATTTTGATATTTTTCATCTGACATATATTAATACATATCTAAAATACATACACACACACAAGCAGTTCAATAATATTTTAGGTTATCTGCTTTTATGTAACAAACTATCCTCCAAAATAGTGATGTAAAACAAAACCATGTCATTATCCAAAGATGCTGTGGATCAGGAATCCAGACAAAGTAAAGAGAGATGCCTTGTTTCTGCTCAATGGTGTTGGGGGACCTTGAAGCTTTCTTTCCAGACCTCGGCTGTCAGCACGTGCAGCCCTAAGCTTGAAGGACAGGCAAGGGGTGAATTTATGCTTGGAAGATAGAATGGGGACAGAGCTTCAACTTGAGGCTTGGTTTGTCCAAATACATTTATGTGAGGCCCTTCTGGTGGTGAGTAGAGATGGGTTGGAGTGTGGGCTAGGGTTTCCATTTGTCCTCTTGTCCTGACCTCACAAATGTTAAAAATGGGTCAGTTCCAGGCTGCTCTTTATTTGGTAAAAAGCAAAAAGTGGTCAATCATGAAACGACTCCTCTTCCCCATTCTCCCAGCAAACTTATGAATTTATTTTTCTGACAGATGAGTTAGTAGAGATGAAAATGTTAATGTATTTTGGCCTAAGTGTAGCAATATTTGTCTGAATAAAAGGTGTGAGATATTCTTTTTTTAGAAAGTAACAAGCCCCAGAAACTTTGGGTTCTAAACATTAACATTATCTCCAGTGATCCTGTCAAAAGAATAACTACATAAATTAGAAGCTGCCTTTATTATAAATCGATCACTTTAATGACTTCAGTGAGAGTATCACATCAATAAAATTCTGTTGAGAAGAAATTTTATCTGTTACCTTATTAGATGTTATTTATTTTTCCAACAGATATATTTAATTACATCCACAAATCAATAATTTTGACATTACATACATTTTTATGAGAATTGGTAACTGTTAATTGTTAATATCAAAATGTAAATATATTAAAACTCATTTTCAGGAAAAAAAAAGAAAAGAAAAAATAATAAAAAAAATGTAAATAAATTTAAAAAAGGTTCAGGCTATACAGTCATCCATAGGAGTACCTTCCACCCTTAGCACACCAGGTTAAAGCTCTGAGCACACATTCCTGAGGGACATTGTTGCATGGTGGATAAGTCATACAGAATAGCTTTATGTACAGCACTCCATGGAGTTAATCGTTTCTAGGAAAAGTGTTTTGTTCAGGCTGGACTGAGAACTATGCTTTTATTTATTTATTTATTTTTATTTCAGGATATTATGAGGGTACAAATATTTTGGTGACACTTTATGTCTTTGGTTTACCCAAGCAAGAATTAGAGGCATGTCCTTACCCTCTACAATGCTGACCGCATCCCTTAGTTGTGAGTTTACCCTCCGAACCCCCTAAGCCCTGCAGAATATTACTACAGTGTCAGCACCATAGGGTTGATCAGTCAGTGCCAATTTGATGGCAAGTACATTTTGAGCCTATTCTTCCATTTTTGTGATACCACACTTTGGATAATGGGCTCAAGCTCTATCCAGGAAAATATAAGAGGTGCCAGATCACTGTCGTTTCTTATTATTGAGTAATATTTCATTGTATATATATACCAAATTTTAATAATCCACTCATGAATTGACAGGCACTTGGGTTGTTTCCATGTCCTTGAGATAGTGAATTGTGCTGCCATAAACGGGTGCAGATGTCTTTATCATAAAATGTCTTTTGCTCTTTGGGGTAGTTGCCTAATAGTTCTATTGCTGGATCGAATGGTATTTCTATATTTAGCTCTCTGAGGTATCTCCAATTGTTTTCCATAGATGTTGCACTAATTTGAAGTCCCACCAGCAATGTAAAAGTGTTCCCATCTCTCCACATCCTCGCCAGCATTTGTTGTTTGGGGATTTTTTGATAGAGACCAATCTCACTGGGGTTAGGTGATATCTCATTGTGGTTTCAATTTGCATTTCCCTAAAGATTAGAGATATTGAGCATTTTGTTAATATATTTGCTGGCCATGATTCTGTCTTCTTTTGAAAAGTTTCTGTTCATTTCCTTTGCCCATTTGTTGATGGGATTGTTAGATTTTTTTCTTGTTTATTATTTTAAGTTCTAGGTAGATTCTTATTATCAGCCCTTTATTGGATGTGTGGAGAGCAAATAATTTCTCCCATTCTGTAGGCTGTCTATTCACTCTAATGATAGTTTCCTTGGCTGTGTAAAAGCTTTTTAATTTGACCAGATCTCATTTATCTATTTTTGTTGCCACGGTGATTGCTTTGGGGGTCTTCTTCAAAAATTCTTTGCCTAGGCCAATGTCTGAAAGAGTCTTCCCAATATCTTCTTCTAGAATTTTTCAGGTTTCATGCTTTAGGTTTAAGTCTGTTATCCATCTTGAATTGATTTTTGTGAGAGGTGAGAAGTGGGGATCCAGTTTCAATCTTCTGCATGTAGCTATCCAGTTTTGCTAGTTCCATTTACTGAAAAGAGATTTTTTTAACTCAGTGTATACTTTTGTCTGTTTTGTCAAAGATTAGATTACCATATGCAGATGGTTTTATCTCTGGATTCTCCATCCTGTTCCAAAGGTCTATGTCTCTGTTCTTGTGCCAGTGCAATACTGTTTTAGTTTCTATAGCCTTGTATTGTAGCTTGAAGTCTGGTAGACTGATACTTCTCAGTTTGTTCTTTTTACTTAAGATTGCTTGGCTATATGAGGTCATCTCTGGTTCCACACAAAGCATAGAATTATTTTTTCTAGATCTGTAAAGAATGATGCTGGTACTTTTATAGGATTCCATTAATTCTGTAGATCACTTTAGATGGTATGGACATCTTAATGATATTGATTCTACTAATCCATGAGCAAAGTAGATGTTTCTGTCTGTTTACATCTTATACAATTTCTTTTCTTAGTGTTTCATAATTCTCCCTGTATATGTCTCTCACATCTTTCATTAAATATATTCATAGATGTTTACTTTTCTTTGAGGTTATTGCAAAAGGTATTGCATTTTTGATTTGAATTTCAGCTTGACTGTTATTGGTGTATATAAATGCCTCTAATTTGTGTGTATTGATTTTGTATCCTGAGACTTTACTGAATTCATTTATCAATTCTAGGAGTCTCTTTGTTGAATCCTTGCAGTTTTCTACGTATAATATCATATCATTGGCAAAGAGTGAGAGTTTGATCTCATCTGCCCCTTTGGATGCCCTTAATTGCCCTTTCTTGTCTAATTGCTCTGGAAGGACTCCGAGCACTATGTTGAATAGAAGTGGAGATAGTGGACAACTTTGTGTGGTTCTGGTTCTAAGTGAGAATGGTTTCAGTTTTTGCCGATTCAGCATGATATTAGCTGTGGGTTTATCATAAATGGACTTGATAATTTTAAGATAGGACCCATCTATGCATATTTTGTTAAGAGTTTTTATATCAAGGTGTGCTGTAAATTGTCAAATGCTTTTTCTGCATCTATTAAGAGAATCATATGGTCTTTGTTCTGGCTTTCATTTATGAGGTGAATTGCATTTATAGATTTATGTATGTTGAAACAGCCTTGAATCTCTGGAATAAAGCTGATGTCATCATGGTGAATTATTTTTTTGATATGCTGCTGAATTCGATTTTCTAAAATTTTGTTGAGGATTTTTGCATCTATATTCATGAGGGATATTAATCCGTAGTTTTTTTGTTATTGTTGTGTCCTTTCCTGGCTTTGGTATCAAGATGATATTGGCTTTGTAGAATCAGTTGGGAAGAATACCATCTTTCTCAGTGTTGTGAATTAATTTCTGTACTATGGATATGAGTTCTTCTTTGTATGTTTGGTAAAACTCTGAAGTGTAGCCATCTGGTCCAGGACTTTTCTGTTTTCGGAGATTTTTAATTGCTACTCCAATTTCTGAACTTGAGATTGGTCTATTCAGGAATTCTATTACCTCCTGGGTGAACTTAGGGAGGTTGTATGTTTCCAGGAATTTGTCCATTTCCTCCTCATTATGTAGTTTTTGGGCATATAGGTTTTTACAGTAATCAAAAATGATGTTTTGTATTTCCAAGGTGTCTGTTGTGATCTACCGTTTTTCATTTCTAATTGAGTTTATTATTGTCCTTTCCTTTTGAATTCTTGTCAATCTTACAAGAAAAGGTGTCAATTTTGTTTATCTTTTCGAAAAACCAGCTTTTGGTTTTTTTGATCTTCTGTATAGTTCGTTTGTTCTCAAGAGGTGCTAGATCACTGTCATTTCTTATTAATGAGTTTAGTTCTGCTTTGATTTTAGTTATTTCTTTTCTTCTACTAGGTTTGGAATTGATTTACTGTTGTTTTTCCAATTTATTGAGACTGTTTATTAAATTGTCAATTTTTGAGCTGTTTTTTGGATGTGACCATTTAATGCTATTAATTTTCCTCTCAGATATGCTTTTGCTGTATCCCACAGGTTTTGATAACTAGTGTCTCTGTTATCATTTAGTTTGAAGAAATTATTGATTTCTCTCTGTATTTCCTCCTTGACTCAATAGTTATTCAGCAATAGATTGTTTAATTTCCATGACATTGTGAGGTGATGAGTCTTTCTGCTGGAATTGAGCTCTGATTTTATACCACTATGATCAGAGAAGATATACAGTATAATTTCTATTATTTTGAATTTGTTGAGGTCTGATTTGTGGCCTACTATGTGATCAGTTTCGGAGAAAGTTCCATGGGCTGATGAGAAGACTGTATATTTGGCTTTATTTGCATGGAATGTTCTGTAGAGGTCTGTCAGACCCTTTTGTTCTAGAGGTCTCTTTAAATTCATTATTTCTTTGCTTATTTTCTTTTTGAAAGATCTGTCTAGTTCATTCAGTGGGGTGTTGATGCCCCCTGCTAGTATAGTGTTATTGTTTTTCATTCTAATAGATCAGACAAGGTTTGTTTCATGTAACTGGATGCTCCTGAGTTGGGTGCATAAATATTAAGAGTTGTTAATTAGACTGAGAACAGTGAAGCAGGCAAAACTAGAAAATGTTCCAAAATGTGTGATTTAAAGTATATATTTCTTGATGACTATTGATTTATAAATGGTCAATTACACTTAAAGAAAGAGCAAGGCAATTTCAACATTTACTATTCTTCTGATAAAAACAGTATTAATTTAGATTAATCTATATGCAGATGCTTTTCAGAGACTAGGCAGAGTAAAAAATGGAAAAGAAACTGATATTGGGATTAAGTCAGTCAGTGGGGATTAAGTCAGTCAGTTTATGTCTGGCATCAAATATCCCTGAGCTCTATGGAGGTCCCTTCTAAGAGACGGAATCCTAAGGGCTGATTACTCAGGGCTTTCAAAACTTTTATTGTCACTGTTTATGTCTTATTTTTGAGAAATCATTAAAAGACTTATCTTTGTGTTGTTTTAGATAATTTAATTCCAGCAAAATACTAGAAAGTTAATTGATAAAATACAATGCCCCATTGTAAAAGATGAAGAAAGAAGGATAGTACACAAGGGCTGTCTGGAAAGTACCCAGCCATGTAATATGAAAAATTATATTATTAAGGAAGGCTGGATACTTTCCAGACAGCCCTCATATGCATGTATAAGAAGTTTGCAGATCTGTTGGGTTAGTTGCTTTTCAGGATAACTTTAATTTGAAAAAGGAAGTGCTTTTGTTAGGTTTGTCTATGTGGGTGCTTCCTGGTCCCCTGGTTCCCAGTGTCAAGAATGAGTCCTGGTATTGGTTGCACAAAGAAACATGAGAGTAATTTGCTTTCTCAAGGATATTGCATAATGAAGGTGTACAATTTTAAAACATTTATTGATCCGAATTTCTAGCTTTTTAATAAATGGCAAAGAACACTGAAACTACTCTCTCCTATCATTATAAAGTTCAGATAAATAAATAAATAAAAAGACACTCATTTAAAAAGTCTCTGTATAATTAATAAGATAATTTTATATTGCATAAGTTTGAGAGATATTAATTTCACATACTTTTTAATAATCATCTCACCCCAAGACTATTAATTATTGTCAGTCATTATTTCAAATACATTCAGATATACTTCATTGTTGGGGAGGAGTAAATTCTCTGATAGCAAAGACAAATTCAAAGCAAATAGTTGGGCAGGAACTAATAGATGGTTAAGCCTTTAACAAAAGGTTAATGTGCTTCATAATGTAATGGGTGGAGAATACTAAGTATAAACAAAAATCTGTATAATCTTTTCTCCATTTAAGATCATATTCCTCATCATATTATACTTATCCAGTGAGAATTTATTTAAGTTCAACTTTTTCATAATGTCAAATGAGTGCTAATGTCAAATGAAGTACCAGTAGGAAACTTCAGGTAAGAAACTTGAAAACCTCATGATAATCAATGTATAATGTAAACATTTGGACTTATTTTTTATTTTCCTCTAAAGGAAACATTAATCTTTATAAGGTTGCAGGTTAACTTTTGGTTTTTTTCAATGCTTCCAATTGAAAAAAAATTTCAGTTCTGTTTCAAAATAATTTGAGGGGTTTTATTTTCTAGATTTTACACTTCAGAATGATTTTATAAATAATTGAAGGAACTGTATGAGAGAGCAGAAAATTGAGAGTTTTGTCTAAGTGTGATCTCATTGGCCTCTTTAATGCTTCATCTCATATCTTTGGTTCCTACCAGTGGAGAGTGAATTTGTTCCTTCATTAGTTGACAGAAAAAGTAACAAATAATAAAATTTATACTGATATAGGGTGAAGACAAGATGAATCTCACAAATGACCACTAAGCTCTTTAAAATAACATGTGTATAAGAGGATGTAAGATGTCAATCTTTGGTGGGTTCCTTATTCTCTTAATACTGTGTAATGGAATTTTGAATATTTATTTAAAAAATTTTATTTTATTTTAAGTATTTATCTATTTTAAACATATATCTCAAATAAATTTTATTCAAAATCTAATTTACTTATTTAGAAAGGGATAGGAAACAAAATTTCTCTGCAGAAAATTCTATTGTAATAGCCATAACCAGCTTTGGTAATGTAAATGCCTTGTTCTCTCCCTCTGTGTGTAATTAAACAAAATACATCTTTTATTATCATTCTCTATGATAAAAATATTTGAATATGCTAGCTTCCTTTCAAATGTTAGCTTTTACTCTGAACTCACTAGATTTCACCAATATATTAGATTTTTAGCTATAGTCTCTTTCAAAAATTTTCTGGCAAGAGCAATCAGCTTTCAAGTGATCTTAAGATCAGAGTAATTAAAATTACAAGTTCATATTTTTCATTTTTAAATTAATTAGTTAATTAATTTGTTTATTTATTTATTTCTTACCTGTAGGATATATCAGAAGAGATAAAATCACAAGTTCAGTCCCACACTGTTGGCAAAAAAACTTTTGTTTTTCACAAACTCTTTAAAACTTTTTTGACAAAATAACTTTTCATTTAGTTTTCTATTAAGTTCAAAAACACCAATCAATCTAAAATTGCACCCCAATAGTTTAATTTCTTAATACTGGTCATATTTATGACATGTATAAAAAACATAGTTTATTGTGGCATCATACTGGATACCTCTGTGCCCACTGATCATCATATGGGTGCTCCACACTCCAAGATGGGCACCAAATATCACATTTCTCACGAAGACTTTCCTGTTCTCTGTCCCATACTGTATTTCCCACTCCCCCCAAAAAGAAACCTTAAAGCAATCTCTACAGAGCTCTGAAAACATTTTCCCTGTGTCATTTCATCTGAAGACAAGTGTCATTTTCTCTAGTTAGGAGAAGAAGGGAGTACATAAGAAAGATAAATGTTAAACCTCTCTTTTATTCCAGGTAATATGCTTGTTGCTTAATCAATATAATTTTATTTATTTAAATGTTTTTTGTTATATGTTTTACGTATTACATACTATTTTATGATATTTATTTGTATAGTTACTTTTTTTTTTTTGAGACACAGCTTTGCTCTGTCACCCTGGGTAGAGTGTGGTGGCATCATTGTAGCTCACTGCAACCTCAAACTCCTGGGCTCGAGTGATCCTCTTGCCTCAGCCTCTCTAGTAGCTGGGACTACAGGCACATGTCATGATGTCTGGTTAATTTTTTTTTTTTTTTTTTTTTTTTTTTTTTTTTTAGTAGAGATGGGGCCTCACTCTTGCTCAGGCTGGGTCCACAACTACTGAGCTCAAGCCATCCTCCTATCTTGGCCTCCCAGAGTGCTAGAATTATAGCCAAGAGCCACCAGGCCTGGTGTCATTTTTTATATTATACATTTAAAAATATTATGTTGTTTATTTTATTGTATTACTTTATATTTACAAAATCCTCTTATGTTGTTTTTCATTTCCATTTTACAAATGAGAAGATCAAGTCTATTGAATGTTAAACAGCATAATGTTAAATGGATTCTTTGGCCTAACGGATTCTAAAATCTAAATTACTTCCATAATAATAATTTCCATAATATTATGTTGACTCTACCACGCTGATTTTTGTTACAATTATGTATGTACTTTTCTTGTGTTCCACTGATAGACTATAAAATGAATCTTTTGTATTCATCTTTCACCTAGTAGGGGGTGCTGTGCTTACACATGATAACTGAATCTAAAACTAGATTTGATTCTCTGCCAGTAAATAAAATGAATAAAATGGCAACAGTGAATTATAACCAAGTGACCATATTAGTGGATCCTGATAACTATTTTAAAGTTTTCTGTCAAGCAACTGTGGACCAGGCCTACACCAGCAGGCAGAAATTACGTACACACCATAAAATCTTCTCCAGAAAGCCTTGAAATCCATCCACAGTGATTGCGTGATCTCTCTGCTAAGCTTTAACAGTACTTTGTAAAAGTAACCGTTTTTATGAAACAGCCAACACTTCACAGATTATCTTTGGGGATAGGAGAACTCAGAAGAGATAATTGTATGACATCACTAAAAATATAGAATTTCTTGTTTTAAGAGATTTAGTAACAAAAAAGAGTCACTCTGTTTATTCACAGATATATGTATATACATGCACAATTTTCATAGAAATCATTTTGCCATGATTACTTGATCTAATATCATCCAATGTGTGGTACACATTTGATATTGTGTCAGCATGTTTTAAGCAGTCTGTGGTTCGTATAGATCCCTTACAGTTAATAAGGGGACATGGTACACTCTGATGGACAATCTCTCCTAATGTTTGATATGTTAGGCTCTGGAAGCCAGACATACTTGGGAGTGCTACCACCATTTTCTGTCTTATATTACTATATGAACTTGGCAAGTGACTCCATCTCTTTGTCAGTGGCTCCTTCTTCATTGATGTGGGAATAAGTATAGTACCTGCCCAATTTGTTACTTTAAAATGAGAAATAAATGAGATTAACGTATGTAAAACACTTCACACAGTGTCTGACATATAGCAAAGGCTTCATAAGTGCTAGTAAGCACTAAAGTCTGAGTCTAGATGTAGAGTAGATGTTATTCACACAGGCTAGCTAACTTTTGAGTAGCACTTTTGGTAGAAAAATGCTTGAATTAGTAATTCTCTTTAAATAGCCCATATTCACTAGTAACATTAGCCATAATCTTTTGTGTATATTACCTGTATATATTTTATTGATTTATTTATAATATTTTTTCTCAGTGATTAACATAAAATATTTTCCTAAACATATTATTAAAATAGTAATAAATATTACATCTAGTATATGTATTAATACTTCACATTTTTATATTCTTTGTAATAGTCTTATCTATAATAATGTTCCTAATGATATTTAATTGTTATAATCTGAATTATATGAAAGTATTAAATATTGAAAAACTTACAGAATTAAAATTCTTACATTTCTGAATGAGTTTTGGTCCTATCTGAAATTTTAGAACCAAGTGTGAGTTTAGACTTGAGATATACAGTGGCTTCATGTAATTTAATGATAAGAATTTAACAATTATGAGACACAAAGAAAGGGTTGAAAGATCAAGTTTGAGAGAAGGATTAGAGAGCAGGAGTTAAAGCAATAGGGTGAGAGGTAAAAACACATTACCCCTGACCCTGCAATTGCCATAAAATGTGGGGCTAATTTGACTAATATTATTTGATTGAGAGAATGCTCTTAAAAGGTATGAATGGTTTTCACCAAAACTGATAATGTTTTTGTCTTCCTTTTTACTTGAAAAGCAAAGAGACCCATTTGCTTCACATCTCATCAAATCTTCTGCATCAAGCCACATCATGCTAAACAAGATTCTGCTGTTGTCTCTTCAGATGAGTCTCCTAGGAAGTACTCTTGGTGGGAATATTCTGATTTGGCCAATGGAAGGTAGTCATTGGCTAAATGTTAAGATGATTATAGATGAGCTGATTAAAAAGGAACACAATGTGACCGTCCTGGTTGCTTCTGGTGCACTTTTTATCACACCAACCTCTAAGCCATCTCTCTCGTTTGAAATTTATAAGGTGCCCTTTGGCAAAGAAAGAATAGAAGGCGTCATCAAGAACTTTGTTTTGACATGGCTGGAAAATAGACCATCTCCTTCAACCATTTGGAGATTCTATCAGGAGATGGCCAAAGTTATCAAGGACTTCCACATGGTGTCAGGAGAGATCTGTGATGGTGTTCTTAAAAACCAAAAGCTGATGGAAAAGCTCAAAAGCAGCAAATTTGAGGTTCTGGTGTCAGATCCAGTATTTCCTTGTGGTGATATAGTAGCTTTAAAACTGGGGATTCCATTTATATACTCCTTGAGGTTTTCTCCAGCCTCAACAGTAGAAAAGCACTGTGGGAAGGTCCCATACCCTCCTTCCTATGTTCCTGCTGTTTTATCAGAACTCACCGACCAGATGTCTTTTACTGACAGAATAAGAAACTTCATCTCCTACCATCTACAGGACTACATGTTTGAAACTCTTTGGAAACAATGGGATTCCTACTACAGTAAAGCTTTAGGTAGGTAACAATTTTCATTTTATTATTTGAATTTGAACAAACATAACTATGTGTCACCTCTTCTTCAATTCCCTGTGTCTACTCTTTTATCACTTCACATATTAATCTACTATATATTACTAGCACTTGATAGCAGAAAAGAAAGCAAAAGACATTACTCTTCAGAACTACAGGGTGCTGTTTTCTAATTTTATGAATGTGAAGGTACCAACTAAGTTGTTTTTTTAAAAAAAATCAATTTCGGAATATTACAGAGGTACAAATGCTTTGGTGACAAATATTGCCTTTGCACTGCCCAAGTAGGAGCTACAAATATGCCTAACCCCCTGACCTCATGTACTGTACCCATTAGGTGTGAATTTACCTATCCTCTCCCCCCCACTCCCACCTGCCTGATGCCCTTTGAATGTTACTTCCATATGTGCACCTAACTGTTAATCAATTAGTACCAAATTACTGGTGAGTACATGTGCTGCTTGTTTTTCCATTCTTGGGATACTTCACTTAGAAGAATGCACTCCAGCTCCATCCAGGATAGTACAAGGGGTACTAGTTCATCATTTTTTATGGCTGAGTAATATTCTATGGTATTCACATACCACATTTTATTAATCCACTCATGTATTGATGGGCACCTGGGTTGTTTCCACAGGTTTGCAATTGTGAATTGTGCTGCTATGAACATCTGAGTGCAGATGTCTTTTTTATAGAATGACTTCTCTTCTTTTGGGTAAATATCCGGTAGTGGAATTGCTGGATTTAATGGTAGTTCTACTATGAGTTCTTTGATGTATCTCTATATTAATTTCCATACAGGTTGTACTAGTTTGCAGTCCCACTGGCAGTGTAAGAGTGTTTCCATCTCTTCACATCCATGTCAACATCTGTTATTTTGGGACTTTTTGATAAAAGCCATTCTCACTGAAGTTAAGTAATATCTCATTGTGGTTTTGATTTACATTTCCCTGATGATTAGAGATGTTGAGCATTTTTTCATAGGTTTGTTGGCCATTAGCCTGTCTTCATTTGAAAAGTATCTGTTCATGTCCTTTGTCAATTTCTAATGGGATTGTTGGATTTTTTCTTGCTGATCTTCCTGAGTTCTATATAGATTCTAGTTATCAGTCCTTTATCAGTTGTGTAGAATGTGGATATTTTCTCCAATTTTGTAGACTGTCTATTTGATTTAAGGACAGTTTCCTTGGCTGTGCAGAAGCTTTTTAAATTTGAACAGATCTCATTTATTTATTTTTGTTGTTACTATGATTTCCTTGGGGATCTTCTTCAGAAATTATTACCCTAGGCTGAGGTCTATAGGAGATTTTCCAACATATTCTTCTAGAATTCTATGGTTTAATGCATTAAGAGTAAGTCTTTTATCAATTATCAGTTGATTTTTTTGAGAGGTGAGAAGTGTGGATCCTGTCTCGGTCTTCTCCATGTGGCTATTCATTTTTCTAGCACCATCTATTAAATAAAGATTCCTTTCCCCAGTGTATGTTTTTGTCTGCTTTGTCACAGATCAGGGGGCTATATGAGGATAATTTTATATCCAGGTTCTTTTATGGATAAAATATAGTGAAATATCTTAATTTTAAAATAGGACTGAACCTGATGTAGATATCACATTGAAAACACAAATTGTCTAGAAACTTTAGCAGTGTGTGGAGAAAGCTGGGAGAGATTAAACTTTCTATAAACCTATTATTAATATCAACATGTATGTATGTGTTTAAGAATATACATATATATTGATAATGTCTGATTATTGCTTAATAAACATTAATACTGCTAAATAAATAAAACACTTTAAGGTTTTATCATCTTTTTTTGATAATACATATGTCTTTCTGATGGTAACTTCATTTCTCTTTTTTGCTCTCCTATTGCATGCAGTTGTTTGCTATGTTTCTGCTTCCATACCTAACATATTTCTGGAATTGTCCAAGAAATGCACTTACATGGTAGATTATCTTCCCAAATAGCTATTTCATAATTCCGTTACAGCTCATAGTTTATATATGATCTCAGACATTGTGTATTTAATATTTTACTTTATATTCATGATAAACCTCAAAAATACAGACCTAAACTCAATAATAAACAGATAGAAGTGGAAAGTTTTCTACTTTTGACAGGTGGTATTTCTCTGGCTTTTATTAAATTTGTTATTAATACATAAAAGATGTATATATTTTTAGGGTACATATAATATTTTGATATAATGTATGAATGTAATTGGAATATCCATCATCTTTAATATTTTTATCTTCTTCACTTTAGGAATATTTGAATTATTCTCTTCAAGCTACTTTGAAACGTACAATAGATTATTGTTACCTATAGTCACTCTACTGATACAGTGACTATTAAATACTAGGTCATATTTCTTCTAATGATATATTTGTACCCATTTATTAATCTCAAATTTTCCTCTCCCCCTCTTCCAGACTGTTATTAAGTTTTGAGGCTTTAATATCTCATCAACATTAACAAATTGATTTTTGGGCTTTTATTTATTTTAGTGAAATAATAAAACCAAGATTCAAACCATATTTAAAGAATCAAACATTTTCATGTATGTACTGCAGAAATGCCAATATTGTTTCTATGCAAAACTTGCAAGGCCTAGAGATTACTAGTTAATGAATGAGAATCCTAAATGCTATTAAAAATAATTTAAAGATGATAAAGTGCAGTGTGCAAAAAGTGGGTTCCATAAATGTTGGAAAGAGAAAAATTTGAGGTTCCAGTGTAATGGTAGTTATTGACATACTGACTTTTTTTCTACAAACCTTTATTTTACAAAGTTGTAAAGTTGATCTATATAAATCAAAATATATTTGGGTAGATTAATCTGTGCATGAGGATGTGAGATACTAAAAGTGGGTGAATGAATATGATCAAAACCTGCTGAGCCTCTTGTAACTAAACTAACACTGATAAAAAGTCATTTTCTCCTCTGAGTATGTTTAACTAGCTTGCCCCAAATTCAAAAACAGAGTTTATTTCTTCTTGGATGTAAAAGAAGACCTAGTTTTTCTGTCATTGGGAGAAAAAGAGCATAATACAATTATAGATAAACATGCATGTGTCCTGTGAAAATAATAGTAAAAAAGAAACAGCATAGGGCTAAAGCTGGATCTTAATAACAATGAAGAAAGAAGAGGAAAAACTGAAAATGGTGTGAAGCAATGAAACTGTCAAGACTGAAAACCCCGCCCCCATGTCTTCATGCATGTGGCAGATAGCAGTGACTTCTCAGTGTGTGCAGTACCTTAGTTCATGTAAGAGCAAAACGTACATGGACTGTTCCTTGGTCACAATACGTTTACATTTTTAGCCCATCACTTCTGTTTCTTTCAACTACTCATCTTCCACCTTGGGATTGTGATTCTCACTATTATGGTGCTCCTTATTCATATTTGTGAGGCTATCCACCAGTTAACCTTTCCCCAAGCTGTCAGTCTCAGAATCACCTGTCCCAGTGGATTTTGCCTGTAAATTAATGCTGGTAATAAAAGCACATTGTTCTCCCAGTCTTAAGATGTGAGACTAATCTTTCTTAACAATTTGTTCATGAGCATGTAATGAAGATTTATAGAGATGTTCTTACCCTCCGACTGTGATATATCATGTTTCTAATCAAATTACACTCTTTTGTCTTAGAATGACTACTTAAATTTGTCTTCCCTAAAATGCAATATTCTTTTCGATGCCAGGGGCCCGAGCACTTACATTCAAAAGGTCAGGTAAGAAATGAAATTACCAAGATGATGGAGTAACTCATTTTTTGTGCAAGACTTTGTACATGTGGGATGAAAAATGAGAATGATAAATGAAACTGACTTGTAAAAGCAATGTCATCCAATTTACAATTTGGATTGATTTTCTACTTTTGCTTAAAATGCTGTAATCAAAACTATTGCAACAAATCCATGTATACTCAGTTCTCAAATTTTCATACCTGAGTAAATACATAGACCTACTGCCCTAAGATTACCTCACTGCAGTGGGTTGCAATCAGAACCTCAGAATGAGTCCTTAATCTCTGCTAATTGCTAGGAATTGGATATTATAATATTGAAGTTACTCATTTTGTTTCAGATCATGGGTATTTATCTCAAACCCATGGATGCTATCACTTTCTTTGCATTCTCTCTTAATATTTGCAATGACCTTTTTTCAGATTATTGGAGGAAAAAAACCTGTTATCAAGATGAGAATACTTAGGCTTGAAAATATCAAGCATGTTAAAATCATGCAACTACTAATTTGAGAAAACAGTATTCAACCTAAATTTTTCTTATACCAAAGCTTCTATGTCATATTCCTAGTTCTAGAAATTTTTTATTCTCTTTGTAAAATTTCAGGTGGACATCTATTCATTACTGAGAATATTTTAGGTTAAACCTTTTTTTTTTTTTTTTTTTTTTTTTTTTTTGAGACAGAGTCTTGCTTTGTTGCCTAGGCTAGAGTGAGTACCGTGGAGTCAGCCTAGCTCACAGCAACCTCAAACTCCTGGGCTCAAGCGATCCTTCTGTCTCAGCCTCCCAAGTAGCTGGGACTACAGGCATGAGCCACCATGCCCGACTAATTTTTTCTATATATATTAGTTGGCCAATTAGTTTCTTTCTATTTATAGTAGAGACGGGGTCTCGCTCTTGCTCAGGCTGGTTTCGAACTCCCGACCTCGAGCGATCCGCCCGCCTCGGCCTCCCAGAGAGCTAGGATTACAGGCGTGAGCCACCGCGCCCGGCCTAGGTTAAACCTTTAATTGATACTTTTCTTCTTGACAATATATTTAGCTTTGGGAATCTGTTATTCTATTTCTTGCCTAATTTTGATTTTCTGAATGGAATTTAACTGGGCTATGTTATTACTAGGCAACTATTCCTTACGGTGTAGGTCTCCATGTGACTGTTGTCTGGGGTGGTTTGTCTGGGGATATCTTTCTGCCTCTAAGACAGTTTCATAAGCAACCTCTAACTGAAGGTAAGAAAGAAAAGTCTTCAGCAGATTTCAAATATGTATGCTTAAAATCGAACCAGGCAAAGTTTGGTTTTGTTTTCATATGAACAAAAAAAGCTACCAAAATTTTGGGCACATTTAACGAGAGAATAATGTAACATTCTTACGACAGTAAAAATACTTATATACTTAAAATATAAAATGTACTTATAATACTTATAATCCATAAGCATTACATACTGTTACAAACAGAGATTTACCCTATAATAACTAGTATATTTTTTGTGAATAATATTTGTATATTAGATTTATATAAATATGTAAGAATCTATAATATTATTATAAATAAATAACTAGGTGAATAATCTCTAGGAGCTAATGACATTATAATAACAATAAACCTTCTTGCAAATATATTCAATTAAATAGGAAAACCAGAAGATCTTCAAAAAGAATGACCCTTATATCCAGCATAAACTAGAAGCTCACTGAGCACAATGTAAAATAAAGTTCTAGAAATGTATTGATTGTGCTTGATTTTCAGTAGTAATTTTAAAGGAGGAAACAACATATTAGAGTCCTTTTCCTGAAGAATAATAATTTCTATTTGGGTCATTCTTTGTCTCTCTTTTTTCTCCTTCTTGCTAATCTTTCCCTTGCTTTCTCCTCTCTTTCCTTCTTCTCACCCTCTCTCATTTTTAAAACCATTGAAGTTAGTCTTGAATGGTCAGAATCTTTTAAAAGACCCTCTGGTGGCATTCCTTTTTCTACGATAACCCATAAGGTGACAGCCACAGGCATTTCACTGGAGATGGGATTGTCTGTGGGACATCAAAAATTCCCATCGATGGCAATCATTCTATCTTTTTTTGCTCCCACTTATGAAAGTGTATCAGAAAAAAAGGAAATGTAGGTTGCCATTTTAATTAGTATAATCTTGAGTATTATATCTGTATATTTCTTAAAGTAAATCATTTGTGGACTTTGGTACTCTACACATTGTTAATAACAGATCACTTGTGATGTGTACCTCAATACTGAGCAAGACTGACTTTTTTTGGAAAACTCATAGTTTGGGAAATTCTGCATCAAATTTCCCAAATTCTGCCTAAGCGCCCCCATCTGCCACTGTGGGAGGAGGGGAGGAAGGTTAAGGCAGTGAGATCTGACTAATTCGATCATTAAAATAATAAGATTCTCTTCCTATACTATCATATACAGCTAATATTTATTGAGCTCAGATGCTGTTCTGAATAATTCACACGTGTCATTTCACTTAGTCCTCACAAGTATAGGAAAAAGGTGTCATTGTTCTCATCATTTCGTAAATGAGGAGGCTGTGCAACTTGCCTGAGGTTACGCTCTAGAAAATAGTGAATCATTTGATGTCAGACTCTGGTATTAAAACAAACAAAAATATGAAGGTACGTCTAAATTTAAGCTTTCAAAGAATTAAGTAAATGTCAATCAAGAAAGTCAAATAAATCTGAAGCACTGATGTGAGACTAAGCTTTTAAGTACCATCCTGGTAATTATTAGTGGGTAATCAATCCATAATTCAGTATTATATTTTGCTTATGTGTACCTCAATAGTTGAACAAGTCTAAATATTTTACAGATAGACTTCTGTTTATGCCTTGTATGATGTTGTCCTTATCTTTTATTATAAGCTCATGACAGCCACAGATTTCTTTACAAAGATATTATTAGAAATTCCCTTAATGAGGCTTATTTTAATGGCCATCAAGATTAAAGTCTTCTGTGGCTGTTTTGTTTCAAAACTCTAATTCATTTCAAAGGCACAGCCGCTATGTTCAAATCGAAGCTGACTCTGGAAAGGGCACAAATGCAATAAATCTCAAAGCACTACTTCTCTCTCCCCTCTCTCCCTTTCTTTGTTTACCTGGTACTTTTCTTATTCAAGGGCTTGCAATTACACCATTCAAGGGCAACTGTACATGAAACAAAAACCCACTACTTAATTTTTATTCTTAATTTCTGATTTCTATCCTTCTAATCACTTACTTTGTTCTTATTTCTCATTTGAATGGTAGCTTCTAATGACTTAAAAATAGTATCATTATATAATTACAATTCTTTAGTTCGGGTTCCACTAGGATCCACAACTGATATCACTACAGCCATGCCTGCCCACTTGTTCCATAGGGGGCCCACTGATTTACCATCAACATTTGGGCAAATTTATTACACTACTAAAATACTACATTTTTGTTTTTAACAAAGAAGTTTTCAAAGTAGCTTTGCAAATATTACTGATAATCTACAAAATGATATAACAGATTAGTGTAATTATCTCTCATGTTCCTTTGAGAAAACTGAGGATGAGAGGGTTGACATATAAGGTCACATATCTTATAAAAGGACTGTTTTTGAATTTGGGGAAATTGAACTCCAGTGTCTACCTAATTTAATATACCACAGAGCTGTGAGTTAAAATTTTTTAAAAAGCGTCAGGGTTTGATCCCTCAGGGTGGCAGACCCTGTCCCCTTGATTTGTATATGAAAATTTCATATGTTAGAAACGAAAAAATTCCCTGTCACAATGGGGTAGGAGACACTGACTAATTTGCAGTATTAGAGAAGAACCCTTTCCTCTATCACACGTATAGCAATTTACTCGATAAACCAATTAATTTAAAATATCTTAAAATGTTTGAGCAAACCTCATAGTGAAGCATTTTTGTTTTTCTTTTTAATTTTTCTTTCTAAATATGAACCATGAGGAAGTTATACTGATGGTCCAGCAATGAGTCCAGTGATGTTTTTTATTATAATTGCAATTGTTCTACTTTGTCATATGCTTTTGTATATTCAACTCATCTGTGGTTTTGTTATCCATGAAATGAAGGAAATGACTTCTGCCACACAAAGTCATGATGAAGACTGGATAAGATAATCTATGCAAAAATCCCTGATAATGGAGACATGCAACTTGAAAGTACCCTAATTTTGACAATGTGCTTTTTTCAGTAAAAGATTATTATTTTTCTTTTAGTCTAATTTTGAGAAAGCTATATTATATTGAAGACACATTGTATAATTCATAGTTATTATTACTGAAGATACAGACACTAGGTTTATTACCTGCCTGCTTCTTTTTTAAAAAATAGGATCAGATTTCATTTCTGTTGTTGAAATAATCATGCTAATCCATATAAGAATTTGAATTATATTGTTTTTCTTTTAAACTGTAGATTAATTAACCTATGTTTGAGTGTAACCATATCATTACATATTATTTTATTTGAAAAAAAATCTACCCAAATGTGCTTTGAAGATTTCTTCTTATCTTAAAAGAGCTACATAAGGATGGTTTCCATAGTGGATATCACCATGTCTAAGAAGTTTGTTCAATGGCTGGTTTTTAATTTGACTCTGATTGAAATTATTCTAAGTGGGAATGTGCTAATTTGGCCTACAGATGGTAGCCATTGGTTAAATATTAAGATCATTCTAGAAGAATTGACTCAAAGAAATCACAATGTGACTGTACTGGCTTCATCAGCAACTCTATTCATCAATTCCAGTCTGAATTCTCCTGTGAATTTTGAAGAGATACCTATTTTTTTTAAGAAAAGTGATATAGATGCCTTAATTGAACATATGATAATGCTGTGGACAGACCACAGACCAACTCCTCTTACACTGTGGACTTTCTACAAAGAACTAGGAAAACTCTTAGACACTTTTTTTCGAATTAATATACAAATCTGTGATGGCGTATTAAACAACCCCAAGTTAATGGCAAGACTTCAGAAAGGTGGTTTTGATGTGTTGGTAGCAGACCCAGTAACAATCTGTGGTGAACTGGTTGCTCTGAAATTAGGAATTCCATTTATGTACACCTTGAGGTTCTCTCCCGCCTCAACAGTAGAGAGACACTGTGGGAAAATCCCAGCGCCAGTCTCATATGTACCTGCAGCCTTGTCAGAGCTCACTGATCACATGACCTTTGGTGAAAGGGTTAAAAATACCATATCGTATCCACTGCAAGACTACATATTTCAATCCTACTGGGGAGCATGGAATTCATACTACAGCAAAGTTTTAGGTAAGTCCTTCTAATTTTCTCTTATTAATAACTCCAGATATCTTATTTTTTCTTTTTTTTTATTTCAGCATATTATGGCGGTACAAATTTTAAGGTTTCAATAAATATACTACATTTTATTAATCCATTCTTGGATTGATGGGCACTTGGGATGTTTCCACAGCTTTGCAATTATGAATTGTGCTGCTATAAACATTTGAGTGCAGGTGTCTTTTTTGTAGAGTGTCATTGGATCTTTTGGGTAGATGCCCAGCAATGGGATTGCTGGATCAAATGGTAGATTCACTTGTATCGCTTTAAGGTATCTCCATATTGCTTTCCACAGAGGTTGAACTAGTTTGCAGTCCCACTAGCAGTGTAAGAGTGTTCCTCTCTCTCCGCATCCACGCCAGCATTTGTTATTTGGAGACTTTTTGATAAAGACCATTCTCACTGGAGTTAAGTGATATCTCATTGTGGTTTTGATTTGCATTTCCCTGATGATTAGAGATGTTGAGCATTTTTTCATATGTTTGTTGGCCATTCTTCTGTCTTCTTTAGAAAAGTTTCTGTTCAAGTCCTTTGCCCACTTTTTAATAGGGTTATTTGATTTTTTCTTACTGATTTTCGTGAGTTCTAAGTATATTCTAGTTATCAGCCCCTTATCAGATGCGTAGGATGCAAAAATTTTCTCCCATTCTGTAGGTTGTCTGTTTACTTTCATGACTGTTTCTTTGGCTGTGCAGAAGCTTTTTAGTTTGATCATGTCCCATTTATTTATTTTTGTTGCTGCTGTAATTGCCTTTGGAGACTTCTTCATAAACTCTTTGCCTAGGCCGATGTCTAGGAGAGTTTCCAACATTTTCCTCTAGAATTCTAATAGTTTCATACCTTAGGTTTAAGTCTGTTATTCAGCGTGAGTTGATCTTTGTGAGAGGTGAAAGGTGTGGGTCCTGCTTTAGCCTTCTACAAGTGTTATCCAGTTTTCCCAGCACCACTTATTGAAAAGGGATTCTTTTCCCCAGCATATGTTTTTGTCTGCTTTGTCAAAGATTAGATGGCTATATGAGGATGGTTTTATAACAGGATTCTCAGATCTGTTTCACTGGTCAATATTCTTATTTTTGTGCCAATACCAGATTGATTTAATTACTACAGCTTTGTAGTATAGTTTGATATCTGGCATATTAATACTTCCCATTTTGTTTTTGTTGCCTAGAATTGCTTTTTATATTCAGGGTCTTTTTTGGTTCCATACGAAGCGTAAAATTATTTTTTCTATATCTGTGAAGAATGCTGATGGGATTTTAATAGGTATTGCATTGAATCTGTAGATCAGTTTGTGTAATATAGACATTTTAATGATGTTGAGTCTGCTGACCCACGAGCATGGAATGGATTTCCATCTGTTTACATCCTCTGCTATTTCCTTCCTCAGTGTTTCATAGTTCTCCCTGTAGAGGTCTTTTACCTCCTTGGTTAAGTATATTCCTAGGTACTTTAATTTCTTTGTTGCTATTGTGAAGGGAATTGAGTCTTTAATTTGGTTCTCAATTTGATTGTTGTTGGCGTATCTTATTTGTTCTTATTGTTCATACAGCGAAAGGTTTCCATCTCATACTGCATGTGCCAAGCTGAAGTAAATAAATGTATTTATTATATTTCTGTACAATTCCTTCATTATTCTTCTTATATAAACTCCTAAATATTGAAATGGTGGTATTAATATATATATATATTATTGTCATTCTTTTTTTTTTCATTTTTAAGTTTTTGAGACAGCATCTTTCTCTGTCACTTGTGCTAGAGTACAGTGGCATCATCATAACTCACTGCAATGTCAAACTACTGAGTTTGAGGATCAAGTGATCCTCCTGCCTCAGTCTCCTGAGTAGCTGGGGCTATATGAACCCACCACCACCCCTGGTTAAATTTTTTGTTTTTGTAGAGATGGGGGTCTCTGTATGTTTCCCAGGCTGGTCTTCAACTCCTGGACTCAAGCAATCCTCCTGCCTTGGCCTCCTAAAGTGGTAGTATTACATGTGTGAGCCAACACTCCTGGTCCTATTGTCTCTTAATGCAAATAATGTAGTGCCTTTTTAGGTAATAGCTTTTCAATGTGTAAATTATTCTTCAAATGTAAATGAAAGTACCTTTACCAGTATAAATTATGATACTGCCAAAAAGTATGTTGACAAATATTTTGAGGTGATACATGACTTATTTTCCCTCCTTTATTCTTCATTATTTTCTTTGCAGATAACTTTAAAAATCATAGAATTGGGCACTAGAAAACCTGAATGTATACCTTACCCTGCTTCTCACTATCTCTCTATCCTTAGGCTTCTTTGAGTGTTGGGCTATCACTGTCTCTCAGCTTGATTTCTCCGCATCCTTTGGCAAGCTTCAAGTTTCCTTGCCTCAAAGATGACTCATGAGGTTCAAACATAATAATCCCAACTGCCAAGGCCAGTTCTGATTTGTTGTTTATACTATTTCTCTTTCTTTCATGAGCCTTCTTTCTTTTATTTTATTTTCTTCTCTCCTGAATGCTTTTGTAATCCAGATCTGTCAGTAATAGCCAGAGGCATTAATTAATAGCAGGAATTCAGAGTCGATGCTACCAATGGTACTTTTTTACAGAGGTAATGTGCAAGCTATTGTTCTTTTATACATCTTTTGGCTTGCCTTCCTCCCTCCTTCCTTTCCTTCCTTCTAGTTTTTCCTTCTTTCTTCTCCTTCTTTCATTCATTTCTTCCTTCCTCCCTTCCTTCTTCTTTGTGTAAGAAAAGTATTTATTGAACATCAACCAGGTGCCTGCCACTTTTCTAGATACTAGGAATACAACAATGAGAAAAACAGATCAATACCTCTAGCTCCATGGAGCTAATAAGAGGAGACAGACACTAGATAAAACAAATATATAAAATATATAGGATGTTAATGTTAGACTGTGCTACATAGTAAAGTAAGAAAAATAGATAGTTCTGAGAGTGGGGTTATGCTTTTATACAAAGCAGCGAGAAAAGGTACCAGTTGAAAGGATGGCTGATGTTTGATCAAACACTGAAGGAAGTGAGAATGAGATCCAGTAGGATCCCTGGAGGAGAAGCATTCCGTGCACAGGTAAGAACAACTGCATACACCAGTGTATGGCAAGCCATAGATGCAGTAATATGATTACACTAACTTGATCTTAATCTTAACTTTCACAAGTAGAATTTGTATAATGTTTTTTCTTCTCTCAATACTGGAGGACTCTTCATCCAACTGCTGTCAAAGTTCTAAACTTCTTCATAGAATTGGTCTATAGGGAAGATGTTGAACATATAACATATAAATAAAGCATGCCAGGTAATTAAAGTGTGAATGTTTTTGAAGGTATGGTAATCAGAATTTTATTAGTAAAATCTTGTTTTTATAATGTAATTTAACTATATTTCTTTTTTCTGGATTTCAAATTTCATATGCCTCTAAAAGACATTTTGCTTTAAATTTAGTTGTTATTCACATGATTGTGTCCCGGGACATTTGAAATGTGGTCTATAATTATCCCTGCTCATATGTGTAAAAGCCATACTGACTATTGAAGGTAATGAATGAGATGACAGTCTGTATTTCTTAAGCAAGGAAATTAGGACAGGATGGTGAAGGGTCTTAAAAAGCACCAGAGGTTCCGGGTTCAGGTTCCACTTGTTAACTGTGTGGTCGCACACAAGTAACTTGAACTCTTTGAGTTATGGTGCTTTCTGCTGTTTAAAATGGGGTTTTGATTTCACTGTACTCTTCGGGAGCCTTGTGTGGATATGCCATGTCGATTGTAAAGAATTAGATTAAATATTATTGACACTGAACTAGTCCAGGCGTTGCAATGACAAAACTCCAATTACATCACCGTGGAGCTCTGTAAATAACAAGTAGTCAATATACATCTGCAAGAAATAAATGCTCTCTGGTATGTACTAAGTCTTCCTTTTGAAAGGAAGCCATGAAAATTAGATAATGTGTGAAAAAGTGCTTGCAAAATAGAGTGCTCCCAACTTCTCGTCTTTATAGGATAATAATCTAGTTTCAGAATTCACACCTTTTGAGAAATTAAATATAGCATTTACTGAAATCCTTTATGCTTCTCATGTTACTAAGCATATTTGAACAAAAAATAACTACCTTGAATATTTTATCTCACATTGAGGTATACTGTGAAGAAGAGCTGGTAAAATCCAATTTGTCTTTTGTTCACAATTATATTCCTAAAGTATTACGAACACCTGGTGAATGTAAATTGATACAGGCACCTTATATTTTACATTATTATGTTTGAACATGAGAAATTTAATAACATCAAATTTCTGTGGGGTTTCCATTACAATGTTTGTTTTTCAGATCTGTGTGGGAAAATAGAGCTAGAAAAATGATATGTTGAATTGTGGTAAAGAAAAATCTCAAATGTCTTGAAGGAGATAGAATTATACAGCAAGGACATATTTAACTGCACTGGTTAAAAAATCCTGTTTTCTTTATCAGTGAGGAAACTGTAAATCTTATGGATGAAGTAGATAGAAACAATCACTGTTTTAAAAACGCTTCCAATAGCTAATGGAACAGGGATGTTAGAGAATATGAAAATCATTGCTACTCCTATCCAGAAGTGGATCTATTAATTAATACATGCAGGCCAATGCTCTGCATAGCAATTTCAAATTGTACTGGACTCTCCCTCGACTTCTGAGAGTCCTGCTGTATAGGGAACGCAGAGATAGTTCTCGCTGCAGGATTTGGGACTAACCTTTGCTGCAGCTACAGAATGGCTAAGGCCATGAATGCTGCACTAAAAATGGTTAGGCAAGCAAGGCAACGGGATAGCTCCATTTTTGCCTCTGTCTTTTGGGTTCCCAGCCTTTCCCCATCCTCCAGTGCAGCGCACGGGAAATCAGGAGAGCAGAAAGCCCCGTATTAGTCTATGCAACGTAGCCTGCTTTTAACCATCAGTATTATGCTGATCCCTCCTCCCCCGAAGACACCTTTTAGATAGATTCCTACAAATAACGTTACCATTTCCTAGCCCATGGAAAAGATAGAAAGAAAGAGAGAAATAGAGAGAGAGAGAGAAGAGAGAGAGAAGGAAAGAGAAAGAAAGAAAGAAAGAAAGAAAGAAAGAAAGAAAGAAAGAAAGAAAGAAAGAAAGAAAGAAAGAAAGAAAGAAAGAAAGAAAGAAAGAAAGAAAGAAGAAAGAGAGAGAAAAGAAAGAAAGAAAGAAAGAAAGAAAGAAAGGAAGGAAGGAAGGAAGGAAGGAAGGAAGGAAGGAAGGAAGGAAGGAAGGAAGGAAGGAAGGAAGGAAGGAAGGAAGGAAAATTTTCTTAACATTACCCCTCTATTTAACTTGTCTGGAACTGAGTTAGATTAATTGCAACATTTTGTTTATTTGTTTGTTTCTATTTGATCTATGATTATTTTCCCAGGCCCAGTGTTTGATTTGTTGGTTTTCTGTGTTCTCAAACCCCACTCTAATTTTCATTCCCAACTTTCCACTCCTTCCCTGGAAAACTTGGAGCTTTCTGTTAATCTTCCTCACATAAAGCTTCTAATTCCTTTTTACATACAACTTTCCCGTGGTCAGTGCCATGGGTTTTAAAAAATTTTCTGTGACCTTTCAGTAAAGCATAAATCACAAATTTATAGCTCCTCGAGGTTTCACAATGTGAACCCACCCTTGCACCCAGCACCCCACATCAAGAAACAAACCATTACTACAACTCATACTCCTTTTCCTTCCTCATACCCATCCCTTCAGCCCCCATCTAAGGGGAATCACTTTTCTTGATTTCTAATGCCATAGATTAATTTTACCTGACTTTAAACTTTGAATAAATAAATCACACATCATGGACTATCTATATTTTGCTTCTTTTGCTTAATGCCATGTTTTTAACATTCGTCCAAGTTGTTGCATGTAGGTATACTTTGTTCATTCCCATAGCTGTATAAATTCTATTGAATTCATGTATCACATTTTATTTATTTATCCTACTGCTGAGGACGTTTAGGATGTCTTGATTTTGGCTATTTATGATAAGCACTGCTATAGACATTCTTATACACACCTTCCATGCCATATTCTCAGATATATACACAGGAGTGGCATGCATATGTTTAGCTTTAGTAGATGCCACTAAAATTTATTTTCCCAAAACTTTGTGTGAACTATTTAATTATAATTCCACTGGCCAAATACTAGGGTTTCAATTGTTCTTCATTCTCACCAATACTTGGTATCGTTCTTTTTGATTTTTATTTTCATTGTAACCATTTTGGTTTTTATTAAGTAGTGTATACTTTTTATGATGAAATAATTTCATATGATAAAAAGTACATAAAATGGGTGGTGTGATTTTTTTCTGAGTAACGTGTATACAAGTGTAACTAACAGAACAATCAATCTCTGGGACTCCTTGCTAAAAAGACCACTACCCAGACCTTTCATACACAGGCTGAATAGGTCCCACCACTTAGTTCTCACTCTTCATTATTTTTTTATTTTATTTTATTTCCCTTTGAGACAAAGTCTTACTCTGTTGCCAGGGCTAGAGTTCCATGGGGTCAGCCTAGCTCACAGCAACCTCAAACTCCTGGGCTCAAGCAATCCTCCTGCCTCAGTCTCCCGAGTAGCTGGGACTACAGGCATGCACAACCAGGCTTGGCTAATTCTTTCTATATTTTTAGTTGACCAATTAATTTCTTTCTATTTTTAGTAGAGACGGGGTCTTGCTCTTGCTCACGCTGGTTTTGAACTCCTTACCTTGAACGATCCACCTGCTTCGGCCTCCCAGAGTGCTAGGATTACAGGTGTGAGCCACCGCGCCCGACCTCTTCATTTTTGTTCACTTTGATTTTTCTTTTATGGGCTTCTTAGTATATCCTATAATCACTGTAACATTAACAGTAACATTATGATTGCATTGTCCCTCATTCAGTTTGTGATCCATCTGGAATCTCTGGTCTAGGTTTGTTTTTTTTTCTTTTCCTTTTTTTATTTCAGCATAATGTGGAGGTACAAATGTTTAGGTTATGTATGTTGCCTTGCCCCCCTCCCCCTAAGTCAGAACTTCAAGTGTGTCTATCCCCCAGATGGTGCACATAACACTTATTATGTATGTATATACCTATCCCCTCCTCCGCCTTCCATCAGCCCTACTCCCCCTAAATGTTATTCCTATATGTGCACTTAGGTGTTGATCAGTGAACCAATTTGTTGGTGAGTACATGTGATGCTTGTTTTTCCATTCTTGGGATACTTCACTTAGTAGAATGGGTTCCAGCTCTATCCAGGAAAATACAAGAGTGGTGATACTATATCACCATTGTTTCTTATAGCTGAATAGTACTACGTAGTGCACATATACCACATTTTATTAATCCACTCATATATTGACGGGCACTTCAGTTGTTCCCACATCTTTGAAATTGTGAATTGTGCTGCTATAAACATTCAAGTACAGGTGTCTTTTTTTATAGAATGTCTTTTGTTATTTTGGGTAGATATCCTGTAATTGGGATAGATAGATATAGATAGGGTAGATATAGATAGATAGATATAGATAGGGTAGATATCCTGTAATGGGATTGCTAGATCAAATGGTAGATCTACTTGTATCTTTTTAAGGTATCTCCATATTGCTTTCCACAGAGGTTGAACTAGTTTGCAGTCCCGCCAGCAGTGTAGGAGTGTTCCTATCTCTTCACATCCATGGCAAATTTATTGTTTGGGGACTTTTTGATAAAGGCCATTCTCACTGGAGATAAATGATATCTCATTATGGTTTTGATTTACATTTCCCTGATGATTAGAAATGTTGAGCATTTTTTCATGTTTGTTGGCCATTATTCTGTCTTCTTTGGAAAAGTTTCTGTTCATGTCCTTTGCCCACTTTTTGATAGGGCTGTTTGATTTTTCATGCGGATTTTCCTGAATACTAAGTATATTCTAATTCTCAGCCCTTTATCGGATGTGTAGCTTGCAAAATTTTTCTCTCATTATGTAGGTTGTCTGTTTGCTCTTGTGACAGTTTCTTTGTGCAGAAGCTTTTTAATTTGATCAAGTCCCATTTATTTATTTTTGTTGTTGCTGTGATTGCCTTTGGGGACTCCTTCATAAATTCTTTGCCTAGGCAAATGTCTAGAAGAGTATTTCCAACATTTTCCTCTAGAATTCTAATAGTTTCATACCTTAAGTTTAAGTCTGTTACCCAGTGTGAGTTGATTTTTGTGAGAAGTGAAAGGTGCAGATCCTGCTTCAGTCTTCTACATGTGGCTATCCAGTTTTCCCAGTGCCATTTATTGAATAAGGATTCTTTTCTCTAGTGTATCTTTTTCTTGCTTTGTCAAAGATTAGATGGCTCTATGAGGATGGTTTATTATCTGGGTTCTCTGTTCTGTTCCACTGGTCAATGTCCTTGTTCTTGTGCTAGTGAAAAGCTGTTTTAATTACTATAGCCTTGTAGTATAGTTTCAGGTCTGGTAAATTGATACCTCCCATTTTGTTTTTATTGCCTGGGATTGCTTTTGCTGTATGGGGTCTTCTCTGGTTCCATACGAAGTGTAAAATTTTTTTGTCTGTATCTGTGAAAAATGATGTTAGTATTTTAATAGGGATTGTATTAAATCTGTAGATAACTTTGGGTAGTATAGACAGTTTAACAATGTTTATTCTGCCGACCCACGAACATGGTATGGTTTTCCACCTGTTTACATCCTCTGCTATTTCCTTCCTCAGTGTTTCATAGTTCTCCCTGTAGAGGTATTTTACCTCCTTAGTTAAATATATTCCTAGGTACTTTATGTTCTTTTTTGCTATTGTGAAGGTTATTGAGTCTTTGATTTGGTTCTCAGTTTGACTGTTATTGACGTATATGAATGCCTCTGATTTGTTGGTATTGATTTTGTATGCCGAGGCTTTACTGAATTCATTTTTTAATTCCAGGAGTCTCTTGCTTGAATCCTTGGATTTTTCTAGATATGATATTATATCATCAGCAAAGAGTGAGAGTTTGATCTCTTCTGCCCCCATTTGGATGCTCTTAATTCTGGTCTTTTTTCTGATTGCTATAGCAAGAACTTCAAGCACTATGTTGAATAGAAGTGGAGATAGTAGGCAACCTTGCCTGGTTCCAGTTCTAAGTGGCAGTGCTTTCAAATTTTCCCCATTCAGTATGATGTTGGCTGTGGGTTTATCATATATGCCTTGTATCATTTTTAAGTAAGCCCCATCTATGCCTATTTTGTTGAGTATTGTTATCATAAAAGGGTGTTGAATTTTGTTAAATGCTTTTTCTGTGTCTATTGAGAGGATCATATAGTCTTTGTTTTTGTTTCTGTTTATGTGGTGAATCACATTTACAGATTTGCATATGTTGAGCCATCCCTGCATCTCTGGGATTTAGCCCATTTGGTCGTGATGGATTATTTTCTTGATAAGCACCTGGATTTGGTTAGCTAGGATTTTGTTGAGAATTTTTGCACCTATATTCATAAAGGATATTGGTCTATAGTTTTTTTGTTGTTGTTGTTGCATCCTTTCCTGGTTTTGGTGTCAGGGTTATGTTGGTTTCATAAAATGTACTGGGGAGGTTTCCATCCTTTTCAGTGTTGTGGAATAATTTCTGCAGGATAGGCAGCAGTTCTTTGTAGGTGTGGTAAAATTCAGGCGTGAAGCCATCTGGTCTGGGACTTTTCTTTTTAGGAAGGGTTTTATTGCTGTTTCAATTTCAGTACTTGATATTGGTCTATTCAGGAATTCTATTTCTTCCTGGTTGAGCCTAGGGAGACTGTGTGTTTCTAAGAAATTGTCCATTTCCTCCACATTTTCCAGTTTGTGTGCATAGAGGTTTTTGTAGTATTCATAAATTATATCTTGTATCTCTGTGGCATCCATTGTAATTTCTCCTTTATTGTTCCTGATGGAGCTTATTAGATATCTTTTTTTCTGCTTTTTGTTAGTCTAGCCAAAGGTGTGTCAATTTTGTTTATTTTTTCAAAGAACCAACTTTTTGTTTTATTAATCTTCTGTATAGTTTTCCTGTTGTCAATTTCATTTAGTTGTGATTTGATATTATTGATTTCACTTCTTATGCTGGGTTTGGGGTCAATCTGTTTTTCTTTTTCTTGCTCTTTGAGTTGATTCATTAGCTTTCTATTCAGTTGTTTTGCAGCTAATATCCTTGCTTATTATGCCATCTTTACTGTTAATTTATTAAATATGTACTCTTACTAAACATCGACCTCATATCAAGAGTTTTGACAGGAACATTGCAGACATCATTCCTAATTCACACACAAAACATATCCAAGAATGATCATTATCTACATTTTACACACTAGGCATCAGAAATTCAAGAAGATTAAGTAATTTTCCTGGGTTCACACAATGTGTAGTTGAACAAGAATCTAAGTGTATTTCATCTAGTACATAAAGAAATACATTGGTCCCAAGGATAAACAACTCCACATTTCCTAGAATTTTCATTAACAAAGTTAAGATAGGGAAGCGAAAAAACAATTAAAAAGCAGATATGTAATAACATCTTTTATCAGAAAAGAATCAGTGGCTGTTGTTTGGACTGCTTCCCTTTGTAACCTAGTTTATTTAACTAAAACAAATTGAAAGATTTGAAAAGTTTGGTAATTGTCTAAGTAAAAGAATTTTTGTTTATTTAATCCTCTTGAGTGTTGAATATGATGACATGAGGAAGTGATATCAATATTTATTTTTTTTTATTGCCAAATTTCATTATGTATATGGGGAGAGTATTTCATGGAAGAACAGCACTGAGCTGACATTGGGTTTAGAGTCCAGGTTCTGATGCTGAGTCATGTATTTTTTGTAAATAGTCCAATTTGGAGGAAATAACCTTTGTCATAAAAGACTGTTAAAAATATTTACTATAGTATAACAATGTGTGCAAAGGTAATTTGGAAATAATAGACCTACATAGTGAAGATAAATTATTAGAAGAATATATGTTACCTTTTTTGTATATGATATTGAGAAAAATGTGTTTAAGTGAAGATAGATTTTTCTGTATTATATTAATAGATATTAACAGAATACATAGACTTATATATCCAGCAGACGTCTAATTTTGTCTTAAAAAGAAACCCCATTTTTTTGTTAAAATTAAAACATTAAGAGAAATAGAAACTTGAAATTTTTTTCTTACCTTTTAATCTAGAGATCCAAAATGACCTATAGATTAATACAAGCATTGGGCAAACGTAATGTATTCCTATATTTAAAAAGAAAAACAATTTGGGCTAAATGTAGTTTGTTCTTTGATTTCCACCCTTAATACCACCATGCCTAAGAAGTTTGCTGGCTGCTTATTATTAATTTGTCATGGGTAGAAATTGTTTTTAGTGAAACTGTGCTTTTTTGGCTTAAAAGATGAAGCCATTGAATGGTTCAAAGAAATCACAATGTAGGCATATTGTCTTCACCAATAACTCATCAACTTCAATCTTGACTCATCTATGAACTCTGAGGTGATTCTTGTTTCCTGTGAAATAAAAGATATAAAATCCTTAATTTATCCTATGGTAATGCTCAACAGACCAACTCTTGCATACTCTGGACTTTGCCAGTGTTGAAATTAGAAAGAAATGATGTCATTATAAAATACATTGTTTGCCTTTTATTTATTCTTTCATTTATTGGAATAATAAAAGTAACTTCATGCAACATTTAGAAAATATTGCCCATCAAATGAAGGAAAGAAAAAGTTACCACTAGATTTTTTTTTTTTTTTCCCCGTGTGTTCACTTCCGGGTCCGGCGTCGATCCGGATGCCTGAGGCAGAAGGATGTCTGACCTCCGGATAAGTGAGGCACCGCCGCGCATTCATTCCCGGCTGCATCGGTGGCGACAGCCGCGGCTCGGGCGGCGACTCTCCGGCCAGCGGCGGCGGTAGGGGGCGCCGGCAGCAGTGCGGGGACCGAGTCCGAGCCGAGCTGTGTTACCTCCCTCGCTCATTCCTTTCGCCCCGCCTCGCTCGCTCCCTCCCCGCGTGGCTCGCTCTCCTCCTCCGGCCGCCGCCGCTGCCTGACGGCCTGGGGGCGCCGCCCGCGCCTCGGAGCTTTCTATCAATTTTGAAGACATGTTTTGCTGAAAAGACAACTGAGAAAAATTTTACGAATGGGATGAACACGCTCCAGTTAATTGACTACCTTCTGCAATTTGAATGTTGACATTACCCACCTGGTACAGTTACCTAGTGATGTGCCTATTTTCACAATGCCCTATTTCAGTGTGCTTGTCTCGATTAAAGAATTCAAAGTGGAGTACCGCAAACTTGATATGGATAATAAAAAGAAAGACAAGGACAAATCAGATGATAGAATGGCACGGCCTAGTGGTCGATCGGGGCATAATACTCGAGGAACTGGATCTTCATCATCTGGAGTTTTAATGGTTGGACCTAACTTTAGAGTTGGAAAAAAAATTGGGTGTGGCAATTTTGGAGAATTACGACTAGGGAAAAATTTATACACAAATGAATATGTGGCAATTAAACTGGAGCCCATGAAATCCAGAGCACCACAGCTACATTTGGAATACAGATTCTGCAAGCAGTTAGGATCTGGAGATGGTATACCTCACCTTGTGGTAAATACAACGCTATGGTGCTGGAACTGCTGGGACCTAGTTTGGAAGACTTGTTTGACTTATGTGACAGAACATTTTCTCTTAAAACAGTTCTAATGATAGCTATACAGCTGATTTCTCGCATGGAATATGTTCATTCAAAGAACTTGATATACAGGGATGTAAAACCTGAGAACTTCTTAATAGGACGACCAGGAAACAAAACCCAGCAAGTTATTCATATTATAGATTTTGGTTTGGCAAAGGAATATATTGATCCGGAGACAAAGAAACACATACCATATAGAGAACACAAGAGCCTTACAGGAACAGCTAGATATATGAGCATAAACACACATTTAGGAAAAGAGCAAAGTAGAAGAGATGATTTAGAAGCTTTAGGTCATATGTTCATGTATTTTCTGAGAGGCAGTCTTCCTTGGCAAGGCTTAAAGGCTGACACATTAAAAGAGAGATATCAGAAAATTGGAGATACAAAACGAGCTACACCGATAGAAGTGTTATGTGAAAATTTTCCAGAAGAAATGGCAACATATCTTCGTTATGTAAGAAGGCTAGATTTTTTTGAAAAGCCAGACTATGACTACCTAAGAAAGCTTTTTACTGACTTGTTTGATCGAAAAGGATATATGTTTGATTATGAGTATGACTGGATTGGTAAACAGTTGTCTACTCCAGTGGGTGCAGTTCAGCAAGATCCTGCTCTGTCATCAAACAGAGAAGCACATCAACACAGAGATAAAATGCAACAATCCAAAAACCAGTCGGCAGACCACAGGGCAGCTTGGGACTCCCAGCAGGCAAATCCCCACCATTTGAGAGCTCACCTTGCAGCAGACAGACATGGTGGCTCGGTACAGGTTGTAAGTTCTACAAATGGAGAGTTAAACACAGATGACCCTACTGCAGGACGTTCAAATGCGCCCATCACAGCCCCTACTGAAGTAGAAGTGATGGATGAAACCAAGTGCTGCTGTTTTTTCAAACAAAGGAAAAGGAAAACCATACAGCGCCACAAATGACTCTGGACACAGACAGATAATAGGGAGTTGCTTACGCGTTCATCTGCTGTCTTGTGATTAAATCATCTCTGTAGTGACCACGTATATTTTCAAGGACTCACTCTTAGAAACAAAAATGTCATCCTTTCATACTTCATTTTGTGGTTGTCTTACATTCATATTTTTTTTCTAATTTAACTTTTATGGAAGCTTTAAAGTTTTGTCAAAACATGAGTACTTTGCCCATCGATGAATGGAATGGACCAGTGAGGTGGTATTGATGAATGCAGTTCTATAGAACATTTTTTAGAAGCTCTTCTCCTATTGTAAAAAGCAGTACAGTATCTTAAATGTCAACCAGTTATATGCCTAATTTGGTTTTCTATAACTTCTGTAAGAGCATAATCGAACAGGAATTTTTCCCCCAGTGGGTAATGCCACAGAGAAAACAGCATTGCCCAAATGTTTAAAAGAGAAAGTTCATATTTTGTGACATCTGCATTGATTTCAGTATTACTGATGGTATTGTTATTCATGAATCATATTAACATTCTCTCTGTGAAATCATGGTACAGTCACCGCCCAGAGGTACTGAGGAAAAAGCTCTATGGGTTTGGCAGATGGTAGTGGTAAAATGAATTGTAAGTAGTGCGGTAAATATGAGCTCTGCTTTTGTTGCACCACTATGTGAAGTACCATGTTGCAGAATTGGCAAAAGTGCTTATTTTTAAAAATGCAAAATATTTGTATAATGTAACTTTATGCTTCCAGATAATAATGTATGTTAGACAGCAAGAAATGAATACTTTAAGAAATGATATATGTTGGAGTTTTAAAGAAATACACTAAGGAGAAGAAATAAATGTGAACCTCGTTGCAATGTATAAGGTTGAAGCCTAAGGAGATCCCACTGAAACCCACTGCTGAATGATTGCATTCTCTCTTAAGCAGAAAACTTTGAATGTGCCATGCAATGGTGTCTGTTTATTAATTATTTTGCTCTTTGATAAAAAAAAAAAGGACCCCAGCAATAAAAACTGGGTTACTCTCTTGCCCTATGTGAGCATTAGTCTCTTGTATTCAACTTTGCTGTTTCTCTGGAATTTTCCTATTCTTTAGCATAATTTTGATGATTGAAAAATATTTTGGAGAGGATGGGTCAGGTGCTTTGCCTCCATAGTCTTTTGAAGTGCCTGCATATGAACAAAGAAACAATTCTGGTAAAAAGGAAGCCCATTCCACTTTTCAAGTATGCTTTGTTTTAAGCCATAAAGACACAGATGTACTTTTGTCACATTCTACTAGCCAGAATTTTTAAGAGGGATTAAAATAAACAAACAAACAGACAGGCCACAAAGATAATTATGTTGAACAAATCTCATATTCACTTTTCATTTCTAAAATTGTTACTTACTCCTTCCATGCAGTTTTTCCTTTGTTTTTAAGTGTGTGTCTCCAGGCATGCGTATTTATTTTTATTATCTCAAGGTAACATTTAAAATGTGTGTTAAAGTAAATAAATCCACATTTTTTAAACTTCATTGTTGCATTTACAGGGATTTAATTGTATTTTGTAATTTATTTTTCTTATTAGCCAAAAGTTTAATGCATTGTTTTTGAGGAATTAGGCACCCATATGAACACCACAAATCAGGACATTGTTTATCATTGTTGCTTTGAATCCTGTGAATGATCTTTTTTTGATTTTAAAGACTTCACACTCAGCTTAGGGAACATTTGCTGTATAATTTGGTGAGTAGTTTCCATTCTATTTGTATACTGTCATGATGTCTTAAACTACAGGAATTGCATACTGAGTTTTTATTTTCGTTTGCTTTGAGCAAGGTAGATGGATGTTTTGGCCATTATAATGTGAAACCACTTGTTTCTTTACAGTATTTGACCAAATTTGTGTGTCAATGATATTTGTAAATACATGCGATATCTGTATTTCTTATCATAAGTCTATTTAGTTTTATTCTCAGTAGGGTTTTTTGGATTGTACAGTGTTTATATGATCTGAACTCCTTATACATAAGAAGGTGTGTATATTAATCCAATTATGGACTCAAAATATTTTAAAAGTATAAGTACCCTTATTTGCTGCAAAGACCAGTGTGTAGACATTTGCTTTTTAGCAATATTTTTAAGTGCTCCATTTTAATGCCAAAGAATAAGTCTTTTGGCAACACAAACTGGTCAATAATAGGTAATGCAGGTATGTTCAGGTTAAGCCAACAATGTTTTGCATTTTTATGCTTCTTTTCTGTCAACACTAATGAAGTCAACATTGCCTGAATGTCTGAATAATGAAACACATCCCTGTTTAAAAGTATGTAACTGAAAAAGAAATAAAAAATAAAGGTAGTTTTAAAAAAAAAAAAAAAAGTTACCACTAAATGTCATTTCCAGAAATAACTGCTGTTAATAATCTTTTTATATATATAAAAATATATATAAACACTCTTCTTCCCCTTCTCTCCTAATACTTCTTCCTACTCCTTTCCTCTTCTGCCTCTCATTCTTTAGTTTTTGCTCATTATTACAGACAAATAGAAATAATTTATATTATAAAGTGACATTTTCTCTTTTGTTTCCAGATTTTACTAAATCCAGATGGAACAAATACTTGCATAACTTTGAAATTTACTTGACAAATGCTGTAACACAATAAACTTTATCTGCATCTTTTTCCTCCTATTAATCTTCTTATGTAGGTGATATTTCAGTGAACATTTCTGGGGCCAGGGGCCTTTGCTACCTATAATTTGGTGAACCTCAGGGGTTTCAGTCACCTTTGATCCCTATAATACCTACCAAAATACTCCCTGTAGGTATCCAAGTCTATTACTATTAAATTAGTGGGTATTCCACATGGGCATGGGATATGGCATACATATTCTCCTAAACCATTTTGCACTTTGGGCTTAGTGAGGGATGGATGTGTGTTTGTGTGTGTATGTTTCTGTATGTCAAATATTAACACCAAAGGTTTTTTTTTTCCATTTCTTTCATAACCTATCTGGGTAATAAAGGTATCACTATGTATTTTATTAGTAAGTTTAGCAATGCTGAATCAACATTGTACTGATTGTAGTGATGAGGAGAAACTTGCCCTCTGCCCCAACAGTTTTCTGACAGATCAACTCACAGTTAAGGCAGATTATTAAGACAATGGTTTATTATCAATACTATGCACATGGGGAAAAATCACATAGTGATTACCCAGTAAACTAATGAAGTTCAGACATTTTTATAGCTGTCTTTTGGAGGGGAGGGTAAATGTGGAGTATAGCTCATTCTGTTTAAGGGTGACTAGTGGTATTAGGGAGGACCAATGAATTGGGGAGACAGATTGACTTGTAAATGATCCTCTTTGCAAATTAAATTAATGTGAGTGACAGGTCTTGTGTGTAAAATAATTTGGGCCAGGTCTGCTTGCATTTTTATCTTCTTTACTCCTATGTATTGAGACAACAGGCAGAGGAAGGCAAGTCATTTGCTCCCTTTGATCCTTTGTTCAGGTCAGTCCAGTTTATGCAGATAGAGGAAAAAGCCTCCTTTAAGGGCCAGTTAATCTCTAAGAACCTTTAATTCAAAATACTCTCTATGCCAAGGAGCCTTATTTTGAAATTTTCAGAGCTCCTTCATGATATCTTGCATTCATGTTTGATTTTCTCAATAAATATTTAATTTGCCATCAAACCAGGACCTCTAATCTTAAAAATTAATTTTTAACTTCTCTGTCTAAATTACCATTTCAATTCTGTGCCCAGTAAAAACCCTCAAGCTCTGTAGAACAGTATATGAGGGAGCTGCTGTCATGAAGCCTGGGAAGTGGGTTTTTGTAGTTCTTCTGATGCTGCTCTGCTGTGCTGGCTGTGGATTCTGTGGGAAGGTGTTGGTATGGCCCTGTGACATGAGCCATTGGCTTAATACCAAGTGCATTCTGGAGGAACTCATAGAAAGAGGCCATGAAGTAACTGTGTTAACCCAGCAACAGACTATTCTTATTGATTATAGGAAGACTTCTGCAATTAAATTTGAAGTGATCCTTACAACGCAAGATGAAAGTGATTTTGAGAATGCAAATAACAAATTTCTTGACCTAATTATTAATGTTTTGCCACCCTTACCAGCCTGGCAATCAGCAGTAAAACTGAATAATTTCTTTATTGAATTGAATGGATATTTTAAACTTCTGTGTGAGAGTGTTGTCTACAATCAGACACTCATGAAGAAGCTGCAAGAAACCAACTATGATGTAGTGATTATAGACCCTGTAATGCCTTGTGGGGAGCTGGTGGCTGAGTTGCTTGCAGTCCCTTTTGTGATTACACTTAGAGCTTCTATAGGAAACACTATGGAAAGACACTGTGGGGAACTTCCAAGTCCACTTTCCTATGTACCTCTGCTTATGACAGGACTAACCAACAGAATGACTTTTCTGGAAAGAGTAAAAAATACAGTGTTTTCAGTTTTCTTTAACTTATGGACTGATTATAATGACTTTTATTTTTGGAAACAGTTTTACAGTGAAGTATTAAGTAAGTGAGTCTTCCTTTCATTTTAATCTAGTTATCAAAAGAAATATAGAAATTATAATATATAGAATATCACATGTGAGTCCAATCAATGAGGTCTCATATTAGATAATGCTATAGCTGTTCTTGCTAAAGAGAGTAAAATATTTGTTGTAAGAGTAATATAAGCTACTTTCCTAATACCAGTAATATCTAAAATATTCTTGAATATTTACCAACTAATCAGCACTAATAAAAACATTGCATTTGTGCCGGAAGTTTGCAACTCTCCCAACAAATTGGGTCCCAGGCAGGAATATTGCAAGAGATTGAAAATAAAAGAGACAGAGACAAAGTATAGATTAAAGTGATGGGGAAATCAGGGGTCCTCCAACATCCCATAAGCAAGGAAGGCACGAGTGGAGTCCTGCATCAATATTTATTCTTTTAGAAAACAATTATTATCAGTCACTCATTTACATGTACAAATCTTGAGTTTAAGTTTCAAGGTGTCCCGAAGTAACAATAAACTAGCCAAGTATACACAAATTAAAGATAAAAATAATGAGTCAGCAGTAAAGTGTATAATCCTAACGGGAACAAAGAGACCATGTACTTCTTTCTACTCTATCGAGTTCCTCATTCACTGAGACATGAATGAGAGAGAGAGAGAGAGAGAGAGAGAGAGAGAGAGATTGCCTCAGGCTTAGAATAGCAAACTACTCATCTGCTGGGCTGACTTCCTTTGATCATTCTTTCCACCTTAGGATTACAAGCCTGGATCTATTTATAGACATCCAGGTGGCTCTCATTCTTCAAGGTGGGGTCTGTTTGCAGACATCCCTTATTGGTGGAATGTTGTCCTTAAAGTCAAGCAGGTTTTGCTCAGTTAACTGACACATCCACAGGTTGCTCTTTGATGAAGTCCTGGCCCACTTCTTGGGTCCTCAAGTCTCAACCCTAACCCTCAACACATTTGGTACTTTTTCTAAATAGTCCCAATCTTTGGCACAAATTTGTGGGAGACACAGACTGTTATTCTTGATTTTATACAATTTCTATAGGAAAAGGTGCCCACCATTACTATTGCTTTCAAAAACTTCAGAAGAATATTCCAAAAGACCTGTGTGGACCATTTTATCATGGCTGGTTATATGGAAACATTTCCTAAAATGCTTTGCCTTCTTGGATGGTTGCTATGCAAAAATTAGATAAATAAATTTGAAAATATTTTGTGTTTGTGGAGTAAAAGATAATACAACTTTTATTTCACTGACGTGCACTTATTTGATTAAGTTTTAATTTGACTTACTTTCAATTGTTTGCCTTTTGTGCTAAAAAATGTTTTTACTTTGCAATTTTTATATATTCAGCTGTGATCTAAGCTGGTCAATGCAAGGCAAGTTTATTCTCCAACTATATTTGCAAAATATGTAGAAACATAAAGAGGAAACAAAAAAATTACATGACGCAAAAATATTATCCAATTTAATTCACTGAGTTCTAAAAGACAACATTGTATTATGGCATTAATGTTCAGAGAAACCTTCATCAAATATCCTCAGGTTTAGGCATAATTTAAATTTATATGCATTTATTTTTTCTAATTAATTATGTATTCATTAAGCACTGCCTAGCTACAGAAAACCTGCTAGGTTCTATAGATATAAGTAAATAACACAAAAATCCTGGGTTCAAGTCTACCTTCAGAGTGAATTGAAAATATATAAATTTAAATAGGTAACTACCAAACTTTAATATTGATAGGATTATAACTGAAGCACCTTGGTAAGATTCAAATTTTTTTTTTTATTTTGTACTTTTGTCTGTATTGTTTTACACATTTTTATTATTATTATTATTTTTTTTTTATTTTGGCATATTATGGGGGTACAGATTTTAAGGTTTCAATAAATGCCCATTCCCCCCCCTTCCCCCAAAAGTCTGAGTCTCCATCATGACCATCCCTCAGATGGTGCACATCTCACTCATTATGCATGTATATACCCACCCCCCTCCCCCCTCCCACCTGCCCAATACCCTATTACTGTAGCATCTATGTGTCCACTTAGGTGCTACTCAGTTAATACCAGTTTGCTGGAGAATATATCTGGTGCTTGTTTTTCCATTCTTGGGATACTTCACTAAGATTCAAATTTTGATTAGCATGATAAAAGTATTGTCAAAGGAGAATACACACAGAAAAGGGCATTTCCTTCAGCCCGCAAAGGAGAGTCCAGCCAGGCATTAAGGAAATCCCCAAGAATTCTTTAAAAACTTTTTCACTTGATTATTGCATAGATTTAAATATTAGATTTTTTGGATAATATTTATATCGTACCTTCAAATTAATAATCTATTATCATATATTTTATAGAGTTATAAATTATGATTATTAATCAGATTTATGTATATTAAAAATACTAAAGGAACAGGAGTATCCGTCCATTTTAATTTCCTGTTTTTTATACATCCTTATATTCAGGCATATTTCATTTTATTATGATTTATTTTATTATGCTTCACAGATATTTCATTTTTGACAAATTAGGTTTGTGGCAACTCTATCAACACCTATCAACCCTATCAACAATGGTGTCTGTCAAAACCATTTTTCCAATAGGATGTGTATACTTTGTGTCTCTGTGTCACATTTTGGTAATTCTCATCATTTTTTCAAAGTTTTTCGTTATTATTATATCTGTTATGGTGATCTGTGATCAGTGATCTTTGATGTTTCTATTATAACGATTTGGGGTACCACAAACCATGCCCATATAAGACAATAAACTTCATTGATAAATATTGTATGCATGTTGACTATTCCACCAACTGGCCATTCTCCCATCTCTCCAGTCCACCTCAGGACTCCCTATAGCTTTAGACACAAAAATATAATATACCATGGGCTGTAAGTGTTCAAGTGAAAAGAAGAGTGGCAAGTCTCTCACTTTAATTCAAAAGCTAGAAATGATTAAGATTAGTGAGTGCTATAGTTTAGATATGGTGTATTTATCTCCACCAAATATCATGTTGAAATTTGATCCCCCCCTTTTTTTTTGAGACAGAGTCCTGCTCTGTCACCTGTGCTAGAGGGCCATAGCATCAGCCTACCTCACAGCAACTTCAAACTCCTGGGTTCAAGAAATCCTTCTGCCACAGCCTCTCAAGTACCTGGGACTACAGGCATGCACCACCATGCCCGGGTGATTTTTTCTGTTTTTAGTAGAGATGGGTTCTCACTCTTGGTGAGGCTGATCTTGAACTCCTGACCTCAACCAATCCTCTCACCTTGGCCTCCCAGAGTGTTAGGATTACAGGCATGAGCCACCATGCCTGGCTGAAATTTGATTCTTAATATTCTTAATACAAGCAAACACTGAATGAATTCATCAAGATAAGACCTGCTCTCCTGGAAGGACTCAAAACGCTGTTACGCACAGATCAGCAAAATAAACATTCACCATGGTAAAATCATCCAGAAACTAATGGTCAAAGGCCAGATATCACAATGGCTCAAGAAGGAAAGCAAAGCAACAAAGTTCAATTCAACAGGATGAACAGAAATCTGCCCCACTTATCAATTCTTTGAATAAATGAAATGTCTTGAACTGATCACTAAAGAGATAGGCTGGCCAAATTGATAAATATTCACAAGCCAAGTATCTGCTTTCTTCAGGAAACACATCTAATCCACAAGGATATGTTCAGATTCAAGGTGAAGGAATGGAAACAATATTTCTTGCAAATAGAAGCCAAGAGAACGCTGGTATAGCAGTTCTGATTTCAGATAATTTAGTCTTTTAATCAACAAAAGTAATAAAAGACAAAGATGGTCATTTTATAATTGTGAAGTGTACAATTCAACAAGAAGACGTAGCAATTCTAAGTATTTGCATACCTAATGCAGGTGTACCCAGATTCATAAAGCAAATCCTTCTTGATCTAAACAAAATTACAGACAGCAGCATCATAGTACCTGGGGCCTCCACACCCCTCTGAAAGAACAGGACAGATGCTTCAAACAGAAAATAAACAAAGAAACAATGGACTAAAATATAATTCTAGAACAAATGGGTCTGACTGACAATTATAGAACATTCTACTTCCAAAACCACTGAAATTAAGTTTTTCTCATCAGCTCATGAGTCATTCTCCAAGACCATATCCTAGGCTAAAAAGCATGCCTCAACAAATTTTAAAAAAATAGAAATCATACTATACATCTTCTCAGACCACAGTGGAATAAACTTAGAAGTCAACTGCAACAAAAACTCTCATCTCTACACAAAGTCATGAAAACTAAACAACCTTTTGCTGAATGATTGTTGGGTTAAGGAGGAAATTAAAATGGAAATGAAAAGGTTCTTTGAACTAAATGATAAAGGAGACACAAGTTATCAAAATCCATGGGACACAGTTAAAGCAATCCTGAGAGGAAAATTTATATCCATAAATGCCTACATCCAAAAGACAGAAGGATCACAAATCAACAGTCTATTGAATCGCAAACCCACCAGAAGAAAGCAAATATCAAAGATTAGAGCAGAAGTAAATGAAATCACTAACAAAGAAACTATTAATAAAACAAAAAGTTGGTTCTTTGAAAAAATAAACAAAGTTGACATTCATCTTGCTAGATTAGCTAGAAGGAGAAAAAAGAACTCTAATAATCTCAATCAGGAATGAAAAAGGAGAAATTACAATTGATACCATGGGAAAAAATATCAGCTATGAATACTATAAAAACCTCTATGCACATAAGCTTGAAAATCTGGAAAAAATGAACAAATTCTTAGAAACATACAGCCTCCCTAGGCTATTACAGGAAGAGATAGAATTCCTGAACAGACCAATATCTAGTACTGAAATTGAAGCAGCAATAAAAAACTTTCCTTGAAAAAAAGTCCTAGATCAAATCATTTCACACCTAAATTTTACCAGACCTACAAAGAAGAACTGGTGCCTACCCTGCAGAAAAAACGCCATAATATCAAGAAGGAAGGAATCCTCTCCAACACGTTTATGAAGCCAACATGACCCTGATACCAAAACCAGGAGAGGACTCAACAAAAAAAGAAAACTACAGACCAATATCCTTTATAAATATAGATGTAAAAATTCTCAACAAAATCCTAGCATACCAAATTCAGGTGCTTATCAAAAAAATATCCATCATGACCAAGTGGGCTTCATCCCAGAGATGCAGGGAGATTCAAGATGCACAAATCTATAAATGTAATTCAACATATAAATAGAAGTAAAAATGAAGACCACATGATCCTTTCAAGTTAAAAGCCACAGAAAAAGCATTCAACAAAATTCCACACCCTTTCATGTTAAGAATGCCTAACAAAATAGGGATGGATGAGACTTACCTAAAAATGATAAAAGCCATGGATGACAAATATGCAGCCAACATCATATTGAATGGAGAAAAACTGAAAGATTTCCACTTAGAACTGGAACCAGACAAGGTTGCCCTCTATGACTATTTCTATTCAACATAGTGTGAGAAGTCCTACCAGAGTAATCAGACAAGAAAAGGAAATCAAGGGCATATAAATCAAGGGCATAAAATCAAGGGCAGAAGAGGTCAAACTATAGCTCTTTGCTGATGAGATGACCTTAAATGTAGAAAACCCCAAAGACTGCAAAGACCACAGGAATTGATAAATAAGTTCAGAGAAGTCTCAGGTTACAAAATCAATAGCATTCCTATAAGCCAACAACAGACAAACTGAGAACCAAATCAAAGACTCAATAACCTTCACAATAGCAACAAAGAAAATAAAATACGTAGGAATATATTTAACTAAGGAGGTGAACCACCTCTACAGGGAGAATTAGGAAACACCAAGGAAAGAAATAGCAGAGGATGTAAATAGATGAAAAACCATGCCATGCTCATGGGTCAGCAGAATCAACATTGTTAACATGTCTATACTACCCAAAGTGATCTACAGAGTCAATGCGATCCCTGTTAAAATATAAACATAATTTTTTTGCAGATGTAGAAAAAATAATTCTATGCTTCCTATGGAACCAGAGATAATCCCATATAGCAAAAGGAACCTTAAGCAAAAAGAAAAAATTGGGAGTCATCAATTTACCAGACTTCAAGCTACACTACAAGGCTATAGTAACTAAAACAGTATAGTTTAAGAACTGGCACAAGAACAGAGATGTAGGTAGACCAGTGGAACAAAACTGAGAACCCAGATATAAAACATCCTCATATAGCCATCTAATCTGTGACAAACAGACAAAAACATACACTCGGGAAAAGAATCTTTATTCAATAAATGGTTTAGGGAAGATAGGATAGCCACATGTAGAAGATTAAAGCAACCTCTGTGCAAAGTAATATGGAGATACCTCAAAGAGCTACAAGTAGAACTACTATTTGATCCAGCACTCCTATTACTGGGCATCTACCCAAAGGAAAAAAAGACATTCTATAAAAAAGACATCTGCACTAGCAGCACAATTCACAATTGCAAAGATATGGAAATAACATAAGTGCCCATCAATACATGAGTGGATTAATAAAATGTGGTATATGATGGACTCCTACTGAGCCAGATCAGAATGGTGATCTAGCACCTCTTGTATTATCCCGGATAGAACTGGAGCCCATTCTATGAAGTGAAGTATCCCAAGAATGGAAAAACAAGCACCACATTTATTCACCATCAAATTGGTATTAACTGATAATCACTTATGTGCACATTTAGTAATAACATTCATCGGGTGTTGTACAGGTGGGGGGAAGGAGGAGATGGCTACATACATACCTAATGGATGCAGCATGCACTGTCTGGGGGATGGACACACTTGAAGCCCTGACTTGGGTGGACTAAGGCAATATATGTAACCTAAACATTTGTACCCCCATAATATGTTGAAATAAAAATAAATAAATAAACCAAAAATAAAAAAAAATAGAAAAGAAGTCAATGTGAAATCAAAAACAAATCATTTGCTATTCAGACAGGTAACACTGTTTTTTCTTTATAAAACAGACAAATAGCACTATTATTTTACAAAATGTTAACAGTAGAGAATATTATATTACTGTTTTCTATATATAGAGATTTGAGGAATCCGTTTATGGAGACCAGATGCAAGTTATTAATAGCATTTAGGTCATATTTTTAGCTCAGCCACTTAGTCATCTGGTCTTCAGTAAACATCACAATATAATAATTTTTGCATGTACATATATGTATAATTGATATATGAGGGCTGTCATCCATTGTTAATATAATTTTTCATATAACTGTATAATTTCCTGATAGCCTTCTATAATGTAATATTATGTATGTATGTGTCAGTTGCAGAATTTCATTGTTCCCTAGGTTTTAGATTTTACATAAAGCTTGTATTTCTTGATAATTATTTATACATTTTTATAGATCTTTGTTGTGCAGAAATGAGTTATTCATTTTGTGTGGTTTAAATTACACTACCATCAATGGTTAAACATGAAAAATGTATTATATTTGTTTCTTTATATTAATTTAATAGCAGTACACATCTGGCTACCTATCACCAGTGGGGAACTAGAACTTTATGATTTACAAATATTTTATGCTTCTCATCTATCTGTTCCCATAATTCTAATACAGATGTAATCACTATATTAAATTTATATTTATAATTTTCTTTTAAAAATATAATATGTAATGTTATCATGTGTCTGTGTGAATAATGTTACTAAGATTCATCCATTGGTGGCATGTGCTAATAGTTCATCAAATTCACCTAGAGATTTAGTAATCAAGGCAGGATATATTATAGTACACTTGGAATAAGTCATCTAGAGGACAGCAATACATTGTAGAAGATGTGAGGTGAGTTCTCATCCACTCTGGCAATTTCAGGCTAAGTGTCCTTGGGCATTGCTTCTTAATTATCAAATTAATGCTTTAGGCTCTGAAACCTCATACAGAAATTGACACACTACTAAGTGGTGACTCTAGAAAGAGATATTCACCCTGGGATGTATGTGATCACTGATTTTGATTAGAATCTTTTATAAGTAAGTATTCTGAGATTTTCTTCTGTCAGTTACAAAACATGTTTTCTATGTGTAAAAATGGTTGACATGGTCATTTGCAGATGCTCATTATTCTCCACAAAACTCCTAAAACTAATACTTAGAATCTGTACCTCTAAAAAAATCATTTAAAGGTAACTCTAAGGTAAATGGTGTTAATGGTTATATGTGTGTTTGTGTGTCACAACCCAAAGGGGGTTGTATTGGCTATGGATTAGTCATAAAATTCATACTAAGAAAATAATGGCACACCAATTTAAGTGATGGGATTTGACTCAGGCAGCAAGGGTGGACTGAGGATAGAGGGATACTTCAAAAATTTGTGTGAGTCCACAATTCATGCAAAAGACGGAGATATTTTTCTGACTGGAACCTGGAAAATCATTAAGAGATGAATTGGTTGTGATATGGTGGAGGTAATCTATTATTTGCCATTTAATTGGAGAGAGAAAATGAGTATTAAATTCATCAGTAGTTGAAATTGTACTCATAGTTAAGGTTTTAGTTGATTTATGTTGTGAAATGACACTTACATATTACTTTTCTTTCACTAACCAAAACCCCTCTCCTTTCCCACTGTCCTACATTTCAGTCTCCCTACTTTCCTTCCTCTCTCTTATTTCTCCCTTCCTTCTTTCTTTCCTTCCTTCCTTCTTCCTTCTTCCCTCCCTCACCCTGTCTTTCCATCCCGCCTTCCTCCCTTCCTACTTGCCTTCCTTCCTTCTTCCTTCTTCCTTTAGATGCATCTAAATTAATTTTTTTCCTTAATAATTTATCAGGAAATTAGTAATACATTTTTCTCTCAGCAAGCATGTATGCTAATTCTCTTAACACAACTTGGTTCATTTTCTTCAGGAAGACCCACTACATTGTGTGAGACTATGGGGAAAGCTGAAATTTGGCTAATCCGAACATATTGGGATTTTGAATTTCCCCGTCCATACTTACCTAATTTTGAGTTTGTTGGAGGATTGCACTGCAAACCTGCCAAACCTTTACCTAAGGTAGGTGTATGACAGTGGAGAACTTTATGTACCTTATAAAAAAATACCTGATTTTCCTTTAATGTTATAGCCTTAATAACATTAAGATAAATGCTTCTGGAAATCTTCAGTTTACCACTCCAAATCTATTTTCTTCAGCATATGGGTCTTCTATGAGTATTATTTATTCCTTAGGATGTAAAATTGAGAATTTAAACTGAAGAATGAAATGATTAAATGGTGAAATATATCAGTGTGTCTATAATGTGGATAGTGGGTGGAAAACAGACAGAAAAGCAACCGTGGAAATCACTAAGGACACCGCCATAGTCTTGATAACAAGCCTGGCAGAGTTATAAACAGGAACATTTTACCCCATTTGAGAGATACAGATGCTTCCATGAGAATCCTTGAGTAAATTCCATAGAATTTGGTGAGAGAAAGTCAGTGTTGAGGGAAGTCACGGAATAAGGTAGGGCTCCTAGAATTTAATCTTGAGGGTTTATTGGATCGTGGTGACTTTTTCTGTCAGCAAACAGTTAGTGGTAGAAAAATTCCCTTGAGTTGACGATGATACATTTAGTTTTGACCTATTTACTTTAAAAAGACAAAATGATTTTTAGGTGATTTCTAAAATTATTTTGGTAATACAAAGTTTCAATCTCAGCAGGGAGCATTAGAAATAAATTCAGAGTCATCAGCATAAAGTAGAAATCATAAACTGAAAGATTCATATATCGTATTGGTTCTATATGAGCATAATATTAGAGGATTTTTCTGGAGTGGAAAAAGTGTATATATACCACATACCAAAGTCTTCAAAGAATAAATGTGAATGCCAGAAATATTAGACAGAAAAAATATTGAGAAGCAAAAGAGAGTAATAGATAAACATGCTAAGAACATTGCATTTAATCATCAATAAGGAGTTAGAAGACAGATGTTCATTTATTTCATTTGTAGGCAAACATAATCTCTTTGGAAAGTTGCAGGATAAATGGTGTTCTCAGAAGAGTTCTTTATTTTTACTTATGGTAAAAGGTACATTTGTGTTTAAAATTTTATTTTAGTATTCTGAATATTCTTTTCTTAACATCAAGTTATGACTGCAAGCAAGTTCTATTGAGTCTTGTTGTTAGAGGAAATAATATTCCAATATCTAAATAAAAACACATAAGAGAAATGACATATCTGTGATGTCCATGGCTCACTATATGATAACCCATGTCACACTATCTTTATCCTCCCACCCCTACTTCTCTCTCTCTCCTTTTGTCTGTCTGTCTGTCTCTCTCTCTCTCTCTCTCTCTCTCTCACACACACACAAACACAGAAACACAATTTCAAAGAAAAAGACATATTTTATCAGAGAGAGTTTTTTCATTCCAAACTCAAATTATCTATTATTATAGACTTTGGGAAATATTAATACCCATGTTGGATTGTATTTATGATGAAAGAATTATGCCAGTCCTTGGATACACAGAATGAAAAGCAATGAGAGACAGTCAAATAAAAGATGCAAATCAGTATGGTAGGTGTACATGTTTCATTTGTGTGTTATTTTACTCAATCGGCTATCTGTTTGGAAGATGAATCAGAATGGTAAGACACCAATTCCTGGAATTTCAGAGCCATTCTACTGATGTTAACTAATCTAAAAGTAACAGTCAACTTTCACCTAAGATATCATCCTCCCCCTAATAACTTCACTAGTCATAAATTAAGAAATATAGTGACCCAGGATAATCACGAATATAATAGTTGCCAGGGATTGCAGGCTGTGGATCTAGAGGGTGGCGCACATTGTTATGTGAAAGGCCCCAATCCCAAACTTTCCAGGGCCCAGAACACTAAGTGATGACCCAGGGAATTTTATTTGCAGAGGAATTTATATTTTGCTTTTGTCTGTAGGCTCAAACGAAGGGCATAATGATACTGGCACACTCATATATGAGTTTGTAGATAATTGAAGACTAACTGTGTTATTTTCTTCTTGTAACATATGTTACTATATACATCATATATCTAAAAAATTTATTCTTAAACTTGGTATAAACTTGGAAAGTATAAACTTGAGAAAATGATCTTAAATGTTTGCATCACAGGAATAGGCATATCAAATTATTAATAATTTATTAGCTATATATTGGTGGCAATTCCACCAACATGAGAGGAGCTATACTTTATTTGGTGTCCATTTCTATAAAGGTCTAGGTTCCATGCTTTTGCTTGTCATCACTGATAATATTAAAGACATAAATTTTGGAAACATGTTTCCTCTTAATGAGACTAGATGGTTCTCCATGTCACAAGACACGCTAGTCTATATCCTCAGACATTTCTTAACTTTACCTATCTAAATGTGTAAGTAAAGCTTTTTTCCCCTATGATGCTGCACTGATATAATAGCAAGAATGTTATGTTTAAAGGAAATGGAAGAATTTGTCCAGAGTTCCGAAGAACATGGTGTTGTGGTGTTTTCTCTGGGATCAATGGTCAAAAACCTCACAGAAGAAAAGGCCAATATTATTGCCTCGGCCCTCGCCCAGATTCCACAGAAGGTCAGTACAGCCCCTTATCCTGGTAGGCAGCATTTTAGGAATTCAAGACACGGTGTGGCTAATAGAGCTCTTTCCAGGTGAAAGTTGAAATTCAGGATACACTCAGTATCACTGGCACCAGCTGTCAGTAAAGGTTGGTAAAACATTGAAATAGTGTGTCTAAGCACAGTAAATCATTTGCTTACTGAGCTTTGGCACTAATACTAACGTATGCTTTTTCGTAGTCATTTATTTTCATATGAAGTAGATATGAAGGCAAGCTCCCACTGACATTTTACTATTAGAAATCACTGTTCTACACTGACTGTTCCTAAAAGTTCTGATATGTTAGCTCCACAGTCCTGGGAGAGAGTTTACATACAGAGTAGATATTATGCTTTAAAATATACTTTGAATGCACAGGTATTCTTTAGACTCCTTCAGGGTATATTTGGTTTAGAAATAGAAATATAGGTTCACTTAGTTTTTCTATTAATGAATTGAATAATCTTCAGCTAAAAACAAGTAAAATTCTAACATTGTTTTCAAAGAAAATGCATTTTCAAATATGTTACACAATATTAAATTAACTTGAATTTTTGTCACTACAATTTCATATTACTTCTCTTTTCATACTCCCTTTCATGAAACATCCAAGGACTCTTTATGTTTATATATTGGTTAAAGTACATAAATCTTACAATGATTTTTTACCCCCATATTCTAATTAACTGGTCCTGTTTATCTTCCTTTTCTTCACTCACAATCTCTCTTCTAAACAGTGTTAAATGAACAATATTGAAATAATAATACTATATTTAACAGCCTATTACTACAAGCCTTTACAAAAAGGTAGATGTAAACAAATCTCTTGTACATCTCAATGTTTGCAAACTGCTATTTATGTAACACCCTCTCAACTGTCACCTAAGTAGGGTGGCTATGTGGCATCTATATTCTATAATGACTTAAAATGCCCTCATTGTGTGGGCATTGGTTATTTAGCCTTGACAGTACTAGGAAAACACAAGCTTTTTTGTAATCATTTATTTCACTTGCAAAATTAAAGTGTCACCTCCCATAGGTTTTATGGCGATATGGAGGGAAGAAACCAGCCACATTAGGAAACAATACTCGTCTCTATGACTGGATACCCCAGAATGACCTTCTTGGTAAGATATGGGCAAAGAAAAGCTGTGTACTTGGACAATAGACAAGTTAAGTAACTGTTTAACAGCAAATAAATTCAATACCGTTTTGAATAATTTAAAATTTGACACCCACCCAAGAGGAGATATTATTAAACAATGAGCCATTAATGTTACAGATTCGTGCTCCCGCTGTCCCTCAAAAGAGTACTGTCAGGGAAGCCTCTCATCGCTCTTCAAGTTTCATTCTCAGTTCAGATATCGCCTCCTCAGCAATGCCCTCCCAGAAAGTGCAGAGGGTGTGAATCCTGATTTTCCTGGGGTCATAGTTTTCTGAAATAGCAATGCCTCATGTGCTCAGCTTGTGTAGAAAATATTTCCATCTTCGTTTAGTAATGGCATAGCTTTTTCTTGCTTTCCATCTCTGAAATTGTGCTAAGGTCTTCTAATGAAATGTACACCCACTTCTTACTCTATCCCCAAACTAGGTCATCCCAAAACCAAAGCTTTCATCACTCATGGTGGAACTAATGGGATCTATGAGGCCATTTATCATGGGATCCCTATGGTGGGAGTCCCCATGTTTGCTGATCAGCCTGATAACATTGCTCACATGAAGGCCAAAGGAGCAGCCGTGGAGGTGAACATGAACACAATGACAAGTGCCGATTTGCTCAATGCCTTGAGAACAGTCATTAATGAACCTTCGTAAGTACTATTGCTTTTACAGGCTTACCTATGTTATGCGTCATACCTGAAAAAGTCCAGTGTTTTTTACATTTAGAATTGGTTTATTTTGAAATAACAACCACAACATGATCAATATAAAAACCATTTGTTTCATTTGCCAAACAGTTGAAGTGATTTGCTGACATTGGATAAAACAAAAAACTTAAGACTTCAAATATTCTTTCAATATGTTTTTCACAATAAATAATGCTATGATTACATAAATTTTCAGATTTTTTCTGGATAATATGCTGAATTTTATAAATAAGTAAGTGAATAAGTAAATAAATGAATATTTAAATACTATAAAACATACAGTAAGTGCAAAATGGAAGTGATAGTGTGCCTAATATTAATTGTTCAGAAATAATTGTTATTAATACTGAGTATATATCATTCATTAGTCTATGCATAGATACAGAGAGGAAAGATATAGTATACTAAATAATTTTGTCAATATTGATTGATACAATGTGTGAGTTTTTAAATGCAATTTTAAATATAATTTTTATCTGAATTTACTTGAAAAGTAGATGGAAATGAAAGTATGAGCTATATTGAACTTTAGATATATGTCCTTATGCCTTAATTTTTTTCTCTGAAAGATATCGCTAAGTGTAAAGAATTCATAGAGTATATGCATATACAATTTTGAGTCTTAATTTTTGACAACGCATATTAATTTTACCCATTTACAGTTGAATTCCCACTTTGGAATTATCCTCAATTTGTATTATTTACATTATAAATTAACTTGTCAAGATTAATGTCACTTATTTTCCTCACATTTATTTAGTCTCTTTGCTATACTTTAAGGGCATTGGTGTTCACCATTGACTCGGAGATTCTTTATTACAAAATATTTTGGATTAATTTCTTGACTGACTGTTGCATATGTAATTTTCTTTCAATAAACACTCTTGTATGTTGAATTCCCTGTGATCATGTTTAGCTATTGTTGCTCATTGTTTTCATATGAGAATGACTTTTATCTGAATATATTAGTAACATACTTAACTTCCACTTCTTTCCTTCAGACCTGTAAAAATAGCACAGCAACTAGGAAACCAAGTGAAGACATAACTTGACTTTGAAATACATAGACTCCCAAGCAGTGTTGTCTGAGAAACCTGTAGAGCTATTAACTCCATAGCTGTAGCTATTGTGATGCCAAACTGATTACGGGTTCTAATTCTAGGGAGATGTTTCTATTTACCTTAAAAATACAAAGTCCATGTACTTGGATGTACGAGTTCTTAAATTACCTAAGTATTTTTATTCAATCTTTCTATTGCCAGTAGAGACACTATATTCCCATCAGAAACATACACATGTGTGCAAAGGAGTGATTATCACAGTGCCAAGATCTCAGAATTGCAAAATGACTTACTAATATTGACTACCAACTTCTTTAGTCTGTCATATGAACTAGCCAGCCATTACAGAACATGCTTATAGATCTTTTAAATGATATTGTGCCACAATATTGAGTTACGTACCATCTTGGTCTTGAAATAATCCTGGACACTATAATTCACATAGTATCACAATTATTTCTGGAAAAATTATGCTATACATTCACAACTGGCTTCTACTCTTTTCCTATGTCTGCATTTGACCTCATTGTGTTAAGAATACATAATATTTCTTCCATGCCCTCCCATTTAAAACTCTTAAAATCTTATGCAATTAGCAAGTTCATGCAAGAGTTAGACTTTTTCTCAACACATCTATGTCCTTTAACATGCATAAAAAGGGACATGCATCACATATTTAGCTTTAGTAAAAGGAAACCTCAAATTCTCTAATTTCTGTCTATGTATTTGCCTTCTAGTTATAAGGAGAATGCTATGAGGTTATCAAGAATTCACCATGATCAACCCATAAAGCCCCTGGACCGGGCAGTCTTCTGGATCGAGTTTGTCATGCGCCACAAGGGAGCCAAGCACCTGCGACCAGCTGCCCACAACCTCACCTGGATCCAGTACCACTCTTTGGATGTGATTGGGTTCCTGCTGGCCTGTGTGGCAACTTGTATAATATTAGTCATGAAATGTTGTTTGTTCTCTTGTCAAAAATTTGGCAAAACCAAAAGGAAGAAAAAGAGAGACTAGGCCAAGAAAAAGAGAAAATAGGTCTTACACATTTGGTAAAGTCCGGAATGGACTGATTCTGTTAAATCGAACCACAAAGAACTTAACAAAAGCACATCTCCATCCTGTTTTCAAATTTTCCATTTCTCTACCTTAGCCTAAAGATAAGCCTAGAATTCAATATGATCTTTAACTAATAAGTGTGTTCCATTGTTCCTTTGTCTTTTCCTAGCTGGCTTTACCCTTTCCTTTTACTTTTCTCACACAGGGACACTACCTAATTTTAAATATGTTCTATTCATAATATCAATATTTTCCTTATATGTAACCTTAAGTGCTGACTAACAGTATACTGGATCTTTGGTAATACACAAAGTATCGATAAAATTTGTTAGATATTAGGAAGCTGAAAAGGGTCAAATTCACAAGTTTCCAGAGACTGTAGAAATCAGGGACCTACCATAGGAGATAAGTGAGTTCTGAGAAGAGTAATGATTTCATATTTTAATAAAAACTAATTTTCTGATTGCTCAGTGTTACAGGGATTAAAGTGTGGATTTATTGCTGTGATAGTGCATGCCTATTAAATGTCTAAGAATTTTCATTGAGCACAGCTAGGTAATCATAGTCTAATGTGCCTGCCTTTCTTCAACAAATATTCTTGTGTTTCTTTTAGTGAAAGTTTGAGCACTGTCCTCAAAAGCAGATCAATTGAGACATTTTTTTTTTTCTCTCAAGGAGAAAGTCAGCAATATGGTAAAGATGAACAGACATTTTTAGAGGACATAACAATAAGAAATATAGAAAAATACTAATTTTATAGAATTTTTAGTTCACAGTACAAATAATAACCTTAAATGTCAATTCATTATATTTAAAAATTATGATTACACATAATGTGTAATCAATACTTATAATCAAAAATTTAATTTTATGTGAAAAAATAGGAAAATATTTAGTTGAAATTTGAGATCATTATTTTCCTGTCTTTATCTTCTACCTATTTCATCAATTAATTGTTATAATAAGTATATATTAGTCTACCAGTTTGACCAAATTTTAAATATATTCTACTTGTAATATGTTATAGTAAATATTTATCAATGCAAAGTTCTAACTGAAGGCAAATATTAATATTTGGATCAATTCTGAATTAATTTAATAAATATATTAAAGATTACATTTTATTTACCATTTATAAATTTAATGACATGTCTAGCTAAAGTTTTAATTCCAGTATTTGATATATAATCAAGAACATCAATGACATTGTTTGGCTTAGTGAAACTTTTGAAATCTCCATTTATTTCTAAATGATGTATTGAAATTTACTTCCATTTAAAAAATAACTACAGGACAGGAACACAAACTTTTAAAATATGTATATTAATGAAAATGGAAATAAATTGTTCATAAACTTTTTTGAAGACTCGAAATATATTTGTTCAATGTTAACTTTTTAAAAAAGTGATTACCCTCATCTGTTTTGAGATTTACAAGTTTCATTACACTTTGATCAGAGCTCTGCATATTTGCTGTAGCCCAGTTTGTTTTCTGCAATTAGAATTGTCTGGAGTTCACCACTCTCCCGATAAAACGGGTCCCAGGCAGGATTGTCACAAGAGATTTCAAAATAATAGAGACAGAGACAAAGTGTAGTTTAAAGTGATGGGAAAGTATGGGTCCTGCAGGATTTTTGTGAGCCAGGAGGCACTAAGTGAAGTCCCACATCAGTATTTATTGGTACAGCAAGCAGTTGTTTTTGGTCATAGAATTATTTGTACAGATTATTTGTTTTAGGTTTTGAGGTTTCCCAAAGGTTTCAGGAAATCCCTTACCTAATTGTATCTATGAGAGTAAACGTTTACAAATTTCTCCAGGATAAACATTTTAAGGGCTAAGAATAGACTAACAAAGCATACAAGCGAGAGATAAAAATGCATAAAACAGGAACACTGAGCTTGTATAGTATTCTAATCTATTTCTCTAGATATGGAGACATATAGTCAGGAATGAAACAAGAATAGCCTTGAGGTTTACAATAGTTCTAGCTGCAGATTGTCTGGTCAGCTTACATCCCTTGATCAATTTCTTAGCCTTGGGCCCCAGCCTGAGCTCTGCCTTGCACAAGTTCCAGGTGCCACCTTGCAGTCGCCCCTGATTGATGAAATTTCCCATTTGTTGCCAAGAAGCTTCTGGTCTGTGAACTAACACGCTCACAGATTCCTTCAATGCAAAGCCCTGCAAAACTCATGAAATGTTCCATGTCTCTTAACCCTATTTCCTGACATAGAATGATGCTAATGGCTAAGATCCAGTGAGTTGTGGAGTAGCCATCTCTGGGCATAAGCACTGCATAGGCTCTCAGGCACCCATCTGATGCCTGAGACTAGCCACTCATTGCATGTGAGACTTACCGCCATTCACTAGAACCTGCTCATTGGATTTATCTCCTCCTAATTTCTGGTATTCTGCTGGTCTCTTCCTTTGATTAAATACAATTAGAAGCCAGCTGCAGCTTGGGAAATTCCTGGGTGATGTGTATTGCATTACACACTGTAACTTTAATATGTGCTTGGATTGAAAGTGAAACAAACACCAAACAAATCACAAAAAGCTGAGAATGGATTTCCCTTAACATTCATTTGTGAAACTGTTCCCATGAGGAAATTCTCAATCCTAACGCAGAGGCCAGGCCACATCAATGACAGTACTGTCACAAAGCTCTTACATTCTCAGCACTTAGAGCTGCACAAGACGCTAAAGTTGATTATTTAACTTATTTTCTTCTGAAACATTCCATGTGTCTATTATTCTCTGGTAGCATCTTCTCTGGTCAGGGTTCTTTAATTGGTAGGTAGATTCAAAATTCAACTCCAAATCTATAATTTCTCTCAGCTTTCCACTGACCTTTATTACTGGACAGCAGATAATTAAGATGCATGCAAGTAATCTACTGAATATTACACGTAATTTTGCCTACAGTTAACATGTTTTAGCAACATAGATTTCCTTTAGCATTTTGGATCAATCAACAAATAGCCAGGACAGTAATGCCTTTTCTGAATGAATTTGGAAGCAGAGGAGCTCAAAATAATTCCAAAGTACTCACAGCTTCCAATCTAATAATTCATGGCTGTATGCATGGGTAGAATTATTACTCCCTTGAAAACTACAACCTCCAAACTACCTGACTAGAGATTGTGATAATGAAAACCAAGTGTATCCAAGGCAAAGACTAATAGGGCCCATTCCCACTTTCAACTTCTAGAGTTCGGGACCCTTGTATTCAAACTAAAATAAAAAAATAAATTATATGTCAGGCTATGATTTAAAACATATCCCACATCCTTTAAGACAGCACCTCAGATACCTGAAGTATTGTTTCCTAGCCAAAACTTTAAAGAGTTGTCATTAGGTATTGTAAACTTGCTAAAATTAGCAAATTCCATTGAAATTAGACCCTGCTGCATTTTTGTCTATAAATGTATTTCTTGGTAATACTTAATCTTAAGATCAACATCATTTTCAAAATGAATTATTTTTCATTTGTATACATTGTGATGCTGGCAGAAATAAATCTGTTATTTGGCATTTATAACTTCTGTGAACAAATACTGACGCATTCTCCAGGATAGAAGGTCATTAGTATAATCTGCTACCTTATTCCTTGCTAGAACACTAGGGAGTGATGTCACATTGGAGAGTCATTGGGGAGCCATCTGCAATTAACAGATTGAGCATGTAGCAGCTTTGCTAGCCAGGTTAAACTTGGTGAAGTGAAATTTATGCTGTGGAGTCATTCATGGTCTCTGTCCAAGCCACAGTGGCTTCTTTGTATATGAGCTTTGTACAGTACCAAATTCTAGAGGGTCAGGAAGAAGATACTGCCATCCACATGGCAATGCATCTAGTCCACCTTACGACCGAGTCAGTCCTGTGGAATGCATGCTTCCTGGTGGGAATTCCCATAAAATATGAATATCTATAAAATTTGTGCCAATTCCAAAGATGTTTCCACTAATTCAACCTCAGATTTTCTTACATCCACTTTAATTCTTCCCAAGTATTTGACTAAGCGATCGACTCATTAGTCACTGCCCATGAGTCTGTAGATCTGCAATACAGGTCATTGCATTGCAGCCACCTCTCCTCCCCCAAATATCCTGATGTAATATTTCATATTCTGCCCATAGGGAAGATTTGTTTTTACCACTATCTTTCAGAGACAGTCCTGAGTTGGGCTTATGATGGAATACTCCTATATTAAGTAAATAAGCTCAAATGCTTGAAAAGCCCAACTTTTCAAGTTCATGTGACTGTAATAAGCTTTGGTAAATAAAGATAGTTTAAAATTATTGGCAAAACAAATTTAAAATGTCTCAAAATTTGATGTACACATTTTTGCCTGAGCTTACTTGTTATGTTATTTCAATTGGATGGTTTATGTCCATAAAATTGTTGCTTCTGGAACACTGTTAATATGTGCTTAACATGTCTATGAGTTAAAGCTATGGGGCTGACTGCAGGGCTCCTCCAAAGTCTTACACATACCTTGCTTTGAGCTTGTCTTTAGTTTTGAGCCCTTCGATTTTGAGGTCTAGAGAAATAATCATGGTGAGGCCTCAGAACAACACCCAGGTCTCCTGTGTTCAGTTGTTTAGATGTGTCAATTTACTTAAGTTTTTTACAAAAATAAGGGTTACTAAGAGTTAATATTATAATTAATACATATAATTAAAACTACTGGATAGAAATAAATCTAGTTCTATGTGCAAAAGACATAAAAAAAGTAGAATATATTTTTTATAAAGAGGTTATAAAGAGATATAAAAATGTGTTTTTTGTTAAAAAAATATTACCTAATTTAAATGTTTTATAATAAAAAGTGTTTTAAATCAAGTAAATAAAAACAGATAAAACTAAGTGAATATAAAAGAAAAATGATAAAAATTATAAAAGACTATAAAAGAGTTATAAAAATCTTACCTCTTGGTCAAATTGATAAAAATTGAATAGTTTTTTTGTAAAGTTGTATTAAAATTAGCTTTAACATTTAAAACACAAACACCTCAGAAAAATTTGGTTCTCTTTTAAACAAGATTTTCATGTAATATTAATAGATATAGTAAAAGTCTTAGTCAAATTGCGAATAAACTGGAAAAAGAAAACAAGTAGGAAGAGTGACAGATTTAGTTTGCCCCTTTCTTATTATTTAGTTTACCATTATTAGGTCTTATGATTGTTTTGGAAATTGAATCTCCTCTCTATTAAAGAGAAAATTTTTGTTTTTCTTTAAATCTTCAAATCATCATTTTGGCTAAATGAAGGACTATGTTATAGTAACCTGTGATCTTGTTTTATGACAACAGGTGTTTTAAATCTTTGACAATTGACAATATTTCCAAAAATCAAAATTCTAAATTCACTTTTTTTAAGTACAATTAGCTTTTTAAACTATTAGAGTCACTGAAAGTCCCAGAGAGACATATTAGGCTTATTTTGCATGTAAAAATCATACAGGAAGTATTGTCAGTTATGAAAAGGTGTTTACATTTCTTTGGGTTATATTTGTATAAATATGTGATTTATATTTCAGAAGAAACTATAGTAAATTCATTATTAAATTCTAACTGCGGCCTTTTCTTTAAGGCCTTCTTTGATTATTTGCCTATAAATTGGAATTAGTCCTGAATTTGTTTTCTGGCTACAAGTCTCCAAATAATGTTTTCAAAATTTTCTTCCATATTTTATGACTTGGACTCAATAAAATTGCCACTACCTCTTTCTTGAGGTCCTGAAAGCATACTCTGTGGCACACAAACTCTAAGCAAGAAAACCTGTCAGATTGTCATGGCCTACTTCCGCTTTAACTGATCATATTTTGAATTTAACATCTAGCCATCTTGTCTGGACACTCTCCAGGCTCCAAGGAAACCACATTAAAATATTAACTTTTATTCAAATATCACCTTTGGTTTTTATTCTGTTTGAAAGTTCGTGTGCGATGCCAGCTTCTGGAATGGGCATGGAACTTTAATTGAAGTGATCTGTACACAGGACTAAGACGCTGACAAAAGAAGATATAGGATGATGTTTAAATTTGCTCTTTTTTATTTATACCAATTTGTTTTTTCCTTCACTCCTATATCTATCTCTAAATAACTCTAACCCAAATTTCTCCCAAGCTATCTGCTTAGCTTTTTTATATATGCAACATTTTAGTTTCCAAGTGAGGACTGAAGGAAATTAGAGATATTTTGCTGAGTCTCACAGATAGAAGTAACACTGAAAACCTGTCTTATGTTAGGGGAAATTTAGATCTGTACAGAATCTTCATTAATACATCCAGGTCTATCCTTATCTGATCTAGGAAAAATTCACTGAGAGTCTGACACTTTGAAAGGTCTGAAAAGAAAGTTAGCCATCTACACTCTCTGTGAGCTGCTACCTATAAGGTTTCATTTGCATAATACGACCACTAAGCCACTTCCTTCCTCCTTTCTAAAAACCTCTTTTACTACTTTCAAGCTCCCATTCTGTAAAATATTTTTACTTCATTAAAACTTGAATCTTCATTCTGAGGGTGTCCAATTATATACATTAAACAAATCCATATCTTGTTCCTTCTATTAATCAATCTGCCTATGTGATTTTTGAGTGAACTTTTATGGGGCTAGGGGCCTTTACTACCTGTAGATTGGTGAACTTGGGGGGCTTCAGTGGCTTTTGATCCCTAGAATACCCACCAAAATACTCCCTATAGGTATCCAAGTCTATTACTATTAAATCAGTGGGTATTCTCTGACTCGGGTGAGGAAGCGGGGGAGAAAGGCAACAAATGTAACCTAAACATTTGTACTCCTGTGATATGCTGAAATTAAAAAAAAAAAAAAATAGTGGGTATTCTACATGGGCATGGGATATAGCATACATATTCTCCTAAACCATTTTGCACTTGGAGCTTAGTGTGGGGTGGATGTGTGTTTGTGTGTGTGTGTTTCTGTGTGTCAAATATTAACACCAAATACTTTTTTTCCATTTCTTTCATAACCTATCTGGGTGATAAAGATATCTCTATGTGTTATATTAATAAGTTTAAGAATGCTGAGTCAACATATTACTGATTGTAGCGATGAGGAGAAGCTTGCCCTTTGCCTCAACAGTTTGCTGACAGATCAACTCACAGTGAAGGCAGATTATAAGAGGATGGTTTATTTAACAATGCCATGCACCTGGGGAAAATCACATGGTCATTGCTCAATAAACTAATGAAGTTCAGACATTTTCATACCCATCTTTTGGAGGGGAGGGTAAATGTGGAGTACAGGTAATTCTGTTTAAGGGTGACTAGTTGTACTAGGAGGACAAATGGATTAGACAGACGGATTGACTTGTGAATGATTCTCTTTGCAAATTAAATTCACCTGAGCAACTGGTATTGTGTTTAAAATAATTTGGGCCAGGTCTGATTGCATTTTTGATCTTCTTTACTCCTATGTATTGAGACAACAGGCAGAGGAAGGCAAGTCATTTGCTCCCTTTGATCCTTTGTTCAGGTCAGTCCAGTTTATGCAGGTAGAGGAAAAGCCAAGGGCCAGTTAATCTCTAAGAGCCTTTAATTCAAAATACTCTCTATGCCAAGGAGCCTTATTTTGAGGTGAAATTTTCAGAGCTCCTTCATAATATATTGGATTCATGTCTGATTTTCTCGATCAATATTTAACTTGGCATCAACCCATGAACTTTAATCTTAAAAATTAATTTTTAACTTCTCTGTCTAAATTACCATTTCAATTCTGTGCCCAGTAAAGCCTCAAGCTCTGTAGAACAGCCTGTGAGGGAGCTGCTGTCATGATGCCTGGGAAGTCGGCTTTGGCAGTTCTGCTGTTGCTGCTCTGCTGTGCTGGCTGTGGATTCTGTGGGAAGGTGTTGGTATGGCCCTGTGACATGAGCCATTGGCTTAATATCAAGTGCATTCTGGAGGAACTCATAGAAAGAGGCCATGAAGTAACTGTGTTAACCCAGCAACAGACTATTCTCATTGATTATAGGAAGGCTTCTGCAATTAAATTTGAAGTGATCTATACAACGCAAGATGAAAGTGATTTTGAAAATGCAAATAACAAATTTCTTGACCTAATTATTAATGTTTTGCCACCCTTACCAGCCTGGCAATCAGCAGTAAAACTGAATAATTTCTTTATTGAATTGAATGGATATTTTAAACTTCTGTGTGAGAGTGTTGTCTACAATCAGACGCTCATGAAGAAGCTGCAAGAAACCAACTATGATGTAGTGATTATAGACCCTGTAATGCCTTGTGGGGAGCTGGTGGCTGAGTTGCTTGCAGTCCCTTTTGTAATTACACTTAGAGCTTCTATAGGAAACACTATGGAAAGACTCTGTGGGGAACTTCCAAGTCCACTTTCCTATGTACCTCTGCTTATGACAGGACTAACCAACAGAATGACTTTTCTGGAAAGAGTAAAAAATACAGTGTTTTCAGTTTTCTTTAACTTATGGACCGATTATAATGACTTTTATTTTTGGAAACAGTTTTACAGTGAAGTATTAGGTAAGTGCATCTTCCCTTCATTTTAATCTAGTTATCAAAAGAAATATAGAACTTATAATATATAGAGTATTACATATGAGTCCAATCAATGAGGTCTCATATTAGAAGATGCTATAGCTGTTCTTGCTAGAGAGAGTAAAATATTTATTGTAACAGTAATATAAGCTACTTTCCTAATATCAGTAATATCTAAAATATTCTTGGTCCTTGCCTGCGAGAGTGGCCACTGCGTTGGTGCTCTGGGGCTTGGACCCTGGCTAGCCAGAAAATAAACCTCCTCTTGTGTGATTGCAAAAAAATTAAAAATAAATAAAATATTCTTGAATATTTACCAACTAATCAGCACTAATAAAAAGATTGCATTTGTGCCGGGAGTTGTCACCAATTTACATGTACATATCTTGAGTTTAAGTTTCAAGGTCTCCCAAAGTAACAATAAACTAGCTAAGTATACACAAATTAAAGGTAAAAATCATGAGTCAGCAGTAAAGCACATAATCTAAACAGGAACAAAGGGACCATGTACTTCTTTTGGATTTATCTAGTTCCTCATTTACTGAGACGAGAACTCAGGAGAGAGACAGGAACATAGCCTCAGGCTTAGAACAGCAAACTGCTGTTATCTGCTGGGCTGACATTCTTTGCTCATTCTCTCTGCCTTTGGATTACAAGCCTGGGTCTCTTTACAGACATCCATGCTGTGGTCCTCAGGCTTCAAGGTGGGGTCTGTTTGCAGACATCCCTGATCAGTGTAATGTCTCCTTCAAGGTCAAGCAGCGTTCACAGGTTGCTCTTTGGCAAAGTCCTGTCCCACTCCCAGGGTTCTCCTGTCTCAGTCCTCTGTGGACCATTTCATAATGGCTGGTTATATTGAAACATTTTCTAAAATGCTTTGCCTTTCTGGATGATTGCTATGCAAAAATTAGAAAAGTAGATTTGAAAATATTTTGTGTTTTGTGAAGTAAAAGGCAGTAGAACTTTTATTTCACTAATGTGCACTTACTTGACTTGTTTTTAATGTGGCTTACTTTTAACTGTTTGCCTTTTCTACTAAAAAATGTTTTTAATTTGCAATTTTTATACAAACAGCTGTGATCTGAGCTGGTCAATGCAAGGCAGGTTTCTTCTCCAACTATATTTGAAAAATATGTAAAAACATGAAGAAACAAAAAATTATATGACAAAAATATTATCCAATTTAATTCACTGAATTCTAAAAGATAAAACTGTTTTATGGCATTAATGTTCACAGGAACCCACATCAAATATCCTCAGGTTTAGACATAATTTAAATTTATATGCATTGATTTTTTCTAATTAATTAAGTATTCATTAAGCACTGATTGTATCACTATAGACAACCTGGTGGGTTCTATAATATAGGTAAATAGTACAAGGATCCTGGGCTCAAGTCTACCCTAAGAGATGAATTGAAATATATAAATTTAAGTAGGTAACTACAAAACTTTAATATTTTTAGGATTATAACTCAAGCACTTTGGTAAGATTCAAATTTTGAACAGCATGATAAAAGTGTTGTCAAAGGAGAATACACCTGTAATCCTAGCACTCTGGGAGGCTGAGGCAGGCGGATTGCTCGAGGTCAGGAATTCAAAACCAACCTGAGCAAGAGCGAGACCCTGTCTCTACTATAAATAGAAAAAAATCAATTGGCCAACTAATATATATAGAAAAAATTAGCCGGGCATGGTGGCGCATGCCTGTAGTACCAGCTTCCCAGGAGGCTGAGGCAGGAGGATTGCTTGAGCCCAGGAATCTGAGGTTGCTGTGAGCTAGGCTGATTCTGCAGCACTCACTCTAGCCTGGGCAAAACAGCGAGACTCTCAAAAAAAAAAAAAAAAAAAAAAAAAAAAACCTTTTTACTTGATCATTGGGTAGCTTTAAATAATAGATATTTTTGGATAATATTTATATTGTACCTCCAACTTAATAATCTATTGTCATATATTTTACAGAGTTATAAATTATGATTATTAATCAGATTTATGTATATTAAAAATATTAAAGGAATAGGAGTATCAGTCCATTTTAATTTACTGTTTTTTATACATCCTTATATTCAGGCATATTTCATTTTATTATGCTTTATTTTATTATGCTTCATCATTTTTGACAAATTAGGTTTGTGGCAACTCTATCAACACCTATCAACCTATCAACAATGGTGTCTGTCAATACAATAGGATGTATATACTTTGTGTCTCTGTGTCACATTTTGATAATTCTCATCATTTTTCAAAGTTTTTCATTATTATTATATCTGTTATGGTGATCTTTGATGTTATTATATCTGTTATGGTGATCTTTGATGTTTCTATTATAATGATTTTGGGGTACCACAAACTATGCTCATATAAGATGATGAACTTAATTGATAAATATTGTATGCATGCTGACTATTCCACCAACTGGCTGTTCTCCCATCTCTCTAGCCCACCTCAGGCCTCCCTATACCTTGAGACACAACAATACAGTATATAATGGGCTTTAAGTGTTCATGTGAAAAGAAGAGTAGCAAGTCTCTCACTTTAATTCAAAAGCTAGAAATGATTAAGATTAGTGAGTGCTATAGTTTAGATATGGTGTATTTATCTCCACCAAATATCATGTTGAAATTTGATCTTTTTATTTTGGTTCTTTTCTTTTTTTTTTTTTTTTGAGACAGAGTCTTGCTCTGTCACCTGGGCTAGAGTGCCATAGCATCAGCCTACCTCACAGCAACTTCAAACTCCTGGGTTCAAGAAATCCTTCTGCCACAGCCTCCCAAGTACCTGGGACTACAGGCATGTGCCACCATGCCCGGGTGATTTTTTCTGTTTTTAGTAGAGATGGGTTCTCACTCTTGGTGAGGCTGATCTTGAACTCCTGACCTCAACCAATCCTCTCACCTTGGCCTCCCAGAGTGTTAGGATTACAGGCATGAGCCACCATGCCTGGCTGAAATTTGATTCTCAATATTCTTTTTTATTATTATTATTATTATTTTTTTTGAGACGGAGTCTCACTTTGTTGCCCAGGCTAGAGTGAGTGCCGTGGCGCCAGCCTGGCTCACAGCAACCTCAAACTCCTAGGCTCAGCAATCCTACTGCCTCAGCCTCCGAGTAGCTGGGACTACAGGCATGCACCACCATGCCCGGCTAATTTTTTGTATATATATTTTTAGTTGGTCAATTAATTTCTTTCTATTTTTGGTAGAGACGGGGTCTCGCTCAGGCTGGTTTCGAACTCCTGACCTTGAGCAATCCGCCCGCCTCGGCCTCCCAAAGTGCTAGGATTACAGGCGTGAGCCACCGCGCCTGGCCATGATTCTCAATATTCTTAATATAAGCAAATAGTGAATGAATTCATCAAGATAAGACCTGCCCTCCAGGAAGGACTCAAAACACTGTTACACATAGATCAGCAAAATAAGCATTCACCACTGTAAAATCATCCAGAAACTAACGGTCAAAGGCCAGATACCACAATGGCTCAAGAAGGAAAACAATGCAACAAAGTTCAACTCAACAGGATGAACAGAAATCTGCCCCACTTATCAATTCTTTGAATAAATGAAATGTCTTGAACTGATCACTAAAGAGATAGGCTGGCCAAATTGATAAATATTCACAAGCCAAGTATCTGCTTTCTTCAGGAAACACATCTAATCCACAAGGATACATTCAGACTCAAGGTGAAGGGGTAGAAATAGTATTTCTTGCAAATAGAAGCCAAGAGAATGCTGGCATAGCAGTTCTGATTTCAGATAATTTAGTCTTCAAATCAACAAAAGTAATGACCTTTTTAGAGTATGATGTACTAAATATTTTAAGCTCCATGTTGAGTCCTACTGCTCAGAACAAAAGTTTTCTTTCAAAATTCTCCTGTTCATTTGCAATGCATCTGGTCACCCAAGAGTTCTGATGGAGATGTACAAGGAGATTAATGTTGTTTTCATGCTTGCTAACATCAAATCCATTTCTCAGCCCATGGATCAAGGTGTAATTTTGAGTTTGAAATTTTATCATTTAAGAAATACAGTTTGTAAGACTATAGTTATCATAGATTGTGATTCCTCTGATGGACCTGAGCAACATCTTTTTGGAAAGGATTCATCATTCTAAATGTCATTAAGAACTTTCATGATTCATGGGGGGTGGTCAAAGGATTAACATTAATAGGAGTTTGGAAGGAGTTGATTCCAACTCTCCTGGATGATTCTGAGAAGTTCAAAACTTCAGTGGAGAAATTAACTGCAGATATGGTAGAAACAGCAAGAGAACTAGAATTAGAAGTGGAAGCTGAAGATGTGACTTAATTACTGCAATCTCATGGTAACACTTGAATGGATGAGGGGTTGCTGCTTATGGATGAAAAAAGAAAGTTGTTTCTTGAGATGGAGTCTTCTCATGGTGAAGATCCTATGAACATTGCTGAAATGACAGCAAAGGATATAGAATATTACATAAACTTAGCTGTTAAAGCAGCATCAGGATTTGGGAGGATTAACTTCAATTTTAGAGAAGTTTTGCTGTGGGTAAAATGCTATCAAACACCATCACATATTACAAAGAAATCTTCCATAAAAGTAAGAGTCAATCAATAAGGAAAATTTCATTGTTATCTTATTTTAAGAAATTGGTCCAGCCACTCCAATTCAGGAATGATCACCCTGATCAGTCAGCAGCCATCAACATCAAGGTATGACACTCCATCAGCAAAAAGATCAGGACTCACTGAAGGCTCAGATGTCTGTTAGTAATTTTTAGCACCAAAGTATTTTTTAATTAAGATTTACATTCATTAAGGCATTTGCATTCATTAAGGTGTTTACTTTTTTTTTTAGACATGATGCTATTGCAAACCTAATAGACTCCAGGGTATTGTAAACACAATTTTTATATGTACTGGGAAACTAGAAAATTTGTGTGACTTGCCTTTTTGCAGTATTTGCTTGATTATGGTGGTCTGGAACGGAACCTGCAATATCTCTGAGGTATACCTGTATGACATTTCAAATAATATTATAATATTATTTAGCTACCTAAATTTAATTTCCTTCTCTTTTCTTTGATTACTTCTATTCTTGTTATTGTGAATTGATCCTTTAAATGTCAAATGCTTTTAATTGCTTAAAACTGAGTCATTCTTAAATGAGGCCCAAGATCATGTAAATTAAAATCACCTAGGGGTTGGTTATTCAGGATGTATGTGAAGCATAGGGAAGAAGAAACCTAGAAGACATAAATGTACTTGCTTAGAAGTTGAAAGGTGGCTCTACTTTAATTTTTGGCAATTTCAAACTCACCTTCCTCACCAAAACTTCTTCATTGTCAAATTAAAGGTATTGGATTTTATGACCTCAGACATAATTTCAATCACTAAAATGTTATGATTGTGAAAGGAGGCTTTCCACTCTGTGGTATATGTCACCACCTACTTTGATTAGAATTCTAAAGATAAAAACATTCTCATTGAGTTTTTCCCTATCAGTTGCAAAATATAATTTTGTTTTGTTTTTTTGTAAATAGAAATAATTGACTTGGGTTATATGCAGTTAGTCCTTCTTATATTAAAAACCTAATATTAGTACTTAGAATGTGTTTCCCTTCAAAACACATCATTTGAGGGCAAAACTAAGGTAAGTTTGTGATAGTCATAGTATGTCTGTGTGCATCTCACAACCCAGAGAAGGGCTCATCATGGGCAAAAATTAGTCAGGAAATTATTACTAATAAAATAGTGATCCTTCAATTAAAGTGACAAAATATAGTACAGAAGGTTAAGGTGGACTGATCTTAGTGAGATCCTTCAATGAGATATCCCTGACTAGAGATTAGAAACCATAGAGATGTGATATGTTGCAAATGTTATGGGGCTAATGTATCATCTGCAATTTATGTGGAGTGAAAAAATGAATAATAAATTTATTTGTAGTTTGGAGTTGTGGTTAATTGTTTTTTTTTATATTGTGAAAATACACTTACATATAATTGTCTTTATTTTCTTTCTTCTTTTCTCCTTTCTTTCTTGCTTTCTTTTTATTTCTCTTTTTCATCTTACATTCTTTTATTCTTTCACCAATTCCTCTTTCTATTTGACTTCTAAAAGCTATATTATTCCAGAGGACATAAATTTATTTTTCCCTTGATAGTTTATTAGAAAATTAGTGGTCCAATTTTTTTCATTCAAATGATACACCTTAGCCATGACATGTTTCTGTAGTTTCAGCTACTCAGGAGGCTCAGGCAGGAGGATCATTTGAGCTCAGGAGTTTGAGATTGAAGTGAGCTATAATGATACCACGGCACTTTAGCCTGGGCAACAGAGCAAGACCCTGTTTCAAAAAAGGAAAAAAAAAGATATACTAATTCTTTCCACCCAATTGTTATTCATTTCTTTTAGGAAAACCCACTACATTATGTGAGACTCTGGGGAAAGCCGAAATGTGGCTAATACGAACGTATTGGGATTTTGAGTATCCTCAACCATACTTACCTAATTTTGAGTTTGTTGGAGGACTGCACTGCAAACCCGCCAAACCTTTACCCAAGGTAAGACTATTATGTTGAGGGATTTTCTGTACTTTATGATAGGATACCTTCATTTCCTTGAAAGAGTACAGCATCAATTTCAGAAACATGAGCTGAATGCCTTCGGTTTGTCACTCCATATGAATTTTCCATGTCATAGGAATCCTTGTGGGCACTAAATATATTTTTAAGGCATTATATTGAAAAATTAGGCGAAAGAGTGATTTGAAAGAAGTGCATCTTAAAGTATCAATGTTACTATACTGTGGATAGTGAATTAGAGTAACAGGAAATTAGAACCATGGAGATTATTAAGGAGACTGCTCTAGTTTTCCTTGCAATTATATTGGGGTTATGAATAAACACTTATCATAATGGCAGACAGACAAACATACTTTCATGAGACAGTTTGTGGTATATTTCACAAGGTTCAGTGAGTGAAAAGAAGTATTGAGGGAAGAAAAAGCATTAATCATGACTCCTAGATTTTCACTTTGAGTGTTTAATGACAGTAATGGTTTCTACTGAAATGGGAAATATTTAAGGTAAAATGTGTTTGTGATTATACAATGAGTTCTGCTTTGTGACTATCCGCTTAGAAGAGCCAGTGGGAGTTTCAGGTAAATTTTATAAATATACCTTGAACAAAACAAGATCTCAACCTCAGTGGACAGCAATAGAAACACTGAGTCATCAGCATAAAGTAGAGCTTATGGAAATGAGAAACCAAAGTTTCAATTAATTTTCTCCAGCTTGAAAACAGGTTTCTTTTTGAGTAAAAAAAGGAAATTGTATATTGCATTCCTAAGTCTTCAGAGAAAAAGACCATCCTCATATAGCCATCTAATCTTTGACAAAGCAGATGAAAACATACACTGAGGAAAAGAACCCCTATTCATTAAATGGTGCTGGGAAAATTGAATAGCCACACGTAGAAGACAGAAACAGGATCTTCACCTCTCACCTCACAGAAAAATCAACTCATGGTAGATAACAGACTTAAACCTACGGCATGAAACTGTAAGAATTCTAGAAGAAATTGTTAGGAAAGGTCATATAGACATTGGCCTAGGGAAAAAGCTTATGAAGAAGACCAAAAAGGCAACAACAAAAATCAATGAATGAGATCTGATCAAATTGCAAAGCTTCTGCACAACCAAGGAAACTATCACATGATCAAACAGATGCCCTACAGACTGGGAGAAAGTATTTGCATGCTACAAATCCGATAAAGGGCTGATAACTAGAATCTATATAGAACTAAGGAAAATGAGCAAGAAAAAAGAAGTTAATGAGTTGGGTTTTTTTTTGTTTGTTTGTTTGTTTTGATGAAAGACTTTTCACTACTGCTTCAATCTTCTTATGTATTTCTTTGTTCTTGTTTTTAATTTCTTCGTAATTCAATCTTGGTTGGTTGTATGTGTCCAGAAATTTGTCCATTTCCTCTAAATTTTCAAATTTATTGGCATATACTTGTTTATAATACTTTCTTGTTATTTGTATTTCCTTTGTGTGGTATCTGTTGTTATGTCTCCTTTTTCTTCTCTCATTTTATTTCAGTTTTTTTTCTATCTTTTTAATCTAGCTAAAGATTTGTCAATTTTGTCTTTCAAAAAATACCTCTTTGTTTTGTTGATCTATTATATTATTTTAAATATTTCATTTACTTCTGCTCAGATCTTTATTCCTTCTATTAATCTTGAATTGAATTTGTTTTATTCTTATTTTTCTAGTTACTTGAAGTGTTATCATAGATTGTTTATTTGAGATCTTTCTACATTTTTGAGGAAGATATTTATTGATATAAATTCAACCTTAGAATAAGTTTTTGGTATATTATGTTTCCATTTTTATTTATCTCAAGAAATGTCTTCATAGGCCCATTTGTTGTTTTTGAGCATCTTTAACCCTTTGCACTCGGATGTCAAGTGTGACTCTACACGGTTGGCATTAGTAGCAGCTCGTATGTCGAGCCACACTCGACACATAGTTTCACCGCGGGGGGAAGGGGGATTTTTGTCTATTTTCCCAGTATCTTTTCTTGTTTTCATTAGCATGAAAGGACAAGTAAAATGTAAATGCTGTCTCAACTGGTGCCACCATCTAAGCTTATCTTTTGCATCTGCAGCAGTCTTGAGTAGGAATGTCCAAGGCATGAGTCGTTGCATCATGCCTTTTTGAGCTTTTTGACTCTAAAACGGTGGCATATGTTGTTTTTCTGGAAGCTTAAGGTCAGTGTTGTACATTCCTATATATTGTACAAAGAATACCAAAAAAGAAAAAATGAAAAACCGATAACACATGTAAAATTTATTAGGAAACTAGTACATGATCTTGTTGGAGAATTCAGAGATGGTCCACTAACTTCCAGGGGTAGATTATTATCCACTAACTTAGAGCAACGTTTAGATGGAAAGCTCCATATAATCACACCTCACCCTAACAAAACCCACAAAGATTGTGTTGTTTGTTCTAACAGAAAAATCAAAGGAGGAAGAAGAGAGATGATTTATATTTGCGAAACTTGTGAATGTAAACCAGGTCTTCCTGTGGGTGAATGTTTCAAAAAATATTACACCACAAAAAATTATAGAGATTAAAATTACTCTTTGAATGTATCAATAATTTGAAATATAAAATATCCAAATAAATAAGTTTATATGAAAAGAAACTCCAGTTTTGTATTCTACTGCCATGCTTTGTAAAATGTGGGGTATTTAAAAAATTAAATCCCTAGGAGAATAAAGGAATCGAGAAAAAAGCAAGCGAGTGCAAAGGGTTAATTTCTTTCCACGGAGATTTATAGACTCATGAGAAGATCAAATACCCACCTGCAATTTCCTTGTCCTACCTTGGTAACTGGAGGTACAGGAAGATTCTCTCTATGTGTTGTGCCGCCTTGATATGGGGAAGGGGGCAATGTGATCCAAAATATTCATTCTTCTTACTGATCATGGGTTTTCTCATGTCCAATGAGTTTGAGGATTTTTCTCCTCCCTTGAGTTCTGGTTTACTCAGAGTGGCATTCTTGAATTTGAATAGTTACTAGTTATACTTTAGTGGTGAGAATTGATACTGGGAGATCTTCTATTTTTCCATCTTGTTGATATTAATCCTCAAGGAATATTTTTATGAGTTAGCAAACCATTGTGTTTTGAATTTGATGTCAACCAAACATGAGAAGAACTGTACTCTTACCACTTATTTTTTTGTAGAATGGTTGTGTTCTTTTCTAGTAATTAATAATTATATACTTAGGCTATATGTTTCACATCCAGACTTCTTAAAGAGACTAGATGGCAACACATGCCAGCCTACACGTACAATGAAACTGCACACCTGAAAACTTCCTCAAATCTTTATTTTACAAATGTATGCAAACTCTATCTTATTCTTTGTGATATTGCACCTTTGTAATGCAAAAAAAATTTTTTTTCTCTGCAGGAAATGGAAGAATTTGTCCAGAGCTCAGGTGAAGATGGTGTTGTGGTATTTTCTCTGGGGTCAGTTGTCCAAAATCTTACAGAAAAAAAAAGTAATCTCATTGCTTCAGCCCTTGCCCAGATTCCACAGAAGGTAACTACCACCTCCGATCCTGATAAGTAGCTATTCAAACTGTGAAGAAAAATGTGACTTTCCATTTGAACTTGAATCTCATTTTCCACTTAGCATAGCAGGCATTAGTTAATATTAAGTAAAGATTTTATAAAACATGACAATAGTGTATTTGGGTGCAATCGATCATTGTTCTACTGAGCCTGCTGTTGCTATGGAAAGACCTCACTTTGTTGTCATTTGTTTGCAATATAAATGCAACATCGAGTTCTTCCCTCACATTTTAGGATTTGAAATTTTAGGGCCTGTGCTGACTATTCCAGAGAAAGTTCTGAAGTGTCTTAGCTCCAAGGAACAAAAAATGAGAAAAGAAATATAACAAAGATAGAGAGGAATTATGCTTAAGAATATTCTCTACATATTCAGTTGTATTAGAACTCTATCCAATAGGGTTAGGCATAGAAGTAGAAGCTTAAATTTATGCACTTTTTCTAATTAATTAGAGTTTCCTAGAGTTAAAAGTCTATTATAATTTTAATATTACAGACTCACAATCTGCACATAATAATTCATGTTATTCAATTAATTTTAACTTTGTTATTACTAAAAATATATGTTTCTACTCTTTAGATAGTGGTATTTATGAACTATCCAAAAATCATTTTATTTTTTATTTGATTAAATTACGTTGAACTCAATAGTGTTATTATTATGTAGCTCAACTTATGAAATACATACATTTTATTCCACAGGTTTTGTGGCGCTACAAAGGAAAAAAACCAGCCACATTAGGAGCCAATACCCAGCTCTATGATTGGTTACCCCAGAATGATCTTCTTGGTAAGACTATGAGAAACTAAAAACATGCAAGTAGATGAGAGACAAATTGAATATCTTTTTAACAGCTAATATATTCAAACAAATATTTAAAAATTATAGAAGTATATCATTTTACCTCTAATTTTAAAGTAGATATAATTAAGGACTTGGCCATTTATTTCATAGATTCACATTTTCCACTGTTAAGGTAAAACTTTCAGACAATGCAGTGGAAATTAATACCTCCTTTTCTTCAGATAACAAATTTCTTTGGCAACAATGCTCTATATGGTCATCTTTTGTTGAAAATGCTGCCTTTTTCAGTGAGTTATCCCATAGGTTTTTTTCCCTAGGTATCTGAAATTCTTTTAACACTTCATGATAAACATCTTACCATTTCTCATCCCATTCCCAATAGGTCATCCCAAAACCAAAGCTTTTATCACTCATGGTGGAATGAATGGGATCTATGAAGCCATTTACCATGGGGTCCCTATGGTGGGAATTCCCATATTTGGTGATCAGCCTGATAACATTGCTCACATGAAGGCCAAAGGAGCAGCCGTGGAGGTGAACTTCAACACAATAACAAGTGCAGATTTGCTCGGGGCTTTGAAAGAGGTTATTAATGATCCTTCGTGAGTACTCCAGCTTTTAAAGGCTTACCTGTCATTCCTTATGTTATACATCCTACCAGAAAATGTTAGAGACCATGCTTGTACACGTTTAGGGATCTTTTTCCACAGTCTTAGGTCATTCATCATCTTGGTGGTAGAATAGTTCTAGGAATAATAGTTCATACAGCGTCAGATTTCCTTCTTAGAAAAGTTAGATTTAGATTGACAAATGGCTAAGATTTTTTCCATGTCTTCACTTTACCCGACTTTGTTAAGAATATATTTATTTTCAATGTCCCCCCATATCTGTTAAATGCTATGCAACCAACAAAGTTCATGTCACAAGAATTAATCTTTTCTTGCAACAAGTTTTTGGCTAGAATAACATATACCACGCTTTACCTACTTGTTTTTAACGAAAACAAAACTAAAATTTTCTAATTTCTATACGTGTTTTTGCCTTCCAGTTATAAAGAGAATGCTATGAGGTTATCAAGAATTCACCATGATCAACCCAAAAAGCCCCTGGACCGGGCCGTCTTCTGGATCGAGTTTGTCATGCGCCACAAGGGAGCCAAACACCTGCGACCAGCTGCCCACAACCTCTCCTGGTTCCAGTACCACTCTTTGGATGTGCTTGGGTTCCTGCTGGCCTGTGTGGCAGCTGTTATATTCTTGATCACAAAATGCTGTTTATTTTCCTGTCAAAAATTTGGTAAAACAGAAAAGAAGAAAAAGAGGGAATAGATCTTTCCAAGTTTTGCAAAGGCCTAAATGCAAAAATTCTTTTAATTCCTGTTGCAAAGAATTTAAAAAGAACATGTCTTCTTCTTTTATGTTTTATATTTTCCATTCTAATATTTTATACTAGCTATATAGCCTAGACCTCAAAAGGTCGTCAAGTTGCAATTGTTTCCCATTCATTCTTTTTCTTCTCCTGGTTTCTTTACTCTCTTCTCATAGTTGGCTGACACATGCACACTGATGACTCTAAAACACCTTATTCCTGACATCATTGTTTTCATGAAGTCACCAGTTGTTTAAGTAAGTGATTTGCTGGCTCACAATATGCTGATTCCTGTGGAGTGCACAAATGTGAACTGATTTTAATAAATGTAGAAAAGTCAAAAGAGTAAAATTCATAAGATGCAAACCATACAAATTAGGGAAGTATCCTGCAAGATTAGTCTGTTATGAAAAATATAATGGTCTTTTTCAATAATAATAATAAGCCCTTCTACATTTCCAACATTACTGGGCTTAGAACATGAATTGATAATAATGGTGATAGCATATTACACTAAAAATGTTTACTATATTTCCAGAGAGCTCACTAAATATCATGAGATATACTATATTTCCAGAGAGCTCACTAATTATCATGGCTTGGGTCAACCAATATTTCTTTTGCCCTTGACATGAGAGAGCCACTTCTCATTAGTGCCACCAAACAATAAAAGGAGCCAATCTTTTCCCAGGAAGAGAAAACATCAACAAGATGTTCAAGGCAAATATATTATTTTGAGAGAAGAAACCAATAGACTTATAAAAATAATTAATTTTATGAAATGTTTAATTGACATTATACTTGATAAACTAGATTTAAATGTGTATTCATTAAAAATCACTAACATTCATAATTTCTAATAACTAGTTATAATCAAAAATATAATTTACTGTGGGAAAATAAAGAGATATTTACTCTGAAAGTAAGATTATTATATGGTTTTCAGTCTCAATCTTCAGGAAATATAAATTTATCAAATAATTAATTACATGATAGGAATTTAAGACATTAGAACTCCTGCTTGAGCAAGAATATGATATATTGAATATTTAGCAATGTAAAGCTCTACATTAAACTGAATATAATTTAATCAATCTTTCATTAATTAAACACATTACATTTTTTATTTTGCTTAAATCCTTATAATCTAAGTGATATGTCTACTTAAGCTTAATTTCAGTATTTGTTTAAGTATAAGTGATACTTATAAGTGATTTGTTTTGTATAAGTGATAATCTCAATTTGTTTACTGAAACAAATTTTGAAATTCTCATACATTTTAATGAAGTATATTTATAAGTTATTTCTAATCTAAAAATAGCTATATAAAGGAAAGATATGTTTTTCTTTTAATGCATGTATATGATTAAAGTGTAAATAAATTTATTTGTTGTGCTTAAAACTTTAAGTTTTTATACTGATGTGTATTTTGACGTTTAAAATTTTATTGGAATCTAGAAAGAGCTGTTTATGTATGTTTTAAGTCTCATCTGTTCTCTGTAATTAAATGCAGCAATTGGCTAAGATACTGTGGCAGATGGGTGGACATCCCTGGAGCTGAGCCTGTTAACACTTTGGGGCTCTTATTGGTCATGTAAGCTGGAAACACTGCACGTGAGATTACCTGCCACTGAAGAGCCATTGCTCATAAGATTCTCCTTCTTCTTCAATGTGGTATCACATTTTGAGATCAGGTGCAATCAGAGGCCAGCTGATCTTGTGGGTATGCTATGTTCTGTCCTAGCTACCCCCTCTGTTACCAGGAGCCTGCCCAGGTTTGTTCTTTCCTCCCTGTAAAGAGTTCCCAGCGTAGAAGACTAAAACCCATGGCAAACATAGAAGAAAATTTTGAGAAAGAAGACATTTAATGAAAGATTAATATTTACATGTGTTATCAGAGGGGAAAGTGAGATTAGTTACATTTCTGATATGCATATAAATAATATAGTTTGAGTATTAAATAGTTTAATGCAGTGGTTCCCAACTTTTGCTACGCATTAAAACCACTTGGGGAGATTTTAGCAATACTGATGCCCACATCCCATATTCATAAAAACATAATTTCTATCATTAAGAGCCAAGATTTTGTGCTTTTAAAAGATTTCTAGATGATTCCAATGTGCAGTGAAATGTGGGAAACATTGGGTTAAAGTCTAGACAGGCAGTGAACATGGTTATTATTTGCCTTGGGATCCATAATGAATGTGTCGAGAAATTTGAGGAGTAATTTAATCAATTAAGTATTAGCCATTCTATTATTTATTGCCTAAATTAAATATAAAATGTTTGTAGCTTTAAAACATAGTTATAGTTTTAATAAAATTTGTGGATAAGATGAATGAACAGTACAGCAGTACAGGTTTATTCCAAAGTAGTACTAATGCACAAGATGACATGTCTTGCTTCCATGCCCTGCCATAGTCATACCCTATTTCCCCATGCACCAAGCCTTTGTTTTGTTATTCTAGTTTAGTTCCTCATGTCACTTATTGGCCAATTCAAGAATAACTTAACACACTCTCTTTTCCTCAGAAGTAACTCTCTGTGATAGAGCAGAGGCATGTTTCTTATATCACAAATGTCTTCCTCCCTGTTTCTGCCTCATATTCCATTGAGTGTGTTTTCTCTCCCTCAAATAATCATGTTCATGGATGACCACCAACTCTTTAAAATTAATTTTTCCTTAATTTTGCTTTCTTAAAAGGAAAACAACTTTTAAATTGTCATTATTTAATGTTTGTCTTTAGCACTTACAAATATACTATTAATACTACATTAGTGTAATATACATTAGCATATTATCTATCATTTCCTATATTGAAATTTACCACAAATCATGTAATATTATTTTTATACATTATTTTAATTAAAGTACATTTTAATTATTAATGGATCCATGCAGTAGATATTATTATTAAACTTTACAGCTAATATTAATAAGCTCAAATTTCCTTGACACATGCCATTCTGGGATGTTGTGAATCAACTTGTCAGTGTATGAAACATGAAGTGAATTACTCAGGAAGAGCTTAGGCCATAGACCTGGACATCATGAACATATTTTTGACATTACTTATCATCTACTCCTACATTAATTTCTATTTTACTTTCTGTCAAATGAGTTTAAAGCAAATTATTTGTTTAGCTATTTTGTTTATATATTTTGTTCACTGATAATTTAGCTACATCGTTTTCCATAATCATTTAACATATAAATGTTGAAATTTTGGAATCTTAGCAATTAGGTAAATGTTTATATGCTAAGTTGATTCTATGAAAAAAATTCCAGACTACTAAGCTATAACTGAAACTTTAACCCCATGTTCACATTAGGTTAAGAATGGCCTGAGGAAACATAAATAAATGAATACAAAGTCACCAAAACAATGCCATTACTTTTTTTTATTTCAGAAATAAATTCTTAATTTCTAAGAAATTAAAATTTTCTTGGAATATTATCTCTAGTATTTTTATATTTTATGAATTATCACAAACAAAAAAAACTTAAAAGAATTTTTAATAAGTGCCTCGGGTATCAACATCTAGGCTTAACAAATAAGAGTTTAATTACATATTTTATCACATATTTTTAAAAGTCAAACGTGGTAGAGTGAGTGTCTTAAATGTGGCAGAATACAAATCCCCTGTTCATACTGGCACAAGGGGAAATGGACTTATATCTAGACTACATTGCTTTTGTGAGAATTCCAGAAATCAGTTAGGGTTATAAGTGTGCCCATCATCCAAATAGTGTTCACTGTACCTACAATTAGGGCTATAAGTGTGCCCATCATCCGAATAGTGTTCACTGTACCTACAATTAGGGCTATAAGTGTGCCCATCATCCGAATAGTGTTCACTGTACCTACTAAGTACGTTTGCACCCATCACCTCCTCCTCTCTCCCCCATGTTTGATTTCCACTGAGTATTACTACCCACTGTGCATATAGGTGCTTATCAGTTAATTCCAATTTAATAGTGAGTACATGTGGTTTTTATTTTTCTATAGATACTTCACTTAAGATAATGGTCTCTAGTTCCATTTAAATTATTTCAAAAGGCATTAATTCACCCCTTTTTATGGCTGAGTAGTATTCCATGGTATACTACACCACATTTTGTTAGTCCACTTATGAATTCCTAGTCACCAATCAATTCTCCCTTATGAGAAACTAGACCAAGACAGGTCCATCCTGGTACTAAGTAGACACTCAAAATCTAAACACAGGATGGGTGATCAGCGATGCTTTCAGAGAAAGATCTTGATTAAAAAAGGAAAATGTGAAAGTTCTAAAATTCAAAATGGAATCACTTCTATCAAATACTGGCACAGTGGAAACAGGAAACACCACTATGCTAGTCCATTTTGTGCGGATATGAAGGGAATACTTGAGCCTGAGTACTTTATAAAGAAAAGAGGTTTATCTGGCTCACAGTCCTTCAGACTGCACAAGCATGACATCAGTATCTGCTTCTGGTGGGGGCTTCAGGGAGCTTTCAATCCAGGTGGGAGGTGAAGGGGAAGCAGCTCTGTCACATGGCAAGAGAGAGAACAAGAGAGAGAGGAGGTGGTGTCTCTTTTAAACAACCAGCTCTGGTCTGAACTAATAAAGCAAGAACTCGCTCATTGTCATTATCAAGGGGAGGGCAAAAAGGCATTCATCAGGGATCTGCCCCCATGATTCAAATACCTCCCAACAGGCCCCACCTCCAATACTGGGAATTGGATTTCAATACCAGACTTAGAGGAACCAAACATCCAAACCATATCATCTATAAAGGAAGGGCTCTCACACCAATTTGCCTGATAAAAAGAATTATCACAAGACACTTTTTCAAACTGAAGCTAACTACACACAGGACAGCTGGCTGCTTATATAAGAGCACTTGTGTAACACACTGTCTCAAAAGATCAATCCAACTAAACAGCATGTCATGGCTTGAGGATTACAAATTTTTTTTTTTTTTTGAGACAGAATCTCGCTTGTTGCCCAGGCTATAGTGAGTGCCGTGGCGTCAGCCTAGCTCACAGCAACCTCAAACTCCTGGGCTCAAGTAATCCTTCTGCCTCAGCCTCCCAAGTAGCTGGGACTACAGGCATGTGCCACCATGCCCGGCTAATTTTTTTTTTATATATATATATATTAGTTGGCCAATTAATTTCTTTCTATTTATAGTAGAGACGGGTCTCGCTCTTGCTCAGGCTGGTTTTGAACTCTTGACCTCGAGCAATCCGCCCGCCTCGGCCTCCCAGAGTGCTAGGATTACAGGGGTGAGCCACCGCGCCCGGCCCGAGGATTACAAATTTTACCTAAATCTGGCACCACTCACCAATCAGAGCTTGTCAGCTCCCAAAAGACATCACCAGAATAAACTTTCTTTAAAAACAATTTGCATAACCTCCACCTTCCTCAACAAAATCCTAACCTTTTCCTTTGTTCTCCAGACATACTGGAGGCCATTTTTATATATGTCTCAGATTGCAATCCTACTTCTTGTATATTATTGCTGAATAAAATATTTTTTTTTTTTTTTTTTTTGAGACAGAGTCTCGCTTTGTTGCCCAGGCTAGAGTGAGTGCCGTGGCGTCAGCCTAGCTCACAGCAACCTCAAACTCCTGGGCTCGAGTGATCCTTCTGCCTCAGCCTCCCGGGTAGCTGGGACTACAGGCATGCGCCACCATGCCCGGCTAATTTTTTATATATATATCAGTTGGCCAATTAATTTCTTTCTATTTATAGTAGAGACGGGGTCTCACTCTTGCTCAGGCTGGTTTCGAACTCCTGACCTTGAGCAATCCGCCCGCCTCGGCCTCCCAAGAGCTAGGATTACAGGCGTGAGCCACAGCGCCCGGCCTGAATAAAATATTTTTACTTAGACATTTTTCTATTTTTTTTATGTTGACAAGAGTTAACAATACTGTCTAGGCTATTGCAATGTATTCTTTTTTAATGTACCTTCACTATATTTCATATTTCCTCGATGAGCATTAAAACAGTATATGAGTTTAAAATAGTTTGTAAATATGTAACTAGATAAATTTTTATAATCTTTGTTATATATTTCTATTATAAACACAAACATTTAGGGGAAATTTTGGGTCTTTGAGGTAAGAATTTTTTCTTTTTGTACTATTTCTTAAAAATAGAGTTCTTAGTAAGTGGAGGCAGCTCCTGAATTCAAACAAACTACTCTGTATGTTAGAAAATTTCATGGGTTAACTATAATAATTATACATTAGTGCTTTTTAATATTTGGAATTACCTACATAAATTGTACATAATTATGGATTCCCAAAGCATCAGAAACTTTTAAGTATTGTGAAGCCTCAGGCTAATTGCTTTCATTTAGTTTATGTATATTGCTTGTTTTTAGGAAGTTGGGTTGAGCAGGCCGATCACAGTAAATTTTTGGGATGAAACAAAAGGTCAAGCGCATGGGCACAAGGGGCCAATCAATGTGAAGGTCAAGCGCGTGGGCACAGGGGCCAACCAATCAATGTAAAGGGCAAGCGCGTGGACAGGTTATGCACCTAGGGTATAAAGGGCTTTGTCCCACAGTCCGTGGTGTCTTTGTCCCAATAGAGGCCGCCATATCGGTGCTCTGGGACTTAGACCCTAGCTCGAGCTAGTCAATAAAACTCCTCTTGATGATTTCAGCCTCAGTGACCCTGTCTCTTTGTTCTGTGGTCCTACAGTTTCCCGCTCTAACAGTATCTTAGCAGTACCCTCAATGTGCAAGCTCAAAATGAGTGCACATTTGAGATACAACTGTAGATTTAGGTTCATTGCAATTTTGGTTGGTTTTGTGAGTGTATTTTTTTTTAAAGCCTTTAAAGCCGTGCCAAACAATGTTTAAAACAGCCTCGCAAGTAATTTCTTTCACAAAGTTGGACAAAGACTTAGGCCAAGAATCCAGTAAGGAATGTGGATTTCCCTGATTTCTTCTCCAGGAATGAGGAAGAACCATATCATAAAAGAAAAAAATAGGGGCTGGTTGTTTTCTGAGAAAATTTGCAAGTCTGCACAAGGAGATCAAGTTACAAAAGGGCTGGAGTCCTGTAAAAGTTACAAAAAATGTACTTATATCAATAAATGCATATAATTAGATTTTTGTCATGTAATTTATTTAATATTACAGAGAAACAACAAAGAATATCAAGTATTTTTCAGATTCTGGACAGGAATAAAAATTGACTTCACCCTTTGCTGACAAGAGTTGGTGTTTACTCTTCTATGTGTACCAAACATTCTGGTACTTTGAGTTGGGAAGCACAATTTCCACCACAGACTCACTAAGGCAGCAGCCTGTGCATTGCAATTATCTGTGAGATTAACCACACAGCCAACAGGGTTGAGTTCAGTAATACCAATGATTATTTAATTATAGTTCTGCTTTATTGAAGTACAGAACAGGTACTCTTTTGTCTCTTCCATTTGTAGTTCTCTGGAGGAATTATATTTGTTTTTGACTTTTTGTGTGCATTTTCTTTGCATTTTATAACTTGTGTTTATCCCTAAAAATATTATAAACTTAAAAAAATAAGAAATTATTTGGTGTGTATATAGATACTTGTATGATGCACAGTCTACAATCAATTTCTCAAAAGGTCCTGCTGCTGTTGAGTGTGACTTCCTACATCCATTGTAACTTTATTAAACACATTTTATATGTAAACAAACATAGAACATTTGGTCAAAATGTTCAAAACATTTTGAACATTTGGCAAAAGGTCAAAAACATAATAACTTAGGAAATCATATTAGATTGCATGATGGGGGAAACCTTCCCAAAAAAGTGAAATTTAGCATGAAATTGGAATGATGAGAAAGAGACCAAAAGAGAAAAAAACAAGGGCAAAGGTATTGAGGTAGGGAAGAATTTCTTATCATCAGGAATCTCAAAGGAAGCTGATATAGATGGAGGAGAAAGTTATCAGAATCTTAGGGGCCATTTCATAGAATACAAATTTTAATATACTTAAAATAGAAAGTTATTAAAGTAGTTTGCTCACAAGTAATATTCTTTGAAATGATTTCTCATGTGTCTTACTGCCCATCTCTCTCCTCTTTGTCCTTTGTGCATGCCCTCCCCCTTTAAAAATAGTTCCCAAATCCTGATTTGGATAAACAGTCACAGGTGTATCTGCAGTTTGTGTGTATCCCAGTGGTATCCTCAAATTTTGGCTAAATAAACTTCCATGGATTGAGATCTTTGTGTCAGCAACTTATCATGGGGTTGTCAACCAACATTTTAAATTAAGTAACACAACTATGCAAAGATATGAAGGAAATCAATATATTTTACCTCAAAATATATTGCTTGGACATATTTTGATTTGGCTGCTGGGAGGTAGCAAGCAGAAGTAATCCTGGAAAGTTCTGCTTTGTGGGGAAATGTGCATCTGTAGAAAATCTGCATTGATAAAGCCAGGTTTTCCCTGAGGCTTTCACTTGCCCTGATCTAGGGAAGATTGACAGGCAGTGTGATACTCTAAAGATATAAAAGTATCACTTACCATCTATTCTCTGAGGGCTGCTACCTGTGAGATTTCATTTACATAATAAGACCACCTGTGCTAGTCAGGCCTCCTCTTCTAACCCTCCTATGACCAACTTTGCCACAAAACAGCCTCCCTTCTTTCAAAATGGTACATAAGTTTCTGCACCCCACAGAGTAATTACTCTGTGATTCTTCCATGTGTATACATTAGTAAATTTGTATGTCTTTTCACAAGTTAATCTTTCTTTTGTGAAGTGATTTTTCAGTGAACCTTCACAGGGTGAAAGAGAAGATTTCCCTTGGCTCTAAAAACATCACAAAAAAGAAAACTACAGCTCAAGAACTCTTAGGATTATAGACACAAAAGTCTTCAAATGTCATGTTAGAAAACAGAATCCAAGAACATACATAAAAGACTAGACATCATAAATAAGTGAAATTTATCCCAATAATGCAGTTGTTTTAACATCTGAAAAATTAATATAATATACATCATTAGAATAAAGTATAAAAACTGCATAATCAACCACCACATATATTCACCAGCAAACTGGTATTAACTGAGTAGCACCTAAGTGGACACATAGGTACTACAGTAATAGGGTATTGGGCAGGTGGGAGGGGGGAGGGGGGCGGGTATATACATACATAATGAGTGAGATGTGCACCATCTGGGGGATGGTCATGATGGAGACTCAGACTTTTGGGGGGAGGGGGGGAAATGGGCATTTATTGAAACCTTAAAATCTGTACCCCCATAATATGCTGAAATAAAAAAAAATGAATATAAAAAACCTGCATAATCATTTTAATAAATGCATAAAAATCATTTAATGAAATCTGATACCCTTCATCATAAAAATATTCACTAAACCATAAATAGAGGAGAACTTCCTCAAACTGACAAATAACATTCATGAAACACCCCACAGCTAACATCATACTTAATGGCAAAAGACTAAATCCACTCCCCTCATTTTTATTCAACATAATATTGGAGGTTCTAGAAAAGACAAAAAAAAGCAAGAATATGAAACTAGTAAAATAAAGGAATCGAAAGAAGAAGTTAAATGATCTCTATTGGCATATGACATGATCTTAAAAAGAGAAAATCTTTAGGGATCCATTAGAAAAATATTAGTCCAATAAACAAAGAAAGAAAATTCTTAAGATACAAAATGAATTAAAAAATAATCAAAATTGCAATGAAAATTCAAAATAAACTTCAGACTAAAATTATCATACTTAAAATATCATCAAAATGAATACAATTCTTAGAATTAAACTTAACCAAAAAAGTATACAACTTGCACTATGAAATCCACAAAACACCATGGAAAGAAATTAAAGAATACCTAAATAAATGAAAATATGTCTCATGTTCATGGATTGAAACACTTAATATTGTTATAACAGCCATAATATATTCCCCAAATTGACATACAGAGTGAATTCAATTCTAATCAAAATCCCAGCTAGCTTCTTTGTATAAATTGACAAGATGATCCTAAAATTTGTATAGATATTTAAAAGACATGGAAATAGCCAAAATAAGTAAGGTGTGGTATTGCATACCTGTAGTTCCAGCTACTCAAAAACCTGAGGCAGGAAGATCACTTAAACCTGGGAGTTCAAGTACAGCTTGAGCAATATACCAAAATAAATAGATAAAACAGCTTAAACAATATTAAAATAAGAACAAAGTTAAAAGACTTATACTTTGTTATAAAGACAAATAATCTAAAATAATCACAAGGGTGTAGTATAGTCATACGAATAGACGTATAGATCAATGAAATAAATTTTAGAATTAATATTTAGAATCCATAAATAAATCCACACATTTATGGGTTTTTTTTACAGAGATGTCAAAACAATATGGAAAGAAAATATTTAACAAATGCTGATGGGAAAATGATTATCACATGAAGAAGAATAAATTTGAACCTCTACCTCAAACTATATAAAAAATTAACATAAAATATATCAAAAATGAAAATATAAAGCCTATAAAACTCTAAAAATTAAAACTTAGGGACTAATCTTTATTACTTTGGATTTGGCAAGAGTTTCCTAGGAATGAAATGAAAATAAAAGCAACCAAATTAAAATCGATAAATTGGACTTCATCAACATTAACACTTTTATGCTTCAAAGGATGCCATCAAGAAAGTGGAAAGAAAACAACCAAAATTGGAAAACATATTTGCAAATTATATATATAATAATGAGGGACTTATATCAAATATATATTTTAAAAAACACAACTGAATAGTAAGACAAATGAGTAAATTGAAAATGGGCGAAGGGTCTGAATAGAAATTCCGCCAAGTAAAATATACAATGGCTGATTAGCAAATGAAAAAGACTCAACACCTTTAAAATTAAAAAAAAAAAAAAAAGCAGACCATAATGAGATATCACTGCCTTCTACTGGCTATAATTAAAATACATATAATAACAAGTGCTTGCAAGGATGTGGAGAAATTGAAACTCTCATTCATTGCTGATGGGAATGGAAAACAGCGCAGGCATTGCAGAAAACAGTCTAGCAATTCCTCAAAAGGATAAACATACAGGTACCATATGACCCAGTGACTCCACTTCTAGGTATATACCCAAGAGAAATGGAAACATATTCATATAAAGCTTATATATGAATGTTAAAAAAATTTGTTTAAAATAGACAAAAGTTGAAAAAATCAATTTCCAACAAACAATAAATGAATAAATGATAAATGAATAAATATAATATGTATGTTCATACTATGAAATAATATTTGGCAAAAAAAAAGCAATGAAGCCTTTATATATGACATACCATGGATATATCTTTAAAAAACGTTATACTAAGTGAAAGAAGTCAGTCATGGAAGATCACATATAGTGTGATGCTATTTATAAAATTGTCAAGAAGAAGCAAATCTACAGAGACAGATATTAGATTCATTGTTGAGTTGGGCAGGGTGGATGAAGAAACTGAGTGAGGAGATAAAAACTAAAATTCACAGGGTTTCCTATGCTTTTAAAACTGATTGTTGTAGTAGATACACGGTGCTGTGAATATCCTAGAAAACACTGAATTTTAAACAGTCATTAGTGACTAATATGCTACATGAACTCTATCAATAAGATTTTTCAAAAAAAAAAAAAAACAAAACAAATCCTTGAACCATGTTATTCAAGAATTGATGATTCAGCTATATAATTATTTTATTTCTAGTTCTGTTCAAGAGGCTATAGACCCTGGAACCTCTCAATGCTACTGTTACTGACACTATTCTAAATATGTCACATAGGACAATGACTTGCACATGCAAGGTCATCAACCTTAGATAGATGACAACACTTATAAAAGGGACATCAAACATACCTGAGTAAATACGAGGTCATTAACCTTTTGTTTATCCACTTGCCTTCGACATGCTCAGACCTGTTCACATAATGTACTTAAAGTGTGGTAGTTAAATTTTAACTCGATTAACTTGTCTTTGGATGTAAGCATGAGAAATGACAGAAAGGGCAGCAACCGGAAAAGAAGCATTGCATTTCACCAGGATGGCTATGAAATGGACTTCAGTTCTTCTGCTCTTACAACTGAGTGGTTACTTTAGCTCAGCAACTTGTGGAAAGGTGCTGGTGTTGGGCACAGAATACAGCCACTGGATGAATATGAAGACAATCCTGGATGAACTTGTCCAGAGAGGACATGAGGTGACTGTATTGATACCTACAGCTTTCCTTCATTCTAATCACAACAAAACATCTGCTATTAAATTTGAAATTTTTCATACATCTTTAACCAAAGAAGATTTTTGAGGATGTTGTCCTGCAAATGGTTAACAAATGGATAAGTCTTCCAAAAGACTCATTTTGGTCATATTTTTTGCAAACACAAGAAATCATGTAGGGATTTTCAGATATTATGAAAAAGGTCTGTAAAGATGCAACTTTAAACAAGAAACTTATGACGAAAATACAAGAGTCAAAGTTTGATGTCCTTCTTGCAGATGCCATTGATCTCTGTGCTGACCTGCTGGCTGAGGTACTTGACATACTGTTTGTGTACGCTATTCACTTCTCTCCTGGTTACACTTTTGAGAAGTACAGTGGAGGGCTTTCATTCCCTCCTTCCTATGTCCCTGTTGCTCTGTCAGAATTAACTGATAAAATGACTTTCATGGAGAGGGTAAAAAACATGATATATGTGCTTTATTTTGATTTTTGATTCCAAACATTTGAAATGAAGAAGTGGGATCAGTTCTGCAGTGAAGTACTAGGTAAGTCATGTTTTTCATTGCTGGTTATTAATCCCTAACTTGACTTGTGTCTTGGCATATGAGCTACAAATAAAATAAAATAGCTAGAAATATACTTAACCAAGGAAGTAAAATATCTCTAAAAGGAGAACTACAAAACTCTGAGGAAGGAAATAACAGAGGAAACAAACAAATGGAATAACATATCATGCCGATGACTAGGTAAAATCAACACTGTTAAAATGTCCATATTACCCAAAGTGATTTATAAATTCAAGAAGTCCCCATCAAGTTACCAAGTCATACTTCATAGCTCTAGAAAAAAATAATTCTATGCTTCATTTGGAAACCGAAAAGAGCTCAAATAGGCAAAGCAATCTTAAGCAAAAAGAACAAATCTGAAGGCATCACATTATCAGACTTCCAAACTATACTACAAGGCTATGGTAACCAAAAGAGCATGGTATTGGTACAAAAATTAAAGACATGGACCAATTGAATAGAACAAAGAACCCAGACACGAAAGCATCTGCCTACAACTAACTGATCTTCAAAAAAACAGATAACATTGTACACTGGGGAAAAGATCCTCTATTCAACAAATGATGCTGGGAATATTGGATAGACACATGCAGAGAATGAAAAAGGACCCCTACATCTCACCACTCACAAAAATTAATCCAAGATAGATAAAAGACTTATATCTAAGCATGAAACTATAAAAATTGTAAAGGAAATGTAGGAAAATCTCTCCTAGATATCAGCCTAGGCAAATAATTTATGAAAAAGACCCCAGTGCCAATCATGGCAACAATAAAAATCATAAACAGGATTTGATTAAACTAAAAAGCTTCTGCACAACTAAGGAAACAATCAACAGAGCAAATAGACAACCTATGGAATGAGAGAAAATATTTGCAAGCTACATATCTGGTAAAGGGCTAATAACTAGAGTTTACAAAACACTCAAGCAAATCAGCAAGAAAAAACAAACATTGTTAAAAGTGGGCAAAAGACATAAACAGAAGCTTCTCAAAAGAAAAAAGACAAATGGCTAACAAGCATATGAAAAAATGTTTAATATCACTAATCATCAGAGCAATGCAAATTACAACCACAATAAGATATCACTTTATTCCAGTTAGAATAGCATTTATTAAAAAGTCCCAAACCAATAGATGCAGGCTTGGATGCAGAGAGAAAGGAACACTTATACCCTATTGGTAGGACTGCAAATTATTACAATCTCTATGGAAAACAGTGTGGAGATTCTTCAAAAAACTATAAATAGACCTACCATTCAATCCAGCAAGCCCACTGCAAGGTGTTTACCTAAAGGAAAACAAGTCATTTTATCAAAAAGATACTTGCACACAAATGTTTATTGCAGCACAATTAAAAGTTTCAGAGATGTGGAATCAACCCAAGTGCCCACTAATTCATGACCCAATTAATAAAATATGGTGCATGTACACCACGGAGTACTACTCAGCCATAGAAAGATGAATTAATACTTTTCACAACAATCTGGATGGAACTGGTGATCATTTTCCTAAATGATGTATCTCAAAAATGGAAAAATGAACACCAAATGTACTCAGTAATAAACTGAAATTAACCAATGAGCACACATGTGCACAGAGGGAAGTAAAATTCAGTGGAAAGCAACCAGGGAGATGGGGGGAAGGGAGGGGAATAAATCAAACTAATGTGTACTATGAGTACTATTTGGGTGATAGGCACACCTATAGCCAGGACTCAAGTATTATAAAAATGACCCATGTAAACTAAAACATTTGTGCCCCCTTAATATTTTGAAATAAACAAGAAAATTTAAAAAAATAATTCCAAGTGATTTAGTAGAACAACGATCACATAGAATTAAAGCCAAGTGATGCCACCTTCCCAGAATCCATTTTAGCACTTATTATATTATAAATGAATATTCTAGTTATAATACTTTCTAGAATTATCTCTACCAGCTATAGCGTAACTCTGTATTTCACTTCTTCCTAATACACATTTATATGCATAAACATACACACACATATTTATACACATATGTATATTGGAAGCCACCCATCTTATATTACCTATTCCTTCCAAATAAACAGAGTGATTAGGTCAGTTAAAAAACTTTCTGAGTGGTAATTCTTGATAATACTTTATTTTCTCTGCTTAGACATTTGTACTGATGCTTTCAATAGTGTTTGCTGGGCTGCTATTCTTTTGTGATGGAATACACTTTTTTTCCTTCCAGGATATGGAAGACTTCGTCCAGAGCTCTGGAGAAAATGGTGTTGTGGTGTTTTCTCTGGGGTCGATAGTCAGTAACATGACAGAAGAAAGGGCCAATGTGATCACTTCAGCCCTTGCCCTGATCCCACAAAAGGTTAGATAAAGCGCCTAATGGTGAACAGCTACTGAATCACTCTGTTAAACTTTGTAAAGAGTACAGCGGCACAAATTTTCTGTCCAAAAGGTTAACTATTTTAGCATAGCTCTACTTATATCAGATATCAGCTCAAAAGCTAACATATAGATGGAAAGTGCTACAATAGTAAAGAGGTGGATTTTCATTTATAATAACTTTCACATTAATAGTGTGATCATAACAAATAAATATACTGAACAGGTGCACTGAAGTTTTGATATTATTATGGTATTGAAAGCACGTGCACAGAAATCACCAAATTCTACCCTGTCATTTGATGCTATTGCTAACAGACTTCCTGAAGGCACTGTACACACTACAGATATTATCAGAAAGGAGTTAAATTGTAGTGAGTGTCTGCACTAGCACAATCACAATAAGCAATGCATTATGTCTGCAATACATTGCAATTTAGGCTTCCCATGTGATCTGGCCCTTTTTATCTCCTATAAATTTGAAATAGGCCTATTTAGTGTGCTTTTCAGGGTATTATTCAGAGACAGGATGATTGGGCTGAGAAATCACTACTCCAGGTACCCAGCTAGCCAAGTAGAATTAGAGAAAGAGAAAACCTTGCCTGGCTTGCTGGACTGGGCCTTAATGTAAGGAAAATGGTGGAGATGGCATCCTGCCCTTAGGGCAGAACCTGTGCATTATAAAATATGTCCCCCAAAGGACTCTGCTCTAACCACCAGATTGGCACCTCCCAATATAAAAAGGAGAAAGATATAGAGGAAGGAGTCAATCAGAAGGAAGCCAGGCATGGAATGAGGTTCAGATACCTGCCCATTATAAAATACAGTAGGAACATATTTTCTAATATGTAGAATATACCTGTGATCTCTGTGTATTTGTGAATTACTTTTTAGTAGCTTCTCTGACATAGCCTTCTTTAATGATCTGTGCTACTTTTATGCTGAAAACCCAAAATACTTTAACACTCATGTAGCAAATAGAAGGTAAACTTTTGTAAATTATATGCAAATTTATAAGGATCTCTTGGGAATACTAAAATCAGTACTTCATTTTGGTACTGAGGATGCAAATGGATTTGCTCTATCAGACCACATTATTAATAATTACTGCTGTAGTCTTCATCTAAGCATTAATAATTAGTTATGCAAATTTAGAAATATATAATTTTAAACTTTTTTGACAGCTGTATTGTTATTCATTAATTGCCAACTACCTCTTTCTTCACACTGAAAGAACTTCCAAAACTAGCAATACTAAAAATACTTTGAATTTGTGTAAAAAATTGCCACTTCAAATTTTTTTTAGAAGTAGTGCTTGGTAAGTTATAATTTAAAAGAAGTTCTACATACTACTAATATGTAGTGTCTAGTTGCATTGATATATTTCTCACAAGAACCTGATTTTATAGTTTTTTTTGGTAAATCAAAAGATATCAAGCTGTAATGAAATTATTTATAGAATAAATAGATATACATAACTACTTCGTATCATTCAAATCATTAAGTAATGAGTATCACAATTACCATGATTTGATTATTATACATTATATATTTGTATCAAAATATCACAGGTATCTCATAAATATGAATAAATACTACATACCCATAACCATTAAAAATAAAAAATTTAAAAAATAAATTAATATAGAATTTAGGAGATGACAACTAGTATAAAATACATAACACAAAATAAAGGTACAAGTCATTATGAAATTGTTATTGTTTTTACACTATTTTCAATAGAAAATTATATTATCTATTGAAAATATAATTTTTCTAAGCTATTATGTTTGTGAAACACTATGACTTCCCTATATACCAAATTGTTTATAAAAGTAAGTACAAGAAGGCCGGGCACAGTGGCTCACGCCTGTAATCCTAGCACTTTGGGAGGCCGAGGCAGGAGGATTGCTCAAGGTCAGGATTTTGAAATCAGCCTGAGCAAGAGCAAGACCCTGTCTCTACTATAAATAGAAAGAAATTAATTGGCCAACTAATATATATAGAAAAAATTAGCCAGGCATGGTGGTGCATGCCTGTAGTTCCAGCTACTTGGTAGGCTGAGGCAGGAGGATGGCTTGAGCCCAGGAGTTTGAAGTTGCTGTGAGCTAGGCTGACGCCACGGCACTCACTCTAGCCTGGGCAACAAAGTGAGACTCTGTCTCAAAAATAAAGTAAGTACATGAAATGTAGGTATTCTATTTACCTCACAGTTTTAGTAGTTCTCATTAAGTAACAATCTAGTTCTAATTTCCTCATATTTTATATGGAAAGGGCTTAACTAGATGATTGATAATCTCTTTAGAGTTCTAAAATGCCATAACTTTAGAATTTCACTCATGGAAAAAAAATATTTTCTTTAGCCTAACAGATTCTATGGAGATTTGATGGCAAGAAACCAACTACCTTAGGGCCCAATACTTGGTTATACAAATGGATGCCCCAGAATGACCTTCTTGGTAAGATTCTGGGGAAAAAATACGGAATATATCAGCATCAGCCAAGTGAAGTGATAGTAGGTCAAAAGTAACTAATATATTGAATATTTATTATTGAAAAATCAAAAATAAAACCTACCTACTTTATATTTATTTTTAGGTCTTGGGGGAAAAGAATAAACTGTAACAGCCGAGTTGGCATTTTATTAAATACACTCATGTTCTTTATGGCCATAAACAACGTTTCTTCATTTCAGGTTTGATTCCCTCTCACAGGGAATTTTCACTAATTTCCTCAGTTGTCTCTCTCTCCTGTTTCTAGAACCTTACCCCTGTCCTTTCCCCCACTGCAGGATTATTCCACATGGCACTGAAAGATAACAATTGCTCTTTCATTACCAGTGCCTCTGCATTTTCTATGGGAATAAATCCAGTCTTTATTACGCTGTGACAACATCTCCACAGGGAGGTGTGACCTGTCCTTCCTCTGACCCCAGCCCTGCTCCCAGCACTCCCCCTGTGCCCTGGGCACCTCGCATGTCAGACTCCCTGACTGCATGTTGCCTTCAGAGAACACGTTCTTACATGCCTAACCCTTTTCTTTACTTTTTCTTTTCCTTTTATATTATCTGTACATTTTCTTTTTCCAGAACGCGTTTTTTCATTTGTCCTCCTGGAAATCTTGTATCCATTTTTCCATTCTCGAGTCCCACACCATTTCCTCCCTGCAGCCTTCACTTTCCTCTCCTGCAAAAGTAGGCGCTTCCTCCCTCTGAAATCTGAATGCAATTTCAGGGAAGTTTTATGGGTGTTCTAATCTGCTATCTAGAAAACATTACCACTTTCAGTGTCCTGTATTGTGCATTTCTCATTTTATTCCTAAGACTTATAGTGAATAATTCTACTGATATTCACCCTATTCTAGGTCATCCAAAAACCAAGGCTTTCATAACTCATGGTGGAGCCAATGGCGTCTATGAGGCCATCTACCACGGGGTCCCCATGGTGGGCATCCCTTTGTTTGCGGATCAACCAGACAACATTGCCCACATGAAGGCCAAGGGAGCAGCTGTTAGAGTGGACTTCAGCACAATGTCAAGGACAGATTTGCCCAGTGCTTTGAGGACAGTCATTAATGATCCCATGTGAGTTTAACAAATTTTTTTACTAAGTGGGATTTATATGTAGCTTCTCTTGTCAACACTGAGTATGAGTTTCATCCCTTTTTAGGAGACTAATGTAGAAAGAATTTAAATGATTTAACCAAAAAGAAATCTGGTTTTATTATCCACTTAAGCTGTGGAAGTTGCATTTGAAACTGATATTTTTAATGGGTAACCAATTAGTGCAAAAGTTTTCTATATAAAAACAACTTCAAGGATATATAGGTAAGTATGAAAAAATGTGATTTTTAAATCACAGAATATATAATAGAAAGGAATAATAAACTGAGAAATATGATAAAATGTTTTAATTCAATACATAAAATTTCAGAAAGCATAACTCTTTTATTGATCAAAAATTTATTTTTATTATTACCTTTATATAATACATTTGACAATGAGATATATTTTACATAGCATAAAATTCACCTATTCAATGTATAAGTCTAAATCTAGTTAGTATGTTTATAGTTATGAAGCCATCACTGTGATATAATTCTAGGATATTTTTATCATCCCAAAAGAAAATGCATTATGTGTAGAAGTCAGTCCTCATAAACCCCTAGCCTAGAGAAATAACAATTCACTCTCTTTCTCTATAGATTATCTTCTCTGAATATTTCTTATAAATCTAATCATGAAATTTGTAGCATTTTTCAAATGGCTTCTTTCACATAGCATCATTATTTTTTAGTTTTGTCCATGTTGTTGTCTCTGTCAATATTTTGTTGCTTTTTATTGCTAGATAATATTCTTCCATATGATTATACCACATTTAATTTATCACTTATCAGCTCATGGACATTTTGATTGCTCCCATTTGGGTTATTATGAATGTAGCTATACATGTTTTTGTGGGAAAATATGTTTCATTTCTTTTGTGTAGATACTAGGAATGGCATGGCACTACTGGGCCATATGGGAATTTATGTTTATGAAGAACTGCCAAACTGTTTCCAAAGTACTTTCACTATTTTTCATTACCACCAGCAGTATGGGAGGGTTCCAATTTCTTCACACTGCTCTCAACACTTGTTATCATCTATCTGTTTATAATAATGGTCATAGAGAGTGTAAAGAATACTCTCATTGTGGTCTTCATTTGCTTTTCCCTTAGAGCTAAAAATACTGGGCGTTTTTTCATGTGCTTACTAGTCAGTCATACATCTTCTCTGGAGAAGTATATATTTCAATCTTTTGAACATTAGGTGATTTTTAAAGTCATCTTATTATTGATTTAAAATAATTCTTTATATATTATGGATGTTATCCCTTCTCAGATATTATTTCAAAATATTTCTGTTCATTCTGGTGGAGTTGGTATATTACTTTATTGATGATGTTGTTTGAAGCACAAGGTTTTAATTTTGATAAAATAAATCTTTAATAATAAATGGTTCCATCCTCTAAAAGAAATAATTTGAAAATTCTGTGACTAGACAAGCTACCATCAATTCAGCATTTATTACTGCTATTAGTAATACAGTTACATAAGGCAGTATCACCAAAAGGTATACTGTAAAAGAAGAAAAGAATAGAATGTATTAAGAAGAAAAGAGTAGGATGATAAATGATAACAATGCTTTAAATAAGGCAGGAAATAATTAGAAAAGAAGGGTGGACAAATAAAAAAAACCAGACTAAGATGTAAATTTAAATGTAAATATAGCAATACTTATATTAAATGTAAACAGACAAAAAACCACAAAATATTGATTAAGGATATAAAACATTTGAAAAACATAATTACGAAAGTAGCCTATGTGATATACATACACTCACATGCATACACACACACATACAACGTATTTATATGTTTCACATATATATGTATAGAGGTATACACACACTTATATGTTTGTGTGTATATTTATCAACTGGGAATACACATTTTTCAAGAACATACTATATAGTTACCTAAATTAACTATGTGCTGGGTTATAGTCAAGACTAAGGAAATTTAAAAGATTCAGAATCATAAAGAATATATGGCTTAGCAATACTATAAATAAGTTAGGAATTATGAAAGAAAAGATAACTAAAAATCTTTAAATTTTAGAAATTAAAAATGTACTGAGTAACAAGTATGTTAGTGTCCTCATAATAATTATCGAGTTAAAATGTAAAATTTCAGAGTTAATAAGATAATCAAAATTACGCACGTTCCTTTATCTCAGCAATTCTTCTCCAAGTATATAGCCAACAAAAATGTATGAATATAGAAAATTAATGATATATATACAAAAATATTTATGCCAGAATTATTAGTAGTGTCCAAACATGTTCACATCTCATATGTCCATGAATTATAAAATGAAGAGATAATCTATGACATTTGTCAGTGAATGAGATACTACATAGCCAGGGAATTACCTAACAATTTCTATAAAAAAAGAAAAACACAAATGAGGACAGATTATATGACTTAATTACTTAAATAAGCAAATCAAATCTATGTGGTTAGAAGATCAGGATAATACTGAATTTGAGATGGGACTAATGAGTAAAATTGTGTACAAAAAGAGGGTACTACATTGCAAGTGTGATACCATGTATCATGATCTGAGTAATAGGTACATTGGTGTCTTCATAATAATTGTCAAGTTTATTTTGAACATTTGAGTTGTTTACTTACTCAATATATAATTTATACTATGCATTTCATACTTAAGGGTTTATTTGAGAAATATACAACATATTTTAAATTCCAGGAATCAAATAAAAAAGCAAAAACAATACAGGAAATTCTAGAGGTGCTAACATATCAGGAAAAGCTGCTCTGAGAGATAGCATTTAATAAGAAGCGTCAAAAGGAGATACAAACAAGCTTTGTGTTGTTACAAGGAGGAATGCCCCAAGAGAGGGAGACAAGGGATGAAAATTGTAAGGGTGTTAACCTAAGAACATATTTTTTATCTTAAAGGGTAATAAAAGGACAGTGTCCCTAGAAGACAGTGTGGATGGGGACAGTGTTAGGAGAGGAAGTTCCAGTATTTGATGATGTAGGGTCCTGTAGACCAAAGGAGAGATTTGGTTATATTCTTAATGAGATGGGAAGGCAGATGGAAATCTTAATCAGGCAAAGGGAAAATGAGACATGGGTTTCCAAAATAATCATTCTGAGTCCTAGGTAGGAAACAGAGAGTAGAAGACAGAAGAGTAACATAGAAACAGGGAGACTGCTTAGGAGGCATTTCATCCACCATGACACAAATCCTTTTTGCAAACATCAAGATGATATTTTTCAGATTCCACTCCAATGCATTCCATTGCAATGTAGATGATGTTTCTGCATTTCCACTACCTTACTTATAGCACTTAGAATCATTCCAAATATTTCCTCTGCTTGAAAGATATATTTCCCAACTGACCTTCCATTTACACTTTTAAAAAGATTTCTTAATGATAAAATTCCAATTAAAAGCCAAACATATGACTTATGTTAAAATCTGATGACATATTAAAATATTCAAATTTTGTCAATATTGTGGCATTTACATTGAATCACTTGTATGACACTTTTCAAAAACCTTTCATGAATTTTATATGTTTAGCCAATAAACTTACTTTCAATGTTAGAATCTTTATGTTTTTCTTTCCAGGTATAAAGAGAATGCTAGGAAATTATCTAGAATTCACCATGATCAGCCAATGAGGCCTCTTGATCGAGCAGTCTTCTGGATCGAGTTTGTCATGCGCCACAAAGGAGCCAAACACCTTCGGGTTGCAGCCCACAACCTCACCTGGTTCCAGTACCACTCTCTGGATGTGCTTGGGTTCCTGCTGGCCTGTGTGGCAACTGCTATATTCATAATCACAAAGTGTATGTATTTCTGCCAGATGTTTGCTACAGCAGGAAAGAAGAAAAAAGGGAGTAATTAGATCTAGGCCTGATCATGCCAGAATAAAGAGGTGTCCCATAGAAGAAGGGGACCCAAGCACTCAGTGGATGGGTCAGCCTTTAGGTGATCTAATGCACCTGTTTCAGAACAAGGAAAAATGAAAATATTGGTATTTTCACTGATCTTTCTTTAGTTAATTTGTTCTGTCTATCAGATGGAGATACAAGTCCTTCATGATGATTTTCCTTGGTTATTGCCTCTTCTCCGGATCTGTCTCACAGCTGGGTTTGTCATCCTAGACCTTAGTTGGTGAAACTTTTCTCGTAAATGATTTCTGAATTTGCAGAAGACAGTTTCTCAGATCATCTTCAGGGTGCAATAAATAGCTCCACACTCAGAGGAGCCATGTCTCCTTCTTGCCCCGCCCACTATCAGATGTTGTGTACCAGGTGACAGCAAGACCCACGATCCTACTAGTGTCTTAGACACCCAGCGGGGTCAAATCTCTCTTATCAGGTAGCCTCCATTTCACCTTGTCTACTCATGTTTGTAGTTGTTCCTCATGCCATTTGTCACCTGGTCATTTGTGGCATTCTTTATTTCTATAAATCTATTGCCAAAGTTTTACAATTACATAAATAAATGTAAACCTTCCATCTGAAACATCACCCCAATTCCATGGGACGTAGGTTGATGACTACGTCACCCCTCCTCCCATAGATACGGAAGGATAAAACGGACAGTGGGGAATACGTAGCAGGGAAAGACCTAGAAAAGTGTGAAATGTATTGCAAGATGTCTCTTTAAAACCTACCCCACGCCTTTTGGGAATTAAAACCTCTATCCCTGCCCCAGGCCAGTGGTCAGGAGGGTCAGGGAAGTGTCCTTTGTACTTTGTACCATAGGAGATGACTCAAGGGAACTGTCTGGGCAGACGTCACAAGATTGTCTTCCCTGGAGATGGAACTGATCAGAACCATCAACTATAGTTGAATAGTAATACCTTAAAGCCAAATACCCTCCCTTTAAGAACTGTGTATTTCTGCTGATAGAGAGAAAGCTGGCATTATAAGATAAGAGTCTCCATCCTCCTTCTTTGCCAGCAAATTAATAAACCTCACTTTCCTTCTCCTCAGAAACCTTGTCCTCCTTCTTCTCATGTGGCCTTGGGGACAAGTACTGAACTTCAAGTAACACTTGCTGTCCCAACTAATCTGAAAGCACAGCTCAGAAGATTAATTAAGATGAAGATTTGAAGCCTGGCTTGTGCAATATAGAGAAACACCTACCTGAAAGAATAAAACAGAGATAAAATTAAAAGAAATAGCCAAAGAAATCTTAAAGAAGTAAATTGGAAGACACACTTCCTACTTCTAAAGACACATACAAATCTATGATAATCAAGAGAGTGTGGTAGTGTGTTGTACAGCCATGCAGATAAACAAATAAGCAAATCAAAAATGGACTAAAGATTTGAACAAAAATTTCTGTCAAGAAAAAACACACAACAGGTGAAAAGCACAAGAAAAAAGTTCAATACCTTTAGAAAATCATGAGATATCATTTCAGTGCCACTGGTTATAATCAAAAGTTATATAACAAAAAGTTCTTGCAAGGATGTGGAAAATTGAAAGCCTCATATATTGCTGGTTGGAATGGAAAATGGTGCAGCCATTGTAGAACAGTCCAGCAATTCCTTGAAAGGGTCAACATACAGGTAGCATATGACCCAGTAATTCTAATTCTAGGCATATGCACAAAAGAAATCAAAATATATCCATACAAAGCCTGTACATGAATATTAATAAGCAATAATAAATACTGTAACAATGTTAACAAAAAATAAATAACATTAATGTTTATTAAAACTATTAAGAGAAGAGTCTATGTTAATAATATATGAATGATTTTGGTTTTTATGAAAGCCAAAAATTGAACAAAATCCATATCCATCAATTGATAAATGAAAAAATAAATTGCATATGCCCATATGATACAATACATTTGGCAATTAAAAGGAATGTAGTCCACATATAAGGGATGCCATGCATGATCCTTCTTAAATATTATGCTCAGTGAAAAAAGCAACTCATGAAGAACCACATAGTTATGATTCCATTAATCAACTTGTACATAAAATGAAAATTTATTGATACAGAAATAAGATTACTGGTTGCTTAGGGCAGGGGGCATGGAGAAACATAGGGTGGGAAGATAAAAGCAAAAGTGCACAGGGATTCTTTTAGGGAGATAAAACTATTCATTGTAGTAGAAGCGCAATTCTATGAACACATGTAGGAAACAGTAAATTTTAAACAAAATGGTGAATCATATGAGATATACATTACATATCAACAAAGTTTTACCAAAAAATAATCTTTGAACCATGATATTCAACAATACTGACTCAGCTACACACAATTGCTTTATTTCTACTTCTGTATTAAGGGACTGAACACAAAGGAGCCTCACACTTGTCACAATTTTTGACACCATTCTAGAATACATCACATAAAACAGATTACTTTCACATGCGAGGTCATCAAAATCAGCTGGATTATAGCACTCACAAACATAAAAGGGACATTAAACACACTTGAATAAATATGAATTCATCTAACTTCGGTATGTCCACTTGCCAACCACATACTCAGACTGTTCAGTTAATGCTTACTATAAAGTGTAGGAGTTAAATTTTAACTTGATTGATTTGTGCTTGGATATAAGCATGAGAAAGGGCAGGAGAGAACAGCAATTGTACTGCAGCACAATGGCTCTGCTGTGGACTTCAGTTCTTCTGCTGATGCAACTGAGTGGTCACTTTAGCTCTGGGACTTGTGGGAAGGTGCTGGTGTGGCCCACAGAATACAGCCACTGGAGGAACATGAAGACAATCCTGGATGAACTTGTCCAGAGGGGACATGAAGTGACTGTACTGTCATCTTCAACGTCCGTTGTTATTGATCCCAGCAAAACAACTGCTATTAAATTTGAAGTTTATCCTACATCTTTAAGTCAAGAGGACTTTGATGGTTTTTTAATGAAAATGCTCCATAGAGCAATATATGATCTTCCAAAGGACAAATTTTGGTCAGGTGTTTCACAAATGGAAGAAATCATGGCAGGATTTTCGGAAGTTATGAGAAAGCTCTGCAAAGATGCAGTTTTAAACAAGAAACTTATGGCAAAGCTACAAGAATCAAAGTTTGATGTCCTTTTTGCAGATGCTATTGGTTTCTGTGCTGACCTGCTGGCTGAGATACTCAAAACACCCCTTGTGTATAGTCTCAGCTTCTCTCCTGGCCACACATTTGAGAAGCATGGTGGAGGACGTCTATTCCCTCCTTCCTATGTACCTGCAGTTATGTCAGAATTCAGTGATCAAATGACATTCATGGAGAGGGTAAAAAATATGATATATGTGCTTTACTATGACTTTTGGTTCCAAATATGTGATATGAAGAAGTGGAATCAGTTGTATCTTGAAGTACTAGGTGAGTCATGTTTTTAATTGGTGGTTATTAATTTCCAGTTTTCCTTGTACCTTGGAAGGCGAGCTTGTATGAATATAAAGTCAGAAGAGTATATGTTTTGCAAATGTAACTATGAAATAAAAATACAGATGATCTAGCAATCTCACAAATATTATGGAAAGATTATGGAATCAGTTAAAACCTTGTGGTCATAATTTAAACAGGACACTCCATGAAGTCCTAAATATACATGCTAAAGCAGAGAGGAGTTTTTAAACAATCTCATATCTCCTATACATTATTTCCATGTCTAATACAAGTTAATAGATACATCAAGAAACATCTTGATGAAGGCAGATGTGTAGATAGAGGAATTAAACATTTTTCTAGTACAACCATTAATGTGGCATTGAAGAATTTGTTTCTCCTTGGGTAACTTATTTTTTCTATTAAGAAATTAAAATGGTTTTTTCTATATATCCAGAAGAAATCCTTCACAGTTGAGAGATCAGTCTATCTCACAAATGGACATCAAAAATTTGAGATTTCCAACATTTCTATGTTCCTTCTCAAAGGGCTTGAAGATTATCTGTTTTAAGGCCTAAAATTTTACTGATATGTGAGCATCCAAGTTTGTGTCTATATTTTATTAAATTATATAACTACATTAAGAAAAATATGAGCCAAATGAGGGGGTAGCAAAAGCTGTTCATTTCAATAATTTTGGAAAATTTATACTTGTTCTTAGTAAATACATCTATTGTTAGTAGTATTTCTTTTTTTGAGACAAAGTCTCACTCTGTCTCCCAGGCTAGAGTGTCGTGGTGTCAGCCTAGCTCACAGCAACTGCAAACTCCTGCATCAGCCTCCTGGGTAGCTGGGGCTACAAGCACTTGCCACCATGCCCAACTAAGTTTTCTATTTATAGTAGAGATGGGGTCTCACTCTTGCTCAGGCTGATCTGGAACATCTGAGCTCAAGGGATCCTTCTGCCTCAGCCTCCCAGAGTGCTAAGATTACAGGTGTGTGCCACCACACACACATTTATTATTAAACTACTAATATTATTAAGATCTTCACATGAAACAAAAGTAGTAGTAGGTACCAGAATTTCAACCATATATTCAAAAAACTCTTGATACACTTGGAGAAGGAAGGATCATGAGACTAGTTTCATAAATTGTAGAAATTAAACTGAGTTCTTATTAGAAGGAATTTTATGGGTTTGGTAGGATTAATGGATAGTGGAACCCCAAGAGTGGCTTGAATGTATATTTGTTACTACTTAGCTTTAGAAAATAAACTAATTCATGGGTAATGCCATAGTGGATTATATTAATGATTATTTATTTATTTATTTTAAGTTGGATGTTTTATTTTTATTTTATTTTATTTTTATTTCAGCATATTATGGGAATACAAATGTTAAGGTTACATATATTGCCCATTCCCTCCTCCCCCCTCCCACCCACCCAATACCCAATAAATATTATTCCTATATGTCCACTTAAGTGTTGATCCGTTAATACCAATTTGCTGGTGAGTACATGTGGTGTTTGTTTTTCCATTCTTGAGATACATCAAGAATGGAAACCCATACTTAGTAGTATGGGTTCCAGCTGTATCCAGGCATATACAAGAGGTGCTTTATCACCATTGTTTCTTAAAGCTGAGTAGTACTCCATGATTGTAAATATACTGATCTGATGTTAGAGACATATCTTCTCTAAGAATTTTCTTAATACTTTGCTTTCCTTTGGCTACGTTTTAGGAAATTACATTTATATTTTCATGACAACTCTCTTGTGTCATCTATGTTTTCTTTTTTTTCTCCCCTTCAGGCAGACCCACTACATTGTATGAGACAATGAAGAAAGCTGATATGTGGCTTATTCGAACCTATTGGGATTTTGAATTTCCTCGCCCACTCTTACCAAATTTTGATTTCGTTGGAGGACTCCATTGCAAACCTGCCAAACCCCTACCTAAGGTGAATATATTCCTATTTGTTTGGCTTTGTTTATTGATTGTAAGAGTTGAGGCTCTTCACATTGTTCTAGCTTAAAAGGAACACTGTTTCTCACCAATGTTAAGGTGTCCCCAAAATGTTGACAGCAAAACGTAATGTTTACTTGTTTCACTCCAGCATTGAGAGCATTCCTCACTGAGATCCCAGAGTTTTACCTCTTAGAGCACAAAGGGGATGGTTTACCTTATCAGAGCAGGTGTTTCCTGCCTTAGGCCAAGTCTGTAGGACACCTCAATAAAGCTCCCTGGGGAAACTTTTGTCTCAACATAATAATTGCCTATTAGAGAAGCACAGAATGCATATAAAATATAGACCAAATAAAGTCTACAATGTGAATCTTAAAAGTAACCTTAGATTTTAATTTGCAAAAGAATTATGCCAGAATATAAAATAATAATTCCCTATGGTGGAACATAGGAACTAAATATATTTTACTTTAATATCATACTTTTAAGACTAAAGGAAAAGCAATCTTTCTTAGTGCACTATTATATGATCTTTTTGTCTACCTTCCTTTTTTGGTGATCTCAGCATATTATGGGGGGTACAAATGTTTAGGTTATGTATGTTGCCTTGCCCCCCCACACAGATTCAAAGCTTCAAGCACGCCCATTCCCCACATGGTGCACCTCACACTCATTATGCATGTATATACCCATCCCCTCTTCCCCCCTCCCATCTGCCTGACGCCCGATAAATGTTATTCCTATATGTCCACTTCAGTGTTGATCAGTGAAACAAATTCTCTGGTGAGTATATGTGGAGCTTATTTTTCCATTCTTGGGATACTTCAATTAGTAGAATGGGTTCCAGCTCTATCCAGGAAAATACAAGAGGTACTATATCACCATCGTCTCTTACAGCTAAATAGTACTCCATGGTATACATATATCACATTTTATTAATCCACTCATGTATTGATGGGCACTTGGTTTGTTTCCACATTTTTGCAATTGTGAATTGTGGTGCTATAAACATTCAAGTGCAGATGTCTTTTTTAGGGAATGTCTTTTGTTCTTTTGGGTTGATGCCCAGTAATGGGATTGGAGGACCCAATGGTAGATCTACTTGTATTTCACAATACTGCTTTCCACAGTGTTTGCCCTAGTTTGCAGTTCCACCACCAGTGTAGGGGTATTCCTATCTGTATACATCCACACCAACATTTATTGTTTTGGAACTTTTTTTTTCTTTTTTTTTTATTTCGGCATATTATGGGAGTACAGATTTTAAGGTTTCAATAAATGCCCATTTCCCCCTCTCCCCCCAAAAGTCTGAGACTCCATCATGACCATCCCCCAGATGGTGCACATCTCACTCATTATGTATGTATATACCCGCCCCCCTCCCCCCTCCCACCTGCCCAATACCCTATTACTGTAGTACCTATGTGTCCACTTAGGTGCTACTCAGTTAACACCAGTTTGCTGGAGAATATATCTGGTGCTTGTTTTTCCATTCTTGGGATACTTCACTTAGTAGTATGGGTTCCAGCTCTAACCAGGAAAATATAAGATGTGCTATATCACCATTGTTTCTTAGAGCTGAATAGTACTCCATGGTATACATATACCACATTCTATTAATCCATTCTTGGATTGATGGGAACTTGGGCTATTTCCACAGCCTTGCAATTATGAATTGTGCTGCTATAAGCATTCGAGTGCAGGTGTCTTTTTTGTAGAGTGTCACTGGATCATTTGGGTAGATGCCCAGCAATGGGATTACTGGATCAAATGATAGATTCACTTGTATCGCTTTAAGGTATCTCCATATTGCTTTCCACAGAGGTTGAACTAGTTTGCAGTCCCACCAGCAGTGTAGGAGTGTTCCTCTCTCTCCGCAACCATGCCAGCATTTGTTTGGAGATTTTTTGATAAAGGCCATTCTCACTGGGGTTAAGTGATATCTCATTGTGGTTTTGATTTGCATTTCCTTGATGATTAGAGATGTCGAGCATTTTTCCATGTTTGTTGGCCATTATTCTGTCTTCTTTTTAAAAGCTTTGTTCTTGTCCTTTGCCCAAATTTTGATAGGGTTGTTTGATTTTTTTCTTGCTGATTTCCTGAGATCTAAATTGATTCTAGTTATCACTCTTTTATTGGATGTATAGTACGAAAATTTTCTCCCATTCTGTAGGTTGTCTGTTTGCTCCCATGACAGTTTTTTTGGTTGTGAAGAAGCTTTTTGATTTGATCAGGTCCCATTTATTTATTTATTTACTTATTTATTTTGTTGCTGTGATTGCCTTTGGGGGTCTTCTTCACAGATTCTTTCCCTAAGCCAATGTCTGGAAGAGTATTTTCAACGTTTTCCTCTAGAATTCTAATAGTTTCACACCTTAGTTTTAAGTCTTTTATACAGCATATGTTGATTTTTGTGAGAGGTGAAAGGTGCCGACCCAGTTTCAGTCTTCTACATGTAGCAATCCAGTTTTCCCATCACCATTTGTTGAATAAGGATTCTTTTCCCCAGTGTATGTTTTTGTCTGCTTTGTCAAGATTAGATGGCTATATGAGGATGGTTTTCTATCTGGGTTCTCAGTTCTGTTCCTCTGGTCAATTTTCCTGTTCTTGTGTCAGTGAAAACCTGTTTTAATTATTATAGCCTTGTAGTATAATTTGAAGTTTGGTAAATTAATACCTCCCATTTTCTTTTTATTGTCTAATATTGCTTTTGCTATATAGGGTCTTCTCTGGTTCCATACAAAGCATAAATTTATTTTTTCTATATCTGTGAAAAACGATGTTGGTATTTTAATAGGGATTGCATTGATTCTGCAGATCACTTTGGGTAGTGTAGACATTTTAACAGTGTTGATTCTGCCAACCCATGGACATGGTATGGCTTTCCACCTGTTTACATCCTCTGCTATTTCCTTCCTTAGTGTTTCATAGTTCTCTCTATAGAAGTCTTTTACCTCCTTAGTTAAATATTCCTAGGTACTTTATTTTCTTTGTTGCTATTGTGAAGGGAATTGAGTCTTTGATTTGGTTTGCAGTTTGATCTGATATTGGCATATATGAATGCCTTTGATTTGTGTGTATTGATTTTGTATCTTGAGACTTTACTGAGTTCATTTGTCAATTCCAGGAGTTACTTGGTTGAATCCTTGGAGTTTTCTAGATATAATATCATGTCATCAGCAAAGAGTGAGTGTTTGATCTCTTATGCCCCCATGTGGACGCCCTTAATTCAGCTCTCTTGTCTGATTGCTATAGCAAGGACTTCTAGCACTATGTTGAATACAAGTGGATATGATAGGCAACCTTGCCTGGTTCCAGTCCAAAGTGGGAATGCTTTCAATTTTTCACCATTCAGTATGATGTTAGCTGTGGGTTTGTCATATATGGCTTATATCACTTTTAGGTAAGCCCCATTTATGCCTATTTTGTTAAACATTCTTATCATAAAAGGTTGTTGAATTTTCTTGAATGCTTTTTCTTCGTCTTTTGAGAGGATAATATGGTGTTTGTTTTTGCTTCTGTTTAGGTGGTGAATTACATTTATAGATTTGCGTATGTTAAACCATTCCTGCATCCCCGGAATGAAGCCCACTTGGTCATGATGGATTATTGTCTTGATAAGCACCTGGATATGGTTAGCTAGGGTTTTGTGGAGAAATTTTGCATCTATATTCATAAGGGTTATTGGCCTGTGTTTTCTTTTTTTGTTGCATCCCTTCCTGGTTTTCGTATCAGGGATATGTTGGCTTCATAAAATATGTCCATGAGGATTTCATCCTTCTCGATGTTGTGAAATAATTTCTGCAGGATAGGCACCAGTTCTTTTTGTAGGTGTGGTAAAATTCGAGTGTGAAACCATCTGGTCCAGGACTTTTCTTTTTAGGAAGGTTTTTTATTGCTGTTTCAATTTCAGTACTTGATATTGGTGCTTTCAAGAATTCTATTTCTTCCTGGTTGAGCCTAGAGAGGCTGTGTGTTTCTAAGAATTTGTCCATTTCCTCCACATTTTCCAGATTGTGTGCATGAAGATTTTTGTAGTATTCATAAATTATGTCTTATATCTCCTTGGCATCAGTTGTAATTTCTCCTTTATTTTTCCCGATGGAGCTTATTACAGATTTTTCTTTTCTGCTTTTCGTTAGCCTAGCCAAAGGCATGTCAATTTTATTTTTTCAAAGAACCAACTTTTTGTTTTATTAATCTTCCTTATAGTTTTCCTGTTGTCAATTTCACTTAATTTCTGATTTGATCTTATTGATTTAACTTCTTCTGTTGCTTTTGTGGTTAGTCTGTTCTTTTTGCAGCTCTTTGAGTCAGTTCATTAAGTTGTCTATTTGTGATCTTTCTCATTTGGGGATATAGACATTTATGGAAATAAACTTTCCTCCCAGGACTCCTTTAGCTGTGTCTCAAAGATTTTCATAATGTATGTCTCCTTTGTCATTTAGTTCAAAGAACCTTTTGATTTCCATCTTCATTTCCTTGTTTATGATGTAATCATTCACCACAGGTTGTTTAATTTCCAGGACTTTGTTTAGAAATGAAAGTTTCTATTAGGGTTGATTTCTACTTCTTATTTCACTGTGACTTGACAAGATACATGGTATAATTTCTATTTTTTTAACAGTTTTGAGACATGCTTTGTGTCCTAAAATATGGTCAATCTTAGGGAATGTACCATGAGCTGATGAGAAGAACTTATATTCGGTGGTTTTTTTGGGTTGAATGTCAAGTAAATGACATGCTCATTTGTTCTAGAATTCTGTTTAAGTCCATTATTTCTTTGTTAATTTTCTGTTGGAGGATCTGTCCTGTGCTGCCAGCAGAGTGTCCAGGTCTCTGGCTATTATGGTGTTGCTGTTTATCAATTACCTTTTTATTAGCACCAATATAAAATTGAAATCTTATTCATAGTTAAAACCCAATATTTCTGTTGCATGCCAATTTTTTATATTAACTTTCACAAGGGACAAAAGGAGAGGTAAGGTTAATGAAAATTCTGTGCAATCTAACCATAGTAATATATTTTCCAATTTACTTTAAGGGAAGATGATAGTTCCAGTAAGAGAGGGAAGAGAGTAAGAGAAGAAGGATAAGTAAGTAACAGCATGACTAGTAGTAAAATAGTGATAATTACTAATAATATCTGTTGCTACTAACTTGCATAATGATTTCAATTCAAGTCAATACTTATGAAATGCATTCTCTATTATTATATAAAGTAATTCTTGCCACAAACTGCTTACTTTTCCATTAAATATTAAGTTTGAGACAATATCTGTATATTTTAAAATACCAAGACATTCAGCAAAACATATCAATCATTTAAAAAATACATATAGCTGTTGACTTCTCAGTATACTTATATGAAACTATATAAACCTAAAATAAATCAAGATGGGCAGATTCAATATTTGTGGCAGATATTCATAAGATAAATACTCAAAGTAATGCACATATCTTACATTAAAAAAGATAAGACTTATACTATATGCATACCACATTACTACAATAATTTTACAAAAGAATAATTATCCATAATGCAAGTTTTTTTGGAAACTAAGGGTCAAATGATGAAGAGAACAAGATCACAATTTTTTCTATGATTATAATTTATATAAAATAAGATTAAAATTTTCTACACATATGACAAATAAATGCATCAAGCTATATACACAGAATAAAAATCATAATGCAAGCACACAAACTTTAAATTGGAAATATCTCTGGGCAGAGAGTATGGGTGAAACTCAATATATTTTTTATAAGATTTTCACACTATTACAAAATATTTACATTGATCTTGTGTTATTTTATGAAGATGCTACAGAATGAGATCAGTAATGATTCTGTAGAGATGTATTACATCTATACTGAATGGATGAAGAAGAGTTTTTTAGGCAGTGAGACAGGGAGACAAAACATTGAGCAGAAGTTACACAAAATGTAGCTTCAGGTAACTTGAATCACACAGAATACCTGGATGCCCCATGTATTACATGGAATAGTATTAATAGTATAGGATTCTCATATTAAAACTAATGTTATTTGGTTAAAACTATATTTTTCAAAGTTGTGAATTTTTTTTTGTAAATAACAGTTTTAATCAGAAGCTTCACCCCAAGGATTAACATACAAAAGTATACTTGTTATGTTGGAAGGAATTTATCATTATTTTATACAAAGAAAGAAAGAATGACTTAATTTAATATGAAAGGAACAAAAACAATAAAAAAGACTATATGATTTTTATGTGATATCCAAGAAACATTTGGTTTTATATTTCTTTTTTTTTATTTTCTTCTTCTTCTTTTTTTTTGGTAGGTTTGTTTGGTGGGAGAATATATTGAGAAATTTAGAATTGTTCCTGTATAGAATGTATTACAATTTAAAAATTGGCACAGAATTGAAATCACAAGTCAGAGTAATACCCAATCAATTCCAAGTAAGCACACATTCACCCGGAGTCTCATAAAGTGTGATGGAGCTACTTAAGGGAGGGACCAGATGTCCATCACAGAAAGGCCTGGTGGCTCTCTCCATGGTGGCAAAGCTGCTCTCTATGGGACACAGTCAGGGGACAATGATAGTCCCTCCCAGGCAGTTATAAATAGCACTTCAAATTAGTAGTGTAATTTCAGGATAAAAATTGCCTCATACCTGAATAATGACTAAAGAATTGTGATCTTTCAACTATGTAACTATATGCCATAAAATTCTGTATTATAAATAAAATTCTTGGGGCTAGTTCACTAAAATTCTAAACCACAATATTATAATCATGAATAGCAGTAATTCTTAACCTTCAGCTATTTAGTGTGTATGCATTTGTGTCTGTGTGTGTGTGTGTTTTAAGGGAAAAGGCTTGGAAACTCTGACAAACTTTAAGTGAGGTATAAGAGATTATAGAACTAAAGAAATACAGATATAGAATCATCTCAACTTTTAGTAAGATTTCCCACTTGTCATAATCAGAGAATGATTCTAATGACTACAAACTAAAAAAATTCTACAGAAAACTGCTTGAAATGAACAATAGTGATTTAGAACTACAACCATATATAACTGAAGCCTAGTGAAGCCCCTCTAATAATCTATATTAGTAACTATAATAATACAAAAGAAGAGTCTGGGTAAAATACTTTCTAACATTATCTCTCCTAACTACATTGTAATATCTCTACTTCATTTGTTCTTCCCATACACATACATACATGCATACACATATTTGCACAAATATCCATAATAGGAGCCATCTATCTCATAATACGCATTTCTTTCCAGATAAACTTAGTGATTACCTTATTAAAAAATAGTCTAATAATTCTTAATAATACTTGGTTTTCTCTTCTTAGATTTTTTTTTAAATTTTTATTTTTAAGATTTCTTTTTTTATTTTTATTTTTTCAGCATATTATGGGGGTACAAATGTTAAGGTTAAGTATATTGCCCTTGCCCCCCTTCCCACCTCGAGTCAGAGCTTCAAGCGTGTCCATCCCTCAGTTGGTGCACATTGCACTCATTATGTATGTATATACCCACTCCCTAAGCCCCCTGCCCAACACCCTATAAATGTTATTCCTATATGTCTACTCCCGTGTGGATCAGTTAATACCAATTTGCTGGTGAGTACATGTAATGCTTATTTTTCCATTTTTGGAATACTTCTCTTAGTAGAATGGGTTCCAGCTCTAGCCAGGAAAATGCAAGAGGTGCTATATCACCATTGTTTCTTATAGCTGACTAGTACTCCAGGGTATACATATACCACATTTTATTAATTTACTCATGTATTGATGGGCACTTCAGTTGTTTCCACATCTTTGCAATTGTGAATTGTGCTGCTATAAACATTCGAGTACAGGTGTCTTTTTCATAAAGTGACTTTTGTTCTTTTGGGTAGATGCCCAGTAATTGGATTGCTGAATGATATGGTAGATCCACTTGTATCGCTTTAAGGTATCTCCATATTGCTTTCCACAGATAATCTTTTCAAATGTGTTTCTTCTACTGATAACCTGTTTGTGGCGGAACACATTCTTTCTTCACAGGAGATGGAAGACTTTGTCCAGAGCTCTGGAGAAAATGGTGTTGTGGTGTTTTCTCTGGGGTCGATGATCAGTAACATGACAGAAGAAAGGGCCAATGTGATCGCTTCAGCCCTTGCCCAGATCCCACAAAAGGTTGGATAAAGTGTCTTATGGTGGACAGCTACTGAATCCCTCTGTTCAACATTGTAAAGAGTACTGCTGCAGAAATTTTCTGTCCAAAAGGTTAACTATTTTAGCATAGCTCTATTTACCTCAGGTATCAGCTTAAAAACTAAAAGTATAAATGGAAAGTGTTACAATAGTAAAGAGGCGGATTTCCACTTATGGTAACTTTGACATTAACAGTGCGACCATACCAAATATACCGCAGGGGTGCACTGAAGTTTTGGTATTATCATGGGATTGAAAGCACGTACACAGAAATCTCCAAATTGTGCCCTGTCATTGGATGCTATTGCTATCAGATTTCCCGAGGACATCATATACACCACACATATTATCAGTAAGGAGTTGAATTGTTGAGTGTCTGCACGAGCACAATCCCAATAAGCAGGTATTGAAAATAGTTTACATGCATTAAGTTTAGGCTTCCCATGTGAGCTGACCTTTTGTATGGCCTATCAATTTGGAATAAAACTCATTGATCTGCTGTTCAGGGTGCTATTCAGACAAAGGATGATTGGGTTGAGAAATGCCTATCACAGGTACCCACCTAGCCAAGTATATTTAGAGAAAGAGACAAACTTCCTACCTTTCTGGACTGGGCTCTGATCTAATGAAAAGATGCAGATGGGATCCTGCCCTTAGGGCAGAACCTATGCATTCTATAATGTAGCCCCACAGAGATCCTGATCTCACCACTAGATTAACAGCTCCTTCTGTTGAAGGAGACTGGAATAAAGGAAGGAGTCAATCAGAATGAAGCCAGGAATGGGAGAGGTCAAGACCGCCTCCATAAAATAGAATAAGAACTTATTTTCTAATGTATAGAATACGCTGGCAGTCTATGAGTATTTGGGAATTACTTTTAGTTTTCTATCTTAAACTTTTCTTAATGATCTTTGCTACTTTCTGCTAAAAACTCTAAATTATTCTCACACTCGCATAGCAAGTAGAAGGTAAAGACTTCTAAATTAAACTCAAGTTTATAAGGATTACCTAGGAATTCTGCAATCAGTAGCTTATTTTGGTACTGGGCATGGACATGGCTTGGTTATAGCAGACCTTAAGAATCACTGCTGTAGCCTATCATCTAAGTGTTAATGATCTATTATGCAAAATTTAACAAAATACAATTTCAGACTTTTTCAACGGCTGTGCTCTTATTCATAAATTGCCCACTGTCTCTACTTTTCTACATTGAAAGAATTTTCAAAACTAGAAACAGTGGTAATACTCTGAGTTTTTGTCAAAAATTGCCACTGAAACTTTTTCTTGGAAGAAGTGCTTAAAACTTCTAAGTTTAGTGATGCAAACTCTCAATGCAGCATTGGTAACTTTCTCACAAGCAGCTCATCTTATAGTTTTTATTGTAAGTCAAATAATGTCAAACTGGAGAGAAAGTAATTATAAAACAAATATTATAAATGAACTTCTACTCATATCCCTCAAATGCTTGAAGTGATAGTTACAACAGTTACCATGATTTAATTATTACACACTGCATTCCTGTATGAAGACATTACATGTACCTCATACATACAGACAACTAGTATGTGTCCAAGATAATTAAAAATAAAACATGTAAAAGAAGCAATAAAAAGAATATTATTAATTTTAGAAGATGACACCTAGTATAAAACACATAAAAAAATGAAAAGACTGATGTAATGACTGATGCACATTTTTTATATTAGAATAATATTTACTGTCCTTTTCTTAAATACTTGAATTTGTGGTTAAAAATATCATTTGTTTACATTACTTAGAATTCTTATATACAAAATTGATTATAACACTATGCATTTGAAATCTGGTTATGCTATTTACCTCAGAAATTTAGTACTTCTCATTACTTAACAACCTTGTTCTCATTTCTTCATCTTTTGTATGGAGGGGATTTAACTAGATGGTTGATAACCCCTTTAGAGTTTTACCGTGCCATAACTTTGGAGTCTCACCCATGGAGCAAGGTATTTTCTTACCCTACAGGTTCTATGGAGATTTGATGGCAAGAAACCAGACACCTTAGGACCCAATACTCGGCTGTACAAGTGGTTGCCCCAGAATGACCTTCTTGGTAAGATATTGGAGAAAAAATACTGAATATATGACTAATAGCCAACTAGAGTAACAGTAAGTGAACAGCAACTAACATAGTTAATATTGATTTTTGAAATCTCAAATATAAATCCTAGCTATTTCATATTGATTTTCTATCTTTAGGGGGAAAGAATAAAGTGTATCAGTTGACATTTTGCTACATACACCCGTATTATTGATGTCCATAAAAAAGTATTAATATATTTATTTCATGAGTAATTGCCTCACATAAAAGTTGGCAATAGCTTCCTGGGTTGTCTGTCTCCTATTTCTAGGATTTTACCCCATCCTTTTCCCTACAGTAGGTTTATTTCACATGACACTGAAAAATAACAGGTCTTTTTCTATTACCAGTGACTGCATTTTCTATGGGAATAAATCCTGGTCTTTACTACACTGTGATGACACCTCCACAGGGAAGTGTGGCCTGTCCTTCCTCTGACCCCAGCCCTGCTCCCAGCACTCTCCCTGTGCCCTGGGCACCTTGCGTGTCAGACTCCCTGACTGCATGTTGCTTTCAGAGACATGTTCTCACATGACTGACCTTTTTCTTTCCCTTTTTATATTATCTATACATTTTCTTTATCCAGAATGTGCTTTTTCATTTGCCTGCTTGGAAATCTTGTATTCATTGTTCCATTCCCAAGTCACACACCATTTCTTCCATGCAGGCTTCACTTTCCTGTCCATAAAAAGCAGGATCTTCTTCCTCTGAAATCTAACAGCAATTTCAGGGAAGTGGGTATTCTAATCTGCTATCCAGAAACATTGCCCCTCTCATTGTCCTGTATTGTGCATTTTTCATTTTATTCCTAAGACTTGTATTGAATAATTTTGCTGAAATTTCACCCAATTCTAGGTCATCCAAAAACCAAGGCTTTCATAGCTCATGGTGGAGCCAATGGCGTCTATGAGGCCATCTACCACGGGGTCCCCATGGTGGGCATCCCTTTGTTTGCGGATCAACCAGACAACATTGCTCACATGAAGGCCAAGGGAGCAGCTGTTAGAGTGGACTTCAGCACAATGTCAAGTACAGATTTGCTCAGTGCTTTGAAGACAGTCATTAATGACCCTATGTGAGTACACTAATTCTTTAATAAGTGGTATTTATAGATATGTTCTCTTGTCCAGAAGGAAGATGAGATTCATCCCTTTATTAGTTGATTAACTTTGAAAGAATTTAATTGTTTAAGTAATATGAAATCTTCTTTTATTTTCCACCAGTTATTTCACAGTTGCATTGAACTCTATAAATTTAAGGAGTAACCAATTAGTGCAAAAATGTTCTACACAAAATAACTTCAGTTATAAAAATAAGTATAAAAAGGATGAATGTTAAATGGTAAGACAGAATTCACACTTAAAAGCAGTGATAAGGCCGGGCGTGGTGGCTCACGCCTGTAATCCTAGCACTTTGGGAGGCCGAGGCGGGCGGATTGCTCAAGGTCAGGAGTTCAAAACCAGCCTGAGCGAGACCCTGTCTCTACCAAAAATAGAAATAAATTAATTGACCAATTAAAAATATATATACAAAAAAAATTAGCCGGGCATGGTGGCGCATGCCTGTAGTCCCAGCTACTCAGGAGGGTGAGGCAGTAGGATCGCTGAGCCCCAGAGATTGAGGTTGCTGTAAGCCAGGCTGACGCCACGGCACTCACTCTAGCCTGGGCAACAACAGAGTGAGACTCTGTCTCAAAAAAAAAAAAAAAAAAGCAGTGATAAACTTAGAAATATAATAAAATATTTTAATTCAATTGCTAAAATTTCTGAATGTATTACTTTTTCTTACTCAAAAATTTACTTTTATATTATCATTATTTTAATAGATTTGATAATGAGATATAATTTACAATGCATAAAGATCGCCTATTTTAAGTGTAAAATTTTAATATTTTTACTGTGTTTATAGAATTTTGAAGCCATGACCATAATATAATTTTTTATCTACCCAAAATAAACTTCATAAGGCATAGATGTCTTTTCCCATAAGTCCCTAACCCTAGGGAAATACCAATTTTTTTCTCTATGGATTACCCTCTCTAGAAATCCCCCATAAAGGGAATAATACAATTTGTAATGTTTTGTACATAGCTTTTTCCATTAGGCTTAATTTTTTTTAGTTTTATCCATGTAGCTGCATGTATCATTATTTTGTTCACTTTTATTTTTGTATAATGATATACTTTAGTATATCAATATATCATAATTAATCTATCCATTTATCAGCTTATGGAGATTTTGTTTGCAATTATGAACATTGTTATACATGATTTTTTATCAAAATATGTTTTTATATTATAAAAGTAGATTTTAGAAGAATTGTTTGGCTATATGGGAATTTTTGTTTATGGAAAATTTCCGAATTGTTCTCCAACATACATGCACCATTTTTCATTACTACCAGCCAGATAGGAGGGTTTCATTTCCTTCATACTGTTCCCAATACTTATCATCTGTCTTTATTACTGCCATTGTACGGGTGAAAAGTACTGTCTCATTAGTCTTGATTTGTATTTCTCTTATGGCTAAAAATACTGAGCATCTTTTCAAGTGCTTACTAGTCATTCATGTGTCTTCTTTGGCAAAAGTTCTATTTGAATAATTTGAACACTGTTATTTCTAAATTTATTTTATTCCTGATTTATAATAATACTTTATATATTAGGGTTACAATTTCTTATCAGATGTATGATTTTAAAATATATCTTTCCTTCTGAATGGGTTGATTGTTATACATTTTTGATGACATACTTTGAAGCACAAATTTTTAATTTTGGTAACATAACTCTTTAATAATTAATTGTTTCCATACTCCACAGGAAACAATTTGGAAATTGCGTTGTCTAGACCAGCTATTATCAATTTAGCATTTATTGCTACCATCAATAAAATTGCTATATAAAGGATATCACCTAAAGGAATACTTGAAAGATATTTTGTCAAGGAAAAATAGTAGAACAATAAATGATAAAAATACTTTAGAGAAGGCAGGAGAAAACTAGAAAATAAACATAAAACAGGTTGGAAAACCATAACAGAAAATACAGAATGAGATTATAGATATAAATCTATATATACCAGTACTTATATGAAATCTAAACAAAGAAAAGACAAAATAATGATTAAAGATATAAAGCATTTGAGGAACACAATTCAAAAATGTACCTATTCACATAGGATATATGTATAGATATTTTTATATAGCACATGCATTTATAACATGTATATACTTGTGCACATGTGTGTGCTTCTGTGTATAAACTAGAAATATATATTTGTCAAGAGTATACAGAATAGTTACCTGAATTGAGCACATAATGGGTAATAGATCATGACTCAGTACATTTTAAAAGATTGAAAACCATATAGCTATATGGTCTAGCCATATTATGAATAAGTTAGAAATAATCAAGTAATCTCTTTAAAAGTAATAGTCCATTGGAGACTTCATAATAATTTTTAACATTTGAGCTGTTTACTAATAGTGTGTGCATTTATCTTATGTATTTCATACTTAACAGTTTATTTGAGAAAATATAGAACATATCTTCAAATTCTAAGATCAAATAGCAAAATAAGCACACTAAAAAAGAGAAAATCCTAGCCATGCTGCCATGCCACTAAAGGCCTCTCTGAGAGATAACATTTAAGGAGAAGCTTGAAAAGGAGCTACAAGCAAAATTTGTATTGTTTCAAAGAGGAATGCCCCAAGAGAGGGAGACAGGGGATGAAAATTGTAAGGGTGCTAACCTAAGAACATATTTTTATCTTAAAGGGTAATAGAAGGACAGTGTCCCTAGGAGACAGTGTGGATGGGGACAGTGTTAGGAGAGGAAGTTCCAGTATTTGATGATGTAGGGTCCTGTAGACCAAAGGAGAGATTTGGTTATATTCTTAATGAGATGGGAAGGCAGATGGAAATCTTAATCAGGCAAAGGGAAAATGAGACATGGGTTTCCAAAATAATCATTCTGAATACTGGGTAGGAAGCAGACAGTAGAAGACAGAAGTGTGAAATAGAATCAGAGAGACTGCTTAGGAGGCATTTCACCCACCATGACACAAATCCCTTTTGCAAACATCAAGATGATGTTTCTCAGATTGCATTTCCACTACCTTACTTACAACACTTAGAATGATTCCAAATATTTCCTCTGCTTGAAAGATATTTCCCAACTGAACTTCCATTTTCACTTTTAAACAGATTTCTTAATGATACAATTTCAATTAAAAGCCAAGCATATGACTTATATTAAAATATGGCATAGTAAGATATTCAAATTTTTGTCAATTTTAAGGCATTTCCTTTGAATCACTTGTATGACATTTTTTAAAACCTTTCAAGAATTTGATATGTTTAGCCAATAAACTTAGTTTCAGTGTTAGAATCTTTTATGTTTTTCTTTCCAGGTATAAAGAGAATGCTATGAAATTATCTAGAATTCACCATGATCAGCCAACAAGGCCCCTGGATCGAGCAGTCTTCTGGATCGAGTTTGTCATGCGCCACAAGGGAGCCAAACACCTTCGGGTTGCAGCCCACGACCTCACGTGGTTCCAGTACCACTCTTTGGATGTGCTTGGGTTCCTGCTGGCCTGTGTGGCAACTGCTATATTCATCATCACAAAATGTTGTCTGTTTTTCTGCCAGATATTTGCTACAGCAGGAAAGAAGAAAAAAAGGAAGTAATTAGATCTAGGCCTGATCATGCCAGAATAAAGAGGTGTCCCATAGAAGAAGAGAACCCAAGCACTTCGTGGATGGGCCAGGCTTTAGGTGACCTAATGCACCTGTTTCAGAACAAGGAAAAATGAAAATATTGGTATTTTCACTGATCTTTCTTTAGTTAATTTGTTCTGTCTATCAGATGGAGATACAAGTCCTTTGTGATGATTTTCCTTGGTTATTGCCTCTTCTCCGGATCTGTCTCACAGCTGGATTTGTCATCCTAGACCTCAGTTGGTGAAACTTTTCTCGTAAATGATTTCTGAATTTGCAGAAGATGGTTTCTCAGATCACCTTCAGGGTGCAATAAATAGCTCCACACTCAGAGGAGCCATGTCTCCTTCTTGCCCTGCCCACTATCAGATGTTGTGTACCAGGTGACAGCAAGACCCACGATCCTACTAGTGTCTTAGACACCCAGCGGGGTCAAATCTCTCTTATCAGGTAGCCTCCATTTCACCTTGTCGAGTCATGTTTGTAGTTGTTCCTTATGCCATTTATCACCTGGTCATTTGTGGCATTCTTTATTTCTATAAATCTATTGCCAAAGTTTTACAATTACATAAATAAATGTAAACCTTCCATCTGAAACATCACCCCAATTCCATGGGACGTAGGTTGAGGACTACGTCACCCCTCCTCCCATAGATACGGAAGGATAAAACGGACAGTGGGGAATACGTAACAGGGAAAGACCTAGAAAAGTGTGAAATGTATTGCAAGATGTCTCTTTAAAACCTACCCCACGCCTTTTGAGAATTAAAACCTCCATCTCTGCCTCAGGCCAGTGATCAGGAGGGTCAGTGTCTTTTGTACTTTGTACCACAGGAGATGGCTCCATGGAACTGTCTGGGCAGGGGTCACGAGATTGCCTTTGCTGGAGATAGGACTGATCAGAACCATCAACTGTAGTTAAATAGCAATACCTTAAAGCTGAATACCCTCCCTTTAAAAGCTCTGTATTTCTGCCAATGGACAAGAAGTTGGCATTGTAAGACAAGAGTCTCCATCCTCCTCATTTGCCAGCAAATTAATAAACTTCCCTTCCCTTCTCTTCAGACCCTTGTATTCATTCTTCTTCTGCAGCCTCAGGGACAAGTACTGAATTTCTGGTAATGCCCATAGTCCCAAGTAATCTGAAAGCATTGACCAGAGAATCAATTAAGCCTAGGGTTTCAAGTCTGGGGTGGGCAACATAGGGAAACACCAATGTGAAAGATTAAAAAAGAAATAAAATTAAAAGAAATAGCTGAAACAATCTTAAAAAAGAAATTGGAAGGTACACTTTCTAATTTCAAAGACAAATGCAAACTCATGATAATCAAGAGAGTATGGTAGTGTATGATACAACAGGAATGCAGATAAACATATAGATCAATGAAATCAGATGAAATCAGTTTGGGAATCCTAATGTATATCCATGCATTCATGCTGTTTGTTTTTCTTTTTTTTTTTTGTAGAGGCACAGTTTGGCTCTGTTGCGCAGACTGAAGTGCAGTGACACAAACAAGGCTCACTGGAACCTCCAACTCCTACACTCATGCCATCCTCCTATCTCAGGCTACCAAGTAGATAAGACACCAGATGCATGCCACCATGCCTGGCTAATTTTCTCTTTGTCTGTTTTGTGGACACATGGTCTTGCAATGTATACCAGTCTGCTAGAAATTCTGAACTCAAGTGATCCTCCTGCCTCTGCCTCCCAATGCTGGGAATATAGGCCTGAGTCACCATGCCCACCCACATTTACGGGTTTTAAGAGAGTGACAAAATTATTTAAAAGAAAAATAACAGCTTATGTAACAAATGCTGGTTGGAAAACTGATTATCCATATCCAAAAGAGTAAAGTTGAACCCCCTACCTTAAATTCTCAAAATAGGTCAAAACATTGTTTAAGGGCTAGAATTATAAAACTCTAAAAATAAAACATAAAAATTAATCTTTGTGACCTAGGATTTGCTATTAGTTTCTTAGAAATGACACCAAAATCAAAAGCAATCTAATTAAAATATGTAAATTTGACTTCATCAAAATAAGCAATTTTAGGCTTCAAAGGACCATCAAGAAAGTGAAAAGAAAACAACCAGAACTGGACAATATATTTGCAAATTAGATGCCTAATGAGGAAGTATTATAAAAATATCTTTTAAAAAATACAACTCAATAATTAGACAAATAAGCAATTCAAAAATGGGCTAAGGATTTGAATAAAAAATTCTGTTAAAAAATATACGACAGCTGAAAAGCACAAGTAAAAATCTCAAGAACATTAGCAAATTATGAGATATCACTTCACTGCCACTGGTTATAATCAGAAGATGTATAACAAAAAGTTCTTGCAAGGATGTGGAGAAATTTAAAGCCTTATATATTGCAGATGGGAATGGAAAATGGCATAGCTATTGAAGAAAAAGTCCAGCAATTCCTTGAAAGGGTCAACATACAGGTAGCATATGACCCAGTAATTCTAACTCTAGGCATATACCCAAGAGAAATCAAAATATGTCCATACAAAGACTGTACATGAATGTTTATAAGCTACAATAAACACTATAACAATATTAAGCAAAAATAAATAACATTCATGTTTATTATAACTATTAAGAGAAGAGTCTATGCTAATATATTAATAATTTAGGCTTTTATGAAAGCCAAAAATTGGACACAATCAATGTCCATCAATTGATAAATGATTAAATCACATGTGTATATCCATCTGATACAATACTATTTGATAAAAAAAGGAATGAAGGGTGATGCATGGTGGCCCATATAAGGGCCACCATGCACAACCCTTTTAAAATATTATGCTAAGTGAAAAATGCAACTCATGAAGGACCACATAGTTATGATTCCATTTATCAAATTGTATGGAAACTGAAAATTTATAGATACAAAAATTAGATTATTGGTTGCTTAGGGCAGGGGGGATGGACAAACGCAGAGTGTGGACATAAGAGCTAAAGTGCACAGGGATTCTTTTAGGGAGATAAAACTATGCGTTGTAGTGCATGCGCAATTCAATGAACACATTTAGAAAACACTAAATTTTAAACAATAATGGTGAGTCATATGGGATATCCATTACCTATTAACAAAGATTTACTAGAGCAAAACATTGAAACATGATATTCAACAATACTGATTCAGCTACACAATTGATTTATTTCTACTTCTGTATCAAGGGACTGAACACAAAGGAGCCACTCCCTTGTCAGAATTTTTGATACTATTCTAGAATACATCACATAAAACATATTACTTTCACATGCGAGGTCATCAAAATTACCTGGATTATAGCACATACAAACATAAAAGGGACATTAAACACACTTGAGTAAATACGAACTCATCTAACTTCGGTATGTCCACTTGCCAACCACATGCTCAGACTGTTCAGTTAATGCACTTACTATAAAATGTAGGAGTTAAATTTTAACTTGATTGATTTGTGCTTGGATATAAGCATGAGAAAGGGCAGGAGAGAACAGCAATTGCACTGCAGCACAATGGCTCTGCTATGGACTTCAGTTCTTCTGCTGATGCAACTGAGCGTTTACTTTAGCTCTGGGACTTGTGGGAAGGTGCTGGTGTGGCCCACAGAATACAGCCACTGGAGAAACATGAAGACAATCCTGGATGAACTTGTCCAGAGGGGACATGAGGTGACTGTACTGGCATCTTCAACGTCCATTGTTATTGATCCCAGCAAAACAACTGCTATTAAATTTGAAGTTTATCCTACATCTTTAAGTCAAGAGGACTTTGATGGTTTTTTAATGAAAATGCTCCATAGAGCAATATATGATCTTCCAAAGGACAAATTTTGGTCAGGTGTTTCACAAATGGAAGAAATCATGGCAGGATTTTCGGAAGTTATGAGAAAGCTCTGCAAAGATGCAGTTTTAAACAAGAAACTTATGACAAAGCTACAAGAATCAAAGTTTGATGTCCTTTTTGCAGATGCTATTGGTTTCTGTGCTGACCTGCTGGCTGAGATACTCAAAACACCCCTTGTGTATAGTCTCAATGTCTCTCCTGGCTACATATTTGAGAAGCATGGTGGAGGACGTTTATTCCCTCCTTCTTATGTACCTGTACTTATGTCAGAATTCAGTGATCAAATGACATTCATGGAGAGGGTAAAAAATATGATATATGTGCTCTATTATGATTTTTGGTTCCAAATATGTGACATGAAGAAGTGGAATCAGTTGTACCTTGAAGTACTAGGTGAGTCATGTTTTTAATTGGTGGTTATTAATTTCTACTTTTCCTTATATCTTAGAAGGCAAGCTTGTATGATATGAAGTCAGAGAGTATATGTTTTGCAAAGGCAATTATAAAATGAAAATATAGATGATCTATCAATCTCACAAATATTATGGAAAGATTACAGGATCAGGTAGATTCTTGTGGCCATAATTTAAACAGGACACTCCATTAAGTCATAAATGTACAAACTAAAGCAGTTAGGATTTTTTAAACAATCTCATATCTACTATACTATACATTATTTTCATGTCTAATACAAGTTAATAGATACATCAAGAAACATCTTAATGAGGGCAGATGTGTAGATTGAAAAATTAAACATTTTTATAGCACAACCATCAATGTGGCATTGAAAAATTTGTTTCTTTTTGGGTACCTTATTTTCCCTATTAAGAAATTGAAATGTTTTTCTATATATCCAGAAGAAATCCTTCACAGTTGAGGGATCAGTCTATCTCAGAAATGGACATCAAAAATTTGAGGTTTCCAACATTTCTATGTTCCTTCTTGAAGGGCTTGAAGATTATCTCTTTTAAGGCCTAAAATCTTACTGATGTGTGAACATCTAAGTTTGTGTTTATATTTTATTAAATTACATAACTACATTAAGAAAAATATGAGCCAAATGAAGGGATAGCAAAAGCTATCCATTTCTATAATATTGGAAAATTTCTAGTTGTTCTTTGTAAATATATTTATTATTATGACTATATATATATATATATATATATATATATATATATTTTTTTTTTTTTTTTTTTAGGTAGAGTCTCACTCTGTCTCCCGGGCTAGAGTGCCATGGCGTCAGCCTAGCTCACAGCAACTGCAAACTCGTGCCTCAGCCTCCTGAGTAGCTGGGGCTACAGGCACTTGCCACCATGCCCAACTAAGTTTTTCTATTTTTAGTAGAGACGGGCTCTCGCTGTTGCTCAGGCTGGGCTGAACTCCTGAGCTCAAGGGATCGATCCCTCCACCTTGGTCTCCCAGAGTGCTAGGATTATAGGTGTGAGCCACCGCATCTGGCCAAATATATTTATTATTAAACTACCAATACTATTAAAAACTTCACATGAACCAAAAGTAATAGTAGGTACTAGGATTTCAACCATATATTCAAAAAACTGTTGATATACTTGGAGAAACAAGGATCATGAGACTAGTTTCATAAATTGTAGAAAGTAAACTGAGTTCTTATTAGAAGGAAATTTTTCTAGGTTTAGTAGGATTAATTGATAGCGTAACTCCAAGATTTGCTTAAATGTGCATTTGTTATTACTTCAGCTTTTAAAAAAATGCATGGGTAATTCAATAGTGGCTTATATTAATGATCATTGATGATTGTAAATATACTGATCTGTTGTAGGGACATATCTCCTCTAAATAGTCTTTTAACCCTTTGCTTCCTTTTGGCTACTTTATTCCAACATCTTTCAGGAAACTACTTTTATATTATCATGATGACTCTCTGGTGTCATCTATATTTTCTTTTCTTTCTCCCCTTCAGGCAGACCCACTACATTGTATGAGACAATGAAGAAAGCTGATATGTGGCTTATTCGAACCTATTGGGATTTTGAATTTCCTCGCCCACTCTTACCAAATTTTGAATTCGTTGGAGGACTCCATTGCAAACCTGCCAAACCCCTGCCTAAGGTGAACATATTCCTATTTGTTTGGCTTTGTTTATTTATTGTAAGAGTTGAGGCTCTTCACCATTGTTCTAGCTTAAAAGGAACACTGTTCCTCACCAATGTAAAGGTGTCCCCAAAATGTTGACAACAAAACTTAATGTTTACTTGTTTCACTCCAGCATTGAGATCATTCCTCACTGAGATCCCAGAGTTTTACCTCTTAGAGCACAAAAAGGATGGTTTACCTTATCAGAGCAGGTGTTTCCTGCCTTAGGCCAAGTCTGTAGGACACTGCAGTAAAGCTCCCTGGGGAAACTTTTGTCTCAACATCATAATTGCCTAACAGAGAAGCACAGAGAAAATGTACAATGCATATAAAATATAGACCAAATAAACTCTATAGAGTGTATCTGAAAAGTAACCTTAGATTTTTAATTTGCAAAAGAACTATTCCAGAATATAAAATAATATTCCTTATGTTGGAACACAGAATCAAATATATTTTACTTTAATATCATAATTTCTAGACTAAAGATAAAGCAACCTTTCTTAGTGCACTATTGTATGATGTCTACCTCCTTTTTTGTTAATTTCAGCATATTATGGGGGTACAAATGTTTAGGTTACATATGTTGCCTTGCTACCCGCCCCTGAGTCAGAGTTTCAAGAGTGTCCATTCCCCAGACAGTGCATCTCGCACCCCTTATATATGTATATACCTATCCCTTCCTTCCCCCTCCCTTCTACCTGATGCCCAAAAATGTTATTCCTATATGTCCACTTAGGTGTTGATTAGTGAAACCAGTTTGCTGGTGATTACGTGTGGTGCTTATTTTTCCATTTTTGGGTACTTCACTTAGTAGAATGGGTTCCAGCTCTATCCAGGATGATAAACGAGCTCCCATATCACCATTGTTTCTTATAGCAGAGTAGTACTCCATGGTATATATATATATAACACATTATATTAATGCAGTCATGGATTGCTGGGCACTTGGGTTGTTTCCACATCTTTGCAATTGTGAATTGTGCTGCCATAAATATTGGAGTGCAGATGTATTTTTTATAGAGTGTCTTTTGTTCTTTTGGGTAGATGTCCAGTAATGGAATTGCTGGATCAAATGTTAGATCTACTTGTATCACTTTAAGGTATCTCCATATTTTTTAAAAATTTTTTTATTTTTTTTATTTTGGCATATTATAGGGGTACAGATTTTAAGGTTTCAATAAATGCCCTTTCCCCCCTCCCCCCACAATCTGAGTCTCCAGCATGACCATCCCCCAGATGGTACACATCTCACTCATTATGTATGTATATACCCGCCCAGTATCTCCATATTGCTTTCCACAGTGGTTGCACTAGTTCGCAGTCCCACCAGCAGTGTAGGAGTGTTCCTATCTCTCCGCAATAATGCCAACATTTACTGGCACTTTATAGTTTGGGGATTTTGTGATAAAGGCCAGTCTCACTGGAGATAAGTGATATCTCATTGTGGTTTTGATTCGCATTTCCCTGATGTTTAGAGATGTTAAACATTTTTTCATGGTTGTTGGCCATTATTCTGTCTTCTTTTTAAAAGCTTCAGTTCATGTTCTTTGCCCACTTTCTGATAGGGTTGTTTGATTTTTCCTTTCTGATTTTCCTGAGTTCTACATAGATTCTAGTTATCAGCCCTTTATTGGATGTGTAGCTTGTGAAATTTTCTCCCATTCTGTGGGTTGTCTGTTTGCTCCCGTGACAGTTTCTTTGGCTGTGAAGAAGCTTTTTAATTTGATCAGGTCCCATTTATTTATTTTTGTTCTTGCTTTGATTGCATTTGAGGTCTTCTTCATAAATTCTTTGCCTAGGTCAATGTCTAGAAGAGTACTTCCAATGTTTTCCTCTAGAATTCTAATAGTTTCACAACTTACTTTTTAGTCTTTTATACAGTGTGAGTTGATTTTTGTGAGAGGTGAAAGGTGTGGATCCTGTTTTCAGTCTTCTACATGTGGCTGTCCAATTTTCCCAGCACCATTTATTGAATAAAGATTCTTTTTCCCAGTGTATGTTTTTGTCTGCTTTGTCAAAGATTAGATGGCTATATGAGGATGGTTTTCTCTCTGGGTTCTCAGTTCTGTTCCTCTGGTGAATTTCCCTGTTCTTGTGCCAGTTCAAAGCTGTTTTACTTACTATAACCTTGTAGTATAGTTTGAATTCTGATAAATTAATACCTCCCATTTTGTTGTTATTGCCTAAGATTTCTTTTGCTATACGGGTTCTTCTCTGGTTCCATACGAAGAGTAAAACTATTTTTTCTATATCTGTGAAAAATGATGTTGGTATTTCAATAGGGATTGCATTGACTCTGTAGGTCATTTTGGGTAGTATAGACATTTTAACAATGTTGATTCTGCTGACCCATGGGCATGGTATGGCTTTCCACCTGTTTACATCCTCTGCTATTTCCTTCCTCAGTGTTTCACAGTTCTCCCTGTAGAGGTCTTTTACTTCCTTAGTTAAATATTCCTAGGTACTTTATTTTCTTTGTTGCTATTGTGAAGGGAATTGAGTCTTTGATTTGGTTCTGTTTGAATGTTATTGGCGTATTTGAATGCCTTTGATTTGTGTGTATTGGTTTTGTATCTTGAGACTTTACTGAATTGATTTATCAATTCCAGGAGTCTGTTTGTTGAATCCGTGGGGTTTTCTAGATTTTATATCATATCATCACCAAAGAATGAGAGTTTGATCTCTTCTGCCCTCATTTGGATGCCCTTAATTCCACTTTCTTGTCTGATTGCTATAGCTAGGACTTCCAGCACCATGCTGAATAGAAGTGGAGATAGTGGGCAACCTTGTCTTGTTCCAGTTCCAAGTGGGAATGCTTTCAATTTTTCCCCATTTAGTATGATATTGGCTGTGAGTTTGTCATATATGGCTTGTATCACTTTTAAGTGAGCCCTATCTATGCCTATTGTGTTAAGCATCTTATCATACAAGGGTGTTGAATTTTGTAAAATGCCTTTTTTGTGCCTATTGAAAGGAACATATGGTCTTTGTTTTTGCTTCTGTTTAGGTGGTGAATTACATTTGTAGATTTGCGTGTGTTGAACCATTCCTGCATCCCTGAAATGAAGCCCACTTGGTCATGATGGATTATTGTCTTGATAAGCACCTGGATATGGTTAGCTAGGATATTGCAGAGAATTTTTGCATCTATATTCATAAGGGTTATTGGCCTGTGTTTTCTTTTTTGTTGCATCCTTTCTTGGTTTTTGTGTCAGGGTTATGTTGGCTTCATAAAATGTGTTCATGAGGATTTCATCCTTCTCGATGTTGTGAAATAATTTCTGCAAGATAGGCACCAGTTCTTTTTGTAGGTGTGGTAAAATTCGAGTGTGAAACCATCTGGTCTAGGACTTTTCTTTTAGGATGGTTTTTATTGCTGTTTCAATTTCAGTACTTGATATTGGTGCTTTCAAGAATTCTATTTCTTCCTGGTTAAGCCTAGGGAGGCTGTGTGTTTCTAAGAATTTGTCCATTTCCTCCACATCTTCCAGATTGTGTGCATGAAGATTTTTGTAGTATTCATAAATTATATCTTGTATCTCCTTGGCATCAATTGTAATTTCTCCTTTATTTGTCCTGATGGAGCTTATTAGAGATTTTTCTTTTCTGCTTTTCGTTAGCCTAGCCAAAGGCATGTCAATTTTATTTTTTCAAAGAACCAACTTTTTGTTTTATTAATCTTCCTTATAGTTTTCCTGTTGTCAATTTCATTTAATTTCTGATTTGATCTTATTGACTTCACTTCTTCTGTTGCTTTTAGGGTTAGTCTGTTCTTTTTGCAGCTCTTTGTGTCAATTCATTAAGTTGTCTATTTGTGATCTCTCTCATTTTTGGATATAGGCATTTATGGAAATAAACTTTCCTCTCAGGACTTTTTTATCTGTGTCCCACAGATTTTGATAAAGTGTGTCTCCTTTGTCATTTAGTTCAAAGAACCTTTTGATTTCCATCTTCATTTCCTTTTTTATGAAGTAATCATTCATCACAAGGTTGTTTAGTTTCCATGACTTTGTGTGGAAATGAGAGCTTCTATTAGGGTTGATTTCTACTTTTATTGCACTGTGATCTGAGAAGATACATGATATAATTTATATTTTTTAAACATTTTTGAGACATGCTTTATGTCCTAAAATATGGTCAATCTTAGGGAATGTCCCATGAACTGATGAGAAGAACTTATATTCAGTGGGGTTTGGGTCGAATGTCAAGTAAATGACAGTCAGGCCCATTTATTCTAGAATTCTGTTTAAGTCCATTATTTCTTTGTTAATTTTCTGTTGGAGGATCTGTCCTGTGCTGCCAGTGGGGTGTTCAAGTCTCTGGCTATTATGGTGTTGCTTTTTATCAATTACCTTCTTATTAGTACTCATATAAAAGTGAAATCTTATTCATAGTTAAAACCCAATATTTATGTTGCTTGCAAATTGTTTATCATAACAAGGGACAAAATGAGAGGTAAGATTAATGAAAATTCTGTGCTCTCTAATCCTAGTAATATACTTTCTTATTTACTTGAAAGGAAGATGATAGTGCCAGTAAGAGTGGAAGATTATAGGAGAAGATGCATAAGTAAGGAACCAGATGACTAGTAGTAAAATAATGATAATTACTAATAATAATTGTTGCTACTAACTTGCATAATGATTTAAATTCAAGTCAATAGTTGTGAAATGTAATCTCTAATTATCATACAAAATAATTGTTGCCACAATTGCTTACTTTTCTATTAAATATTAAGTTCTGAGACAATACCTGTATATTTCAAAATAGTAAGACATTCATCAAAATATATCCAGCATTTTAAAAATGCATATAGCTGTTGGCTTCTCAGTATACTTATATGAAACTATATAAACCCAAAATAAATCAAGATGGGCAGATTCAATATTTGTGGCAGATATTCATAAAATGAATACTTGAAGTAATTTACATATCTTACATTAAAAAAGATAAAGACTTATACTATATGCATACCACGTTATTACAATAATTTTACAAAAGAATAGTTATCCATAATGCAGGTTTTTTTGGAAACTGAGGGTCAAATGATGAAGAGAACAAGATCACAATTTTTTCTATGATTATAATTTATATAAAATAAGATTAAAATATTCTAAATATATGACACATAAATACATTGAGGTATATAAACAGAATAAAAATCATAATGAAAGCACACAAACTTTAAATGGGGAATATCTCTGGGCAGAGAATATGGGTGAAACACAATATCTTTTTGTAAATTTTTTGCACTATTACAAAATTTCTCACATTGATCTTGTATTATTTTTATGAAGATGTCACAGAATGAGATCAGTAATGATTGTGTTAGAGAGGTTGTATTACTTCTATACTGAATGATGAAGAAAAGTTTTTTGGCAATGAGACAGTGAGACAGAACATTGAGCACAAGTTACATAAAATGTGGCTTCAGGTAAATGGATTCACAAAGAATACCTGGATGCTCCATATATTACATGGAATAGTATTAATAGCACAGTGACTGTCATATTAAAATTGAAGTGATTTGGTTAAAACTATATTTTTCAAAGTAGGGAATTATTTTTTGTAAACAAAAGTTTTAATCAGAAACTTCACCCCAAGGATTAGCATACAAAAGCATACTCCTTATGTTGGAAGGAACTAAACATTATTTAAAGAAAGAAAAACAATGATTTAATTTAGTATGAAAGGAACAACAACAACAGAAAAGAGTATATGATTTTTTTATCATTAATTTACGTGATTTATTGATATTTAACTAGTTTGATTGAAGAAGCCTAACCCTATAACTCAAAAGGACCCTCTTTTAAAGTCTATGTCAAGATAGAAAAGGCAGTTATAAAATATATTTTGGCTTCAATATAGGAATTTTTTTTTTATTTCAGCATAATATGGGGGTACAAACGTTAAGGTTACATTCATTGCCCTTGTCTCTCCTCCACCCTCAAGTCACAGCTTCAAGCATGTCCATCCCCCAGATTGTGTGCATCACACTTGCAATGTATGTATATACCCATCCCCTCCTCCTCCCTCCCACATGCCCTACACCCAACAAATGTTTTCTTTTTTTCTTAACATGTTGGTTACATTTTATATATTTGCCTCTCCCTAGCAAGGATTAGAGGTATGCCCTTTCCCACCACAATGTTCACCACATCCCTCAGATGTGGGACTATGCCTCCAACCCCCAAATCCCTGGTGAACACCACCACCCTTTGAGCATCATAGTGTTAATCACTCAGTACCAATTTGATGGTGAGTATATGTGGAGCCCATTATTCTGATCTTGTGTCGCCTTACTTTGGATAATGGGCTTAAGCTCAATCCAGGATAATATAAGCAGTGGTAGCTCACTGTCATTTCTTAGAATTGAGTAATATTCCATTGTAAACATATACCAAATTTTAATAATCCACTCATGAATTGACGGACACTTGGGTTGTTTCCATGTCCTTGCAATAGTGAATTGTGCTGCCATAAACATTTGGGTGCAGATGTCTTTATAATAGAATGTCTTATGCTCTTTTGGGTAGATGCCTAATAATGCTATTGCTGGGTCGAATGGTATTTCTATTTTTAGCTCTTTGTAGTATCTCCAAACTCTTTTCCACAAAGGTTGCACTAATTTACAGTCCCACCAACAGTATAAGAGTGTTCCTGACTCTCCACATCCTCGCCAGCATTTGTTGCTTTGGGATTTCTTGATATAGGTCAATCTCACAGGGGTTAGATGATAGATATCTCATTGTGATCTTGATTTGCATTTCTCTAATGATTAGAGATTTGGAGCATTTTTTAAAATATGTTTGCTGGCCATTATTCTGTCTTCTTTAGAAAAGTTTCTGTTCATTTCCATTGTCCATTTCTTGATGGGGTTGTTTGATTTTTTCTTGTTAATTCTTTTGAGTTCTAGATAGATTCTTGTTATCCGACCTTAATCAGAAGTGTAAAGAGCAAATATTTACTCCCATTCTGTAGGAATGTTGTCTATTTGTTCTAATGATAGTTTCCTTGGCTGTGCAGAAGCTTTTTAATTTGATCAGGTCCCATTTGTTTATTTTTATTGCTGTGGTGATTGCTTTGGGGGTTTTCTTCAAGAATTCTTTGTCAAGGCCAATGTCTGAGAGGGTTTTCCCAACCTCTTCTAGTATTCTTAAGATTTCATGCATTAGGTTTAAATCTGTTATGCATCTCGAGTGGATTTTTGTGAGAGGTGAGAGGTAGGGATTCAGATTCATTCTTCTGAATGTAGCTATCCAGTTTTCCCAGCACCATTTATTGAAGAGAGATTCTTTTCCCCATTGTATATTTTTGTCTGCTTTATCAAAGATTAGGTTACTGTATGCAGATGGTTTTATCTCTGGAATCTCAGTCTTATTCTAAATATCGATGCTTCTGTTCTTGTGCCAATACCATGCTGATTTAATTATTTTTGCTTTATAGTACAGCTTGAAGTCAGGAGGACTAATGCCTCCCAGTTTGTTCTTTTAAGTCTATATAATTTTGATGTGATATCAGAAAACATTTGGCTTTATATTTCTTTCTTTTTTAAATTTTCTTCCTCTTTTCTTCTCTTAGGTTTGTTTGTTTATTCTTTGGTGGGAGACTATATTGAGTAATTTAGAATTATTCCTCTATAGAATGTATTACAATTTAAAATTTGGCACAGAATTGAAATCGCAAGGTCAGAGTAATTCTCATTTAATTCCAAGTAGGCACATATTCACAAAGAGTTTTATATAGTGTTTAGTTTTATATAGTTGTGTTTATATTTTATATAGTTTTATATATTTTGTTTATATATGTTTTATATAGTTTTATATAGTATTGAGCTTCTCAAGAGACTGATCAGATGTCCATGTCAGAAAGGCCTGGTCGTTCTCTCCATTATAGCTAAGCTGCTCTCTGTGGAACACAGTGAGGGGACAATGACAGTCCTTCTTATACAGTTATAAATAGCACATCAATTTAACAGTGTAATTTCAGAATAAAAATTGCCTCATACCTGAATAATGACCTAAGAAATGTGATCTTTCAACTAGGTAACTATATACCATAAAATTCTGTATTATAAATCAAATACATGGGGCTATTTCACTGAAACTCTAAGCCACAGTATCAGAATCCTTAATATCAGTGATTCTTAACCTTTAGCTATTTAGAGTGTATGGGTGTGTGTGTGTGTGTGTGTGTGTGTGTGTGTGCGCTCTTTAGGGGAAAAGACTTGGGAACTGTGACAAACTTTAAGTGAGGTGTATAAGTTTATATAACTAAAGAAATGCAAATATAAACACATCTCAACTCTTAGTAAGATTTCCTCCTCGTTTTAATCAGAGAATGATTGTAATGGCTCCAAACTAAAAAAATTCTATAGAAAAATGCCTGAAATGAACAATAGTAATTTAGAACTACAACTATATAGAATTGAAGCCCAGTGAAGCCACATCAAATAATTTAGTTATATTATATAATATTATATATTATATAATAATATAATATATTATATTAGTTATAATATAATAACTAATTATATTATTAGTACTGTTATTAGTAATATTAACTATTACTAATAATTAGTAATTATTACTAATTACACTATTAGTAAGTAGAGTATTTACTAATACTCTATATTAGTAAGCATAATAATATAAATAAAGAATCTGTGTATATTTTCTAACATTATCTCTCCCAACTGCATTGTAAAGCTCCACTTCATTTCTCCCTCCCATGCACATATATACCTGCATACACATGCAAACACATATTTGCAGAAATATCTATAATGGAAGCCATGTATCTCATAATACACATTTCTTTTTAAATACACTTAGTGATTAGCTCAGTTAAAAAATAACCCTTACTCTAATAATTCTTAATAATACTTGGTTTTATTTTTTTTAGATGTTTTTAACAATCTTCTCAAATGTGTTTCTTATACTGATACTCATTTGAGATGGAACACCTTCTTTCTTCACAGGATTTGGAGGACTTCGTCCAGAGCTCTGGAGAAAATGGTGTTGTGGTGTTTTCTCTGGGGTCGATGATCCATAACATGACAGAAGAGAGAGCCAATGTCATTGCTTCAGCCCTTGCCCAGATCCCACAAAAGGTTAGATAAAGCACCTAATGGTGGACAGCTACTGAATCCCGCTGTTCAACTTTGTAAAGAGTACAGCTACAGAAATTTTCTGTCCACAAAGCTAACTGTTAGGATAACTCTACTTATCTCAGTATAAGCTCAAAGACTAAAATATAAATGGAAAATGCTACAATAATAAAGAGATGGGTTTTCATTTATAATACCTTTGACATTAACATTGTGATCATAACAAATATACTGAAGAGGTGCAGTGAAGTTTTGGTATTATCATGGGATTGAAAGCTTGTACACAGAAATCACCAAATTCTGCCCTGTCAGTTGGTGCTATTGCTAACAGACTTCCTGAGGGCACTCTACCCACCATAGATATTATCAGAAAGGATAAATTTTAGTGAGTATCTGCACTAGCACAATAACAATAAGCATATATTGCAAAAAGTGTACAATGCATTCCAGTTTAGGCTTCCCATGTGTTCTGACTTTGTGTACCGCCTATACATTTGGAATAAGGCTATTTAGTGTGCTGTTTGTGTGCTATTCAGAGAAAGGATGATCATGCTAAGAAATCACTACCATACGTATCCACCTAGCCAAGTATATTTAGAGAAAGAGACAAACTTGACTACCTTTCTGGACTGGGCCTTGGTCTAATGAAAAGATGCAGGAGGGATCCTGCCCTTAGGGAAGAACCTGTGCATTCTATAATGTAGCCCCACAGAGTCTCTGATCTCACCACTAGATTAACAGCTCCTTCTGTTGAGAGGAGACTGGAATAAAGGAAGGAGTCAATCAGAATGAAGCCAGGAATGGGAGAGGTCAATACTGCCTCCATAAAATAGAATAAGAACTTATTTTCTAATGTATAGAATACACTGACAGTCTATGAGTATTTGGGAATTACTTTTAGTTTTCTATCTTAAACTTTTCTTAATGATCTTTGTTACTTTCTGCAAAAAACTCTATATTATTCTCACACTCACATACAAGTAGAAGGTAAAGACTTCTAAATTAAACTCAAGTTTATAAGAATTACCTAGGAATTCTGCAATCAGTAGCTTATTTTGGTACTGGGCATGGACATGGCGTGGTTATAGCAGACCTTAAGAATCACTGCTGTAGCCTATCATCTAAGTGTTAATGATCTATTATGCAAAATTTAACAAAATACAATTTCAGACTTTTTCAACGGCTGTGCTCTTATTCATAAATTGCCCACTGTCTCTACTTTTCTACATTGAAAGAATTTCCAAAACTAGAAACTGTGGTAATACTTTGATTTTTTATCAAAAATTGCCATTTAAACTTTTTCTTGGAAGAAGTGTTTAAAACTTCTAAGTTTAGTAATGCAAACTCTCAATGCAGCATTGGTAACTTTCTCACAAGCAGCTTATCTTATAATTTTTTTTGTAAGTCAAATAATGTCAAACTGTAAAGAAATTACTTATATAACAGGTTTATATAAATGAACTTCTACTCATATCTCTCAAATGCTTGAAGTGATAGATAACACAATTTTCATGATTTGATTATTACACATTTATTTCTATATGAGGACCTCACATGTACCTCATACATATATATACAACTAATATGTGTATAAGATAATTCAAAATAAAACATGTAAAAGAAGCAATAAAAAGAATATTATCAAATTTAGAAGATGACACCTAGTATAAAACACAAAAAAATGAAAAGACTGATGTAATGACTGATGCACATTTTTTATATTAGAATAATATTTACTGTCCTTTTCTTAAATACTTGAATTTGTGGTTAAAAATATCATTTGTTTACATTACTTAGAATTCTTATATACAAAATTGATTATAACACTATGCATTTGAAATCTGGTTATGCTATTTACTCCAGGGTTTGAGTAGTTCTCATTACCTAGCAACCTTGTTCTCATTTCTTCATCTTTTTTATGAAGGGGATTTAGCTAGATGGTGTTAACCCCTTTAGAGCTTTACTGTGCCATACTTTTGGAGTCTCACCCATGGAGCAAGGTATTTTCTTTACCCAACAGGTTCTATGGAGATTTGATGGCAAGAAACCAGACACCATAGGACCCAATACTCGGCTGTACAAATGGTTGCCCCAGAATGACCTTCTTGGTAAGATACTGGAGAAAAAATACTGAATATGTGACTAACAGCCAATTAGAGTGATAGTAGTCCAACAGTCACTAACATAGTATTTATTTTGAAACTCAAATATAATTCCTAACTATGGAATTCCTAAATTCCATAGTATTTATTTTGAAACTCAAATATAATTCCTAATACCAGTTGGCATTTTGTTACATAAACCCATATTCTTTGTGTCCATAACAAAGTATTAATATCCTTATTTCAGGTGTAATTATCTCTCAGAAAATTTTGAAATAGCTTCCTGGGTTGTCTGTCTCCTATTCCTAGAACGTTACCCCATCCTTTTCCCTACAGTAGCTTTATTTCACATGACACTGAAAAATAACAGGTCCTCTTCTATTAACAGTGACTCTGCATTTTCTATGGGAATAAATCCTGGTCTTTACTACACTGTGATGACACCTCCACAGGGAAGTGTGCCTGTCCTTCCTCTGCTCCCAGCCCTGCTCCCAGCACTCTCCCTGCTGCTCTGGGCACCATGCGTGTCAGACTCCCTGACTGCATGTTGCTTTCAGAAAACATGTTCTTACATGCCTAACCCTTTTCTTTATTTTTTCTTTTCCTTTTTATAACATCTGTACATTTTCTTTTTCTAGAATGTGCTTTTTCATTTGTCCTCCTTGAAATCTTGTATCCATTTTTCCATTCTCGAGTCCCACACCATTTTCTACATGCAGCCTTCACTTTCCTCTCCACAAAATGTAGGTGCTTCTTCCTCTGAAATCCCAATGCAATTTCAGGGAAGTTCCATGGGTCTTCTAATCTGCTATATAGAAAACATTGCCACTCTCATTTTATTCCTAAGACTCATAATTAATAATTTTGCTGAAATTCACTCAATTTTAGGTCATCCAAAAACCAAGGCTTTCATAGCTCATGGTGGAATCAATGGTGTCTATGAGGCCATCTACCACGGGGTCCCCATGGTGGGCATCCCTTTGTTTGCGGATCAACCAGACAACATTGCTCACATGAAGGCCAAGGGAGCAGCTGTTAGAGTGGACTTCAACACAATGTCAAGTGCAGATTTGCTCAGTGCTTTGAGGACAGTCATTAATGATCCTTCGTGAGTATAATAATTCTTTAATAAGTGGTATTTATAGATATGTTCTCTTGTCCAGAAGGAAGATGAGACTCAGCCCTTTTATTAGTAGACTTTGAAAGAATTTAAATGTTTTAAACAATATGAAATTTGCTTTTATTTTTCACCAGTTATTTCACAGTTGTATTGAACTCTATAAATTTAATGAGTAACAAATTAGTGCAAAAATATTCTACATAAAAATAACTTCAGATATATAGATAAGTATAAAAAGCATGAATTTTTAAAAATAAGGCAGAATTCACCTCAAAAGGAGTAATGAACTGAGAAATATGACAAAATATTTTAATTCAATTCCTAATATCTGTGAATGTATTACTTTTTCTTACTCAAAAATTTACTTTTATATTATCATTATTTTAATAGATTTGATAATGAGATATAATTCACAATGCATAAAATTCACATGTTTGAAGGATAAAATTTAAATATTTTTAGTATATTTACAGAGTTTTGAAGCCGTCACCATAATATAAATTTAGAACTTTTTTATCAATCCCAAATAAACTTCATAAGGCATAGATGTCTTTTCCCAAAAGCCATAGGGAAATATCAATTTTTTCTGTATGGATTACCCACTATAGAAATCTGCTATAAATGGAATCATACAATTTATAATGTTTTATAAATAGCTTTTTCCATTAGGCCTAATTAGTTTTAGTTTTATCCATGTGGCTGAATGTATCAGTATTTTGTTCCCTTTTATTGCTGTAGAATATTTTTTAGTATATGAATATACCATAATTAATCCATCCATTTATCAGCTCATGGACATTTTGTTTGCAGTCATGAACATCGTTATACATGTTTTTCCATGGAAATATGTTTTTATATAATGAAGGTAGGGATTATTAGTGGAATTGCTGGACGATATGAGAATTTTTATTTATGAAAAACTTCCAAATTGTTCTCCAATGTACATGCATCATTTTTTATTACTACCAGCAGAATAGGTTTCAATTCCTTCATAGTGTTCCCAATGCTTATCATCTGTCTTTGTACTAGTGTAAAGTAGTCTCTCATTACTCCTGATTTGTTTTTCCCTTATGGCTCAAAATACTGAGCATCTTTTCAAGTGCTTACTAGTCATTCACATATCGTCTTTGGAGAAAGTTTTATTTCAATCTTTTAAACAATTGGTTATTTTAAATGTTTTTATTCATGATTTATAATAATGCTTTATATATTATGTTTATAATTTCTTATCAGATATATGATTGTCGAATATTTTCTTCCAATCTGAATGGGTTTATTGTTATACATTTTTGATGATCTAATTTGAAGCACAAATTTTTAATTTTAGTAAAATAAATCTTTAATAATTAATTGCTTTCGTACTCCACAGGTAATAATTAGGAATTTGCTATATCTAGACCAGCTATTATCAATTCAGATTTATTACTACTATCAATAATATTTCTAAGGCCAGGCACGGTGGCTCACGCCTGTAATCCTAGCACTCTGGGAGGCCGAGGCAGGCGGATTGCTCGAGGTCAGGAGTTCAAAACCAGCCTGAACAAGAGCGAGACCCCATCTCTACTATAAATAGAAAGAAATTAATGGGCCAACTAATATATATAGAAAAAATTAGCCAGGCATGGTGGTGCATGCCTGTAGTCCCAGCTACTTGGGAGGCTGAGGCAGGAGGATTGCTTGAGCCCAGGAGTTTGAGGTTGCTGTGAGCTAGGCTGATGCCACGGCACTCACTCTAGCCTGGGCAACAAAGCGAGACTCTGTCTCAAAAAAAAATAATAATATTTCTAGATAAAGAGGTATCACCCAAAGGAAAACTTGGAAGATCTTTTGTCAAGGAGAAATAGTAGAACATTAAATGATAATGTCTCTATAAGACAATGTGCCAGGGGAAAGTGTTATGACAAGAAGTTCTTGCATTTGATGACTTAGGGTCCTATAGACCAATGGAGAGATTTGGTTATATTCTTAATGAGATGAGAAGGCAGATGGAAATCTTAATCAGGCAAAGTGATAATGAGACATGAGTTTCAAAAATAATCAATCTGAGTGCTGGATAGGAATCAGAAAGTAGAAGAGAGAAGAGGAGAATAGAAGCAGAGAGACTGCTTAGGAGGCATTTCACCCACTATGACACAAATCCCTTTTGCAAACATCAAAATGATGTTTCTCAGATTGCATTTCCACTACCTTACTTAAACCACTTAGAATGATTCCAACTATTTCCTCTGCTTGAAAATATTACCTTTCCCAACTGATCTTCCATTATCACTTTTAAAAAGATTTGTTAGTGATAAATTTCCAATTAAAAGCCAAACATAACTTTTATTAAAATATGACATATTAAGATATTCAAATTTTTGTCAGTTTTATGGCATTTACTTTCAGTCACTTGTATGACATTTTCATAAACCTTTCAAGAATGTGATACGTTTAGCCAATTTACTTACTTTCAGTGTTGGAATCTTTATGTTTGTTTTTTCCAGGTATAAAGAGAATGCTATGAAATTATCAAGAATTCAACGTGATCAGCCAATGAAGCCTCTCGATCGAGCAGTCTTCTGGATCGAGTTTGTCATGCGCCACAAGGGAGCCAAACACCTTCGGGTTGCAGCCCACGACCTCACCTGGTTCCAGTACCACTCTCTGGATGTGCTTGGGTTCCTGCTGGCCTGTGTGGCCACTGCTATATTCGTCATCACAAAATGTTGCCTGTTTTTCTTCCGGATGTTTGCTACAGCAGGAAAGAAGGAAAAAAGGGAGTAATTAGATCTAGCTCTGAATCTGCGATACCTGATAATCATAGATAGGACTCGTCCAGTTGATTCCAGCAAGAAGGGGTTGTGGTATAAGATTTCTTTGCTCCTGTGACAACATGACAAATAATTTGTCAAGTCAATCTTTGTTTACAAAGGATTTACTACCTTTTTAAAGGATAGAAATATTTTATGGCAAAGAGAAAAGAAAAAGTGGGGGATAATAAAAATACAAAAACTATATAAGTTTATATTGATATGTGCTGTTCTAATTCAGAAATTATGTTAAAATGTGTATTCACTTTTAGTTTACATGTTGTGCATGAACACAAGAACAGGAAGAAGTCCACTCAGTATCAATGCTCTTTTGCAAATGCTCAGATTTCTTTACTTCAATTTGGTATAGGATTTAACTGTTTAACTTCTGTTAAAAATTAGTCAATAATTAGAATTGTATAAAAAAATCTCACCCTTATACTTTTGGAGGGAAGACTGGTAGTGCTGCTTGGCTTATATAAAACATCCAGTCTTAGCAACACATCATTCCTAAAAGACATGGAGAGAATTTTACCTGCTTCTAGTCATTTCCTAGGTGAATGAATGTGGAATTAGAAAATAACAACTCTTTACCTGTTTCCTATCATAAACTCGAACTATTTGGGAAAGTCTTTGGTTTCACTAACTTGTTTTCTTTTCTCATGTCCCTTTAGATAGATTGACCTGGTTGCTTTCACTCTCATTTTCAGCCTTTAATAATAGAAATAATGTCTCAGTTGTAATTTATGATAATATAGAACCTGCACAACAAAGGTGTCTTGTCTCTAATTGATCTTCCTTTTGCCAGGTGATTTTATAGTGAATCTTCAGAGAGTGAGGGGAAGTTTTTCCTTCCCCATATAAACATGATAAAAATGAAAACTATAGATCAATAATTGTTGTAATCATAGAAGAAAAATCTTCAACAGTAGGTTAGCAAATACAATGCAGTAACAAGATTATATCCCATAAACAATTGAAATTTATCCCCAAAATACAAGGATGTCTTAACATCTCAAAAATTAATTAATATAAATGCATCATTAGAATAAAGAACAAAACCTGCATAACCATTTCAATACATGCATAAAAATCATTTGTTGTAATCCAATACATTACATCAAAAAAATCATCACTAAACTAGATATAGAGGGAAACTTCCTCAAACAGAATAATGGTGTCTATTAAAAACAAAACCAAGAAAAATCCGGCTAACATTATACTTTGGAAAAAGGATAAATCCATTTTGTTCCCTTCCAATCAACATTACATTAGAGGTTCTAACCAACACAAATAGGCATAAAAAAATAAATGAAAATACTCCATTTTAGAAAGAAAGAAGTTAAACTATATTGTCATACGATATGATATCAAGATAGAAAACAATCTTTAGGAATCCACTGAAAAATAGAACAATAAACAAATAAAGCAGGTTTTTAATGTATAGGATCAATCAATAAAAAAGAAAACTATACTCCTGATAACTGCAATGAAAATTCAAAATAAAATTCAGTTTCAAACAATCACACTTAAAATACCATCAAAACCAACATAATTCTTAGGAACAAATTTAACAAAACAACAGAATATTTTCAAACTGCACAGTGAAGTCTATAAAACACTGCAGAAAGAAATTAAAGAATATACAGTTAAATGAAATGGTATCTCATGTTCTTAGATTGAAACTCTAAATATTGTTATAATGGTCTTATTATACTCCCCAAATTCATATGTAGATTCACTGCAATTCTAATAAAAATCATAGCTAGCTTCTTTACATAAATTGATAAACTGATCTTAAAACTTATATAGATGTTCAAGGGACCTAAAAATAGTCCAAACAAGCCAGTATTGGTGGCCCATACCTGTGTAACAGAGGGAATGGCCTGAAAAGGGCAGAATGTATTACAAGGTGTCTCTTTAAAACCACCCCCACTCTTCTTGGAAATTAAAATCTGTATCCCTGACCAGGCCAGTGGTCAGGAGGGTTAGGGAATGTCCTTTGTTCTTTGTACCACAGGAGATGGCTCAAAGGAACTGTCCAGGCAGAAGTCACAGATTGTCTTCACTGGAGATGGGATCAATCAGAACCATCAACTGTAGCTAAACAGCAATACACTGAAGTTGAAAACCCTCCCTCTGCATTTATGTTGGTAGGGAGGATGAAGACATTTTAAGACCAGAGTCTCCGTTCTCCTCACCTGCTGGCAAATTAACAAACCTCCCTTTCCTTCTCTTCAAACCACTTGTCCTCATTCTTCCAATGCAGCCTCAGGGACAAGTGCAAAATGTTCAGTAACAGAATTTGGTGTCCGTGGTAGGACTGTCCGTGGTACCCCTGTGGAATGGTACCCTGTGACTACTGAAAGAGGCAGAGAGTAGCCCGAGGTCAAGCCATGGGTCTTTGCCAGTAGGAGCAACTTCTTTTCAATGGGAAAGAGTAAGTCATGGCTCCAGCAGCTGCCAGAGCCTGTTTTAGCTGTGGAGTACTCCATTCTCCTTCCCCTTGGAATTGACACAGCTCTAACCAACTGGAGACTAGTTGATGAGGAGGTAACGGATTTGGGAAGAGACATGACAGTCTCAGCCATTGTTGTTTAAGTGAGTTTCTCGGCATGCATTCTGAGACTCTTGATTCCACCCATATGGGGGAGGTTTTCACACCTCCCTGTTGGATTTGCTTAGAGGTGCCATTAGGGGTGGAAGTCATGAGATTGAGTGGAACCAGGGAACCTGCTTTATATTTGGAGTTCTTTTGTCTGCAATAATGAGGTGTTGGTTTTTGTTTGAGAGAATTTGGTTCTCAGTTTTAGTGGTCCCCATTTGTTTGGAAGGCCATGGCATTTTAGATTGTGTGCATTGGGATTGCCTTATATTGTCTATGCTTGATTATTTGTGAGTTTTGTCCTAATATGGGAGGCTCTGATTCTGTTCCACGTGAAAGTACCTTGGGAAATGTTTTGGCTAACTGGTTAATTTATACCTATGAACCTATGTCTAAAGAAAGAATGGTGTATTATTATAATACAGTTTGGGGTATTATTATAATACATGTTGGGGTATGAGGCGAAGTGACCATTGAACACAATCATAAATTATTATACTATCTTAAAATTGGAATTATTTTGTCAAAGGCCAGGTAAATGGGATGAGAGCCCACATGTACAATCTTCTATGCAATTGTGTAAAGTCCTGGGATAAAGTTAATGACACAAGAGGGACCTCTATGGGCATTGAGTGAAATAGTCAGATAAAAATGAACGGGGATTAACTAAATTGGATCTCATGAACCTGGCTAGTCCACTGCCAGATCTCCCCAGCCTGGGGGGCACCATTGGCTCAGCCATGCTAAAGCTCGCTCTGCTGGGGTCCTTACTACCTGGAATACGACAGGCCTTTGTGATGCTTTCTTCTAGTTAAACAGATTCCCCTGGTGGGCACCCATTCTGGGTTGGCTGCCGGGCTCTGGCACAGCCCCAGAGGACACAGTGGGAAGGCCCACTGGTGAGTGTGACCTGCTACCAGGCAGCAAGGGGCAAATGGGGGGCAGGGAGGGAGCACCTGATACAGAAGGGGAGATCCCTGGGAAGGCACTGTGGGCTCAGTTGCACTTGAGCAGATGGGACCCCATCAGAGGCCCAGAGCTGGCCTGGGAAGTGGGCCTCCATGCTGAGCCTTGACCATGGCAACTGCTGTCTGCTGTCATGACAGGAGCTAATTTTCAATCCAACACCCACTAGGTTATGACTCAGTGCTGAGAATGGTCTCTACTTGTAAGACCCATCAGAGAACTCAAATTAGCCAGAGAGCACCTTTCGCTAGGGCAGGGCAATTTACTTTATCAAATAGAGGGCTTGAATGTGCAAAGTAAGGACATAAAAAGACACCCCAGATTGATGTATTATCAGTGTGCTTTCTATAAAGAGGAAGGATATTGGAAAGAGATTGCACAAAATTGCAAAGAGCTCCAGGTAATAAGAAACCCCCAGGACAACAAATGTTTCTTTTTTTTTCCCAAGTCCAGGATTCAGATGATGAAGGAAGGGACCTGGAGACCCCTGCCTCATTAGTGGCTGCAATCCACATATTCCCCACAGGAGCCCCGGATAAAATTGACAGCAGGGACTTCACTGGGGCAAAGCTGCATGGGCAAAAGTGGCCCAGGCCTCTCCCCGCTGTCCACTGACCCAGGTCCTGGCACTGGCCATGCACAGTGCTCAGCAAGCCAAACAGGGGGTGGGGGAGGGGCTAGGCAGCAGTGAGTCAGCCCTAGACAAGCTGAGGCTGAGGAACTTGAATGGCGCTCAGTTGCATTTAAATGGCAGAATCCTGGGACTGGAGTGGCCTCATGGCTTTAAAAAGGTTCCCCTGCTCTGTTTGATGGGAGCTTAGTGGGGGACTTGTGGAACCTGCAATTGGACAGATTTGTAAGTAGCAGGTTACTTCTCTGGGATTCCAATTATCAAGGGAAGGTCAAGCTGTGTCAAGGGTTATATGAAGGCTGTCAGACTATTGATCTCCTTCCTGAGCATTTTGCTCTTCTTGTGTAACCATGTTGTCACCCTGGCGTCTAACTATTGGCTTAGTCTCAGGACTGATGACCCCATAGTTGACAGGATCCAGGAGCCCACTCCACGATGCCCTGAGCATTTCACAAGGTATCACAGTGTTTGACTACTCCATGGCAGTGTCCACTGGGGGAGGCTGGTCTTTTCTTCCTGATGTCTACACCTGCATCTACTTAACAATGTCTTGCTGTAGCCCATGAGCTTCTTCGAGTGGATCCTAAGTGGGAAACTGGTGAACTGCTTCTCCAAGTAGCTGGACATGGTGAACTAAATGATTCTGAAGGTCATCATAATGTTCATAGTCTCTTTTCCTCCATCCAGAGTGATAATGGACCCTCTTTGTAGCAGAGATAACCCGGAAAGTCCAACATCTAGAATGTAAGTTGTGTGCATCTTAGAATTGATGAAGGAAACCCATCTAAAGAGGGAAGGATGTTGCCGCTTGCCCTCCTCCAGGTAAAGGTAGCCCCTTGAAGCAGGCTTAACTTAAGCCCCTAAGAAATAGTTTATGAGAGATCCTTCTTGTCTCCCTAAGGTAAGTAAGGTAATATAACTATGATTAAAGTAAGCAAAGTAAAGCAATATGTCAAACATTGGGTCAGATACTAGCCATTATGCATGATTTTGCCTGTTTCAGGCCCTTGCCCCAGTTGGAAGTAGAGAAGAGGAAGGGATCCAATGAAGTGCTTTTAACAACTCATACCTTATTGAAATCATTAGGAGCAAAACCTTGGATACATCATGCCAGAATAAAGAGGTGTCCCATAGAGGAAGGGGACCAAAACCGCCAGTGGATGTGCTAGCCTTTAGGTGATCTAATGTATCTGTTTAAAAACAAGGAAAAATGAAAATGTTGATATTTGCACTGGTCTTTCATTTGTTAATTTGTCCTGTCTATCAGATGGACATACAAGTCCTTAGTGACAATTTCCCTGGAGTATTACCTTTTCTCCTGATCTGTCTCAAAGCTGGGTTTGTCATCCTAGACCTCAGTTGGTGGAACTTTTCTTGTATATGACTTCAGAATTTGCAGAAGATGGATTCTCGTATCGTCTACAGGGTGCAATAAATAGCTCTACACTCAGAGGAGCCATGTTTCCTTCTTGCCCTGCCCACTATCAGATGTTATGTACCAGGTGACAGCAAGACCCACATCTTAATAGTGTCTTAGATACCAAGTGAGATAAAATTGCTCTTATCAGGTATCCCACATTTCACCTTGTCAATCATCATGTTTGTAATTGTTCCTTATACCATTTGTCACCTGGTCATTGGTGGCATTCTTTATTTTAATAAATATATTGCCAAAGCTTTGCAATTACATAAGTAAATGTAAACCTTCCATCTGAAACATCACCCCAATTCAGCAGGAAGCTGGTTGATGACTACATCACCCCTCCTCCCATAGATACATAAGGATAAAATGGAAGTGGGAAATATGTAGCAGGGAAAGACCTAGAAAAGTGTGACATGTATTGCAAGATGTCTTTTTAAAACTTCCCCCACACTTTTTGAGAATTAAAACCTTCATTCCTGCCCCAAGCCAGTGGTCAGGAGGGTCAGGTAAGTGTCCTTTATACTTTGTACCATAGGAGATGGCTCAATGGAACTGTCCAGATCATGATAGTGTCTTCACTGGAGACAGAATTGATCAAAAGCACCAGCTGTAGTTAAATAGCAATAACTTGAAGCCAAATACCCTCCCTGTAAAAACTCTGTACTTCTGCTAATAGAGAGGAAGCTGGCATTATAAGACAAGAGTCTCCATCCTCCTCATTTGCCAGCAAATTAATAAACTTCCCTTTCTTTCTCTTCAGAACCCCTGTCCTTCTTTTGATGTGGCCTTGGGGATAAGTACTAAACTTTCACTAACACTTGCTGTCTCAACTCATCTGAAAGCATAGCCTAGAAGATTAATTAAGATGAGGATTTAAAGCCTGACTTGGACAACATCGGGAAACATCCATGTGTAAGAATAAAAAAGAAATAAAATTAAAAGAAATAGCTGAAACATTCTTAAAATAAGGAAGAAACACTTTCTACTTTTAAAGACAAACACAAAATTGTGATAATCAAGAGAGTATGGTAGTGTGTGGTACAGCCATGCAGATAAATATATAGATAAATGAAATCAGTTTTGGAATTCAAATATATATCCACACATTCACGGTTTTTGTTTTTTTTAACTGGCAGAGACTGGCTCTGTTGCACAGGCTGGATTATAGTGGCACGAACATAGCTTACTGCAACCTCCAACGCCTAGACTCATGCCATCCTCCCACCTCAGGCTACCAAGTAGATAGGACTACAGGTTCATGACACCATGTCTGGCTAATATTTTATTTTTCTATTTTGTGGAGACATGGTCTCTCTGTGTATCCCAGTCTGGTCTGGAAGTTCTGGACTCAAGTGATCCTCTTGCCTCAGCCTCCCACAGTCCTGGGATTATACGTCTAAGCCACCATGCCTACACACATTTATGCCTTTTGACAACAGTGACAAAATTATTTAATGGAAAAAGAATAGGTTATTTAAAAATGCTGGTTGGAAAACTGATTATCCACATACAAAAATTAAAAATGAACCCCTACCTCAAATTCTCAAAATAGATCAAAAACTTGTTTAAGGCTAGAACTATAAAACTCTATAATACATACAGATTAATTTTTGTGAACTTAGATTTGCTATTAGCTTCTTAGATATGTTGCCAAAAGCAAAAGCAACCAAATTAAAATACATAAATTTGACTTAATCAAAATAAGCTATTTTGTGCTTCAAAGGACACCATCAAGAAAATGAAAATAAAACAACCAGATCTGGACCATATATTTGCAAATTATATGCCTAATGAGGAACTATTATAAAAATATATTTTAAAAATACAGCTCAATAATGAGACAAATAAGCAAATCAACAATGGGCTAAGAAATTAAAGTACCTAGGAGTATACTTAACCAAGGAGGTAAAAGACCTCTACAGGGAGAACTATGAAACACTGAGGAAGGAAATAGCAGAGGATGTAAACAGATGAAAATCCATTCCATGCTCGTGGATTGGCAGACTCAACATCATTAAAATGTCTATACTACCCAAACTGATCTACAGATTCAATGCAATATCTATTAAAATCCCATCAGCATTCTTCACAGATATAGAAAAAATAATTTTATGCTTTATATGGAACCAAAGAAGACCCCGAATATCAAGAGCAATTCTAGGCAACAAAAACAAAATGAGAGGTATTAATATGCCAGATATCAAACTATACTACAAAGCTGTAGTCATTAAAACAATATGGTATTGGCACAAAAATAGGAATATTGACCAGTGGAACAGATGTGAGAATCCTGATATAAAACCATCCTCATATAACCATCTAATCCTTGACAAAGCAGACAAAAACATATGCTGGGGAAAAGAATCCCTTTTCAATAAATGGTGTTGGGAAAACTGGATAGCCACTTGTAGAAGGCTAAAGCAGGACCCACACCTTTCACCTCTCACCAAAATCAACTCACGCTGGATAACAGACTTAAACCTAAGGTATGAAACTATTAGAACTCTAGAGGAAAACGTTGGAAACACTCTCCTAGACATCGGCCTAGGCAAAGAGTTTATGAAGAAGTCTCCAAAGGCAATCAGAGCAGCAACAAAAATAAATAAATGGGACATGATGAAACTAAAAATCTTCTGCACAGCCAAAGAAACAGTCATGAAAGTAAACAGACAACCTACAGAATGGGAGAAAATTTTTGCATCCTACGTATACGATAAAGGGCTGATAACTAGAAATGCTTAGAATTCACGAAAATCAGCAAGAGAAAATCAAATAACCCTATTAAAAAGTGGGCAAAGGACTTGAACAGAAACGTTTCTGAAGAAGACAGAAGAATGGCCAACAAACATATGAAAAAATGCTCATCATCTCTAATCATCAGGGAAATGCAAATCAAAACTACAATGAGATATCACTTAACTCCAGTGAGAATGGCCTTTATCAAAAAGTCTCCAAGTAACAAATGCTGGCGTGGATGCTGAGAGAGAGGAACACTCCTACACTGCTGGTGGGACTGCAAACTAGTTCAACCTCTGTGGAAAGCAATATGGAGATACCTTAAAGCGATACAAGTGAATCTACCATTTGATCCAGCAATCCCATTGCTGGACATCTACCCAAAAGATCCAATGACACTCTACAAAAAAGACACCTGCACTCGAATGTTTATAGCAGCACAATTCATAATTGCAATGCTGTGGAAACTGCCCAAGTGCCCATCAATCCAAGAATGGATTAATAAAATGTGGTATATGTATACCATGGAGTACTATTCAGCTCTAAGAAACAACAGTGATATAGCACATCTTATATTTTCCTGGTTAGAGCTGGAACCCATACTACTAAGTGAAGTATCCCAAGAATGGAAAAACAAGCACCACATATATTCACCATCAAACTGGTATTAACTGAGTAGCACCTAAGTGGAGACATAGGTACTACAGTAATAGGGTATTAGGAAGGAGGGAGGGGGGAGGGGGCGGGTATGTACATGCATAATGAGTGAGATGTGCACCATCTGGGGGAGGGTCATGCTGGAAACTCAGACTTGTGGGGGGAGGGAGAGAATTGGCATTTATTGAAACCTTAAAATCTATACCCCCATAATATGCAGAAATAAAAATAAATAAATAAATAAATAAATAAATAAATAAATAAATAAAAAACAATGGGTTAAGGATTTGAATAAAAATTTCTGTAAAGAAAAAATGTACAACAGGTGAAAAGCAAATGAAATTAAGCTCAACACCTTTAGAAAATACTGAGATATCACTTCATCCCCACTGGTTATAATCAAAAAATATATAACAGAAAGGTCTTGCAAGGATGTGGAGAAATTGAAAGCCTCATAAATTGGTGGTGAGAATGTAAAATAGTGCAACCAATGTGGAAAACAGTCTAACAATTCCTCAAAAGGGTAAACATACAGCTGGCATATGCCCCAGTAATTCTAATTTTAGGCATAATCCCAACAGAAATCAAATTATGTCCACACAAAGCCTGTACATGAATGTTAATAAACTACAATAAACAATATAACAATGTTAAACAAAAATTAATAACATTCATGTTTATTAAACCTATCAAGAAAGGAGTCTATGTTAATAGTATATTAATAATTTTGGCATCAGCAAAAGCAAATATTGGACAAAATCAATGTCCATCAATTGATAAACAATTAAACCAAATGTGTATATCCATCTGATACAATACTATTCGGCAATAGAAAGGAATGAAGTCCCTCTATAAGGGCCACCATGCATCATTCTTTTTAATATTATGATAAGTGAAAAATGCAACTCATGAAGGACCTCATAGTTAAGTTCCATTTATCAAATTGTATGTAAATTGAAAATTATAGGTACAGAAATTATGTTATTGGTTGCTAAGGGCAGCGGGGATAGAGAAATAAAGGGTGGGGAGATGAAAGCTGAAGTGGACAGTGGATGGGGATTCATTTAGGGAGACAAAACTCTTCATTGTAGTGACTGTGCAATTCCATGAACACATTTAGGAAACATTAAATTTTAAGCCATAATGGTGAATCATATAGTATATACATTGCCTATCAACAAAGATTTACAAAAACAAAACTTTGAACCATGATATTAAAAAATACCGACTCAACTACACAATTGCTTTATTTCTATTTCTGTAATAAGAGACTGCACACCAAGGAGCCTCTCACTTGTCACAATTTTGGACACTATTCAGGAATGCATTACATAAAACAGATTACATGCACATGCAAGGTCATCAAAATTACCTGGATTATAGCACTCACAAACATGAAAAGGACATTAAACACACTTGAGTAAATATGAACTGATCTCACTTTGTTGTGTCCATCCACCAACCACATACTCAGACTGTTCAGTTAATGTAGTTACTTTGAAGTGTAGGAGTTAAATTTTAACTTGATTGATTTGTGCTTGGATATAAGCATGAGAAAGGGCAGAAGAGAACAACAATTGCACTGCAGCACGATGACTCTGCAGTGGACTTCAGTTCTTCTGCTGATGCAACTGAGTGTTTACTTTAGCTCTGGGACTTGCGGGAAGGTGCTGGTGTGGCCCACAGAATACAGCCACTGGATGAACATGAAGACAATCCTGGATGAACTTGTCCAGAGAGGTCATGAGGTGACTGTACTGGCATCTTCAGCGTCCATTGTTATCGATCCCAGCAAAACATCTGCTATTAAATTTGAAGTTTATCCTACATCTTTAAGTAAAGAGGAATTTGATGGGCTTTTCATGCGTCTGTTCCATAGAGCAATATATGATGCTCCAAAGGACACATTTTGGTCACATGTTTCACAAATAGAAGAAATGGTGTTTGGATATACTGAAATTATGAGAAAGCTCTGTAAAGATGCAGTTTTAAACAAGAAACTTATGACAAAGCTACAAGAGTCAAAGTTTGATGTCATTCTTGCAGATGCTGTTGGTTTCTGTGCTGACCTGCTGGCTGAGATACTCAAAACACCCCTTGTGTATAGTGTCCGCTTCTCTGCTGGCTACACATTTGAGAAGCATAGTGGGGGACTTCTATTCCCTCCTTCCTACGTACCTGTAGTTATGTCAGAATTCAGTGATCAAATGACATTCATGGAGAGGGTAAAAAATATGATATATGTGCTCTATTATGACTTTTGGTTCCAAGCATATGATGTGAAGAAGTGGAAGCAATTTTACCTTGAAGTACTAGGTGAGTAATGTATTTAATTGGTTGTTATTAATTCCTACTTTTCCTTGTACCTTAGAAGGCAAGCTTGTATGAATATGAAGTTAGAAGAGTGTATGTTTTATAAATGCAATTATAAAATGAAAGTATAAATGATCTATCAATATCAGATATATTATGGAAAGATTATTATCAGAAATACTATGGAAAGAGCAGTTAGAACCTTGTGGTCATAATTTATACATGACACACCATGAAGTCATAAATGTACAAACTAAAGCAGTTTGGATTTTTTAAAAAATCTTATATTTACTATTCTATACATTATTCCCATGTCAAATACAAGTTAATAGACACATCAAGAAACACCTTGATCAAGGCAGATGTGTAGATGGACAAGTTATACGTTTTTCTAGCATAACCATCCATGTAGCATGGAAGAACTAGTTTCTTCTTGTATACCTTATTTTTCCTGTTTAGAAATTAAAATATTTTTTCTATATAACCAGAAGAATTTCTTCACAGTTGAGGGACAGGTCTGTCTCAGAAATGGACATCTAAAATTTGAGGTTTCCAACATTTGTAAGTTCCTTCACGAAGGCCTTGGAGAGTATCTGTTTTAAGGCCTAAAATCTTAGTGATATGTGATCATCCAAGTTTGTGTATATATTTTATTAAATTATATAACTTCATTAAGTCAAATATGAGCCAAATGAAGGGTTAGCAAAAGTTATCCATATCTATAATTTCTGAAAGTTTCTAGCTATTCTTCGTAAATATGTTTATTATTAGTTGCACTTTTTTGTGTGTGACTCTGTTGCCTGGGCTAGAGTCTCATGGCTTCAGCCTAGCTCACAGCAACTGCAAACTCCTGGGCTCTAGCAATCGTCCTGCGTCAGCCACCTGACTAGCTGGGACTACAGACACTCACCAGCATGCCTGGCTATTTTTTTCTGTTTTTAGTAGAGACAGGGTCTTGCTCTTGCTCAGGCTGGTCTCGACTCCTGAGGTGAAGTGCTCCTCCACCCCAGCCTCTCAGAGTGCTAGGAATACAGGCGAGAGCCACCACGCCAAGCCAATTATATTTATTATTAAAATACTAATACTGTTAAGATCTTCACATGAACCAAAATTAGTAGTAGGTACTAGGATTTCAATTATATATTCAAAAATCCTAGATATACTTGGAGAAGCAAGGATCATGAAAGTTTCTGAAAGTTTCTTCAATAATTATAGAAATTAAACTGAGTTTTTATTAGAAGGAGTTTTCTATGGGCTTGATAGGATTAATTGATAGGGGAACTCAAAGAGTCCCTTAAATGTACATTTGTTACTACTTCAACTTTAGAAAATAATCAAATGCATGGGTAATTCAATAGTGGCTTATATCAATAACTATTGATGATTGTGAATAAACAAATCTAACATTAGAGACATATCTCCTCTAAAAATTCTAAGACTTTGTTTTCCTTATACATACATGTGAGCAACATATATACTACATAGGAATTAAATTATTCCTGTATCTTGACGTGTGTACATATTTGTTTTATCAAACCACAAACACTTTAAATATCTTTGGCTATACTATTCCAACTCCTTTCAGGTAATTACTATTATATTCTCATGACAACTCTCTGGTGTCATCTATGTTTTCTTTTCCTTCTCCCCTTCAGGCAGACCCACTACATTGTATGAGACAATGAAGAAAGCTGATATGTGGCTTGTTCGAACCTATTGGGATTTTGAATTTCCTCGCCCACTCTTACCAAATTTTGATTTTGTGGGAGGACTCCATTGCAAACCTGCCAAACCCCTGCCTAAGGTGAACATATTCCTCCTTGTTTGGTTTTGTTTATTTCTTGTAAAAATGATGTGCTTCACCATTATTCTAGCTTAACACTGTTCCTCACCAATATAAAAATGTCCCCAAAATATTTCCAACAAAACTTAATGTTTCTTGTTTCACTGCAGCATTGAAACCATTCCTCACTGAGATCGCAGAGTTTTACCTCTTAGAGCACAAAAGGGAAGGTTTACCTTATCAGAGCAGGTGTTTCCTGCCTTAGGTCAAGTCTATAGGACACCTCAATAAAGCTGCCCAGGGAAACTTTTGTCTCAACATCATAATTGCCTAAGAGAGAAGCACAGAGAAAATATATAATGCATATATGATATAGACCAAATATATTCTATGATGTGTATCTGAAATGTAAACTTAGGTATATATGCAAAAGAATTCTGCAGCATATAAAATAATATTTCTTATGATGGAACACAAGAACAAAATATATTTTACTTTAATATCATACTTTTAAGACTAAAGGAAAAACAAGTTTTTAGTGCATTATTATATGATCTTTTTGTCTACTTTCTTAATAGCCCCAACATAAAATAGAAATCTTATTCATAGGTAAATCCCAATATTTATGTTTAATGCCAATTGATTATGGAAACTTTCACAAGGGAGAGAAGGAGAGGTAAGATTAATGACAATTCTGTGCTATCTAACCCTATTTATTAATTCCGGCTTTTACTTTAAGGGAAGATGATAGTTCCAGTAAGAGAGTGAAGAGACTAGAAGAAGGAGGATAAGTAAGAATAGGACAACTAGTAGTAAAATAATGATAATTACTAATAATAGCTGTTGTTACTAACTTGCATAATGATTTAAATTCAAGTCAATATTTTTGAAATATATTCTCTAATTATTATATAAAGTAATTGAGCAACAAAATGCTTACTTCTCCATTATATATTAAGTTCTGAGACAATATCTGTGTATTTTCAAATAGTAAGACATTCAGAAAAATATATCAAGCATTTTAAAAATGTATATAAGGATTGGTTTCACACTATACTCATAGGAAAATATGTAAACTGAAAATAAATCAAGATGGGCATAATTCAATATTTATGGCTGATATTCATAATATAAATACTGGAATTAATATAAATATCTTACATTAATAAAGATAAGGAACTTATACTATGTGCATGCCATATTACTACAATAATTTTACCAAAAAATAACTAGCCATAAGGCAAGTTTTTTTGGAAACTGAGGGACAAATGATGAAGAGAACAAGATCACAATTTTTCTATGATTAAAATTTATATAAAATTGTCTAAACATATTCACATAAATACATTGAGCTATATAAACAGAATAAAAGTCATAATGAAAGCACACAAACTTTAAGTTGGGAATATGTCTGGGCAGAGAGTATGGGTGAAACTCAATATCTTTTTTCTTTAATTTTTCATACTATTACAAAATATTTATATTGATCTTGTATTATGTTCAGAAAGATGTCACAGAATGAGATCTGTATTACTTCTATACTGAACGGAAGAAGAAGGGTTTTTTTGCCAGCAACACAGTGAGACAAAACATTGAGCACAAGTTACACAAAATGCAGCTTCAGGAAACTTGCCTCACACATAATACCTGGATGCCCCATGCATTACAAAGAATAGTATTCATAGTATAGTGACTCTCATTTTAAAACTGATGTCATTTGTTTATAATGGTATTTTTGAAAGTTGGGAATTATTGTTCGGAAACAATAGTTTTAAACAGAAGCTTCACCCCAAGCATTAACATCTGAAAGTATACTTGTTATGTTGGAAGGGATTGATCATTATATTACACAAAGAAGAAATAATGATTTAATTTCATGTGAAAGGAACAACAACAGAGTATATGACTTTGATGCGGTATCCACAAAACATTTGCTTCTACATTTATTTATTTTCCTATCTGTTTTCTTTAGTTGGTTTGTTTGTTTATTCTTTGGTGGGAGAATATATTGAGCAATGTAGAATTATTCCTATATAGAATGCATTACAATTTAAAAGTTGGCACAGAATTGAAATCACAAGTCACAATAATTCTCAATCAATTCCAAATAAGCACATATACACCAGGAGTTTTATGTAATGTGATGGAGCCACACAAGAGAGTGACCAGATGTCCATGAGAGAAAGGCCTGGTGGTTCTCTCCACTGTGGCAAAGCTGCTCTCTGAGGGACACAATGAGAGGACAATGACAGTCCCTCCTAGGCGGATGTAAAGAGCCCTTCAATTTAACAGTGTAATTTCAGGGTAAAAATGGCCTCATACCTAAATAATGACCTAAGAAATGTGATTATTCAACCATGTAACAATATACAATAAAGCTCTAATTGTGAATGAAATCTTTGGCCCTATTTCACTGAAATTCAAAACCACAATATCATAATCCTAAATATCAGTGATTCTTAACCTTCAGCTATTTAGTGTGTATGCATTTGTGTGTGTGTGTGTGTGTGTGTGTGTGTGTGTGTGTGTTTTAGGGGAGAAACTTGGAAACTCTGACACACTTTAAGTGAGGTATAAAAGGTTATACAACTAAAGAAATATAGACATAAAATCATTCCAACTCTTAATAAAATTTCCTCCTTGTAATAGAGAATGATTCAAATGATTCCAAAGTAAAAAAATTTTACACAAATATGCCTGAAATGAACAATAGTGATTTAGAACTACAGCCATATAGAATTAAAGCCAAGTGAAGCCACCTTTAATAATCTATATTAGTAAATATAATAATATAAATGAAGAGTCTGGGTGTAATATTTTGTAGCACTATCTCTCCCAACTACACTGTAATAGCTCTACTTCACTTCTTCCTCTTATGTACATACATACACATGCAAACACATATTTGCAAAAGTATCCATAAAAAAAGACCTCTACTTCATAGTACATATTTCTTGCCAGATAAACTTAGCGATTAGCACAGTTAAAAACAGCCCTTGCTCTAATAATTCTTAAGAATACTTGATTTTCTGTCCCTAGAAGTTTATAACAATCTTTTCAAATGTCTTTCTTATACTGACACTCATTTGTGATGGAACACATTCTTTCTTCACAGGAGATGGAAGACTTTGTCCAGAGCTCTGGAGAAAATGGTGTTGTGGTGTTTTCTCTGGGGTCGATGATCCGTAACATGACAGAGGAAAGGGCCAATGTGATCGCTGCAGCCCTTGCCCAGATCCCACAAAAGGTTAGATAAAGCGCCTAATGGTGGACAGCTACTGAATCCCTCTGTCCAACTTTGTAAAGAGTACGGCTGCAGAAATTTTCTGTCCAAAGGGTTAATAGTTAGGATATCTCTACTTATCTCAGTATCAGCTCAAAGACTAAAATATAAATGGAAAATGCTACAATAGTAAAGAGGTGAGTTTTCATTTATAATACCTTTGACATTAACATTGTGATCATAACAAATATACTGAAGAAGTGCAGAGAAGTTTTGGTATTATCATGGGATTGAAAGCTTGTACACAAAAACACCAAATTCTGCCCTGTCATTTGATGCTATTGTTAATAGACTTCCTGAGGGCTTGTGCACACTACAGATATTATCAAAAAGGAGTTAAATTTTAGTGAGTGTCTGCACTAGCACAACAACAATAAGCAGGTATTGAGAAAAGTCTGCAATGCATTGCAGTTTAGGCTTCCCATGCGATCTGACCTTTTTTGTACCTCCTATAAATTTGGAATAAGGCTATTTGTTGTGCTGTTCAGGGAGCATTCAGAGAAAGGATGATCATGCTGAGAAATCACTCCTCCAGGTACCCACCTAGCCAAGTAGATTCAGAAAAGAGACAAACTTGCTTGCCTTTCATTAGCCCTGGTCTAATGAAAAGATGCAGATGGGATCCTGGCCTTAGGGCAGAACCTGTGCATTGTATAATGTAGCCCCACAGAGTCTCTGATCTCACCAGTAGATTAACAGCTCCTTCTCTTGAGAGAGGAGACTGGAATAAAGGAAGGAGTCAATCAGAATGAAGCCAGGAATGGGAGAGGTCCAGATGCCTCATCCATAAAATATAATCAGAACTTAATTTCTAAGATATAGAATACAATTACAGTCTATGTGTATTCATGGATTACTTTTTTATTTTCTATGTGACATAGTCTTCTAATGACCTCTCCTACTTTTCTGCTAAAAACTCTAAATTATTCTAATGCTCACATACCAAGTAGAAGGTAAACACTTTTAAATTAAACTACAGTTCACAAGGATTGCCTGGGAATTCTGCAAGCACTAGATGATTTTGGTACTGGACTTGGAAATGTCTTAGTTATAGCAGACCATATGAATCACAGCTGTAGCCTGTCATCTAAGTGTTAATGATCTAGTAAGCCAAATTTAGAAAAATACACTTTTAGACTTTTTTGATAGCTGTGTTGTTATTCATAAATTGCCCACTGTCTCTATTTTTCTACATTGAAAGAATTTCCAAAACTAGAAATAGTGATAATACTTTGAGTTTGTGTCAAAATTGCCACTTAACCTTTTTCATGGAAGAAACTACCAATGCAGCATTGGTAACTTTCTCACAAGCAGCTCATCTTATACATACTTTGTATGTCAAATAATGATAAACTGTAAAGAAATTACTAATGTAACAAGGATATATAAATCAACTTCTTCTCATATCCCTCAAATGCTGAGGTAATAGATACCACAATTATCATGATTTGATTATTACACATTGTATTCCTGTATGAAGACATCACGTGTATCTCGTACATATGTATAACTATTTTGTGTCCAGTATAATTAAAAATTAAACATTAAAAGAGGAAATAGAAACATTATTATTAAATTTAGAAGATGACAACTTGTATAAAATACATAAACAAATGAAAAGATCATTACTGATGCATGTTTTTTATGTTAGAATTGTATTTACTGTCAATTTCTTAAATACTTGAATTTACCATTAAAAATATCATATGTGTACATTACTTAGAATTCTTATATACAAAATTGAGTATAACACTATGCATTTGAAATCTGGTTATTCTATTTAATTTACAGTTTTAGTAGTTCTCATTACCTAGCAACCTTTTTCTCATTTCTTCGTCTCTTTTTTATGGAGGGGATTTAAATAGATGGTTGTTAACCCCTTTAGAGCTTTCCTATGGCATAGCTTTGGAGTTCCCCCATGCAACAAGGTATTTTCTTTACCCAACAGGTTCTATGGAGATTTGATGGCAAGAAACCAGACACCTTAGGACCCAATACCCAGCTATACAAGTGGTTGCCCCAAAATGACCTTCTTGGTAAGATACTGGAGAAAAAATACTGAATATATAACTAACAGCCAATTAGAGTGGCAGTAGGTCAACAGCAACTAACATATTGAATATTTACTTTTGAAAACTCAAATATAAATCATAACTATTTATTATTTATTTTCAAGCCCTAAGAGGAAACAATAAAGTGTATCAGTTGGCTTTTTATTACATACACCCATATTCTTTATGTCCTTAAACAAAATTTATTTCTGGTCCTAATTGCCTCTCAGAAAATTTTGCAATAGCTTCCTGGGTTGTCTATCTATTTCTAGAATGTTACCCATCCTTTTCCCTATAGTAGGTTTATTTCACATGACACTGAAAAAGAACAGTTGCTCTTCTATTACCAATGACTCTGCATTTTCTATGGGAATAAAACCCGGTATTTACTAGACTGTGATGACACCTCCACAGGGAAGTGTGGCCTGTCCTTCCTCTGACCCCAGCCCTGCTCCCAGCACTCTCCCTGTGCCCTGGGCACCTTGCATGTCAGACTCCCTGACTGCACTGTTGCTTTAAGAGGACATGTTCTTACATGACTAACCTAATTCTTTACTTTTGCTTTTCTGTTTTATATCCATTGTACATTTCCTTTTTTTTTATTTCAGAAATTTATGAGAGTACAAATATTTTTATTACATTTTATATCTTTGCCTCTCCCTAGCCAGGGTTAGAGGCAAGCCCTTCCCCTCTACAATGCTCACCGTGTCCTTAATTGGCGAGTTTACTCCCCAAAGCCCTAATCCCTGGAGTATGTCACTACCATGTGAGCACTATAGTGTTGATCAATCTGTACCAATTTGATGCCAAGTACAAGTGGAGCCTATTCCTCCGATCTTGTGTTAACTCACTTTGGATAATGGGCTCAAGCTCAATCAAGGAAAATATAAGTGATGCTATATCACTGTCATTTCTTATAATGAGTAATATTCCATTGTATATATATACCAAATTTTAATAATTCACTCATGAATTCACTGGCTCTTGGGTCTTTTCCACATCCTTGCAATAGTGATTGTGCTGCCATAAATATTCGGGTACAGATGTCTTTATTATAGAATATCTTTTGCTCTTTTGGGAAGATGCCTAATAGTGCTATTGCTGGATCGAATGGTATTTCTATTTTTAGCTCTTTGTAGAATCTCCAAATTCTTTTCCACAAAGCCTGCACTAATCTGTGGTCCCACCAGCAGTGTACAAGTGTTCCTGTCTCTCCACATTCTTGCCAACATTTGTTGTTTTGGGATATTTTGATACAGGTGAATCTCACTGGGGTTAGGTAGGTGATATCTCATTGTACTTTTGATTTGCATTTCTCTAATGATTAGAGATGTGGAGCATTTTTTTATGTTTGCTGGCCATTATCTGTCTGCTTTTGAAAAGTTTTTGTTCATTTCCATTGCACAATTATTGATAGAGTTCTTTGATTTTTTTCTTGTTGATTCTTTTAAGTTCTACATAGATTCTTGTTAGCAGCCCTTTACTGAATGAGTAGAGAGCAAATATTTTCTCTCATTCTGTAGGTTGTCTATTCGCTTTAATGATTTCTTTGGCTGTGCAAAAGCTTTTTAATTTGATCAGATCCCATTTATTTATTTTTGTTGCTACAGTGATTGCTTTGGGGGTCTTCTTCAAAAATTCATTGCCTAAGGTGATGTCTGAAAGGGTCTTCACATCTTCTTCTAGAATTCCTAGAATTCTTAAGGTTTCATGCTTTAAGTTTAAGTCTTTTATCCATCTTGAGTGGATTTTTGTGAGAGAGGTGAGAAGTAGGGATCCAGTTACATTCTTTTTCATGTAGATATCCAGTTTTCCCAGCAACTTTTATTGAAAAGACATTCTTTTCCCCAATGTATATTTTTATCTGTTTTGTCAAAGATTAGATTACCATATGCGGATTGTTTCATCTCTGGAATCACAGTCCTGTTCCAAAGATCTATGTCTCTGTTATTGTGCTGGTAACAAGCTGATTTAGTTATTATAGCTTTGAAGTACAGCTTGATGTTTGGTAGACTGATATCTCCCAGTTTGCTCTTTTTACTTAAGATCGCTTTGGATATAGGAGGTCTTTCTGGTTTCATACAAAGTATAGAATTATTTTTTCTAGATCTGTAAAGAATGATGATTGTACTTTGATGGGGCTTGCATTAGTTCTGTAGATCACTTTAAGTAGTATGGACATTTTAATGGTATTGATTCTACCAATCCATGAGCAAGGTAGATTTTTCCATCTGTTCATATCTTCTACAATTTCTTTTCTTAGTGTTTTGTAGTTCTCCCTGTATATGTCTCTCACATCTTTCCTTAAACATATTCGTAGTTATTTAATTTTCTTTGATGCTATTGTAAAGGGTATTGTTCTTTTTATTTGAATTTCAGCTTGGCTGTTATTGGTGTATATGAATGCCTCTAATTTCTGTGTATTGATTTTGTATTCTGAGACTTTACTGAATTCAATTATCAATTCTAGGAGTCTCTTGGATGAATCCTTGGGTTTTTCTAGATATAATATCATATCATCAGCAAAGAGTGAGAGTTTGATCTCCTCTTCCCCCATTTGGACACTCTTAATTCCCCTCTCTTATCTTATTGTCCTATCAAGGACTTCCAGCCCTATGCTGAACAGAAGTGGAGATAGTGGGCAACCTTGTCTGATTCCGGTTCTAAGTGGAAATGTTTTCAATTTTTCCCCATTAAGTGTGATACTGGCCATGGGTTTGTCATAAATGGACTTGATATTTTGAGTATGAGCCATCTATGCCTTCTTTCTTAAGAGGTTTTATCATAAAAATGCGTTGTACTTTGTCGAATGCTTTTTCTCCGTCTATCAAGAGAATCATTTGGTCTTTGTCTTGCTTTTATGAGGCAAATTTCATTTATAGATTTGTGTAGGTTGAACCAGCCTTGCAACCCTGGAATAAAGCCCACCTGGTCATGATGAATTATTCCTTTGCTGTGCTGATGAACTCTATTTGCTAAAATATTTTGAGAATTTTTGCATCTATATTCATGAAGGATATTGGTCTGTAGATTTCTTTTTTTGTTTTTGTCCTTTTCTTGCTTTGATATCAAGGTGATATTGACTTCATAGAATGAGTTAGGGAGGATACCATCTTTCTCATTGTTTTGGAATAATTTCTGTAGTATATGTGTGAGTTATTTGTATGTTTGATAAAACTCTGAAGTGTAGCCTTCTGGTCAAGGGCTTTTCCATTTTGGGTGATTTAATTGCTGCTCCAATTTCGGAGCTTGTGATTGTCTATTGTGAAATTTTGTTACCACCTGGGTGAACTGAGGGAGTTTGTATGTTTCCAGGAATTTGTCCATTTCCTCCTCATTATGCAGCTTTTTGGCACATAGTTTTTTGTAGGAATCAAAAATAATGTTCTGTATTTCAGTGATATGTGTTGTGAACTCTCCTTTCTAATTGAGTTTATTATACTCGTTTCCCTTTGAATTCTTGTCAATCTAGCAAGAGGGCTATAAATTGTTTTTATCTCTTCTAAAAACCAGCTTCTGCTTTTGTTGATCTTCCATAAAATTCTCCTGTTCTCAATTTCTTTAGTTCTGCTTTGATCTTACTTATTTCTATTTCGTTTCCACTACTAGGACTGGAAATGGTTTGCTCTTCCTTTATCAAGTCCTATACTCTATTTATTAGGTTGTCAGTTTCTAAGCTTTCTGTTTTTGGATGTGAGCATTTATTGCTATTAGTTTTCCTCTCATGTATGCTTTTGATCTTTCTCACAGGTTTTGATAACTTGTGTCTCAGTTATCATTTAGTTGGAAGAAACTCTTGATTTCCCTCTGAATTTCCTCCTTAACTCAATAATAGATTGTTTACTTAACATGATTTTTTGAAGTGAATGTTTCTGTTGTAATTGAATTCTAATTTTATAACACTATGATCAGAGAAGATATATCACATGACTTCTATTTTTTTTTTTAATTTTTTGATGTCTGATTTGTGGCCTAGTATGTGATCAATTTTGGAGAAAGTTCTATGGGCTGCTGAGAAGAATGTAAATTTAACTTTATTTGGATGGACTGTTTTGGAGAGATCTATCTGAGTCTTTTGTCCTAGAGCTCTGGTAAGTCCATTATTTCTTTGCTTATTATCTGTTTGGAGGATCTTTCCAGTTCATTCAGTGGAGTATTGATGTCCCCCGGTACTATGCCATTATTGTATATCATGCTACTCAGATCAGACAAGGTTTGCTTTATGTAATTGGGTGCTCCTGCATTGATTGCATAAATATTCAAAATTGTTAAAACTTCTTGTTGGATCTTCCCTTTCTCCATTATATAGTGGCCATCTTTATCCTTTTTTACTTTTGATATTTTAAAGTTTATGTGATCTGAAAATGGTACAGCTACCCCTGCTTTCCTTTGACTTCCATTTTCCCGGATGATAATTTTCCATTCCTTGACCTTCAGCTGAAAGTCCTCTTTGTGGGTTAGATGCGTTTCCTGTAGGCAGCAGATACTAGGCTTGTGTATTTTTATCTACTCTGCAAGTCTACATCTCTTCTTAGGACAGGTTAAGCCATTCAAATGTATTGAAAGGATTGACATCTCAGATAGATTTCCATTCATATTATTGGGTGAAAACCTATTGTTTTGTTTTACGTCTTGAGTCATCATGCAGGCCAAGTTCTAGTCTTTAACTATTGGATGATTTGACTTTGTGGATTATCTATTGCACTGTTCTATGTGTAAGGCAGGTCTAAGTGCTTCCTGTAGGGCTGCTCTGCTCTTTGCACATTCAGTCAGTGATTGCTTATCTGGGAAGCACTTTATTTCTCTTTCATAGATGAAACTTAATTTTGCTGCAGAAGGAATTCTAGGTTGGACCTTATTCTGTTTTAGAAGATTAAGGATAGGCACCCAATCCTTTCTGGGTTGTAAGGATTCAGTTGAGAAATCTGCAGTTAGCCTGGGAGGATTTCTTTTGTAGTTTATTTGTTGCTTTTCTCTCACTGCACAGAGAATTGCTTCTTTTGTGTTTACTTTAGTCAGCCTAATAACCACATGACGTAGTGATTGCCTTTTGACATTTAGTCTCTGTGTTTAGGTTTCTGTGTACAACTTATATCTAGATATCAAGAGTTCTTGCCAGGCCCGGTATATTTTCCTCCAGCATTCCATGAAATTAGTTTTCCAGCCCTTGTGAATTTTCTTCTTCTCCCTCTGGGATCCCAATCAATCTACGATTTGGCTTCTTTACGTAATCCCACATTTCTTGTATGTTTTGGTCTTGTCTCTAGTTTCTGTGTTATCTTTCTTCCTCTAGTTTGTTAAGCATATGGGCATTATCTTCAAGTTCTGAGATTTTTTTCTCTGCATGATCCATTCTGTTCTTGAGGCTTTCCACTGTATTTTGGAGTTCCTTGAATGCCTCCTTCATTGACAAGATTTCTGTGTGGTTTTTCTGTAGTATTCCTATTTGTTTGGAGAATTTTTCATTCATTTCCTCAATTGTTCTTGTGGTTTCTTTATGTTGGTATTCTATTTTCTCTCAATTCCATTGAATTTTCTAGCAATCCATACTGAGAATTCTTCCTCTGTCAGTTTAATCATATCATGTAAATTGGTGTCAGATGATGGAGATCAAGTATTTTTGTTTGGAGGTGACTTTTCCTCTGATCTTTCATGTTTCCTTTGTTCTTTCACTTGTTCTTTCTTATCAGGCTACTTTGTTGAGGACTGGAGGTGCTGGGGCTAGTTTATGGACTAAATTCTGGGATTCCAAAAGGAATTTTCTTGACAGAGCTGAAGAGATGTGTTCTGGTCCTGAATTATTTTAGAGGATTTTTAGCCTATTGGGTTATCTCTGACTTATTGTCTTCACGTCTGCTTACAGTGTTTAGTGAGTTGGATCCCTTCATTAGACACCCAGGATTTGGATCTCTGTGTGTGTGTGAAGCCAATATCAACCACTAGTTTGAGGTGGGAGGCACTGTTTTGGGCTTTTAGATTACTCTCTCTTTTGTTGCTTGTGGTTTGCATGGAAGAGTCAGTTATCAAGGTACTCCAATGGCTGTGTATTGTGCTCTAAACCCCCAAATGGGATATACAGGTATCTCAGTTTCTTGGGAATGTCAAGCCACTCCCAAGGGTTCCTTGAGTCCTGTTACCACTTTAGGTGGGGTCAGAAGACCAAAAGGTATTAACAAGCCTAAGACAGAATACTTAAGAAGTTGCTTGATCTTTAGCTAGGGGAGATCGGCTAATATGTTATTCAGAGTCCTTTTGCCACTCTTGGGGAGAAGCTCCTGGTGGGGAGTGTCAATTGGTGCAATTAATAAGGACAATGGTCAAGATTTTCCTTCCCGACCCACAATCCCCTAAGTTGGCACCATCTTAGGTGCCAAAGGCAAGCCCTTGTATTCTGATCTTATGACATGATCAAAACCAACCTTCTGTATGTAGTCATCAATCTGTCCCCTTTAGCTTGGTTCCAAGGTCCGACAGATTCAAACTAGTCATACAGAGAAAACAACTTTTCTCCTTTCTCCTTTCCTTCCAGGTTTGAGTCTGACCTGGTGGGCTGGGCGAGAGACTTTGGATAAGACTACCACAAGTTCTAGCCTGGATAACGTCTGTTCTTATTTTTCCCCTCCTCCAAGGGTCGAGTCTGCACTGCCAGTTGAACAGATAACCAACCGGCCTGGCAGAAGGGTACTTCTTAGGTCTACCAGGCGTCTCAGCCCAGGAAGTGGTTACTCTCATTACCGTGGCTCTCCAAGGGCAGGGTTTATCTCTTTGGTGTCTAATATAAACCTCAGGGCTGTTGGAGAAGCCCTGCCCAAGGCCACTTAGGCTCCCAGATCAGAGAGCGGCCTGCCTCACTACTCTGCCCATTGAGAGGTGGGGTCAGTCCCTTCCATATGAAACACCAGTGGCCTGGTGACAGCCAAGGACCTTCTGCAACCCTGGCAGGTCTCTGCCCAGAAAACAATCTCCCTCACCGCTCCTCAATTCCACGAGTTGGGTCTATCCCTTTGGCTTGAGGCACCAGCTAACAAGTCACAATAAAGAGGAGACCATGGGTCTCAGCTTGAAAAGCAGCCTTGATAAGTTGCTACTACACCCTTTCAGCAACCAGTGGTGGTGGGGAGGGGGGGAGAAGCGAAGAGGAGGTAGCAGTACAACGCCGAGGGTTTCAGCTTGAAAAATGGCTTCTTTCTGAACTCTGCCCCAGGGCACATTCTGTCCCTTTGGTGCAAAGCTCCTGGGCCTGAGTCGCAGGAAAGTGTGGGTGGTAATGTCTCCCCAGGTCACAGCTGGAAAAGTGGTTTCCTTTGAAACTCCACCCTGCTAAGGCGGGCTCTGTTCTTTTGGCATGAAATGCAGGTGGCTGGATGTGATGGGGACTGCCCCAGTCTACCTGGCAACTCAGCCAAGAAAGCAACTTCTCTCCTTTTCCACCCCTTCAAAGGCAGAGCTTGAGACACCGGCAGGAAAAGACTAGCAGCAGCCTTGGGAGAGAGAAATCTGCTTCACTTATTACTATCCTCCTCCAAGGGCCAGAACTGCTCAGCTGGGCCATGGTAGGGAGGAAGTCTGACAGTGTTGCCAGGGCAATATGCCACAGTGTTTTTAGGTTCTGGACTCTCAAAATGGTGGCCTCCTGCCCACTGAGAGTCAGCACCAGAGGCACCTGCATGATGGATAGCTGGGTTGGGTTTGACACAGTCTCTAAGATGCTCCTGCTGAGCCACTGCTTCTCTAACACACTGACGCACTACTGCTTAGATGCAGGGTTCTGCACTCTTTCCCAACCTGCAACATCTATGTCTACGGCGATTTCCAAAGGCAGAGCTTCCATTATGGTGTTCACCTCTCTTGTTCTGGTCCTGGTGGATTCCTGAAGTGAGATGCTTGCAAAAAGTCTCTCTTCTGCAGAACTAGGAAGTGTCCACTTGGTCCAGACCCACCCCTGCCCAAAGAAGACTCAGCACAGTGCACAGGAGAGTTAAAAGTGTTTCTAGCTCTGGACTTTACGCAGCGTGTAGGTCCGTGCTATCCATCCCAGTGACTTCAGGCACTTCCCTGCCTGTGTGGGTGTGGAGGTCGGTAGAGGAATAGTCATCCCCCTGTGGGTCAGACTGCACTGCCCTGGCCGGCTGGCCAATGGTCACAGCCAACCAGGCTCTACTCCCAATTGTATTATCGCCCACTATTCGGTGGTTTATTCTAATTAGTGGTTTATTCTCTGATTCACCTTTTTTTCCTAGAGCTGCTTGGCCCTCACTGCTTCTCTGTAGATTAACGAAGCTGATCCTGTGGGAGTGTGATACACTCACGTGTAGTTGTCTGTGTTCTTCACCTCCTAGTCTGAGAGCAGAGAGCCAGTGGTTCACCCTAATCCTCCATTTTTATACGCTACTGTTGATTGTACACTTTCTTTATGTAGAATGTGATTTTTTATTTGTCCACCTGGAAATCTTGTATTCATTTTTCCATTCTCAAGTCACACACCATTTCTTCCATGTAGCCTTCACTTATCTCTCCAGCAAAAGTAGATGCTTCTTCCTTTGAAATCTGAATGCAATTTCAGGGAAGTTCCATGGACGTTCTAATCTGCTATCTAGAAAACATTGCCTCTCTCAGTATTCTATATTGTGCATTTCTCATTTTATTCCTAAGACTTATAATGAGTAATTTTGCTCAATTTCACCCAACTCTAGGTCATCCAAAAACCAAGGCTTTCATAACTCATGGTGGAGCCAATGGCGTCTATGAGGCCATCTACCATGGGGTCCCCATGGTGGGCATCCCTTTGTTTGCGGATCAACCAGACAACATTGCTCACATGAAGGCCAAGGGAGCAGCTGTTAGAGTGGACTTCAACACAATGTCAAGTACAGATTTGCTCAGTGCTTTGAAGACAGTCATTAATGACCCTTTGTGAGTATGCTAATTCTTTTAATAAGTGGTATTTACAGATATGTTTTCTTGTCCAGAAGGAAGATGAGATTCATCCCTTTATTAGTTGATTAACTTTGAAAGAATTTGAATGTTTTAAGTACTATGAAATCTGCTTTTATTTTCCACCAGTTATTTCACAGTTGCATTGAACTCTATAAATTTAATGGGTAGCCAATTAGTGCAAAGATGTTCTACATAAAAATAACTTCAGATATATAGATAAGTATAAAAAGGATGAATTTTAAAAACTAAAATTTCACACTTAAAAGGAGTAATGAACTTAAATATGATGACATATTTTAATTCAATTTATAAAATTTCTGAATGTATTCATATTTATTACTTAAAAATTTACTTTTATATCATCTTTTTAATATATTTGATGAGATATAATTTATAACGCATAAAATTCACCTATTTAGTATATAAAACTTGAATATTTTTACCATGTTTACAGAGTTTTGAGGCCATCACCATAATATAATTTTAGAAACATTTTATCAACCCAAAATAAATTTCATAAGGTATAGATGTCTTTTCCTATAAGCTCCTTAACCTAGTGAATTACCAATATTTTTCTTTATGGTTTACCCTCTCTAGAAATATGCTGTAAATGGAATCATACAATTTGTAATGTTTTATAAATAGCTTTTTCCATTAGGCCTAGTTTTTTTTTAGTTTTATCCATGTAGCTGCATGTATCAGTATTTTGTTCCCTTTTATTGCTGTATAATATTCTGTAGTATATGAATATACCATAATTAATCCATCCATTTATCAGCTCATGGACATTTTGTTTGCAATTAAGATCATCATCATATATGTTTTTTCATGAAAATATGTTTTTATATTATGAAGGTAGATATTATTAGTGGAATTGCTGGGCCATATGGCAATTATCGTTTATCTATAATTGCTAAATTGTTATCCATTGTGCATGAAACATTTTTCATTACTACCAGTAGAATAGGAAGGTTTCAATTCATTCATAGTGTTCCCAATGCTTATCATCTGACTTTTAATTACTTCATTGCGCTGGAGTAAAGTAGTCTTTCATTAGTCTTGGTTTGTTTTTCCCTTATGGCTCAAAATAGCATCTTTTCAAGTGTTAACTAGCGTTAACTGAGCATCCTTTCAAGTGTTAACTAGTCATTCAGATGTCTTCATTGGGGAAAGTTTGATTTCAATCTTTTGAACATTTTTTTATTTTTAAATTTATTTTATTCCTGATTTATAATAATACCTTATACATTATAGTTGCAATTTCTTATCAGATATATGATTTTAAAATATTTTTGTCCACTCTGGATGGGTGGATTATATATATATTTTTGATGAAATACTTTGAAGCACGAATTTTCTGTTTGGTAAAATAAATCTTTAATAATTAATTATTTTCATACTCCAATGGAAATAATTTGGAAATTGCATTGTCTAGACCAGCTATTATCAATTTCAGCATTTATTACTGCTATCAATAATATTGCTATTTAAGAAAGTATCACATAAAGGAATACTTGAGAGATATTTTATCAAGCAAAAATAGTAGATAATAAATGATAAAAATCCTTTCAGAGAAGGCAGGAAAAATCTAGAAAATAAACATGAAACAAGTTGGAAAAATAGAAAAGAAAATACAGAATGAGATGTTAGATATAAATGTAAATATATCAGTATTTATATGAAATCTAAACAAAGAAAAGACAAAATAATGGTTAAGGAAATAAAACATTTGAAGAACACAATTTAAAAATGTACCTATTTACATAGTATATATGTAGAGATATTTATGTATAGCCTATACCAGGGGTTCTCAAACTTATTAAACAGGGGGCCAGTTCACTGTCCCTAAGATCATTAGAGGGCTGGACTATAGTTTAAAATAAAACTATGAACAAATTCCTATGCACATTGCACATATCTTATTTTGAAGTAAAAAAATAAATGGGCAAAAAAACCCACATGTGGCCCACGGGCCATAGTTTGAGGATGCCGGGCCTATACATTTATAGTATGTATATATATGTATAGGTGTGTGTGCGTATGTGTATAAACTAGAAATACACATTTGTCAAGTGTATACAGAATAGTTACCTGAATTGAGCACACAATGGGTTATAGATCACAAATAAGTAAATTCTAAAAGATTGAAGACCATAAAGATATTTGGACTAGCGATACTATAAGTTTGAAATAATCAAGTTATAGCTTTAAAAGTAATAGTCCATTGGTGACTTCATCGTTATTTTTCAGTTAATTTTTAGCATTTGAGCTGTTTACTTAGAGTATGTACATTTGCCTTATGTATTTCATGCTTAAGAGTTTATTTGAGAAGATAAACAACAAATTTTAAAATTTTAAGACCAAATAGATAAATAAGCACACCAAAAAAGAGGAAATCCTAGGGGTGCTATCATACCAGGAAAAACCTTTCTCAGAGATAACAATTAAGAGGAAGCCTGGAAAAGAGATGGAGGCACCTGTGCTGTTTCAAGGAAGAATGCACCAAGAAGGGGAGGGAGGGACAAAAAATTTAAAGATTCTAAAGTGAGAACATATGTGGCAGCTTAGAGGACAGTAGAAGGACAGCTTTCCTAGAAAAGAATGTGCATGGGCCTGATTAGGAGCAGAGTGTCCAGTGACTGATGATGTAGCGTCCTATTGACCAAAGAAGAGATTCTTTAGGTGATGACAATCCAGATGGGAATCTTAGTCACAGGATGTCATAATAAGACACTTGTTTCACAGAAATTCATTTTAGGTATAGGGTGGCAAACACAGAGCAGAAGACAGAAGAGGAGAATAGAAGCAGACAGACTGCTTAGGAGGCATTTCAGCCACCGTGAAACAATTCCCTTTTGAAAACATCCAGATGATATTTCTCAGATTGCATTTCTAATATATTATTTATAATGCTTAGAATGGTTCTTAATATTTCTTCTGCTAGAAAGATATTAACTTTCCCACTTGACCTCACATTTTGCTTTAAAAAATATATTTAATGATAAAATTCCAATTTAAAGATCATGCTATCTATATTTACTCATATTAAAATATTCAAATTCTATGTCAATTTTGTGACATTTCCTTTGAATCATTTGTATGACACTTTTCAAAAACCTTTCATGAATCTCATATGGTTAGCCAATTAATTTCAATGTTCGGATTTTTACATTTCTCCTCAGATATAAAAAGAATATTATGAAATTATCAAGAATTCATCATGATCAGCCGATGAAACCTCTCGATCGAGCAGTCTTCTGGGTCGAGTTTGTCATGCGCCACAAAGGAGCCAAACACCTTCGGGTTGCAGCCCACGACCTCACCTGGTTCCAGTACCACTCTCTGGATGTGCTTGGGTTCCTGTTGGCCTGTGTGGCCACTGCTATATTCGTCATCACAAAATGTTGCCTGTTTTTCTTCCGGATGTTTGCTACAGCAGGAAAGAAGAAAAAAAGGGAGTAATTAGATCTAGGCCTGAATCCTCAATACCTGATAATGATAGATAGGACTCATCCAGTTGATTCCAGCAAGAAGGGGTTGTGGTATAAGATTTTTTTGCTTCTGTGACAACAGGACAAACAATTTACTTTGTCAATTCAATCTGTGTTCACAAAGGATTTACTGCCTTTTTAAGGATAGAAATATTTTATGGCAAAGAGAATAGAAAAAGTGAGGAATAATAAAAATGCAAAGAACTACATAGTTTTATATTGATATGTGTTGTTGTCATACAGAAATCATGTTAAAATTTGTGTTGAATTTCAATTTAGATGTTGTGCATGAACATAAGAACAAGAAGAAGTCGACTCACAGTATCAGTATTTTTCTGCAAAGTCAGGTACCTTAACTTCCACAGCTCAGTAAGAACAGACATTACAGTTTCTCTCTCTGTTCCTTTCTCTCTCTCTCTTTCTCTCTCACTCTCTTTCTGTCTCTCTGTCCATTATGTTAGAGCCCAATGCCATTCCTGAAATCCCTAGGATAAATTGATCATTTGATGGCAAGATACATAAGTCATGCTTAAGAGGTCCCAATCAGTCCAGCACCAGTTTGAGATTTTTGATAGTAATCTCCACAGAAGTGAGTGATTTACCTTTAGATAAGTACAAACCCAACCATCTTATGATAGTAACCATTTGAGAAATGCAATGCAATGAACACTTAGCTTAGCAGCACTGTAAGACATGACATTAAAATAATTGTTGTTCTAAGCCCCTGTATTGCAGGGCAGGAGCTTATGCAATGATGGGTAACAAGATAAATATTTCCACATATTCAGGAGGAGTCTAAGGGCCTGACAGAGCTGCTTTATGTCGTGCATGGCCTGGAAAACTAGCCTATGACCATGTGGCCCCCTGGGGCTAGCCTATACCTTTCCAGTACACTCCTGATCATGTAGTTGTACCTGGAGCAGAAATTGATCCCACTAAAATAACCTCTCCTGGATGCATTTGGGTCAAATTCCCTGCCTTCCTGGCACTTACTCCTGTCTCCAACTTGAGGAAACTTGTGATGCTAGTCATGCTTTAGAGATACAGGATCCAAACCAAAGTGTGCCATCCCTGTTTTTGAATGCAATGCCCTGTGCCAGTGACCACTGCAAAACTAAGTGGTCTGTGGGCCTGCAGTTCCACCTCCAGGTGTTCAAGATGCATGAAAAAGGCAGGAGACTTTGTGCCTCAGAATTTACACCAAAATGAAAATGTGTCTGTGGATATGTAGGTGAGGTTCAGGATTCTCTGAGGTACTGAGATGAATTCACTTACAATGTACCAGTAAATTACATAATAGCCATCAGGGAGCATGTTTAAAATGGGCAGGTAATGGAAACAGTTGTCGACACTACCTACTCAGGAAATATAGGAAGATTCCTTAATCATTCTTGTGAGCCAAACCAATTCGTGTTCAAATTGACTCAATGGTACCTAAGTTCATGCCTTTTAATGACTTTTCAGGACGGGATTTTTTTTTTTTCATTTTTTTGTTATTTCGGCATATTATGGGGGTACAGATTTTAAGGTTTCAATAAATGCCCATTTCCCCCCCTCCCCCCAAAAGTCTGAGTCTCCATCATGACCATCCCCCAGATGGTGCACATCTCACTCATTATGTATAATATACCTGCCCCCTTCCCCCCTCCCACCTGCCCAATACCCTATTACTGTAGCACCTATGTGTCCACTTAGGTGCTACTCAGTTAATACCAGTTTGCTGGAGAATATATCTGGTGCTTGTTTTTCCATTCTTGGGATACTTCACTTAGTAGTATGGGTTCCAGCTCTAAACAGGAAAATATAAGATGTGCTATATCACCATTGTTTCTTAGAGCTGAATAGTACTCCATGGTATACATATACCACATTTTATTAATCCATTCTTGGATTGATGGGCACTTGGGCTGTTTCCACAGCCTTGCAATTATGAATTGTGCTGCTATAAACATTCGAGTGCAGGTATCTTTTTTGTAGAGTGTCATTGGATCATTTGGGTAGATGCCCAGCAATGGGATTGCTGGATCAAATGGTAGATTCACTTGTATCGCTTTAAGGTATCTCCATATTGCTTTCCACAGAGGTTGAACTAGTTTGCAGTCCCACCAGCAGTGCAGGAGTGTTCCTCTCTCTCCGCAACCACGCCAGCATTTATTGTTTGGAGATTTTTTGATAAAGGCCATTCTCACTGGGGTTAAGTGATATCTCATTGTGGTTTTGATTTGCATTTCCCTGATGATTAGGGATGTTGAGCATTTTTTCATATGTTTGTTGGCCATTCTTCAGTCTTCTTTAGAAAAGTTTCTGTTTCAAGTTCTTTGCCCACTTTTTAATGGGGTTATTTGATATTTTCTTCCTGATTTTCGTGACTTCTAAGTATATTCTAGTTATCAGTCCCTTATCGGATGCATAGGATGCAAAAATTTTCTCCCATTCTGTAAGTTGTCTGTTTACTTTCATGACTATTTCTTTGGCTGTGCAGAAGCTTTGTAGTTTGATCATGTCCCATTTATTTATTTTTGTTGCTGCTATGATTGCCTTTGGGGACTTCTTCATAAACTCTTTGCCCAGGCCGATGTCTAGGAGAGTGTTTCCAACTTTTTCCTCTAGAGTTCTAATAGTTTCATACCTTAGGTTTAAGTCTGTTATCCAGCGTAAGTTGGCTTTTGTGAGAGGTGAAAGGTGTGGATCCTGTTTTAGCCTTCTACAGGTGCCATCGAGTTTTCCCAGCACCATTTATTGAAGAGGGATTCTTTTCCCCAGCGTATGTTTTTGTCTGCTTTGTCAAAGATTAGATGGCTATATGAGGATGGTTTTATATCAGGATTCTCACATCTCTTCCACTGGTAAATATTCCTATTTTTGTGCCAATACCATATTGTTTTAATTACTACAGCTTTGTAGTATAGTTTGATATCTGGCATATTAATGCCTCTCATTTTGTTTTTGTTGCCTAGAATTGCTCTTGATATTCGGGGTCTTCTTTGGTTCCATACGAAACGTAAAATTATTTTTCCTGTATCTGTGAAGAATGCTGATGGGATTTTAATAGGTATTGCATTGAATCTGTAGATCAGTTTGGGTAGTATAGACATTTTGATGATGTTGAGTCTGTGGATCCACGAGCATGGTATGGATTTCCATCTGTTTACATCCTCTGCTATTTCCTTCCTCAGTGTTTCATAGTTCTCCCTGTAGAGGTCTTTTACGTCCTTGGTTAAGTATAATCCTAGGTACTTTAATTTCTTTGTTGCTATTGTGAAGGGAATTGAGTCTTTGATTTGGTTCTCAATCAGATTGTTGTTGGCGTATATGAATGCCTCTGATTTCTGTGTATTGATTTTGTATTCTGAGACTTTACTAAATTCATTGATCAGTTCCAGGAGTTTCTTGGTTGAATCCTTGGTGTTTTCTAGATACAATATCATATCATCAGCAAACAGTGAAAGTTTGATCCCTTCTGCCCCTATTTGGATACCTTTGATTCCATTTTCCTGTCTCATTGCTGTAGCCAAGACTTCCAGTACTATGTTGAACAGAAGTGGAGCTAGTGGGCAGCCTTGTCTGGTTCCAGTTCTAAATGGGAATGATTTCAATTTTTTCCCATTCAGTATGATGTTGGCTATGGGTCTGTCATATATGGCTTGTATCATTTTTAGGTATGTCCCTTCTATGCCTATTTTCTGAAGTGTTCGTATCATGAAAGGGTGTTGAATTTTGTCAAAAGCTTTTTCTGCATCTATTGAAAGAATCATGTGGTCTTTGTTTTTGCTTCTGTTTATGTGGTGAATTGCATTGATAGATTTACGTATGTTGAACCATCCCTACATCCCTGGGATGAAGCCCACTTGGTCGTGGTGGATTATTTTTTTGATAAGTGTCTGGATTCGGTTAGCTAAGGTTTTGTTCAAAATTTTTGCATCTATATTCATTAGGGATATTGGTCTGTAGTTTTCTTTTTTTGTTGCATCCTTTCCTGGTTTTGGTATCAGAGTAATATTCGCTTCATAAAAGGTGTCGGGGAGATTTCCGTTCTTCTCGATGTTGTGGAATAGTTTCTGCAAGATAGGTACTAGTTCTTCTTTGTAGGTATGGTAAAATTCAGAGGTGAAGCCATCTGGACCGGGACTTTTCTTTTTAGGGAGATTTTTAATTGCTGTTTCTATTTCAGCTGTTGAGGTTGGTCTGTTCAGGGAATCTATTTCTTCCTGGTTGAGCCTACGGAGGCTGTGTGTTTCTAGAAATTTGTCCATTTCCTCCACATTTTCCAGTTTGTGTGCATAAACATTTTTGTAGTATTCATAAATTGTATCTTGTATCTCTTTGGGATCAGTTGTGATATCTCCTTTTTTATTCCTGATGGAGCTTATTAGAGATTACTCTTTTCTGCTTTTCGTTAGCTTAGCCAATGGTGTGTCAATTTTGTTTATTTTTTCAAAGAACCAACTTTTTGTTTTATTAATCTCCTGAATAGCTTCCCTGTTTTCAATTTCATTTAGTTCTGATTTGATCTTGTTGATTTTACTTCTTCTGCTGGGTTTGTGGTTGGTCTGTTCTTCTTTTTCCAGCTCTTTGAGTCATTTCATTAGATTGTCTATTTGTGATCTTCTTGTCTTTTGGTTATAGACATTTATGGAGATAAACTTTCCTCTCAGAACTGCTTTATCTGTGTCCCAGAGGAGTTGATAATTTGTCTCTCCATTGTCGTTTTCTTCATAGAACTTTTTTATTTCTGTCTTGTATTCTTCATTTACGAAGTAATCATTTAATAGCAGGTTGTTTAATTTCCAGGTTTTTGTGTAGAAATGTGAGTTTCTATTAGGGTTGATTTCTACTTTTATTCCACTGTGATCTAGGAAGGTACATGGTATGATTTCTATTTTTTTAAATTTCTTGAGATTTTCTTTGTGTCCTAGGATATGGTCAATCTTAGAGAATGTCCCTTGAGCTGATGAGAAGAACGTATATTTAGTGGATTTTGGGTAGAATGTTCTGTAGATGTCTGTCAGACCCAATTGTTCTAGAGTTTTGTTTAAGTCCATTATTTCTTTATTAATTTTCTGTTTGGAGGATCTGTCTCGTGCCGTCAGTGGGGTGTTGAAATCTTCGGCGCGTATGGAGTTGCTATTAATCCATTTGCTTAGCTCCAGTAAGGTTTGCTTCATGAATCTGGGTGCACCTAAGTTGGGTGCATATATATTTAAAATTGTTATCTCTTCTTGTTGAAGTGTGCCCTTCACCATTATATAATGACCCTCTTTGTCTTTCATTACTTTTGTTGGTTTAAAAACTAAATCATCTGAAATTAGAACTGCCACACCAGCCTTCTTTTGGCTTCTATTTGCTTGGAATATTGATCTCCACCCTTTTATTTTTAGTCTATATGCATCCTTGCAGGTTAGATGTGTTTCCTGAAGACAGCATATACTTGGCCTGTATTTTCTTATCCATTCAGCCAGCCTATGTCTCTTGAGTGGAGAGTTTAAGCCATTCACATTTATTGAGAGAATTGATAGGTAAGGTAGATTACTGATCATTCTGTTGGCTTGGATGTTGTTGCTATGATTTCTGTCTTGAGCCATTGTAATATCTGGCCTTTAATATCTTTGGGTTTTGGTTGTTCTTATATTCGTGGGTTATTATTATGATGTTCCTTGCTTAACACTGTTTTAAATACTTCTTGTGGGGCTCGTCTTGTCTTGGTGAATTCTCTGAGCCTTTGCTTGTCTGAGAATGATTTTATTTCTCCTTCATATACGAAGCTTAGTTTTGCAGGGAATAATATTCTAGGCTGGGCATTGTTTTGTTTCAAAAGAGTGAGAATGGAGCCCCAGTCTCTCCTTGCTTGTAAAGTCTCATTAGAGAAGTCTGATGTTATTCAAATTGGCTTTCCCTTGTATGTTACTTGCTTCTTTTGTCTTACAGCTGTTAGAAGGGCCTCTTTAGTTGATACTATGGTTGATACTCTTTAGTCTGATGACTGCATGTCGTGACGTCTTCCTGTTTGTGTTGAATCTCCAAGGGGTCCTCTGAGCTTCTTGAACTTGTATAACAAGATTTTGAGCAAAGCCTGGGAAATTTTCCTCTATTATATCTTCAAACAGCTTGTCCAACCCTTGAGTGTTGTCTTCTTCCCCTTCTTGTAGCCCTATGACCTTCATATTAGGTTTCTTCACATAATCCCACAGCTCTCGTAGGCTTTGCTCTTTTCTCTTGTTTCTCTGCTCTATTTCTGTGACTGATTTATTTAATTGGAGGGTGTTATCTTCAAGCTCTGAGATTCTTTCTTCTGTTTGATCTACCCTGTTCTTGAGACTTTCCACTGTATTTTGTAGTTCCTTGAATTGATTCTTCATTTCCAGGAGTTTGGTTACACTTTTCTTCATTGTGTCTATTTCTTTTCCCATATCCTGTAGACATTTTGTGGTTTCTTTGTGTTGGTTATTGAGTTGTTGTTGCAGCTGGATGAGTGTTCTTATGATCCACATACGAAATTCCTCTTCTGTCATATTGGTTGCCTGATTTTGGTTGGTGTCCGTTTCTAGGGGGCTGGTGCTCCTCTTTGGGGTGTGTTTTCCGTTTGGTTCTTCATATTTCCTGAGTTCTTTCGCTGATTTCTTCCATGTCGATCAGTTATTGTTTCTTTCCTAAGGTTATTATTTGGGTATTCACACACCTTGTTTAGTTTCTGAGGCGTTAGGTGGTGCCTGTGGGTGAAATTGGACCACTCCCTGTATATTGAGTCAGTGGGTGCCGTGGAAAGGCTATGCAAGATACCGTCCCTGTCAGTAGGTGGCATTTGCTTGGAGGAACAGGATATACTGTTGATTTTGTGTCCTGTTAACAGCTCTTGTTCTGGGCGGAGCTGCGTTTGGTAAGCCTGCCCTCACGCCGTTAGTAGGGGTCAAAGTTCTGTTCTCTGCTTCCAGGGAAAGCTGTCAGGGCAGGGTGGAATGGTCCCGCTCAGCCAGAAAGTCTGTGTGTGGGGGTGGGGCTGCCTGAGACGCACAGTCTGGAGCGGGCCTGGCTTCTTTCCACCCTCCCCAAGTCCGCAGCTACTCCTGGGCCTCTGCCAGCAGGCCAGAACACAAGCCACCAGGCCTCCCCGGACTGGGATGCCGGCGGGGAGGTTCCCTGCATAGGAACACCACCTGGGTTGGGCGCACGGCCTCCTCCTGGGTGGAGGGTTGCCCTCTAGGACGCCGATCCGCCCCTGGAGGCACACACACCTCAGTAGGCTGTTCACGTATAACCCTTCTGTGCCCCGGGCAATGCTAGCCCTCGGTGCAGGGGATCTGGTCTGCAAGTCCTACCTCTGGGTCCCAGAGTTCAAACTGTATCCCCACCAGGGAGAGGATTTCCAGTCCCAATTCACCCACAGGGAGCCCAAGCTGGGTCTATGTCTCTCAGCCTCTGAGTCGGCACCGTTCTCCTGGGAACACCGTGCCAGCAGCACCTGGGAGGGTGGGCGGGTAGGGAGCTCACAGTCTGAGTTCCCCTGAGTCAGGTGTAGGGTACCAAACGGGAAGGTCCTGTTCCCTGGAGGGGCCTCCGGCTGGTAACTGTATTGTCTCTCTGGGGAGCCTCGGGTAGAGTCGGCGGAGGGGAGGAGGAGGCAATATGGCGCCTGCCGTGCAGCTCGGGTCTGTGCACACAGAGGTGCCCGGAGGAAGTTGGGAACCTGGTGCCACGTCTGCTACAGGCTCACCGTTGGCAGGCAGCGGCGGTCTCTGGGCCGGTGTCCGTAGGTCTCTCCACCCGCTGGGGAGCCCACCAGCAGTCCCGAATGCAGGGGAAGGGAAACAGCAAATCCACCTACCCTTGCCGCTGGTCTCCGGGTTGCCCTGGTGTTCTCAGTCTCCAGTTCTCCTCCGCAGCCTCCTCCCATGGAGTCTCCCGGGGTCTCAGGTACCCCTCCTTCCAGCCCTTGTCCGCTGTATGCTCGTCTTCTTCCTTCTTTCCTCTAATTTCTGCTAAAATCTGTCTTTTCTGCAGGGACACTCTGTCTAGCGGTGTTATTCGTCCGCCATCTTGCTCTGCTCCTCCAGGATGGGATTTTTTAAACTAATGGACAATGCAGAAAGACTAGATGATTGGAAACTAAGAAAACCTTGTTACTGTGGTGCCAAATAGTGTACTGTTTTCCTGCCTTATGACAGTTCACTGTGCTGCCCCTCAAAAAAGTCAAGCATCAATTAGGAAGAAAGTTGCCCAGCCGCTGACAGAGGCCAGTGGGAGGGAGGAGCAAGCACATGAGGCTCAGACTCTTATGCACTCCCTTCTTCCAGGCAACTCACCCTTGAGGGAAGTCTGCTGTGTGGCAAACACCTCACCCCTTCTTAATGGAGGCCAGCGGTTGCCTAGCTTTGCCTCTGACTGGTTGTATGAGTTTAAGTCAGGAATGGGGTAGAGACTACACGTTGTCCATAAATGTTATTTCTCTCCTGTAATAGAATTCTCAATTTCACCTGGGAACATGACCACAAGATGATCCTGGGAAAGGAAGCCATGCATAGGAAATCAACAATTTAGCAATGACCCTAAGTATCTACTACCATAGAGCATTCTACCAGTCCTGATTTGACACATTTGGACTTTTAAATGAGAAAATCATTTCCTTGTTTATGAAATGGTTGTGAGTTTTCTAGCACTCAAAGAAAACCTAATCATGATCCAAGAAAACCCTTGGTATGTGTACATGAGCCCTGCTTTCCAACCAATGTTACCAGTAATAAACTCCCTGGCCAGTTTTTAAATTGACTGTTTTGTGAAGAGAGGTTCTTGCTACGTACCCTAGTCTGGTCTGCATGTTCTGGACTCAAGTGATCCTCCTGCCTCAGCTCCCACAGTGCTGGGATTATAGGCTTGAGCCACCATGCCAACCACATTTATGCTTTTTGACAAGAGTGACAAAATTATTTAATGGAAAAAGAACAGGTTATTTCACAAATACTGGTTAGAAAACTGATTATCCACACTAAAAATTAAAATGGAACCCCCTACCTCAAATTCTCAAAATAGATCAAAAACTTCATTAAGGGCTAGAACTTTTTTAAAACTCTAAAAATAAAATATATCGATTAATGTTTTGACCTTAGATTTGCTATTCATGTCTTAGATATGGCACCAAAAGGAAACAAATTAAAATAGATTAACTTGATTTGATCAAAATAAGCAATTTTGTGCTTCAAAGGACACTATCAAGAAACTGAAAAGAAAGCAACCAGAACTGGACCATATATTTGCCAGTTATATGCCTAATGAGGAAGTACTATAAAAATATCTTTTAAAAAATACAACTCAATAGTTAGACAAATAAGCAAATCAAAAATGGGCTAAGGATTTGAGATATCACTTCACTGCCACTGGCTGTAATCAAAAGATCTATAGCAAAAAGCTCTTGCAAAGATGTGGAGAAATTGAAAGTCTGATAAATAGCTCATGAGAATGGAAAATGGTGCAGCCATTGTGGAAAACAGTCCACCAATTCCTCGAAAGCATAAACATACAGGTAGCATATGACCCAGTAATTGTACTTCTAGGTGTATACCCAAGAGAAATCAAAACATGTCCACACAAAGCCTGTACGTGAATGCTAATAAGCAATGATAGACACTCTAACACTGTTAACAAAAAATAAATAACATTCATGTTTAATAAAAGTATTAAAAGAAGAGTGTATATTAATAATATATTAATAATTTTGGCTTTTGTGAAAAAGCCAAACATTGGACAAAATCAATGCCTATCAATTGATAAACGATTAAATCACATGTGTATATCCATCTGATACAATACTATTTGGCAATAAAAAGGAATGAAGTCCCTCTTTAAGGGCCACCATGCATCATCCTTTTTAAATATGCTAAGTGAAAAATATGAGTCATGAAGGACCACATAGTTATGATTCCATTTATCAAATTGTACAGAAATTGAATATTTATAGGTACAGAAATTACGTTATTGGTTGCTTAGGGCAGGGCAGATGGAGAAATGAAGGGTGAGGAGATGGAAGCTAAAGTGGACGGGGATGCATTCAGGGAGACAAAACTCTTCGTTGTAGTGGCTGTGCAATTCTATGAACACATTTAGGAAACATTAAATTGTAACCATAGTGGTGAATCATATAGTACATACATCACCTATCAACAAATATTTACAAAAACAAAACTTTGAACCATGATATTCAAAAATACTGACTCAGCTACACAATTGCTTTATTTCTACTTCTGCATCAAGAGACTGCACACAAAGGAGCCTCACACTTGTCACAATTTTTGACATTATTCTAGAATACATTACATAAAACAGATTACATGCACATGCAAGGTCATCAAAATTAGCTGGATTAGAGCACTCACAAACATAAAAGGGACATTAAACACCCTTGAGTAAATACAAACTCATCTAACTTTGGTATGTCCACTAGCCAACCACATGCTGAGACTGTTCAGTTAATGTAGCTACCATAAAATGTAGGAGTTAAATTTTAACTTGATTGATTTGTGCTTGGATATAAGCATGAGAAAGGGCAGAAGAGAACAGCAATTGTACTGCAGCACGATGACTCTGCAGTGGACTTCAGTTCTTCTGCTGATACAACTGAGTGCTTACTTTAGCTCTGGGACTTGTGGAAAGGTGCTGGTGTGGCCCACAGAATACAGCCACTGGATGAACATGAAGACAATCCTGGATGAACTTGTCCAGAGGGGTCATGAAGTGACTGTACTGGCATCTTCAGCTTCCATTGTTATTGATCCTAGCAAAACATCTGCTATTAAATTTGAAGTTTATCCTACATCTTTAGGTAAAGAGGACTTTGATGGGGTTTTAATGCACCTGTTCCATAGAGCAATATATGATCTTCCAAAGGACACATTTTGGTCACATATTTCAGAAATAGAAGAAATGATGTTTGGCTTTTCTGAAGTTATGAGAAAGCTTTGCAAAGATGCAGTTTTAAACAAGAAACTTATGACAAAGCTACAAGAGTCAAAGTTTGATGTCATTCTTGCAGATGCTGTTGGTTTCTGTGCTGACCTGCTGGCTGAGATACTTAAAACACCCCTTATGTATAGTGTCCGCTTTTCTCCTGGCTACACCTTTGAGAAGCATGGTGGGGGACTTCTATTCCCTCCTTCCTATGTACCTGTAGTTATGTCAGAATTCAGTGATCAAATGACATTCATGGAGAGGGTAAAAAATATGATATATGTGCTCTATTATGACTTTTGGTTCGAAGCATATGATGTGAAGAAATGGAAGCAGTTGTACCTTGAAGTACTAGGTGAGTAATGTATTTAATTGGTTGTTATTAATTCCTACTTTTCCTTGTACCTTGGAAGGCAAGCTTGTATGAATATGAAGTCAGAAGAGTATTTGTTTTGCAAATGCAATTATTAAATGAAAGTATAAATGATCTATCAATCTTAGATATATTATGGAAAGATTATAGGATCAGTTAGAACCTTGTGGTCATAATTTATACTGGACACTCCATGAAGCCATAAAGGTACAAACTAAAGCACTTGGTATTTTTTTAAACAATCTTATACATACTATACTATATATTATTTTTATGTCTAATACAAGTTAATAGACACATCAAGAAACACCTTGATCAAGGCAGATGTGTAGATGGAGGAGTTATACGTTTTTCTAGCACAACCATCAATGTAACATGGAAGAACTAGTTTCTTCTTGTATATCTTATTTGACTTGTTTAGAAATTAAAATATTTTTCTATATAACCAGAAGAATTTCTTCACAGTTGAGAGACATGTCTGTCTTAGAAATGGACATCTAAAATTTGAGGTTTCCAACACTTGTAAGTTCCTTCGCTAAGGCCTTGGAGATTATCTGTTTTAAGGCCTAAAATCTTACTGATGTGTGATCATCCAAGTTTGTGTCTATATTTTATTAAATTATATAACTACATTAAGTAAAATATGAGCCGAATGAAGAGGTAGAAAAAGTTATCCATATCCATAAGTTTTGAAGTTTCTAGCTGTACTTCGTAAATATGTTTATTATTAGTACCGCTTTTTTTTTTTTTTTTTTTGGTAACTCTGTTGACTGGGCTAGAGTGCTCTGCCATCAGTCTAGCTCACAGCAACCTCAAACTCCTGGGCTGCAGCAATCCTCCTGCCTCAGCCATCTCACAAGCTGGAACTACAGGCAATTGCCAGCATACTGGGCTATATTTTTCTATATTAAGTAGAGACAGGGTCTCACTCTTGCTCAGGCTGGCCTCCCCTCCTAAGCTGAAGCAATCTGCCCCCCTCAGCCTCCCAGAGTGCTAGGAATACAGGTGAGAGCCACCACAACCAGCCAAATATATTTATTATTAAAATATTAATACTATTATGATCCTCACATGAACCAAAATTAGTAGTAGGTACTAGGATTTTATATATTCGAAAAATCCTTGATAGGCTTCGAGAAGCAAGGATCATAGCTTCAATAATTGTAGAAATTAAACTGAGTTTTTATTAGAAGGAATTTTTTATGGGCTTGGTAGGATTAATTGATAGGGGGTAACTCAAAGAGTGCCTTAAATGTACATTTTTACTACTTCAGCTCTTGAAAATAAACAAATGCATGGGTAATTCAATAGTGGCCTATATTAATAACTATTGATGATTGTGAATAAACTGATTTGATGTTAGGGACATATCTCCTCTAAAAATTATCTTAACACTTTGCTTTCCTTATACATACATATGAGCAACATATATACTACATAGAAATTAAATTATTCCTGTATCTTGACGTGTGTACATATTTGTTTTATCAAAGTAGAAACACTTTATATATCTTTGACTACATTATTCCAACTCCTTTCAGGAAATTACTTTTATGTTCTCATGACAACTCTCTGGTATCATCTATATTTTCTTTTCTTTCTCCCCTTCAGGAAGACCCACTACATTCTATGAGACAATGAAGAAAGCTGATATGTGGCTTATTCGAACCTATTGGGATTTTGAATTTCCTCGCCCACTCTTACCAAATTTTGATTTTGTTGGAGGACTCCATTGCAAACCTGCCAAACCCCTGCCTAAGGTGAACATATTTCTACTTGTTTGGTTTTGTTCATTAATTGTAAGAATGAGGGTCGTCACTATTATTCTAGCTTAAAAGAACACCGTTCCTCACCAATGTAGAGGTGTCCCCAAAATATTGACAGCAAAACTTGCTGTTTACTTGTTTCACAACCAACTGTGAATGTTCAATGTTTCAGCATTGAAATCAATTTGAACATTGAACGTTTCAGTGTTCCAACGTTGAAACCATTCCTTACTGAGATCCCAGTGTTTTACCTCTTAGAGCACAAAAGGGATAGTTTACCTTATCAGAGCAAGAGTTCCCAGCCTTAGGCCAAGTCTCTAAGACACCTCAATAAAGCTCCCTGGGCAAACTTTTGTGTCAACATCATAATTGCCTATTAGAGAAGCACAAAGAAAATGTATTGTGCATATATAATATAGACCACATAAATTCTGACGTGTATCTGAAAAGTAAACTTAGATATATATGCAAAAGAATTCTGCCAGCATATAAAATAATATTCCTTATGATGGAATACAAGAAACAAATATATTTTACTTAAATATTATACTTTTAAGACTAAAAGAAAAGCAATCTTACTTAGTGCACTGTTATATGATCTTTTTGTCTATTTTCTTAATAGCGCCAACATAAAATTGAAATCTTATTCACAGATAAATCCCAATGTTTATGTTTAATGCCTGTTGATTATGGTAACTTTCACAAGTGACAGAAGGAGAGGTAAAATTAATGAAAACTTTGTGCTATCTAACCCTACTAATAAATTCTGGTTTTTACTTTAAGGGAAGTTGATAGTTCCAGTAAGAGAGTAAAGAGAGTAGGAGAAGGAGCATAAGTAAGGAACAGGACAACCACTAGTAAAATAATGATAATTACTAATAATAGCTGTTGTTACTAACTTGCATAATGATTTAAATTCAAGTCAATACTTTTGAAATGTATTCTCTAATTATTATATAAAGTAATTTTTGCAACAAAATGCTTACTTTTCCATTAAATATTATGTTCTGAGACAATACCTTTGTATTTTCAAATAGTAAGACATTCAGAAAAATATATCAAGCATTTTAAAAATGCATATAAGGATTGGTTTCACACTATACTCATATGAAAATATATAAACTGAAAATAAATCAAGATGGGCATAATTCAATATTTATGGCTGATATTCATAATATAAATACTGGAATTAATATAAATATCTTACATTAATAAAGATAAGGAACTTATACTATGTGCATGCCATATTACTACAATAATTTTACCCAAAAATAACTAGCCATAAGGCAAGTTTTTTTTGGAAACTGAGGGACAAATGATGAAGAGAACAAGATCACAATTTTTCTATGATTAAAATTTATATAAAATTGTCTAAACATATTCACATAAATACATTGAGCTATATAAACAGAATAAAAGTCATTATGAAAGCACACAAACTTTAAGTTGGGAATATGTCTAGGCAGAGAGTATGGGTGAAATTCAATATCTTTTTTCTTTAATTTTTCATACTATTACAAAATATTTATATTGATCTTGTATTATGTTCAGAAAGATGTCACAGAATGAGATCTGTATTACTTCTATACTGAACGGAAGAAGAAGGGTTTTTTTGCCAGCAACACAGTGAGACAAAACATTGAGCACAAGTTACACAAAATGCAGCTTCAGGAAACTTGCCTCACACATAATACCTGGATGCCCCATGCATTACAAAGAATAGTATTCATAGTATAGTGACTCTCATTTTAAAACTGATGTCATTTGTTTAAAATGGTATTTTTGAAAGTTGGGAATTATTGTTCGGAAACAATAGTTTTAAACAGAAGCTTCGCCCCAAGGATTAACATCTGAAAGTATACTTGTTATGTTGGAAGGGATTGATCATTATATTACACAAAGAAGAAATAATGATTTAATTTCATGTGAAAGGAACAACAACAAAGAGTATATGACTTTGATGCGGTATCCACAAAACATTTGCTTCTACATTTATTTATTTATTTATTTATTTATTTTCTTATCTGTTTTCTTTAGTTAGCTTGTTTGTTTATTGTTTGGTGGGAGAATATATTGTGCAATGTAGAATTATACCTATATAGAATGTATTCCAATTTTAAAGTTGGCACAGAATTGAAATTGCAAGTCACAATAATTCTCAATCAATTCCAAATAAACACATATTCACCAGGAGTTTTATATAGTGTGATGGAGCCACTCAAGAGAGTGACCAGATGTCCAGAACAGCGAGGCCTGCTGTTCTCTCCACTGTGGCAAAGCTGCCCTCTGTGGGACACAGGGGACAATGACAGTCCCTCCAAGCTGGTCATAAATAGCACAGAATTTAACACTATAATTTCAGGATAAAAATTGACTCATACCTAAATAATGACCTAAGAAATGTGATTATTCAACTATGTAACAATATACCATAAAATTCTGTATTGTAAGTGAAATCCTTGGGGCTACTTCACTGAAATTCAAAACTACAATATCATAATCCTCAATATAAGTGATTCTTAACTTTCAGCTATTTAGTGTGTATGCATTTTGTGTGTGTGTGTGTGTGTGTGTATGTGTGTGTGTGTTTTAGGGGAGAAACTTGGAAACTCTGACACACTTTAAGGGAGATATAAAAGATAATAGAACTAAAGAATTAAATACATAAAATCATCCCAACTCTTAGTAAAATTTCCTCCTTGTCATAAGCAAAGAATGATTACAATGGCTCTAAATTTAAAAATGCCACAGAAAAATGCCTGAAATGAACAATAGTGATTTAGAACTATAGCCATATAGAATTAAAGTCATATGAAGCCACCTTTAATAATCTATATTAGTAAATATAATAATATGAATGAAGAGTCTGGGTGAAATATTTTGTAGCACTATATCTCGTAACTACATTGTAATGCCTCTACTTCATTTCTTCCTCCCAAGTACATACATATATGCATACACATACAAACACATATTTGCAAAAATATTCATAAAAAAAGACCTCTACATCAGAGTACACATTTCTTTCCAAATAAACTAAGTGATTAGCTCAGTTAGAAACAGCCCTTGCTCTAATAATTCTTAATAATACTTGATTTTCTCTCCCTAGAAGTTTATAACAATCTTTTCAAATGTCGTTCTTATACTGACACCTGTTTGTGACGGAACACATTCTTTCTTCACAGGAGATGGAAGACTTTGTCCAGAGCTCTGGAGAAAATGGTGTTGTGGTGTTTTCTCTGGGGTCGATGATCAGTAACATGACAGAAGAAAGGGCCAATGTGATCGCTTCAGCCCTTGCCCAGATCCCACAAAAGGTTGGAGAAAGCGCCTAATGGTGGACAGCTACTGAATCCCTCTGTTCAACTTTGTAAAGAGTACAGGGGCAGAAATTTTCTGTCTAAAGTATTAATAGTTAGGATAGCTCTGATTATCTCAGATATCAGTTTAGAAACTGAAATGTACATGGAAAATACTACAATAGTACAGAGGTGGGTTTTCATTTATGATAACTTTGACATTAACAGTGTGAGGATAACAAATATACTGAAGAGGTGCAGAGAAGTTTCGGTATTATCATGGGATTGAAAGGTTGTACTCAGAAACACTAAATTCTGCCATTATTTGATGGTATTGCTAACAGACTTCCTGAGGGCTCATGCACACTACAGATATTATCAAAAAGGAGTTAAATTTTAGTGAGTGTCAGCACTAGCACAATAACAATAATCAGATATTGAGAAAAGTCTGCAATGCATTGCAGTTTAGGCTTCCCATGCGATCTGACCTTTTGTACCTCCTATAAATTTGGAATAAGGTTATTTAGTGTGCTGTTCAGGGAGCGTTCAGAGAAAGATGACTAGGCTGAGAAATCACTCTTCCAGGTACCTACTTAGCCAAGTAGATTCAGGAAAGAGAAAAACTTGCCTGCCTTTCTGGATTGGGCCCTGGTCTAATGAAAAGATGCAGATGGGTTAGGGTGGAACCTGTGCATTGTACAATGCAGCTCCACAAACATTCTGATCTCACCACTAGATTAACAGCTCCTTCTGATGAGAGAGGAGACTGGAGGAAAGAGTCAATCAGAACGAAGCCAGGAATGAGAGAGGCCCAGATGCCTCATCCATAAAATATAATCAGAACTTAATTTTTAAAATATAGAATACATTTACAGTGTATTGTTTTCTATCTGACATAGTCTTCTCCTAAAGTTGGAGGGCTGGACTCTAGTTTAAAATAAAACTATGAACAAATTCCTATGCACATTGCACATATCTTATTTTGAAGTAAAAAAATAAACGGGCAAAAACACCCACATGTGGCCCACAGGCCGTAGTTTGAGGACGCCGGGCGTGTACATTTATAATATGTATATACATGTATAGGTGTGTGCATATGTGTATAAACTAGAAATACACACTTGTCAAGTGTATACAGAATAGTTACCTGAATTGAGCACACAATGGTTTCTAGATCACAAATAAGTAAATTCTAAAAGATCGAAGACCATAAAGATATTTGGACTAGCGATACTATAAGTTTGAAATAATCAAGTTATAGCTTTAAAAGTAATAGTCCATTGGTGACTTCATCGTTATTTTTCAGTTAATTTTTAGCATTTGAGCTGTTTACTTAGAGTATGTACATTTGCCTTATGTATTTCATGCTTAAGAGTTTGTTTAGAAGATAAACAACAAATTTTAAAATTTTAAGACCAAATAGATAAATAAGCACACCAAAAAAGAGGAAATCCTAGGGGTGCTATCATACCAGAAAAAACCTTTCTCAGAGATAACAATTAAGAGGAAGCCTCAAAAAGAGATGGAAGCAAACCTGTGCTGTTTCAAGGAAGAATGCACCAAGAAGGGGAGGGAGGGGACAAAAAATTTAAAGATTCTAAGGTGAGAACACATGTAGCAGCTTAGAGGACAGTAGAAGGACAGCTTTCCTAGAAAAGAATGTGCATGGGCTTGTGTTAGGAGCAGAGTGTCCAGTGACTGATGATGTAGCGTCCTATTGACCAAAGAAGAGATTCTTTACGTGATGACAATCCAGATGGGAATCTTAGTCAGGGAATGTCATAATAAGACACTTGTTTCACAGGAATTCATTTTAGGTATAGGGTGGCAAAAACAGAGCAGAAGACAGAAGAGGAGAATAGAAGCAGACAGACTGCTTAGGAGGCATTTCAGCCACAATGACACAATTCCCTTTTGAAAACATGCAGACGATATTTCTCAGATTGCATTTCCAATATATTACTTATAATGCTTAGAATGGTTCTTAATATTTCTTCTGCTAGAAAGATATTAACAGCTCCTTCTGTTGAGAGAGGACACTGGAGTAAAGGAAGGAGTCAATCAGAATGAAGCCAGGACTGAGAGAGGTCCAGATGCCTCATCCATAAAATATAATCAGAACTTAATTTCTAAGATATAGAATACACTTACAGTCTATGTGTATTCATGGATTACTTTTTTGTTTTCTATGTGACATAGTCTTCTAATGACCTCTCCTACTTTTCTGCTAAAAACTCTAAATTATTCTAATGCTCACATACCAAGTAGAAGGTAAACACTTTTAAATTAAACTACAGTTCACAAGGATTGCCTGGGAATTCTGCAAGCACTAGATTATTTTGGTACTGGACTTGGAAATGTCTTAGTTATAGCAGACCATATGAATCACAGCTGTAGCCTGTCTTCTAAGTGTTAATGATCAAGTAAGCCAAACTTAGCAAAACACACTTTTAGACTTTTTTGATACCTATTTTGTTATTCATAAATTGCCCACTGTCTCTATTTTTCTACATTGAAAGAATTTCCAAAACTAGGAATAGTGATAATACTTTCAGTTTGTGTCAAAAATTGCCACTTAAACTTTTTCTTGGAAGAAGTGCTTAACAACATCTAACACTAGTCATGCAAACTATCAATGCAGCATTGGTAACTTTCTCACAAGAAGCTCATCTTATACATACTTTGTATGTCAAATAATGATAAACTGTAAAGAAATTACTAATGTAACAAGTATATGTAAATCAATTTCTTCTCATATCCCTCAAATGCTTGAGTAATGGATACCACAATTACCATGATTTGATTATTACACATTGTATTCCTGTATGAACACATCATGTGTATCTCATGCATATGTATAACTATTTTGTGTCCAGCATAATTAAAAATTAAACATTTAAAAGAGGAAATAGAAACATTACTATTAAATTTAGAAGATGACAACTAGTATAAAATACATAAACAAATGAAAAGATCATTACTGATGCATGTTTTTTATGTTAGAATTGTATTTAATGTCAATTTCTTAAATACTTGAATTTACCATTAAAATAACATGTGTATATTAGTTAGAAATCTTATATACAAAATTGAATATAACACTATGCATTTGAAATCTGGTTATAATATTTACCTCAGGGTTTTAGTAGTTCTCATTACCTAGCAACCTTGTTCTGATTTCTTCATCTTTAATATGGATGGGATTTAATTAGATGGTTGTTAACCCCTTTAGAGCTTTACCGTGCCATAACTTTGGAGTTACACTCATGCAACAAGGTATTTCTTTTACCCTGACAGGTTCTATGGAGATTTGATGGCAAGAAACCAGATACCTTAGGACCCAATACTCGGCTGTACAAGTGGTTGCCCCAGAATGACCTTCTTGGTAAGATAATGGAGAAAAAGTACTGAATATATGACTAATAGCCAATTAGACTGATAGTAGGTCAACAGCAACTAACATATTGAATATTTATTTTTGGAAACTCAAATATAAATCCTAACTATCTTATATTTATTTTTAAGCCCTAAGAAAAAACAATAAAGTAAATCTGTTGGCTTTTTGTTATATAACCCATATTTATTATGTACATAAACAAAATATTAATATCTTTATTTCTGGTCCTAATTGCCTCTCAGAATATTTTGCAATAGCTTCCTGGGCTGTCTGTCTATTTCTAGAACGTTACCCCATTCTCTTCTGTATATTATATTTATTTCACATAACACTGAAAGATAACAGTTGCTCTTCTATTATCAGTGATTCTGCATTTTCTATCGGAATAAATCCTGGTATTTATTACACTGTGATGACACCTCCACAGGGAAGTGTGGCCCCTCCTTCCTCTGATCCCAGCCCTGCTTCCAGCACTCTCCCTGCTGCCCTGGCCACCTCGCATGTCAGACTACCTGACTGCACTGTTGCTTTCAGAGAACACGTTCTTACATGACTAAGCTTTTTCTTTACTTTTGCTTATCTGTTTTATATTGATTGTACATTTTCCTTTTTTTTATTTCAGGAATTTATGAGAGTACAAATATTTTGGTTACATTTTATATCTATGCCTCTCCCTAGCCAGGGTTAGAGGCAAGCCCTTCCCCTCTACAATGCTCACCATGTCCTTTAGTTGCGAATTTACTCCCCAACCCTTAATCCCTGGAGTATGTCACTACCATGTGAGCACCATAGTGTTGATCAGTCAGTGCCAATTTGATGGTGAGTACAAATGGAGCCTATTCTGCTGATCTTGTGTTAACTCACTTTGGATAATGAGCTCAAGCTCAATCAAGGAAAATATAAGCGATGCTATATCACTGTCATTTCTTATAATGGAGTAACATTCCATTGTATACATATACCAAATTTTAATAATCCACTCATGAATTCACAGGCCCTTGGGTCTTTTCCACATCCTTGCAATAGTGATTGTGCTGCCATAAACATTCGGGTGGAGATGTCTTTATTATAGAATGTCTTTTGCTCTTTGGGATAGATGCCTAATAGTGTTATTGCTGGATCGAATGGTATTTCTATTTTTAGATCTTTGAGGTATCTTCAAATTCTTTTCCACAAAGGATGCACTAATCTGCAGTCCCACCAGCAGTGTAAGAGTGTTCCTGTCTCTCCACATCCTCACCAGCATTTGTTGTTTTGGATATTTTGATAGAGGCAAATCTAACTGGGGTTAGGTGATATCTCATTGTACTTTTGATTTGCATTTCTCTAATGATTAGAGATGTGGAGTAATTTTTTATATATTTATTGGCAATTATTCTGTCTTCTTTTGAAAAGTTTCTGTTCATTACCATTGCACGAATTTTGATGGACTTCTTTGATTTTTTTCTTGTTGATTCTTTTAAGTTCTAGATAGATTCTTCTTATCAGCCCTTTACCGAATGTGTAGAGAGCAAATATTTTCCCTCATTCTGTAGGCTGTCTATTTGCTTTAATGATAATTTCCTTCACTGTGCAAAAGCTTTTTAATTTGATCAGATCCCATTTATTTATTTTTGTTGCTACAGTGATTACTTTGGGGGTCTTCTTCAAAAATTCTTTGCCTAAAGTGATGTCTTAAAGGGTCTTCACAACATCTTCTTCTAGAATTTCTGGAATTCTTAAGGTTTCATGCCTTAAGTTTAAGTCTATTATCCTTCTTGAGTGGAATTTTGTGAGAGGTGAGAGGTAGGAATCCAGTTTCATTCTTGTTCATGTAGCTATCCAGTTTTCCCAGCAACTTTTATTGAAAAGAGATTCTTTTCCCCAATGTACATTTTTGTGTGCTTTGTCAAAGATTAGATTACCATATGCGGATTGTTTCATCTCTGGAATGACAGCCTTCTTCCAAAGATCTATGTCTCTGTTCTTGTGCCAGTAACAAGCTGTTTTAGTTATTCTAGCTTTGAAGTACAGCTCTACATTTGGTAGACTGATACCACTCAGTTTGTTCTTTTTACTTAAGATTGCTTTGGATGTAGGAGGTCTTTCTGGTTTCATACAAAGTATAGAATTATTTTTTCTAGATCTGTAAAGAATGGTGGTGGTACTTTGATGGGGCTTGCATTAATTCTGTAGATCACTTTAAGTAGTATGGACATTTTAATGATATTAATTCTACCAATCCATGAGCTAGGTAGATTTTTCCATCTGCTTATATCTTCTACAATTTCTTTTCTTAGTGTTTTGTAGTTCTCCCTGTATATGTCTCTCACATCTTTCATTAACATATTCCTAGATATTTAATTTTCTTTGATGCTATTGTAAAGGGTATTGTGTTTTTTATTTGCATTTTGGCTTGACTGTTATTGGTTTATATGAATGCCTCTAATTTCTGTGTATTGATTTTGTATCCTGAGACTTTACTGAATTCAGTTATCAATTCTAGGACTCTCTTGGATGAATCCTTGGGTTTTTCTAGATATAATATCATATCATTAGCAAAGAGCAAGAGTTTGATCTCATCTTCCCCCATTTGGACATTCTTAATTCCCCTCTCTTATCAAATTGCCCTAGCAAGGACTTCCAGCCCTTTGCTGAATAGAAGTGAAGATAGTGGGCAACCTTGTCTGGTTATGGTGATAAGTGGAAATGGTTTCAATTTTTCCCCATTAAATGTGATATTGGCCATGGGATTGTCATAAATGGACTTGATAATTTTGAGGTATGAGCCATCTATGCCTACTTTCTTAAGAATTTTTATCAGAAGAACATGTTGTACTTTGTCAAATGCTTTTTCTCCATCTATCGAGAGAGTCATATGGTTTTTGTCTTACTTTTATGAGGCAGATTACATTTATAGTTTTGCATATGTTGTACCAGCCTTGCATCCCTTGAATAAAGCGCACCTGGTCATGGTAAATTATTTTTTTTGCTGTGCTGATGAATTCTATTTGCTAAAACTTTTTGAGAATTTTTGCATCCATATTCATAAAGGATATTGGTCTGTAGTTTTCTTGTTTTGTCCTTTTCTGGCATTGGTATCAAGGTGATATTGACTTCGTAGAATGAGTTATGAAGGATACCATCTTTCTCATTGTTGTGGAATAATTTCTGTAGTGTATGTGTGAGTTATTTGTATGTTTGGGAAAACTCTGAAGTGTAGCCATCTGGTTCAGGACTTTTACATTTTGGGTGGTTTTTAATTGCTGCTCCAAATTCTGAGCTTGAGATTGGTCCATTCTGAAATTTTGTTACCTCCTGGGTGAACGTAGGGAGTTTGTATGTTTCCAAGAATTTCTTCATTTCCTCCTCATTATGTAGTTTTTGGGCATATAGTTTTCTATAGGAATGAAAAATAATGTTCTGTATTTCAATGATATGTGTTATGACCTCTCCTTTCTCATTTCTAATTGAGTTTATTATACTCCTTTCCCTTTGAATATTTGTTAATCTAGCAAGAGGGCCGTAAATTTTTTTTATCTCTTCTAAAAACCAGCTTCTGCTTCTGTTGATCTTCCATAAAATTCTCCTGTTCTCAATTTCTTTAGTTCTGCTTTGATCTTACTTATTTCTATTTCTTTTATTCTACTAGGACTGGAAATGGTTTGCTCTTCCTTTTCCAAATCCTATACTCCATTTATTAGGTTGTCAGTTTCTAAGCTGTTTTTTGGATGTGAGCATTTATTGTTATTAGTTTTCCTCTCAGGTATGCTTTTGCTCTATCTCACAGGTTTTGATAACTGTGTCTCCATTATCATTTAGTTAGAAGAAACTCTTGATTTCCCTCTGAATTTCCTCCTTAACCCAATAATTATCCAATAATAGATTGTTTAGTTAACATGATTTTTTGAAGTGGTGAATGTTTCTGTTGCAATTGAATTCTAACTTTATAACACTATGATCAGAGAAGATACATGGTATGATTTCTTTTTTTTTTTTTTTAATTTTTTGATGTCTGATTTGTGGTCTAGTATATGATCAATTTTCGAGAAAGTTCTATGGGCTGCTGAGAAGAATGTAAATTCAACTTTATTTGGATGGAATGTTTTAGAGATATCTATCAGAGTCTTATGTCCAAGAGCTCTGTTTAAGTCCATTATTTCTTTGGTTATTATCTGTTTGGAGGATCTATACAGTTTATTCAGTGGAGTATTGAAGTCTCCTGATACTATGCCATTATTGTATATCATGCTACTTAGATCCAAAAGGTTTGCTTTATATAATTGAGTGCTCCTGGATTGATTGCATAAATATTCAAAATTGTTAAAACTTCTTGTTGGATCTTCCCTTTCTCCATTATATAGTGGCCATCATTATCCTTTTTTATTTTTGCTATTTTAAGTTTATGTTATATGAAAATGGTACAGCTACCCCGGATTTCTTTTGATTTCCATTTGCCTGGATGATAATTTTCCATCCCTTGACCTTCAGCTGAAAGTCCTCTTTGTAGGTTAGATGCGTTTCCTGTAGGCAGCAAATACTAGGCTTGTGTATTTTTATCTACTCTGCAAGTCTACATCTCTTCTTAGGACAGGTTAAGCCATTCAAATGTATTGAGAGGATTGACATTTCAGATAGATTTCCATTCTTATTGTTGGGTGAAATCCTATTGTTTGTGTTACTTCTTGAGTCATCATGAAGGCCAAGTTCTAGTCTTTAACTATTGAATGATCTTACTTTGAGGAGTGTCTATTGCACTGTTCTGTATGTAAGGGAGATCTCAGTGCATCCTGTAGGGCTGCTCTGCTCTTTGCACATTCAGTCAGTGATTGCTTATCTGGGAAGGACTTTATTTCTCCTTCATAGATGAAACTTAATTTTGTTGCAGAAGGAATTCTAGGTTGGACCTTATTCTGTTTTAGAAGATTAATGATAGGAACTCAATCCTTTCTAGGTTGTAAGGATTCAGTTGAGAAATCTGCAGTTAGCCTGGGAGGATTTCTTTTGTAGTTTATTTGTTGCTTTTCTCTCACTGCACAGAGAATTGCTTCTTTTGTGTTTACTTTAGTCAGCCTAATAACCACATGACGTAGTGATTGCCTTTTGACATTTAGTCTCTGTGTTTAGGTTTCTGTGTACTACTTATATCTAGATATCAAGATTTCTTGCCAGGCCTGGCATATTTTCCTCCAGTATTCCATGAAATTAGTTTTCCAGCCCTTGTGAATTTTCTTCTTCTCCCTCTGGGATCCCAATCAATCTACAATTTGGCTTCTTTACATAATCCCACACTTCTTGCATGTTTTGGTCTTGTCTCTAGTTTCTGTGTTATCTTTCTTCCTCTAATTTGTTAAGCATATGGGCATTATCTTCAAGCTCTGAGATTCTTTTCTCTGCATGATCCATTCTGTTCTTGAAGCTTTCCACTGTAATTTGGAGTTCCTTGAATGCCTCCTTCATTGACAAGATTTCTGTGTGGTTTTTCTGTAGTATTCTTATTTGTTTGGATAATTTTTCATTCATTTCCTCAATTGTTCCTGTGGTTTCTTTATGTTGGTATTCTATTTTCTCTTCAATTCCATTGAATTTTCTAGCAATCCATACTGGGAATTCTTCCTCTGTCAGTTTAATCATATCATGTAAATTGGTGTCAGATGATGGAGATCAAGTATATTCGTTTGGAGGTGACTTTTCCTCTGATCTTTCATGTTTCCTTTGTTCTTTCACTGGTTCTTTCTCATCAGGTTAATTTGTGGAGGACTGGAGGTCTGGGGCTAGTTTATGGACTAAATTCTGGGATTCCAAAGGGAATTTTCTTGACAGAGCTGAAGAGATGTGCTCTGGTCCTGAATTATTTTAGAGGATTTTTAGCCTATTGGGTTATCTCTGACTTATTGTCTTCACGTCTGCTTACAGTGTTTAGTGAGTTGGATCCCTTCATTAGACACCCAGGATTTGGATCTCTGTGTGTGTGTGAAGCCGATATCAACCACTACTTTGAGGTGGGAGGCACTGTTTTGGGCTTTTAGATTACTCTCTCTTTTGTTGCTTGTGGTTTGCATGGAAAAGAGTCAATTATCAAGGTACTCCAATGGCTTTGTATTGTGGTCTAAACCCCCAAATGGTATATACAGGTATCTCAGACTCTTGGGAATGTCATGCCACTCTCAAGGGTTCCTTGAGCCCCATTACCACTTTTGGTGGGGTGAGAAGTGCAACAGGTATTAAGAAGCATAAGAGAGAATATTTCAGAATTTTCTTGATCTGTAGCTAGCGGGGACCTGCTAATATGTTATGCAGAGTCTTTTGCCACTCTTAGGGAGAAGCTCCTGGTGGGGAGTGTCAATTGGTGCAATTGCTAAGGATGATGGTCAAGATTTTCCTTCCCAAACCACAAGCCCCCATGTTGGCAACATCTTGGATGCCAAAGGCAAGCCCTTGTATTCTGTTCTTATGACATGATCAAAACCAAACTCTTGTATGTAGTCATCAATCTGTCCCCTTTTGTTCGGTTCCAAGGTCTGACAGATTCAAGCTAGTTATACAGAGAAAACAACTTTTCTCCTTTCTCCTTTCCTTCCAGGTCTGAGTCTGTCCTGGTGGGCTGGGGGAGAGACATTGGATAAGAATGCCATAAGTCCCATTCTGGAAAACGTCTTTTCTCATTGTTCCTCTCCTCCAAGGGTAGAGTCTGCCCTGACAGAGAGGCTGATAACCCACCATCCTGGCTGAAGTGTACTTCTTAGGGCTACCAGGCATCTCAGCCCAGAAGTGGTTACTCTTATTACCCTGCCCCTCCAAGGGCAGGGTTTCTCTCCTTATCTAGTATAAACCTCAGGGCTGCTGGAGAAGCCCTGCCCAAGGCCACTTAGGCTCCCAGATCAGAGAGCAGCCTGCCTCACTACTCTGCCCCTGCAGTGGTGAGGTCAGTCCCTTCCATATGAAGTACCAGTGGCCTGGTCATAGCCAAGGGCGGTTTACAACCCTGGTGGGTCTCAGCCCAGAAAGCAATCTCCCTCACCACTCCATAGTTCAAGAGTTGGGTCTATCCCTTTGGCTTGAGGCACCAGCTAACTAGTCACAATAAAGAGGTTACCATGGGTCTCAGCTTGAAAAGCAGCCTTGATAAGTTGCTACTACACCCTTTCGGCAACCAGTGGTGGGGAAGAAGTGAAGAGGAGTTAGCAGTATCATGCCAAGGGTTTCAGCTTGAAAAATGGCCTCTTTCTCAACTCTGCCCTGGGGAACAATCTGTCCCTTTGGTGCAAAGCTCCTGGGCCTGAGTCACAGGAAAGTGTGGGTGGTAATGTCTCCCCAGGTCACAGCTGGAAAAGTGGTCTCCTTTGCAACTCCACCCTGCTAAGGCAGGCCCTGTTCTTTTAGCGTGTTATGCAGGTGGCTGGATGGGGTGGAGGACTGCTCCAGTCCACCTGCCAACTCAGCCAAGAAAGCAACCTCTCTCCCTGTTCTGCTCCTTCAAAGGCAGAGCTTGAGATGCTGGCAGGAAAAGACTAGTAGCAGGGTTGGGAGAGAGAAATCAGCTTCACTAGTTACTATCCTCCTCCAAGGGCCAGAACTGCTGAGCCGGGCAGAGAGTGTTGTCAGGGCAACATGCAACAGGATTTTTAGGCTCTGGACTCTCAAAATGATGGCTTCCTGCCCACTGAGAACCAGCACCAGAGGCGCCTGATGCGGATAGCTGGGTTGGGTTTTGCGCACTGTCTCTAAGATCCTCCTCCTGAGCCCACTGCTTCCCTAACACACTGGCTCACCACTGCTTAGATGCAGGGTTCTTCACTCTGTCCCAACCTCCAACAGCCATGTCTTCTAAGATTTCCAAGGGCAGAGCTTCCATTATGGTGTTCATCTCCTTTGTTCTGGTCCTGGCAGCTTCCAGAAGTGAGATGCTTGTAACAAGGCTCTCTTCTGCAGAACTGGGAAGTGTCCACTTGGTCCAGACCCGCCCCTGCCCAAAGAAGACTCAGCACAGTGCACAGGAGAGTTCAAAATGTTTCCAGCTCTGGACTTTACACGCTGTGTCTGTCTGTGCTACCACTTCACAGTGACTTCAGGCACTTCCTGCCTGTGTGAGTTTGAAGGTCGGTGGAGGAATAGTCATCCCCCTATGGGGCATACTGCACTGACCTGGCTGGTTGTCCAATGGGCAGGGCTATCCCAGGCTTTACTCTCTATTGTATTATCGCCCACTATCCACACTTACTGGTTGATTCTCTGATTCACCTTTCTTTTTCTGAGAGCTGCTTGGCCCTCACTGCTTCTCTGTAGATTAACGAAGCTGATCCCGTGAAAGTGTGATTCACTAGCGTGTAGTTGTCTGTGTTCTTCACCTCCTAGTCTGAGAGCAGAGAGCCAGTGGTTCATCCTAATCCTCCATTTTTATACGCTACTGTTGATTGTACACTTTCTTTATCTAGAATGTGATTTTTTATTTGTCCACCTGGAAATCTTGTATTCATTTTTCCATTCTCAAGTCACACACCATTTCTTCCATGTAGCCTTCACTTACCTCTCCAGCAAAAGCAGGTGCTTCTTCCTTTGAAATCTGAATGCAATTTCAGGGAAGTTCCATGGGTGTTCTAATCTGCTATCTAGAAAACATTGCCTCTCTCAGTATTCTATATTGTGCATTTCTCATTATATTCCTAAGACTTATAATGAGTAATTTTGCTGAATTTCACCCAACTCTAGGTCATCCAAAAACCAAGGCTTTTATAACTCATGGTGGAGCTAATGGCGTCTATGAGGCCATCTACCATGGGGTCCCCATGGTGGGCATCCCTTTGTTTGCGGATCAACCAGACAACATTGCTCACATGAAAGCCAAGGGAGCAGCTGTTAGAGTGGACTTCAACACAATGTCAAGTACAGATTTGCTCAGTGCTTTGAAGACAGTCATTAATGACCCTTTGTGAGTATACTAATTCTTTTAATAAGTGGTATTTACAGATATGTTTTCTTGTCCACAAGGGAGATGAGATTCATACTTTTATTAGCTGATGAACTTTGAAAGAATTTGAATATTTTAAGTACTGTGAAATCTGCTTTTATTTTCCACCAGTTATTTCACAGTTTCATTGAACTCTATAAATTTAATGGGTAGCCAATTAGTGCAAAGATGTTCTACATAAAAATAACTTCAGATATTTAGATAAATATAAAAAGGATGAATTTTAAAAACTAAGACAGAATTCACACTTAAAAGGAGTAATGAACTTAAATATGATGACATATTTTAATTCAATTTATAAAATTTCTGAATGTATTCATATTTATTACTCAAAAATTTACTTTTATATCATCTTTTTAATATATTTGATGAGATATAATTTATAATGCATAAAATTCACCTATTTAGTGTATAAAATTTGAATATTTTTACCATGTTTACAGAGTTTTGAGGCCATCACCACAATAATATTTTAGAAACTTTTTATCAACCCAAAATAAATTTCATAAGGCATAGATGTCTTTTCCTATAAGCTCCTCAACCTAGTGAATTACCAATTTTTTTCTCTATGGTGTGCCCTCTCTAGAAATATGCTGTAAATGGAATCATACAATCTTTAATGTTTTGTAAATAGCTTTTTCCATTAGGCTTAATTTTTTTTAGATTTATCCATGTGGCTGCATGTATCAGTATTTTGTTCCCTTTTATTGCTGTATAATATTCTGTAGTATATGAATATTCCATAATTAATCCATCCATTTACCAGCTCATGGACATTTTGTTTGCAATTAAGAACATCATCATATATGTTTTTTCATGAAAATATGTTTTTATATTATGAAGGTAGATATTATTAGTGGAATTGCTGGGCCATATGGCAATTATTGTTTATCTATAACTGCTAAATTGTTATCCAATGTACATGAACCATTTTTCAATACTACCAGCAGAATAGGAAGGATTCAATTCATTCATAATGTTCGCAATGCTTATCATCTGACTTTTTATCACTGTCATTGTACTGGTGTAAAGTAGTCTTTCATTAGTCTTGATTTGTTTTTCCCTTATGGCTCAAAATACTGAGCATCTTTTCAAGTGTTTATTAGTCATTCACATGTCTTCTTTGGAGAAAGTTTGATTTCAATCTTTTGAACATTTTTTTATTTTTAAATTTATTTTATTCCTGATTTATAATAATACCTTATACATTATAGTTGCAATTTCTTATCAGATATATGATTTTAAAATATTTTCGTTCATTCTGGATGGGTTGATTGTTATACATTTTTGATGATATACTTTGAAGCACGAATTTTCTCTTTGGTAAAATAAATCTTTAATAATTAATTATTTTCATACTCCAATGGAAATAATTTGGAAATGCATTGTCTAGACCAGCTATTATCAATTTCAGCATTTCTTACTTGTAACGATAATATTGCTATATAATAAGGTATCACATAAAGGAATACTTGAGAGATATTTTATCAAGGAAAAACAGTAGACAATAAATGATAAAAATCCTTTCAGAGAAGGCAGGAAAAATCTAGAAAATAAACATGAAACAAGTTGGAAAAATAGAAGAAAAAATACAGAATGAGATGTTAGAAATAAATGTAAATATATCAGTACTTATATGAAATCTAAACAAAGAAAACACAAAATAATGATTAAGGAAATAAAACATTTGAAGAACACAATTTAAAAATGTACTTATTTACATAGGACATATGTACAGATATTTATGTATAGCCTATACCAGGGGTTCTCAAACTTTTTAAACAGAGGGCCAGTTCACTGGAGGCCAGACTCTAGTTTTAAAAAAATTATGAACAAATTTCTATGCACACTGCACATATCTTATTTTGAAGTAAAAAAGCAAACGGGCAAAAACACCCACATGTGGCTCACAGCCATAGTTTGAGGACGCCAAGCCTATACATTTATAATATGTATATATATGTATAGGTGTGTGTGCGTATGTGTATAAACTAGAAATAAACATTTGTCAAGTGTATACGGAATAGTTACCTGAATTGAGCACACAATGGGTTATAGATCATAACTAAGCAAATTCTAAAAGATTGAAAGGCCGGGCGCGGTGGCTCACGCCTGTAATCCTAGCACTCTGGGAGGCCGAGGCGGGCGGATTGCTCAAGGTCAGGAGTTCAAAACCAGCCTGAGCGAGACCTCGTCTCTACCATAAAAATAGAAAGACATTAATTGGCCAACTAATATATATAATATAAAAATCAGCCGGGCATGGTGGCTCGTGCCTGTAGTCCCAGCTACTCGGGAGGCTGAGGCAGGAGGATTGCTTGAGCCCAGGAGTTTGAGGTTGCTGTGAGCTAGGCTGACGCCATGGCACTCACTCTAGCCTAGGCAAGAAAGCGAGACTCTGTCTCAAAAAAAAAATAAATAAATAAAAGATTGAAGACCATAAAGATATTTGGACTAGCGATACTATAAGTTTGAAATAATCAAGTTATAGCTTTAAAAGTAATAGTCCATTGGTGACTTCATCGTTATTTTTCAGTTAATTTTTAGCATTTGAGCTTTTTACTTAGAGTACGTACATTTGTCTTATGTATTTCATGCTTAAGAGTTTATTTGAGAGGATAAACAACAAGTTTTAAAATTCTAGGACCAAATAGAAAAATAAGGTCATTACAAAAGAGGAAATCCTAGGGGTGCTACCATACCAGGAAAAGCTTTTCTCAGAGATAACAATTAAGAGGAAGCCTCAAAAAGAGATGGAAGCAAACCTGTGCTGTTTCAAGGAAGAATGCACCAAGAAGGGGAGGGAGGGGACAACAAATTTAAAGATTCTAAAGTGAGAACACATGTAGCAGCTTAGAGGACAGTAGAAGGACAGCTTTCCTAGAAAAGAATGTGCATGGGCTTGTGTTAGGAGCAGAGTGTCCAGTGACAGATAATGTAGCGTCCTATTGACCAAAGAAGAGATTCTTTACGTGATGACAATCCAGATGGGAATCTTAGTCAGGGAATGTCATAATAAGACACTTGTTTCACAGAAATTCATTTTAGGTATAGGGTGGCAAACACAGAGCAGAAGACAGAATAGGAGAATAGAAGCAGACAGACTGCTTAGGAGGCATTTCAGCCACCATGAAACAATTCCCTTTTGAAAACATCCAGATGATATTTCTCAGATTGCATTTCTAATATATTATTTATAATGCTTAGAATGGTTCTTAATATTTCTTCTTCTAGAAAGATATTAACTTTCTCACTTGACCTCACATTTTGCTTTTAAAAATATATTTAATGATAAAATTCCAATTTAAAGATCATGCTATCTATATTTACTCATATTAAAATATTCAAATTCTATGTCAATTTTGTGACATTTCCTTTGAATCATTTGTATGACACTTTTCAAAAACCTTTCATGAATTTCATATGGTTAGCCAATTAATTTCAATGTTCGGATTTTTACATTTCTCCTCAGATATAAAAAGAATATTATGAAATTATCAAGAATTCATCATGATCAGCCAATGAAACCTCTCGATCGAGCAGTCTTCTGGATCGAGTTTGTCATGCGCCACAAAGGAGCCAAACACCTTCGGGTTGCAGCCCACGACCTCACCTGGTTCCAGTACCACTCTCTGGATGTGCTTGGGTTCCTGCTGGCCTGTGTGGCCACTGCTATATTCGTCATCACAAAATGTTGCCTGTTTTTCTTCCGGATGTTTGCTACAGCAGGAAAGAAGAAAAAAAGGGAGTAATTAGATCTAGGCCTGAATCCTCAATACCTGATAATCATAGATAGGACTCGTCCAGTTGATTCCAGCAAGAAGGGGTTGTGGTATAAGATTTCTTTGCTCCTGTGACAACAGGACAATTTAGTTTGTCAATTCAATCTGTGTTTACAAAGGATTTACTGCCTTTTTAAGGATAGAAACATTTTATGGCAAAGAGAATAGAAAAAGTGAGGAATAATAAAAATGCAAAGAACTACACAGTTTTATATTGATATGTGTTGTTGTAATACAGAAATCATGTTAAAATTTGTGTTGAATTTCAATTTACATGTTGTACATGAACACAAGAACAGGAAGAAGTTGACTCACAGTATCAGTATTTTTCTGCAAAGTCAGGTACCTTAACTTCCACAGCTCAGTAAGAACAGACATTACAGTTTCTCTCTCTGTTCCTTTCTCTCTCTCTCTTTCTCTCTCACTCTCTTTCTGTCTCTCTGTCCATTATGTTAGAGCCCAATGCCATTCCTGAAATCCCTAGGATAAATTGATCATTTGATGGCAAGATACATAAGTCATGCTTAAGAGGTCCCAATGAGTCCAGCACCAGTTTGAGATTTTTGATAGCAATCACCACAGATGTGAGTGACTTACCTTTAGATAATTACAAACCCAACCATCTTATGATAGTAACCATTTGAGAAATGCTATGCAATGAACACTTAGCTGAGCCCACCCAACACCCAGCACTATAAGACATGACATTAAAATAATTGTTGTTCTAAGCCACTGTATTGCAGGGCAGGAGCTTATGCAGTGATGGGTAACAAGATAAATATTTCCACATATTCAGGAGGAGTCTAAGGGCCTGACAGAGCTGCTTTATGTCGTGAATGGCCTGGAAAACTAGCCTATGACCATGTGGCCCCCTGGGGCTAGCCTATACCTTTCCAGTACACTCCTGATCATGTAGTTGTACCTGGAGCAGACATTGATCCCACTAAAATAACCTCTCCTGGATGCATTTGGGTCAAAATTCCCTGCCTTTAAGGCACTTACTCCTGTCTCCAACATGAGGAAACTTGTGATGCTAGTCATGCTTTAGAGATACAGGATCCGAACCAAAGTGCGCCACCCCTGTTTTTGAATGTAATGTCCTGTGCCAGTGTGGTGACCACTGCAAAACTAAGTGGTCTATGGCCCTGCAGTTCCACCTTCAGGTGTTCAAGATGCATGAAAAAGGCTGGAGGATTTGTGCCTCGGAATTTACACCAAAATGAAAATGTGTCTGTGGATATGCAGGTGAGGTTCAGGATTCTCTGAGGTACTGAGATGAATTCACTTACAATGTACCAGTCAAATTACATAATAGCCATCAGGGAGCATGTTTAAAATGGGCAGGTAATGGAAACAGTTGTCGACACTACCTACTCAGGAAATATAGGAAGATTCCTTAATCATTCTTGTGAGCCAAACCAATTCGTGTTCAAATTGACTCAATGGTACCTAAGTTCATGCCTTGCAGCCAGAGACTTTTCAGGATAGGATTTCTTAATCTAATGGACAATGCAGACATAGAAAGACTAGATGATTGGAAACTAAGAAAACCTTGTTACTGTGGTGCCAAATAGTGTACTGTTTTCCTGCCTTATGAGAGTTCACTGTGCTGCCCCTCAAAAAAGTCAAACATCAATTAGGAAGAAAGTTGCCCAGCCGCTGACAGAGGCCAGTGGGAGGGAGGAGCAAGCACATGAGGCTCAGACTCTTATGCTCTCCCTTCTTCTAGGCAACTCACCCTGGAGGGAAGTCTGCTGTGTGGCAAACACCTCACCCCTTCTTAAGGGAGGCCAGCGGTTGCCTAGCTTTGCCTCTGACTGGTTGTATGAGTTTAAGTCAGGAATGGGGTAGAGACTACACGTTGTCCATAAATGTTATTTCTCTCCTGTAATAGAATTCTCAATTTCACCTGGGAACATGACCCCAAGATGATCCTTGGAAAGGAAGCCATGCATAGGAAATCAACAAGTTAGCAATGACCCTAGGTATCAACTACCATAGAGCATTCTACCAGTCCTTATTTGACACATTTGGACTTTTTTTTTTATTTCAGCATAGTATGGGGGTACAGATTTTAAGGTTTCAATAAATGCCCATTTCCTCCCTCCCCCCACAAGTCTGAGTCTCCAGCATGACCATCCCCCAGATGGTGCACATCTCACTCATTACATATGTGTATATCCACCCCACTCCCCCCTCCCACCTGCCCAATACCCTATTACTGTAGTACCTATGTGACCACTTAGGTGCTGTTCAGTTAATACCAATTTGCTGGTGAGTATATGTGGTGCTTGTTTTTCCATTCTTGGGAAACTTCACTTAGTAGTATGGGTTCCAGCTCTAACCAGGAAAATATAAGATGTGCTATATCACCATTGTTTCTTAGAGCTGAATAGTACTCCATGGTATACATATACCACATTTTATTAAATCCATTCTTGGATTGATGGGCACTTGGGCTGTTTCCACAGCCTTGCAATTATGAATTGTGCTGCCATAAACATTCGAGTGCAGGTGTCTTTTTTGTAGAGTGTCACTGGATCATTTGGGTAGATGCCCAGCAATGGGATTGCTGGATCAAATGGTAGATTCACTTGCATCGCTTTAAGGTATCTCCATATTGCTTTCCACAGATGTTGAACTAGTTTGCAGTCCCACCAGCAGTGTAGGAGTGTTCCTCTCTCTCCGCAACCATGCCAGCATTTGTTTGGAGACTTTTTGATAAAGGCCATTCTCACTGGAGTTAAGTGATATCTCATTGTGGTTTTGATTTGCATTTCCCTGATGATTAGAGATGTTGAGCATTTTTTCATATGTTTGTTGGCCATTCTTCTGTCTTCTTTAGAAAAGTTTCTGTTCAAGTCCTTTGCCCACTTTTTAATGGGGTTATTTGATTTTTTCTTCCTGATTTTCGTGAGTTCTAAGTATATTCTAGTTATCAGTCCCTTATCGGATGCATAGAATGCAAAAATTTTCTTCCATTCTGTAGGTTGTCAGTTTACTTTCATGACTAATTTTTTGGCTGTTCAGAAGCTTTGTAGTTTGATCATGTCCCATTTATTTATTTTTGTTGCTGCTGTGATTGTCTTTGGGGACTTCTTCATATACTCTTTGCCTAGGCCAATGTCTAGGAGAGTGTTTCCAACTATTTCCTCTAGAATTCTAATAGTTTCATACCTTAGGTTTAAGTCTGTTATCCAGTGTGAGTTGATTTTGGTGAGAGGTGAAAGGTGTGGGTCCTGTTTTAGCCTTCTACAGGTAGCTATCCAGTTTTCCCAGCACCGTTTATTGAAAAGGGATTCTTTTCTCCAGCGTATGTTTTAGTCTGCTTTGTCAAAGATTAGATGGCTATATGAGGATGGTTTTATATCAGGATTCTCACATCTGTTCCACTGGTCCATATTCCTATTTTTGTGCCAATACTATATTGATTTAATTACTATAGCTTTGTAGTATAGTTTGATATCTGGCATATTAATGCCTCCCATTTTGTTTTTGTTGCCTAGAATTGCTCTTGATATTCGGGGTCTTCTTTGGTTCCATACGAAGCATAAAATTATTTTTTCTATATCTGTGAAGAATGCTGATGGGATTTTAATAGGTATTGCATTGAATCTGTAGATCAGTTTGGGTAGTATAGACATTTTGATGATGTTGAGTCTGTGGATCCACGAGCATGGTATGGATTTCCATCTGTTTACATCCTCTGCTATTTCCTTCCTCAATGTTTCATAGTTCTCCATGTAGAGGTCTTTTACCTCCTTGGTTAAGTATATTCCTAGGTACTTTAATTTCTTTGTTGCTATTGGGAAGGGAATTGAGTCTTTGATTTGGTTCTCAATTAGATTGTTGTTGGCATGTATGAATGCCTCTAATTTCTGTGTATTGATTTTGTATCCTGAGACTTTACTAAATTCATTTGTAAGTTCCAGGAGTTTCTTGGTTGAATCTTTGGGGTTTTCTAGATATAATATCATATCATCAGCAAACAGTGAAAGTTTGATTTCTTCTGCCCCTATTTGGATACCTTTGATTCCATTTTCCTGTCTGATTGCTGTAGCCAAGACTTCCAGCATTATGTTGAACAGAAGTGGAGATAGTGGGCAGCCTTGTCTGGTTCCAGTTCTAAATGGGAATGATTTCAATTTTTCTGCATTCAGTATGATGTTGGCTATGGGTCTGTCATATATGGCTTGTATCATTTTTAGGTATGTCCCTTCTATGCTTATTTTCTTAAGTGTTCGTATCATGAAAGGGTGTTGAATTTTGTCACAAGCTTTTTCTGCATCTCTTGAAAGAATCATGTGGTCTTTGTTTTTGCTTCTGTTTATGTGGTGAATTGCATTTATAGATTTACGTATGTTGAACCTCCCCTGCATCCCTGGGATGAAGCCCACTTGGTCGTGATGGATTATTTTTTGCTAAGTGTCTGGATTCGGTTAGCTAAGATTTTGTTGAAAATTTTTGCATCTACATTCATTAGGGATATTGGTCTGTAGTTTTCTTTTTTTGTTGCATCCTTTCCTGGTTTTGGTATCAGAGTAATATTCGCTTCATAAAAAGTGTCAGGGAGGTTTCCATTCTTCTCGATGTTGTGGAATAGTTTCTGCAAGATAGGTACTAGTTCTTCTTTGTAAGTATGGTAAAATTCAGGTGTGAAGCCATCAGGACCGGGACTTTTCTTTTTTTTTTTTTTTTTTTTTTTTTTTCTTTTGGCATATTATGGGGGTATAGATTTTAAGGTTTCAATAAATGCCCATTTCCCCCCCTCCCCCCAAAAGTCTGAGTCTCCATCATGACCATCCCCCAGATGGTGCACATCTCACCCATTATGTATGTATATACCCGCCCCCCTCCCCCCTCCCGCCTGGCCAATACCCTGTTACTGTAGTACCTATGTGTCCACTTAGGTGCTGTTCAGTTAATACCAGTTTGCTGGAGAATATATCTGGTGCTTGTTTTTCCATTCTTGGGAAACTTCACTTAGTAGTATGGGTTCCAGCTCTAACCAGGAAAATATAAGATGTGCTATATCACCATTGTTTCTTAGAGCTGAATAGTACTCCATGGTATACATATACCACATTTTATTAATCCATTCTTGGATTGATGGGCACTTGGGCTGTTTTCACAGCCTTGCAATTATGAATTGTGCTGCTATAAACATTCGAGTGCAGGTGTCTTTTTTGTAGAGTGTCACTGGATCATTTGGGTAGATGCCCAACAATGGGATTGCTGGATCAAATGGTAGATTCACTTGTATCGCTTTAAGGTATCTCCAATAGATTCCCTGAACATACCAATCTCAACAGCTAAAATAGAAACAGCAATTAAAAATCTCCCTAAAAAGAAAAGTCCCAGGACCGGGACTCTTTAGTGAACCTTTGTTCCATATCCTGGAGGCTTTTTGTGGTTTCTTTGTGTTGGTTATTGAGTTGTTGTTGCAGGTCAGTGAGTGTTCTTATGATCCACATACGAAATTCATCTTCTGTCATTTTGGTTGTCTTATTTGGGTTGGTGTCCGTTTCTAGTTGTCTGGTGCTCCTCTTTGAGGGTATGTTTTCCGTTTGGTTCTTCATATTTCCTGAGTTCTTTCGCTGATTTCTTCCTATGTCGATCCGTTGTTGTTTCTTTCCTTTAGGTTTTTGTTTGGGTATTCACACCCCTTGTTTAGTTTCTGAGCCGTGAGGTGGTGTCTGTGGGTGAGATTCGACCACTCCCTGTATATTGAGTCAGTGGGTGCAGTGAAAAGGCTGTGCAGGATGCCGTCCCTGTCAGTAGGTGGCGCTTGCTTGGAGGAACAGGCTATGCTGTTGATTTTGTGTCCTGTTATAAGCTCTTGTTCTGGGTGGAACTGGGTTGGGTAAGCCTGCCCTCAGGCACCACCTATGTCGTTAGCAGGGATCAATGTTCTGTCCTCTGCTTCCATGAAAAGCTTTCAGGGAGGGGCTGGAATGGTCCCACTCAGCCAGAAAGTCTGGGTGTGGGGGTGGGGCTGTCTGAGACCTGAGGTCTGGAGCGGGCCTCACTTCTTTCCACCCTCCCCAACTCTGCAGCTACTCCTGGGTCTCTGCCAGCAGTCCAGACCATACGCCACCAGGCCTCCCCGGACTGTGATGCCGGCGGGGAGGTTCCCTGTGCAGTAACGCCTCCTGGGCTGGGCATATGGCCTCCTTTTGGGAGGAGGGTTGCCCTCTAGGACAATGATCTGCCCCTGAAGGCACACGCACCTCAGTAGGCTGTTCACGTATAACCCTTCTGTGCCCCGGGCAATGCTAGCCCTCGGTGCAGGGGATCTGGTCTGCAGGTCCGACCTCTGGGTCCCAGAGTTCAAACTGTATCCCCACCAGGGAGAGGATTTCTGGTCCCAATTCACCCACAGGGAGCCCAAGCTGGGTCTATGTCTCTCAGCCTCTGAGTCGGCACCATTCTCCTGGGAACACTGTGCCAGCAGCACCTGGGAGGGCTGGCAGGTAGGGAGCTCACAGTCTGAGTTCCTCTTAGTCAGCTGTAGGGTCCCAAAAGAGAAGGTCCTGTTCCCTGGAGGTGCCTCCAGCTGGTGGCTGTATTGTCTCTCTGGGCAGCCGCAGGTAGGGTCGGTGGAGGGGGTCAGGAGGCAATATGACGCCTGCAGCGCAGCTTGGGTCTGTGCACACGGAAGTGCCGGGAGGGAGTTGGGAGCCTGGTGCCACGTCCGCTACAGGCTCACCGCTGGCTGGCGGCAGCCGTCTCTGTGCTGGTGTCCACAGGTCTCTCCACCCACTGGGGAGCCCACCAGCAGTCCCAAATGCAGGGGAGTGAAAACAGCAAATCCATCTACCCTTGCCACTGGTCTCCGGGCTGCTCCGGTGGTCTCAGCCTCCAGTTCTCCTCTGCAGCCTCCTCCCGTGGAGTCTCCCGGGGTCTCAGGTACCCCTCCTTCCGGCCCTTGTCCGCTGTATGCTCGTCTTCTTGCTTCCTTTTTCTAATTTCTGCTAGAATCTGTCTTTTCTGCAGAGACACTCTGTCTGGAGGTGTTTCTCATCCGCCATCTTGATGTATGTATAGCTTTTTTCATGAGGCCTATTTTTTAAAATTTTTTCCATGTGATTGCATGTATCAGTATTTTGTCCTCTTTTATTGCTGTATAATAATATTCTTTAGTATATGAATATGACATAATTAAGCAGTCCATTTATCAGCTCATGGACATTTTGTTGGCAATCATGAATATCGTTATCCATGTTTTTCCATGAAAATATATTTTTACATTATGAATATAGATATTATTAGTGGAATTGCTGGGCCATATGGCAATTTTTATTTATGAAAAATTGCCACATTGTTCTCCAATGTATGCACACCATTTTTCATTACTACTAGCAGAATAGCAAGCTTTTAGTTCCTTCACGGTGTCCCCAATACTTATCATCAGTCTGTTTATTACTGCCATTGTACTGATGTAAAGTAGTTTCTCATTACTCTTTATTTATTTTCCTTATGGCTAATAATACTGAGCATCTTTTCAATTGCTTATTATTCATTCACATATCTTTGGAGAAAGTTCTATTTCAATCATTTGAGCATTGTGTTATTTTTAAATTTATTTTATGCATGATTTATTATGATACTTTCTACATTATGGTTGCAATTTCTTATCAGTTATATGATTTTGAAATATTTTCTTCCATTCTGGATGGTTTTATTGTTATACATTTTTTTTTTTTTTTTTTTTGAGACAGAGTCTTGCTTTGTTGTCCAGGCTAGAGTGAGTGCCGTGGCGTCAGCCTAGCTCACAGCAACCTCAAACTCCTGGGCTCGAGCGATCCTTCTGCCTCAGCCTCCCCAGTAGCTGGGACTACAGGCATGCGCCACCATGCCCGGCTAATTTTTTATATATATATCAGTTGGCCAATTAATTTCTTTCTATTTATAGTAGAGACAGTGTCTTGCTCTTGCTCAGGCTGGTTTTGAACTCCTGACCTTGAGCAATCCGCCCGCCTCGGCCTCCCAAGAGCTAGGATTACAGGCGTGAGCCACCGCGCCCGGCCTACATTTTTGATGATATACTTTGAAGCACAAATTTTTGAGTTTGGTAAAATAAATCTTTAATAATTAATTGTTTCCATACTTCACAGGAAATAATTTGGTAATTGCTATGTCTAGACCAGCTATTATCAATTCAGCATTTATTACTACTATCAATGATTTTGCTATATAAGGAGTTGTCACCTAAAGGAATCCTTGAAAGATATTTTGTCAAGGATAAATAGGAGAACAACAAACGATAAAAATACTTCAAGAGAAGGCAGAAAAACTAGAAAATAAACAAAAAACAGGTTGGAAAAATAGAAGAGAACATACAGAAAGAGATATTATATAAATGTAAATATGTCAGTACTTATATGAAATCTAAACAAAGAAAAGACAAAATAATGTTAATTACATAAAGCAATTGAAGAACACAATTTAAAATGCACCTACTGACATAGGATGTATGTGTGGATATTTATGTGTAGTATATACATTTACAATATGTATATATACACACATATTTATGTGCTTATGTATATATATGTATATGTACACATGTGCTCTCTGTATATAAACTGGAAATACACATTTTTCAATAGTATACAGAATAGTTACCTGAACTGACCACATTATGGGTTATAAAACATGACTCAGTAAATTTTAAAAGATTGAAAACCATACTGATATATGGTCTACCCACACTATGCATAAGTTAGAAATAATCAAGTTCCTTTTAAAGAGGTTATTTGATTATTTCTAACTTATGCATATACAAGGTAGATGAACCTTGAAAATGCTAAGTAAAAGAAACCAGGCACAAAAGGTCATTTATTGTATGAATCTATTTCTACGAAATATACAAAGGAGATAAATCCATACAGAATGACACAGATTGCTGACTGGAGGAGACAGGGCCTGGGAACGATGGGGAGAAGCTGCATCATGAGTAAGAGGATTTACTTTGGAGTGATGGAAATGTTTTGAAACTATGTAGAACTGGTGGTTGGACAGCATTGTGACTATAATAAATGCCACTACATTGTTCACTTTTAAAAAAATAAATAATCAAAGATATGACTATTGAAAATTTTATATTTTACTATTCATTTCAATAAAATTCACAGTAAACAAAAAAATCATAATTATATATGCACCCTCGTCTCAACAATTCCACTCCCAAATATATAAAAAGCAGAAATGTGTAAATACATAAAGCTGAGGATATATATACTAGAATGTTTATATCAGAATTAGTAGTCACCAAAAATGTTAACATCACAAATGTCTATCGATCACCGTTATGAAGAGATAATCTGTACCATTTGTCAATCAATGGGAGACTACACAGCCATGAAATTAACAAACAACTGCTCTAAAAAAGGCAGACTCAAATAAAGATGCACTAAATGACTTAATTATATAAATAAAATATAATTATATAAATAAAAATATATATAAATAAAAAAGCTAATCTATGGTGTTAGAACTCAACATAATACTGAATTTGAGGGTGGGGTAGTGACTAAAATGGTCTATGAAAAGGGGATACTACTAGGCAGGTGTGGTACCCTATATCTTGATCTGAGTAATAGGTCCATTGGTGACTTCATCATTATTTTTCAGTTAATTTTTTAGCATTTGAGCTGTTTACTTAGAGTATGTACATTTATCTTATGTATTTCATGTTTAACAGTTTATTTGAGAAGAGAAACAACATATTTTAAAGTTCTAAAATCAAATAGAAAAATGAGCACACTAAAAAATAGGAAATCCTAGGGGTGCTAACATACCAGGAAAAGCCTTTCTGAGATATAACAATTAAGAGGAAGCCTCAAAAAGAGATAGAAGCAAACCTATGCTGTTTCAAAGAATAATGCACCAAAACAGGGAGAGAGAAGACAAAAAAATTAAATATTCTAAGGTGAGAACACATGTGGCAGCTTAAAGGACAGTAGAAGGATAGCTTTCCTAGAAAGGAATGTGCATGGGCTTGTGTTAGGAGCAGAGTGTCCAGTGACTGATGATGTAGGGTCCTATTGACCAAAGAAGAGATTCTTTAGGTGATGAGAGTCCAGATGGAAATCTTAGCCAGGGAATATCATAAGATGCTTATTTCACAGAAATTCATTTTGTGTACAGGGTGAGATACAGACAGTAGAAGAGAGAAGAGCAGAATAGCAGCAGAGAGACTGCATAGGAGGCATTTTAGCCACCATGACACTGTTCCCATTTGAAAACATCCAGATGATATTTCTCAGAGTGCATTTCCACTATCTTACTTATAGTGCTTAGAATGGTTCATACTATTTCTTCTGCTAGAATGATATTAACTTTCCCACCTGACCTCACATTTTGTTTTTAAAAATATATTTAATGATAAAATTCCAATTTAATGATCATGCTATCTATATTGACTCATATTAATATATTCGAATCCTATGTCAATTTTGTGACATTTCCTTTGAATCATTTGTATAACACTTTTCAAAAGCCTTTCAATAAATGCCCATTTCCCCTATTGAAACCTTAAAATCTGTACCCCCATAATATGCCGAAATAAAAAAATAAATAAATAAATAAAAATTAAAAATAAAAATTATTATTTTACTTTGAAAAAAAAAAAGCCTTTCATGAATTTGATATGTTTAGCCAATTTACTTACTTTCAGTGTTGGAATTTTTGCATTTCTCTTCAGATATAAAAAGAATATTATGAAATTATCAAGAATTCATCATGATCAGCCAATGAAGCCTCTTGATCGAGCAGTCTTCTGGATCGAGTTTGTCATGCACCACAAAGGAGCCAAACACCTTCGGGTTGCAGCCCACGACCTCACCTGGTTCCAGTACCACTCTCTGGATGTGATTGGGTTCCTGCTGGCCTGTGTGGCAACTGCACATTCATCATCATGAAATGTTGCCTGTTTTTCTTCCAGATGTTTTCTACAGCAGGAAAGAAGAAAAAAAGGGAGTAATTAGATCTAGGCCTGAATCTGCAATACTTGATAATCATAGATAGGACTCGTCCAGCTTATTCCAGCAAGAAGGGATTGTGGTATAAGATTTCCTTGCTCTTGTGACAACAGGATAAACAATTTACTTTGTCAATTCAACTGTGTTTACAAAGAATTTACTACCTTTTTAAGGATAGAAATATTTTATGTCAAACAATAGAAAAAGTGAGGGATAATAAAAATGTAAAAATCTACATAGGTTTATATTGATATGTGCTGTTCTAATTCAGAAATTATGTTAACATTTGTGTTGAATTTTAATTTACATGTTGTGCATGAACATAAGAAAGGAAGACGTCCATTCACGGTATCTATACTCTTTTGCAAATACTCAAAATTCTTTACTTCTATTTGGTATAGGATAGGGGATTTAACTAGATGATTGACGCTTGGCTTATATAGAACATCCAGCCTCAGCAACACATCATTCCTAAAAGACATGGAAAGAATTTTACCTGCTTCTAGATCAAAGTCATTTCCTAGGTGAACAAATGTGGAATTAGAAAATAACAGCTCCTTACCTGTTTCCTATTATTAACTCGAGCTATTTGGGAAAGTGTTTGGTTTCACTAACTTGTTTTCTTTTTCTCATGTCCCTTAAGATAGATTGACCTGGTTGGTTTCACTCTCATTTTCAGCCTTTGATAATAAAAATAATGTCTCAATTGTAGTTTGTGATAATATGGAACCTGCACAACAAAGGGACTTACTCAGTGTTAATTGTCTCCAAGTGTGCTTATATATGTCTGCTCCTTTCCAAACAAGACAAAGCAGCACTTAGATTCTTTATTCATTTGTTGTGACTCATTTGTTCAGTTTGTTGAAGAGATGTTCAAATAATGATTACTAGTCTATATAACTGTACTATGATGAGCATGTCTAGTTATTTTCTTTCCTGAGGTGCCCGCTGTCCTATCCTTCCCAAAACCCTAACACAGAAACATTAAGTCCTTTAGCATGTTCAAAAATAATATAATCACAATTGTCTCTTAAATGTAGACACACTATGAAAGAGCAAAATCAATAACAATGCAAAGAATATGAAAATTACATAATGTTACGGAAAACGGATAAATCAATCCACAATGATTCTAAAGCCCTTCTTGAAAGCTACACATCGGGGAAGTGCTTTATGATGAAAGTAGTCTGGTTTGACAAAAACAGTCTTTATTGCTAGGAAGATCACCATCCAAGCCTTACAATAGACATCCTATGACTCATGGCATTAATTTATTCTACAAGTAAACTAAAGCTGTGATGCTAAGGGAATTATAGGAAGAGTGTACAGCAGAATTTTCCATACAATTCTTCTAGATCATGAACACATTTAAAAAATTAGAATGAATATAGTGCCATAGTAGATAACATTGTTAAAGCATGCATATAAGCCAGAATTAATTTTCATCAAGCCTATCATGCAACATATATAAAAAAGAATTAGCATTCTTTTTATAGTGAAGACTACTGTAACACCAACCAAGAAGACAAACAGACCGATATGAGAGAAGATGAAGGATATAAAGGCAATTCACAAAAGCACCAAATGGCCAACCACATATAAAAAATGAGAAAAGTCACTGATAGTATAGAATTGGACATTAAGTCAATAAACTATTTTCTCACAGGAGATTGGCCAAATGTTAGAAAATGAGAGAACTGTTTTTGGAGTATAATGTGGAATAATCCTTTCAAAAAGTTTAAATATTCAATTTGACCCTGAAATTCCACATGGAGGAATCTGTCATGCTACTATACTTGTACCTGAGAAAATGAATGAAGAAGATGTTCCCTTTAGCACTCAAATGGCTGTCACTCTATAAACACACATACCTCCAACAAAAGTTAGAGGGTATGCAGATATGACAGAAAATAGATTATTATAGATAATACCATTGAATGTTCTGTGTATCACCTTGCTAAATGGCAAATAAGTTCCAGGGAAAATAGTGTGATATTCTTTTTTGTAATGAATAAAATATCTGTAAACCTGTATAACCACAGTGGAAATGATCTGGAAGAATACCCAGAACTTTCAATGATGAGAAATCCCATTTCTGCTCTATAAACTTAATTCATTAGATTTACACACATATATTTTCGTGCACTAGTTATGTGGTTTAAAAATTAATTAGGGAAATAGACATATTGATTCAAGAAGGAGTTCCAAAATTTTAGTATCACGTTATCAATTCATTAACATCATTTGGAATACTTGAAATGACCAGAAGTCTGGTATTCTATATTTGATCAATTCAGGCCCTCTTTTGGGACTCCTAATGGATATTTAAAATATCCTTGGAAAAATTTATTAAAATGTTAATTAAAAATTTCAATAGTGGCAAGAACCTAAACATGCAATTTTTAATGATTTCACTGTGTTTTTGTGTCAATTTTTAATGAATTTTATGGCAGCCTAGTGATTTTTGCTGGTTACTTCTAAAAGTATATTTGTAGTGGCTTTAAGACATGACTACAAATGCTTTTACAACCCTCCCATCAAGTCAAGTCCCCTTCCTGTGAAATCTCTCAATCTTTGTGGCTGTCTCAAGAAAAAGATTGCAGTTAAAGTAAGGTAGTTTAACTTCCAGCCCAGTGAGAAAAGGCACTACATTTTCGCACTCTGTTTCTTTCTCTCTCTCTCTCTTTCTCTCTCACTCTCTTTCTCTGTCTCTCTCTCCACTTATATTGGAGCCCTATGACATACCTTAAATCCCTAGAATAAATAAATCATTTGATGGCAAGATACATAAGTCATGCCTAAGAAGTCCCAATAGGTCCAGCACCAGTTTGAGATTTTTTGTAGTAATCGCCACAAATGTGAGTGAATTACAACCCCAACCATCTTATGATAGTAATCATTTAAGAAATGCTATGCTGAGCCCACCCAACATCCAGCACTATAAGACATGACATTAAAATAATTGTTGTTCTAAGCCCTTATACTGAAGGGCAGGAGCTTATGCAGTGATAGGTAAAGAGATAAATATTTCTACATATTTAGGATGAGTCTGATGATCTGATGGAGTTGCTTTATGTTGTGCATGACCTGGAAAACTTGCCTGTGAGCATGTGGGCATGGGGACCAGGCCTACACCTTTCCAGTACACACCTGATCATGTAGTTGTACCTGGAGCAGACATCGATCCCTCTAAAGTAAGCTTTCCTAGATGCATTTGTGTCATTCTGCATTTAAAATTATAATTTTGAAAAAAAAATTGTAGCTTTGAGAGTTAAAATGTGCTCTAATGGATTCTTGTTTGATTGAAACACAGGCTAAGAGATGGACTACCAGGACTGAACTGAAAATGCCCAAATAACTTTGTTTAAAATGTTAAGGAAAGGAATTCAGAGTCTTAGGGAGCTGTAACTGTTAGAAAGGGTTTGTCATTTAAGACTTACTCATCCACACTGAGAGGGTTTAGAAGACATCCTTTCACTAATACTATAGGAAATAAATTTCTGAGAAGAGCCATAGTGTCTTTGAAAATTTTCATGATTACTCTTCTAGGAAGGCCATATCTTACAATAGGAATGGCAGCCAGTAATTGGAAACCTAACTAAAACAGAAGTAATTATATCCTGGGTGGCAGGTGTCAAGGGACAACACCCCAGGTGGGCATGGTTACTGTAATGGACAACAGAATCAAAGCAGCAATCAAAGTAGTCTGACTTGTGCAAACCTATATTAGTGACTACTTGATCATAGTTTTCCTAGAAATGAAATAGTTGGAAAGACCACTAAGTTATTGTTTGTTCTGTGTAAATATAAAAGGTCAAGTTCAAGTGAACAAAAGTCTAACTTGAGTCACAAAAGCAAACAGTCAACCAATTGCCAGACCTGAACCAGTTTACAAGCACAGAACTTCTTGAATGAAGGGGAGAATAGGTCCTCTTTAGGAAGAGCATTGGTACATTACTAAAAATGTATGTTAAATTATCCCCAGCTATCCCTGAAAGGAAATGTGCCCTTTATCAGGGTAACTGAGCATGGGAGAAAAGGAAATAACCAGATAGTTTCTGGATTATTGGACATTGGCTCTAAGCTCACATTAATGTAAGGAGAACCCAAAGGTCAGTGTGGCCACCAGTCAGATAGGGGTTTATGGAAATCAGGTCACCAGTGGAGTGGGGCTGTCTGTCCTAGAACCCATCCTCCGTCTCTCTGCCTGTTCAGGAATGCATAATTGAAATGCATATACCCAGTAACTGGAAGATTTCCCACACTGGTTTGTTAGCCAAAGCAGTGAGGGCTATAAATGTGGGGAAAACCACGTGGAAGTCAGTATAACTTTCTCTATATAGGAAAATAATAAACCAAAACAATACCATTTTTTGGAGGTATGGCACATTAAGGGCATAAAGTATATAAAGGTGGTAATTTCAACACATCCTCATTCATTCACTTATTTTGACTTTGCCGAAGACAAGTAGCTCTTGGAGAAAAATGTTGAATTATCATAAGTTTAACCAAGTGGTGGCTTCAACTGAAGCAAATGTGCCAGATGTAGTTTCATTTACTAAGAATTAGAACATTCCACTCAGTATCTGCTGTGCAAGTATTGATCTGGGAAATATTTTTTCTTGATACCCATTAGTAAAGACCACCATGAGTAGTTTTCTGTAAGCTAGAAAAACCAGATATTCACCTATACTGTCTTACCTCAGGGATAGATCAACTCTGCAGCCCTATTTTCTAATTTATGTCATGCCAGGAGTTGGTCACTCTCCCAGTGCAAACAAGTCCCAAGGCAGGATCATCGCAAGGGATTTGGAAATAATAGGAAATAAAGAAATGATATATTATAGACAGAGAAATGATTGAGATGGAGACAAAGTGCAGTTTAAATGATGGGGAGTCAGGGGGTCTCCAACATTCCCGCAGGCTCAGACTCTGAGTGAAGTCCCACATCAGTATTTATTGGTACAGCAAATAATTGTCTTTTGTTAGAGAATTACATATACAGTTAATTTTTTTAGGTTTCCAGGGTAACCTTACCTAATTCTGTCTACAAGAATAGACTATTAAACAATTTTTCTAGGATAAGCATGTTAAGCCCTATGTTAGAAACAGACCTAGCTGAGCATACAAATGAAAGATAAAATATATAAAATGTGAACACTGAGTCTGTGTACTACTCTAATACACTTCTTCTAAACACAGAGACATGTAGTCAGGAGTGAAGCAGGAATAGCCTTGAAGTCTTGGATAGTTCGAGCTGCATGTTATCTGCTGGACAGGCATTTTAATCAGTTTCTCCACCAAGGGCCCCAAATGAGCGTCTGCTTTGCAAAAAAGCTCAAGGTGATGGCTGGCAGCAAAAGAAGAAATGTTGCTTTGCAAACATCCTCTGACAATGCCCCCCTAGTTGAAAGCAGCTTCTATTTTGTGAACTAACATATCCATAGATTCCTTCAAGGCAAAGCTTTGAAAAACCCCTGAAACTTCTCACATCTCTTAGCCTATTTCCCAACATCTCCCCCGTTCTTTTTAGAAGTAAGTTGATGAAGTTGGATAGCTATCACTGTGAGGCATCGGTCTCTGGAGTCTTGTCTTCTTAGGAGCTTTTTCCAGACTATAAATAAGCACAAGCAAATGATTAAGATAATGCCAAAATTACTATAGCAGAACTCCCATAGATCTTAAAATGAGAAATTGGATTACTGACTCCAATCCAGATGAGATGTCATTAATAATGTCAACCTAAGAGAGCAAATTAAGTTTGTGACTGAAGGTACTTAATATTTCTTGTTGTAAATTTCCAATCTCTTCAGTCAGATTTCCTTAAGTGAATATTTCTTAATGTTTTTCCAAGGAAACTGAGTCTGATTATATATATGAGGTGTAACACAAAATTGAGTGATATTCCAATCACAGTGGAGTCTAATTTGCTTTTGCAGGTTTACAACCTAGTCTCCCAGTAAGGTGACTGCTTATTGTAAGTCAGCCACTTGAGTAGTCAATTTGTTGTCAATTTAATTTGGGGTAGACCATAATTGATTTGATTCATAATGCCAATTTTGAACAAATTCAGTAGTTTGTCTAAAAGGAATATTGCTGGTGTTTCTTGCCAGACTCTATTCATTTTAACAGGTAACTACAGTCCTGTTCTGGCTTTGAGAATATGAAGTGTTTCTTTATAAGGATTGAACTTTATGGAATTGTCAATACAGGTGCAATAAGAACAGTTAATATATGTTATATACATATATATAATATAATACTTGTTTGACAAGTAGGAGAGTGAGAAACAATATGCTTGGCTTGATTATTTGTTATGTGAATTTTTTTAATTAAGCCTTTAGTATTAACATGAGTTAATTGATGAAATTGAGTGCCTCTTGGATAGAATCAACAAGTAATTGATCTATTTTTTCATTGCCAGCCACTAATGGGCCCAGAAGGTTAGTATGAGATCTGATATGAGTATTAAAAATTGGAAACTGGAGATTCCATATAATTTACTGAAGTTGCTGAAACAGTTTGGAAATTTTATCAGTTTCTGTAATAGTAACTATTTTCAAGGCTAAAACTATTTTACAACATATTGTGAATCAGAAACAATATTTAAAGGTGAAGTAATCTCTTGTAAAACCTGAGTAACAGCTTGTAATTCTACCTTTTTTGCTGAAGTATAAGGGATGGTCCATACCTTAGTTAAAGGACCAGAATAACCTGCCTATCCATTACTGCCGCCATCAGTAAAAAAAAGTAGGAGCATGAGGTACAGGTGTGGATTTTACTATTTTGGGTAATATCCATTAACTTTAGAAATTGGAACAATTTGGTTTTTTGGATAGTGATTATCAATTGTTTCTACAAAATCAGATATACCTGATTGCCAATCCAGATTTTGCTGATAAGCCATTTGAACTTGTGAATAAGTAAGTAGAACAATAATTATTTTAGGATCTTGGCCATTTAGTTGTTTTAGTCTTTGTTGACCTTTAAATATAATTTGACCAATTTTGTCCAAATATGTCATAACACATTTTTGTTGTTTATGTGGGAGAAAAGTCCATTCAATTATACCCTCTTCTTGAATTAAGGTAGCAGAGGGAGAATGTTCTGATGGATAAACAATTAAATCTACTCCTTTTCAAGATTTACTCTAGAAAGCTGAGCTTTGTGAATATGAAATTGAATCCACGCCAGTTCCTCTTGAGCTGCCTGAGTTAGTGTACACATACTATTAAGATTAGAAACAAGTTACTTAAAGCATAAGTAGGAATTTCTAACATAGGTCTAAGCCAACTTATGTTTTCTAACAACTTTTGAAAATCATTTAAATTTTGTAATTTGTTTATACGTATTTGAACTTTTTGAGGAACTATTTTACTTCTATCAATGAGAGACCCTAGATAGTTAAATTGATAATCCTGTTGGACTTTATCTGTAGCAATTATTAAACCAAATTGAGGCAATATTTGTCTGGCCAGTTGGTACAGTTGTTTTAATTTTTTGTTTGGATGAACATGAAAATAAAATGTCATCCATATAATGAATAATATAACTATGAGGAAAATAGTTTCTTAGTTTTTCCAAAGGCTGATTGATGAAATGCTGGCACAGGGTCAGGCTATTAAGCATGTCCTAAGGTAAGACTTCCCATTGGTACTGTTTAGTTGGCTGTTGATTGTTTAAAGCAGGTATAGTAAAGGCAAATCTTTCTCTATTGGATATTTGTAAAGGAATTGTTAAAAAGCAGTGTTTTAAATCTCATATTACAATATGCCAATCTTTAGGGATCATAGTCAGAGATGGAAGTCCTGGTTGTAGAGTTCCCATTGGTTGTATAATTGCATTGATCTTTCTGAAATCAGTTAATATTTGCCATTTACCAGATTTCTTTTTAATAACAAATACAGGAGAGTTCCATGGACCTGTGGACTCCTCTTTATGTCCTGCTTGCAATTGTTCCTCTACTAATGTTTGGAAAGCACCCAATTTTTCTTGGTTTAGCGGCCACTGCTCTGTCCATATAGGCTTTTGTGATGTCCAATTTAAAGCCAGTGCATAGTGGTGCCCTTCAGCAGCAGTGGCAGCTATCCAAACTTTGAGTAGCCTAAACCATGCCGAGAAGAATGTGCTTTTGGTGCTATGAAAGTCTTAGCCCTTTGGCCTTTTTTATCCAAACCAAAACAAGGATTATATTTCATATTAAGCATTATTTGTTTAGCAGGAGCGGATATATTGGGCATACTGATGTGAGTTCCCCATTGTTGTAACAAATCTCTTCCCCATAGATTAATAGCAATGTCAGCCACGTAAGGTTTTAAAGTGGCTGTCCATTTATCAGGGCCAGAACAGTTTAACATTTATTGACTTTGAAATATATTAGTCATAGTTCCAATTTCAGGGAGTATCATAGGAACCTGTTGTTTGGCCAAAAACTTTTAGAAATAATTATAACATCAACTCCAGTATCTATAAGTCCAACAAAAGATTTACCATTTAGCTTAATTTCTAATTGAGGTCTCTGGTCATTAATAAAAGTTTGCCAATATACTTTAGTTCCAGTACTCCCAAAACCTCCTTGTCTTAGAACATTAGATTTTCCAATTTGCATATAAGGTAGTAACAGAAGTTGTGCAATATGGTCTCCAGCCTGAATAGGATAATCAGAAATGGAATTCATCATAACTGAAACTTCTCCTGAATAATCTAAATCAATTTTAAGTATTCTTTGAGCTGCATGTCGTTTAATTTCAATGGACATAAAAGCCCTTGACACTCCGAATTAGCATTATCAAAAGACAACATATGTAACATCATATTTTCTAAATCAGGAGAACTAATCATTTTTTGCACAACATCTTATAATCTAGCAATAAAATCCACATAAGGTTCATTAACATTTTGTTTAACTTTTATGCAGAAAGACACAGTTTGTCCAAGAGAAGCTATCTTTTCCCATGCTCTAATATAGCACTGCTGTATTTGAGCAATAGCCTGATAATCATATTTTAATTGAACATTTATGCCAAATCATTTTTCTTGTCTTGGAATTTGTGCCACTGAGATATCTATTGGCAGATCTTGGGACTGATTTAGCCAGGCTTGGTGGCAAGCCTCATCCCTCCACAAAATGGGGAACTGTAAAAATTCAGACAGAGATAAAACTGTCTATGCCAGAGATTTCCAATCTCAAAGAATTAATCTTTCTGTTTTAGCCAATCTTTCAAGCAAGCCCTTGGTGTAAGGAGAGTTTGTACCATATGAGACATAGGCTTGTTTTGATTCTTTGAGAGTTTAAAATGGAATACTCTCATGAGTATGGCAGGGCCTTCAAGGTGTCTGCCCCGCCCAGTCCTGATCATTAGAATCCGAGCTTGGCTGTACTATAGCAACAGGATAAAGATAAGCTTTTAAATTCCCATTTGATTGTGCCTTTCTCATATCTTTTGAAACTTTAGCTTGTTTCTTAGGAGTTTTTCTAACAGCCTTTCTCAAGGGTGGACAGTGCTTCTGGGAGCCATTTGCATTAGAAATCAATGGCTCCACAGGCTAAAGCTTGGAAGTGGGGAGGGGGAATTTTTAGCTGCTGCTTCAAGGAAAGTTCATTTTTAGAATCTTTTCACTCCGCCATTTTTTCTACAGATCCACACTCAGGGCCCATGGCCATTTTTACTGGCTCTCTTATCCTGGCCTGATGCAGAAGGTCATAAATAACCTCCTCCTTCATGAAAAAAGCAGGCTCTGGATTTCTCGCTGAGCTTTTTATAGGACAGAGTGTTCTGTCTCGCTAGAAGGAAAGTCTGACTCAGACTCCGAATACAAAGTTCTTCCCCATATTATCCCGAGAAAAATATTAATTTTTATCTCTACAATCCCTGGAGTAACTCACTTCTCTCTTCTGCGCACCATGGCTAGAAGCCTTCTTCAGGTCCTCTGCCAGCTGTATGGAATTCCCTTCACTCAGAGTAAAGCCTTTTGCCTTTAGGACCCTGTCATTAAATCCTGACAGCTACGCCAATTTGTGGGGAGTTGGCTATGCTCCCAGCAAAAAATCAGGTCCCTTAGGCAGGGGCGTGGGGTCCCACAGGATAAGGAAATAATAGAAAATAGCAAATAATAGAGTATAGAAATAAAAGAGTACACAAAGATGAAAGTAAAATTTTATAGATTTATAAAAAGTGGGGAGGGTGGGACTCAGGAGACCCCCATAGTATTCCCATGAACTGTGAGACCACCAGTGAAGTTTCACACCAGTATTTATAGGTACAATGATCAATTTCCAGGGGTAACAGATTTACATAACAGGTAGTTTGTTTTAGATTAAAAATTTTCCAAAAGGCTTCTATAGATCCCTTAATTAATTCTACCTATGTGGGCAAACAGTTACAAAATCTTTCGAAAACAAACTTCTAAGATAAAGCTATCACTTAGCAGAAGGGTTAATTAGAGATATAGTGGCTCCATATTTCCTTATCTAGTAACTATACATGTACACAGGCAATCAGGAGTCAAGCAGGAACTGTCTTTTGGGCTAATTACTTTTAGCTACAGGTGTCTGTCTGTCAGGCAGGCACTCTTTGATCAGCTCTCATCCTGTGGCTCCATGCAACCTGCTTTGTCTTTCAAAGCAGATTAAAACCCAGGGTTTGAGACTGCACCATCACCTTGGAAAGCATCACTACTGACCTTTGACATGCCCTCCTGAGCTCAGGCAGCTTTTGATATGCAAACATTCTCATATTCCTTGAAGGCAAAGCCCTACAAAACTACTGAAATAATTTCTGTCTGTAATATAGCAATCTATGGAGCAACAAGAGGGGATGAAGAAGCACAAGATGGGGAGATAAAAGCTCAAGTGCACAGGGATTCTTTTAGGGAGATAAAACTATTTGTTGTAGTGGATGTGCAGTTTTATGAACACATTTAGGAAACATCAAATTTTAAAAAACAATGGTGAATCATATGGGATATACATTACATATCAACAAACTTTTACAAAAACAAATCTTTGAACAATTACATTCAAGAAATATTGACTTAGCTAAATTATTGCTTTATTTCTACTTCTGTATCAAGGGACTGCACACCAAGGAGCCTCTCACCTGCCACAATTTTTGACACTATTATAAAATACATTACATAACACAGATTACTTGCACTTGCAAAGTCATCAAAATTAGCTGGAATAATGCACTTACAAACATAACAGGGACTTTAAACATACTTGAGTAAATACGAACACATCTTTGATATGTCACTTGCCAATCACATGTTCAAACTGCTCAGGTAATGTACTTAGTTTTAAGTGTAGGAGTTAATTTTTAACTTGATTGATTTGTGCTTGGATATAAGCATGAGAAATGGAAGAAAAGAACAGCAATTGCACTGCACCAGGATGGCTCTGCTATGGACTTCAGTTCTCCTGCTGATGCAACTGAGTTTTTACTTTAGTTCCGGGACTTGTGGGAAGGTGCTGGTGTGGCCCACAGAATACAGCCACTGGATGAACATGAAGACAATCCTGGATGAACTTGTCCAGAGAGGTCATGAGGTGACTGTGCTGACATCTTCCACGTCCATTGTTATTGATTCCAGCAAAACAACTGCTATTAAATTTGAAGTTTATCCTACATCCTTAAGTCAAGAGGACTTTGATGGTATTTTAATGAAAATGCTCCATAGAGCAATATATGATCTTCCAAAAGACACATTTTGGTCACATGTTTCACAAACAGAAGAAATCATAGGGGTATTTTCTGAAATTATGAGAAAGCTCTGTAAAGATGCAGTTTTAAACAAGAAACTTATGACAAAGCTACAAGAGTCAAAGTTTGATGTCATTCTTGCAGATGCTGTTGGTTTCTGTGCTGACCTGCTGGCTGAGATACTCAAAACACCCCTTGTGTATAGTGTCCGCTGCTCTGCTGGCTACACATTTGAGAAGCATAGTGGGGGACTTCCATTCCCTCCTTCCTACGTACCTATAGTTATGTCAGAATTCAGTGATCAAATGACATTCATGGAGAGGGTAAAAAATATGATATATGTGCTTTATTTTGACTTTTGGTTCCAAGGATATGATATGAAGAAATGGAATCAGTTGTACCTTGAAGTACTAGGTGAGTCATGTATTTAATTGGTTGTTATTAATTCCTACTTTTCCTTGCACCTTGGAAGGCAAGGTTGTATGAAGTCAGAAGAGCATATGTTTTGTAAATGCAATTATAAAATGAAAATATAGATGCTCTATCAATCTCAGAAATATTATGGAAAGATTATAGGATCAGTTAGAGCCTTCTTGCCACAATTTATACATGATACTCCATGAAGTCATAAATGTACAAGCTAAAGCGGTTAGGATTTTTTAAACAATCTCATATCTACTATACTATACATTATTTTCATGTCTAATACAAGTTAATAGATGTATCAAAAAACATCTTGATGAAGACAGATGTGTAGATGGAGGAGTTATACATTTTTCTAGCACAACCATCAATGTAGCATTGAAGAACTTGTTTCTCCTTGTGTACCTTATTTTCCTTGTTTAGAAATTTAAAAAATTGTTTCTATATAACCAGAAGAATTTAGTCACAGTTCAGAGATGTGTCTAACTCAGAAGTGGACATCTAAAATTTGAGGTTTCCATCATTTCTATGTTCCTGCACTAAGAGCTTGGAGATTATCTATTTTAAGGCCTAAAATCTTACTGAGGTGTGAACATCCAAGTTTGTGTCTTTATTTTATTAAATTATGTGACTACATTAAGTAAAATATGAGCCAAATGAAGAGTAGAAAAGCTATCCATTTCTATAATTTTTGAAAATGTCTAGCTGTTCTTCCTAAATATATTTATTAGTAGTATTAATTTTTTTTTTGAGGCAGAATCTCACTCTGTCACCTGGGCTAGCGTGCTGTGGCATCAGCCTAGCTCACAGCAATTGCAAACTCCTGTGCTCAAGCAATCCTCCTGCCTCAGCCTCCTGAGTAGCTGGGACTACAGGCACTTGCCACCATTCCTGAATAATTTTTTCTATTTTTAATAGAGATAAGGTCTCACTGTTGCTCAAGCTGGTCTCGAACTCCTGAGTTCCAGTGATCCTCCTGCCTCAGCCTCCCAGAGTGCTAGGATTAAGATGTGACCCACTGTGCCTGGCCAAATATATTTATTATTCAATTACTAACATTATTAAGAACCTCACATGCACCAAAGCAGTAGTAGGTACTAAGATTTCAATCATCTATTCAAAAAACTCTTGATACACTTGGAGAAGCAAGGATCATGAGACTAGTTTTATAAATTGTAGAAATTAAATTGAGTTTTTATTAGAAGGAAATTTTTATGGATTTGGTAGGATTAAATGATAGTGGAACTCAAAGAGTTGCTTAAATGTATATTTATTGCTACATCAGCTTTAGAAAATATCAAATGCATGGGTTATTCAATAGTGGCTTATTATTAATAAGTATTGATGATTGTGAATAAACTGATCTGACATTGCAGACATAAATCCTCTAAAAATTCTGTTAACAATTTTCTCTCCTTATACATACATATGAGCAACATATATACTACATAGGAATTAAATTATTCTCATATCTTGACATGTGTATGTATTTGTTTTATCTAAGCACAAACACTTTATATACCTTTGGCTACATTATTCCAACTCCTTTCAGGAAACTACTTTTATATTCTCATGACAACTCTCTTGTGTCATCTATGTTTTCTTTTCCTTCCCCCTTCAGGCAGACCCACTACATTATATGAGACAATGAAGAAAGCTGATATGTGGCTTGTTCGAACCTATTGGGATTTTGATTTTCCTCGCCCACTCTTACCAAATTTTGATTTCGTTGGAGGACTCCATTGCAAACCTGCCAAACCCCTGCCTAAGGTGAACATATTCCTATTTGTATTGTTTTGTTTATTTATTATAAGAGTTGAGGCTCGTCACCATTATTCTAGCTTAAAAGGAACACTGTTCCTCACCAATACAAAGGTGTCCCCAAAATATTGACAGCAAAACTTTGTTTACTTGCCTCACTCCAGCATTGAAATCATTCCTCACTGGGATCCCAGAGTTTTACCCCTTGCAGTCGTCCTCAAACTATGTGGGACACATGTGGGTGTTTTTGTCCGTTAGTTTTTCTTACTTTAGAATAAGATATGTGCAGTGTGCATACGAATTTGTTCATAATTTTTTTTTAGACTATAGTCCAGCCCTCCAACGGTCTGAGGGACAGTGAACTGGCCCCTTGTTTAAAGTCTAAGGACTCCTGTCTTAGAGCATAAAAAGGATGGTTTACCTTATCAGAGCAGGTGTTTCCTGCCAGAGGCCAAGTCTACAGGACACCTCAATAAAGCTGCCTGGGGAAACTGTTCTCTCAACATCACAATTGCCTATTAGAGAAGCACAGAGATAATGTACGGTGCATATCTAATATACAGCAAATAAATTGTACAACGTGTATTGAAAAGTAAACTTAGATTTAATTTGCAAAAGAATTCTGCCAGCATATAAAATAATATTCCTTATGATGGAACACAAGAACCAAATATATTTTACTGTAATATCATACTTTTAATACTAAAGGGAAAGCAAGTTTTCTTAGTGCACTATAATATAATCTTTTTTGTTTACCTTCTTATTAGCACCAACATAAAATTGAAACCTTATTCATAAATAAAACCCAATATTTATGTTGATTGCAAATTACAACCTTCACAAGGGACTGAAGGAGAGATAAGATTAATGAAAATTCTGTGCAATTTAACCCTATTAATAAATTTCCCCATTTACTTAAGGGAAGATGAAAGGGCCAGTGAGAGAGGGAAGAGAGTAGGAGAAGGAGGATAAGGAACAGGACAACTAGTAGTAAAATAATGATAATTACTAATAATAGCTGTTGCTACTAACTTGCATAATGATTTAAATTCAAGTTAATACTTGTGAAATGTATTCTCTCATTATTATATAAAGTAATTTTGCCACAAATTGCTTACTTTTCCATTAAATATTAGGTACTGAGACAATACCTGTGTATTTTAAAATAGTAAGACATTCATAAAAATATATCAAGCATTTTAAAAAAGCATGTAGCTGTTGGCTTCACAGTATACTTATATGAAACTATATAAACCAAAAATAAATCAAGATGGGCCAATTCAATATTTGTGGCAGATATTCATAAAATAAATACTGGAATTCAGGTAAATATCTTACGCTAAAGAAGATAAAGAACTTATACTCAGTTCAGACTATATTATTACAATAATTTTATCAAAACATAATTAGCCATAATGCAAGTTTTTTTGGAAACTGAGGGGCAAATGATGAAGAGAACAAGATTGCAATCTTTTCTATGATTAAAATTTATATAAAATTTCTAAACATATTCACATAAATACATTGAGTTATGTAAACAGAATAAAAATCACAATGAAAGTATACAAACTTTAAATTAGGAATAACTCTGGGCAGAGAGTATGGGTGAAACTCAATATCTCCTTCTTTTATTTTCATACTATTACAGAATTTCTTACATTGATCTTGTATTATTTTATGAAGATGTCACAGAATGAGATCACTAATGATTCTATAGAGAGGTTGTATTACTTCTATACTGAATGGATGAAGAAGGGGTATTTTTTGGCAATGAAACAGTGAGACAGAACATTGAGCACAAGTTACACAAAATGTGGCTTCAGGAAACTTGAATCACACAGAATACCTAGTTGTCCCATATATTACATGGAATAGTATTAATAACACAGGGACTCTCGTATTAAAACTGATGTCATTTAGTTAAAACTATATTTTTCAAAGTTCAGAATTATTTTTTGTAAATAATAGTTTTAAACAAAAGCTTCACCCCAAGGATTAAGAGATGAAAGTATATGTTTTATGTTGTAAGGAATTGATCATTTTTTTTACAAAGAAAGAAACAATTACTTAATTTAATATGAATGGAACAACAACAAAAAAGAGTGTATGATTTTGATGTGATATCCAGAAAACATTTGGTTCTACATTTGTTTTTCTTTTAATTTTTTTCCATTTTGCTTTATTTGGTTGCTTTGTTTGTTTATTCTTTGGTTGGAGAATATATTGAGCAATTTTGAGTTATTCCTGTATAGAATGTATTAAAATTTAAAAATTGGCACGGAATTAAAATCACAAGTCAGAAAATTCTCAATCAATTCCAAATAAGCACATATTCATAAGGAGTCTTACATAGTGTGATTGAGCTACTCAAGAGAGTGACCAGATGTCCATGACAGAAAGGCCTGGTGGTTCTCTCCACTGTGGCAAAGCTGCTCTCTGTGGGACACAGTGAGAGGACAATGACAGTCCCTCCAAGGCGGTTATAAATAGCACAGCAATTAACAGTGTAATTTCAGGATAAAAATGGCCTCATACCTAAATAATAACCTAAGAATGTGACCTTTCAAATATGTAACTATATGCCATAAAATTCTGTATTATAAATGAAATCCTTGGGGCTATTTCACTGAAATTCCAAACCACAATATCATAATCTTGAATATCAGTGATTCTTAACCTTCAGCTATTTAGTGTGTATGCATTTGAGTGTGTGTGTGTGTTTTAGGGGAAAAACTTGGAAACTCTGACACACTTTAAAGTGAGGTATAAAAGATAATAGAACTAAAGAAATAAAGACATAAAATCATCCCAACTCTATGACAAGATTTCCTCCTTGTCATAAGCAGAGAATGATTCCAATGGCTCCAAAGTAAAAAAATTCTACAGAAAATGCCTGAAATGAACAATAGTGATTTAGAACTACAGCCATATAGAATTAAAGCCAAGTGAAGCCACCTTTAATAATCTATATTAGTAAATATAATAATATGAACGAAGAGTCTGGGTATAATATTTTCTAGCATTATCTCTCCCAACTACATTATAATAGTGCTACTTCATTCTTTCCTACCACGCACATACATACGTGCACTCACATGCAAACACATATTTGCACAAATATCCATAAAAAAAAGACCTCTACCTCATCATACACATTTCTTTTCACATAAACTTAGTGATTAGCTCAATTGAAATAGCCCTTACTCTAATAATTCTTAATAATACTTGATTTTCTATTCTTAGATGTTTTGAACCATCTTTTCAAATATGACATCTGTTTGTGACGGAACACATTCTTTCTTCACAGGAGATGGAAGACTTTGTCCAGAGCTCTGGAGAAAAAGGTGTTGTGGTGTTTTCTCTGGGGTCGATGATCAGTAACATGACAGAAGAAAGGGCCAATGTGATCGCTTCAGCCCTTGCCCAGATCCCACAAAAGGTTGGATAAAGCGCCTAATGGTGGACAGCTACTGAATCCCTCTGTTCAACTTTATAAAGAGTACAGGGGCAGAAATTTTCTATCCAAAGGGTTAACTGTTAGGATAGCTTTACTTGTCTCAGATATCAGCTCAAAAACTACAATATACATGGAAAATGTACAATAGTAAAGAGGTGGGTTTTCATTTATAATAACTTTGACATTAACAGTGTGATGGTAACAAATATACTGCAGAGGTGTGGTGAAGTTTTGATATTATCATGGTATGGAAAGCATGTTTACAGAAATCACCAAATTCTGCACTGTCATTTGACGCTATTGCTGTCAGACTTCCCTAGGATATCATATACACTACAGATATCATGAAAAAGGAGTTAAATTTTAGTGTCTGCACTAGCAAAATAACAATAAGCAGGTACAGAAAAAAGTCTGCAATGCATTGCAGTTTAGGCTTACCATACAATCTAACTTTTTATACCACCTATCAATTTGAAATAAGGCTATTTAGTGTGCCGTTTGTGTGCTATTCAAAGAAAGGATGATTGGGCTGAGAAATCACTACCACAGGTACCCACCTAGCCAAGTATATTTAGAGAAAGAGCCAAACTTGCCTGCCTTTCTGGACTGGGCCCTGGTCTAATGAAAAGATGCAGATGGGATCCTGCCCTTAGGGCAGAGCCTGTGCATTCTATAATGTAGCCCCACAAAGTCTCTGATCTCACCACTAGATGAACAGCTCCTTCTTTTGAGAGAGGAGAATGGAGTAAAGGAAGGAGTCAATCAGAATGAAGCCAGAAATGGGAAGAGATTCAGATGCTGCCTCCATAAAATACAATAAGAACCTATTTTCTAATATATAGAATATACTAGCAATCTTTGTATTTGTGAATTACTTTCTAGTTTTCTGCCTGACATAGTCTTCTCCTAATGACCTGTGCTACTTTTATGCTAATATCTCTAAATTATTCTAATGCTCACATAGCAAGTAAAAGGTAAACACTTCTAAATTAAAGTCCAGTTTATAAAAATTGCCTGGGAATTCTGCAGTCAGTAGCTTATTTTGTTACTGGGCATGGACATGGCGGGGTTATAGCAGATCATATGAATGACTGCTGTAACCTATCATCTAAGTGTTAATGATCTATTAGGCAAAATATAGCAAAACACAAATTTAGACTTTTAACACCTGTGCTCTTATTCATAAATTACTCACTGTCTCTATTTTTTTACATTAAAGGAATTTCCTAAACTAGAAATAGTGATAATACTCTGAGTTTTTGTCAAAAACTGCCACATAAAAGTTTCTTGGAAGAGTGTTTAACAACTTGTAAAACTAGTCATGCATACTCTCAATCAGCATTGGTAACTTTCTCACAAGCTGCTCATCTTATACCTTTTTTTGTAAGTCAAATGATGTCAAACTGTAAAGAAATTACTTATATAACAAGTATATATAAATGAACTTCTACTCATATCCCTCAAATGCTTGAGGTGATAGATACCACAATCACCATGATTTGAATATTACACTTCGTATTCCTGTATGAAGACATCACATGTACCTCATATATATGTACAACTATTATGTGTCCAAGATAATTAAAAATAAAACATTTAAAAAAGGAAATAAAAAGATAATTATTAAATTTAGAAGATGACAGCTAGTATAAAATACATAAACAAATGAAACGATCATTACTGATGCATGTTTTTTATATTAGAATTATTTATACTGTCAATTTCTTAAATGCTTAAATTTATGATTAAAAAATACATTTGTGTACATTACTTGGAATTCTTATATACAAAGTTGATTATAACACTGTGCATTTGAAATATGGTTATTCTATTTACCTCAGAGTTTTAGTAGTTCTCATTACTTAGCAACCTTGTTCTCATTTCTTCATCTTTTATATGGATGGGATTTAACTAGATGGTCGATATCCCCCTTAGAGCTTTACCGTGTCATAACTTTGGAGTTCCACCCAAGGAACAAGTTATTTTCTTTATCCTGACAGGTTCTATGGAGATTTGATGGCAAGAAACCAGACACCTTAGGACCCAATACTCGGCTGTACAAGTGGATGCCCCAGAATGACCTTCTTGGTAAGATATTGGAGAAAAAATAATGAATATATGACTAATAGCCAATTAGAATAATAGTAGGTCAACCGCAAGCAAATAGTGAATATTTATTTTTGAAAACCTATTTTTGAAAGCCTATTTTATATTTATTTTCTAGCCATAGGGGGAAAGAATAAAGTATATCAGTTGGCATTTTGTTACATACACCGATATTCTTTATCTCCATAAACAAAGTACTAATATCTTTATTTCAGGCATAATTGCCTGAAATAGCAATAGCTTCCTGGGTTGTCTGTCTCCTATTCCTAGAACATTACCCCATTCTTTTCCCTACAGTAGCTTTATTTCACATGACACTGAAAAATAACAGGTCCTCTTCTATTACCAGTGACTCTGCATTTTCTATGGGAATAAATCCCGGTCTTTACTACACTGTGATGACACCTCCACAGGGAAGTGTGGCCTGTCCTTCCTCTGACCCCAGCCCTGCTCCCAGCACTCTCCCTGCTGCCCTGGGCACCTCACATGTCACACTCTGTGAGTGCATGTTGCTTTCAGAGAACATGTTCTCACGTGACTAACCTAATTCTTTACGTTTTCTTTTCCTTTTATAGTATTTGTACATTTTCTTTATCCAGAATGCGCTTTTTCATTTGCCCACTTGGAAATCTTGTATTCATTGTTCAATTCTCGAGTCCCACACCATTTCTTCCATGCTGCCTTCACTTACCTCTCCAGCAAAAGTAGGTGCTTCCTCCTCTGAAATCTGAATGCAATTTCAGGAAGTTTCATGGGTGTTCTATGCTATCTAGAAAACATCGCCCTGCTCAATGTTCTACATTGTGCATTCTCATTTTATCCCTAAGACTTGTAATGCATAATTTTGCTGAATTTCACCCAACTCTAGGTCATCCAAAAACCAAGGCTTTTGTAACTCATGGTGGAATCAATGGCGTCTATGAGGCCATCTACCACGGGGTCCCCATGGTGGGCATCCCTTTGTTTTGGGATCAACCAGACAACATTGTTCACATGAAGGCCAAGGGGGCAGCTGTTAGAGTGGACTTCAACACAATGTCAAGTGCAGATTTGCTCAGTGCTTTGAAGACAGTCATTAATGATCCTTCGTGAGTATACTAATTCTTTTAATAAGTGGTATTTATAGATATGTTCACTTGTATACAAGGAAGATTAGTTTAATTCCTTTTATTAGTTTATTAACTTTGAAGTAATTTGAATGTTTTAAGCAATATGCAATCTGCTTTTATTTTTCACCAGTTATTTCACAGTTTCATTGAAATCTTTAAATTTAATGGGTAACCAATTAGTGCACAGATGTTCAACATAAAATTAACCTCAGATATATAGATAAGTATAAAAAGAATGAATTTTAAAAACTAAGACAGAATTCACAGTTAAAAGGAGTAATGAACTTAGAAATATGATAAAATATTTTGATTCAATTTCTAAAATTTCTGAATGTATTACTTTTTCTTATTCAAAAATTTACTCATATTATCCTGATTTTAATAGATTTGATAATGATATGCAATCTGTAATGCATAAAGTTCACCTAGAGTATAAAATGTAAATATTTTTATTACGTTTAGGGAGTTTTGAAGCCATCACCATAATATAATTTTAGAACTTTTCTATCAACCCCAAATAAACATCATAAGGCATAGATTTCTTTTTCCATAAGCCCTTAAACCTAGGGAAATACCAACTTTTTTCTCTATGGATTATCCCCTCTAGAAATCTGCTAAAAATGGAATCATATCATTTATAATGTTTTGTAAATAGGTTTTTTCATGAAGCCTAATTTATTTTAGTTTTATCCATGTGGCTGCATGTATCAGTATTTTGTTCCCTTTTATTGCTACATAATAATATTCTTTAGTATATGAAAATGACTGGAGAGATGAATGGACAGAATAATTAATCTGTCCATTTATCAGCTCATGGATATTTTGTTTGCAATCATGAACATCATTATACATGTTTTTTCATGAAAATATGTTTTTATATTATGAAGGTAGATATTATTAGTGGAATTGCAGGGCCCAAGTGGCAGTTTTTGTTTATGAAAAACTGCCAAATTGTTCTCCAATGCAGATGCACCATTTTCCATTACTACCAGCAAAATAGCAAGGTTTCAGTTCCTTCACCTTGTTCCCGATACTTATCGTCAGTCTTTTTATTACTGCCATTGTACTAGTTTCTCATTACTCCTGATTTATTTGCCTTATGGCTAAAAATACTGAGCATCTTTTCAACTGCTTATTATTCATTCACATATCTTCTTTGGAGAAAGTTCTATTTCAATCGTTTGAACATTTTGTTATTTTTAAATTTATTTTATTCATGATTTATTATGATACTTTATACATTATGGTTGCAATTTCTTATCAGTTATGTGATTTTCAAATATTTTCATCCATTCTGGATGCATTGATTATTATACATTTTTGATGATATACTTTGAAGCATAATTTTTAATTTTGGTAAAATAAATCTTTAATAATTAATTGTTTCCATACTGCACAGGAAATAATTTGGTAATTGCTATGTCTAGAACAGCCATTATCAATTCAGCATCTATTACTACTATCAATGATTTTGCTATATAGAGGTGTCACATAAAGAAATATTTGAAAGATATTTTATCAAGGAAAAATAGTAGAAAATAAATGATAAAGAATACTCTAAGAGAAGGCAGGAAAAAACTAGAAAACAAACATAAAACAGGTTAGAAAAGTAGAAGAAAACATAGACAATGAGATGTTAGATATAAATGTAAATATGTCAGTACTTATATGAAATCTAAACAAAGAAAAGACAAAATAATAATTAAGGACATAAAGCAATTAAAGAACACAATTTAAAAATGTACCTACTGAGATAGGATGTATGTGTAGATATTTATGTGTAGTATATACATTTACAATATGTATATACACGTTTGTGTGCTTATGTATATATATGTATATGTACACGTGTGTGTGTCCTCTGTATATAAATTGGAAATACACATTTTCAAGAGTATACAGAATAGTTACCTGAACTGACCACATTATGGGTTATAAAACATGACTCAGTAAATTTTAAAACCATATTGATATATGGTCTACCCACACTATGCATAAGTTAGAAATAATCAAGTTCCTTTTAAAGAGTTTATTTGATTATTTCTAACTTACGCATATACAAGGTAGATGAACCTTGAAAATGCTAAGTAAAAGAAACCAGGCACAAAAGGTCATTTATTGTATGAATCTATTTCTACGAAATATACAAAGGAGATAAATCCATACAGAATGACACAGATTGCTGACTGAAGGAGACAGGGGCTGGGAACGATGGGGAGAAACTGCATCATGAGTAAGAGGATTTACTTTGGAGTGATGGAAATGTTTTGAAACTATGTAGAACTGGTGGTTGGACAGCATTGTGACTATAATAAATGCCACTACATTGTTCACTTAAAAAAAAAAGAAACAATCAAAGATATGATTATTGAAAATTTTACATTTTAATAGTAAAAATTCATTTCAATAAAATTCACAGTAAACAAAAAATCATAATTATATACTAGAATGTTTAAATCAGAATTATTACTAGTCACCAAAAATGTTAACATCACAAATGTCTATCGATCACCATATGAAGAGAGAATCTGTAGCATTTGTCAATCAATGGGAGACTACACAGCCATGAAATTAACAAACAATTGCTATAAAAATGGCAGACATAAATAAAGATGCACTAAATGACTTAATTATATAAATAAAATATAATTATATAAATAAAAATATATATAAATATAAAAGCTAATCTATGGTGTTAGAACTCAACATAATACTGAATTTGAGGGTGGGGTAGTGACTAAAATGGTCTATGAAAAGGGGATACTACTATGCAGGTGTGGTACCATATATCTTGATCTGAATAATAGGTCCATTGGTGACTTCATCATTATTTTCAGTTAATTTTTGAGCATTTGAGCTGTTTACTTAGAGTATGTACATTTATCTTATGTATTTCATGTTTAACAGTTTATTTGAGAAGATAAACAACATGTTTTAAAATTCTAAGATCAAATAGAAAATGAGCACACTAAAAAAAGGAAATCCTAGGGATGCTACCATACCAGGAAAATCCTCTCTGAGTGATAACATTTAAGAGGAAACCTCAAAAAGAGATAGAAGCAAACCTGTGCTGTTTCAAGGAAGAATGCACCAAAACGGGGAGGGAGAGGACCAAAAATTTAAAGAGTCTATGGTGAGAACATATGTGGCAGCTTAGAGGACAGTAGAAGGACAGCTTTCCTAGAAAGGTTGTGCATGGGCTTGTTTTAGGAGCAGAGTGTCCAGTGACTGATGATGTAGAGTCCTATTGACCAAAGAAGAGATCCTTTATGTGATGAGAATCCAGATGGAAATCTTAGTCAGGGAATGTCATAATAAGACACTTATTTCACAGAAATTCATTTTGGGTACAAGGTGGGAAGCAGAGAGTAGAAGATAGAAGAGTATAAGAGAAGCAGAGAGACTGCTCAGGAGGCATTTCAGCCACCAGGACACAATTTCCTTTTAAAATACCCAGATGATCATTCTGTGATTGCCTTTCCACTATCTTACTTAGCAGCGCTTAGAATGGGTCATACTATTACTTCTGCTAGAAAGATATTAACTTTCCCACCTTTAAAAATACATTTAATGATAAAATTCCAATTTAAAGATCCAGCTGTGTATAATGACTCATGTTAAAATATTCAAATTCTATGTCAATTTTGTGACATTTCCTTTGAATCATTTGTATGAACTTTTCAAAAACCTTTCATGAATTTGATATATTTTTCCAATTAATGTTGAAATCTTTATGTTTCTTTTCAGATATAAAAGGAATATTATGAAATTATCAAGAATTCATCATGATCAACCAATGAAGCCTCTTGATCGAGCAGTCTTCTGGATCGAGTTTGTCATGCGCCACAAAGGAGCCAAACACCTTCGGGTTGCAGCCCACGACCTCCCCTGGTTCCAGTACCACTCTCTGGATGTGATTGGGTTCTTGCTGGCCTGTATGGCAGCTGCTATATTCATCATCACAAAGTGTTGTATGTTTTTTTGCCAGATGTTTGCTACAGCAGGAAAGAAGGGAAAAATGGAATAATTACATCTAGATTTGAAGCTGTAATCCCTGAAAGATGGGACATCTTCAGTTTATTCCAGCAAGTAGAGTATGTGATGTAAGATTCCCTTCCTCCTGTAACCACTTGACTTTTCACAATTTAGTTTATCAAATTTAAGTTTGTTTATAAAAAATGTGATACTTGTTTAAAAGTTAGAAACATTTTATGGTGAAGAGAAAAGAAAAACTTGGAGAAAATAAAAAAATTTAAACACAATATGGGTTTACATAGACATGTATTATTCTGATTTAGAATGTATGCCAAATGTATTTATTAAACTTTATCATTCACATATTGTACATGAACAGAAGACCATCAAGCTATCCAGTCACAGTATTAATATTGTTTTGTTAATGTACAGAAGTCTTTACTTCATTTAGTATAGTATTTGGTAGGATAGTATAGTATACAGAAGTCTTTACTTCATTTAGTATAGTATTTGGTAGGATACCTTCTGTTGAAAACTATTCAATAATTAGAATTGCATAGAACACTTATTAGAGAGGGAGGGGGACATATGGCTGACCTGAGACATTGGTCACCAGATCATGCTGAACAGAAGAATAAGTTGCTAGGAAGAAAGCACAGCCCAGGTGAAATGTGTGGGAAAGGTACCAGAGCCGACCCTTACTGGAGGTCACACAGGAAGAAGTTGTGGAGCAGAACAAAAAAGGAAAAGGTTTTGGCAGAATCTAACCCCTGAGGGATTCAGTGCCTGGTGGAAGAGGTAGTTGTGAGTGTTTACTTTTCCTCCCTCACATCTATGACAGTTTCCAGCTCCCAATCTGTCAGAGAGCCCTTCCACCCTGACCAATCCAGGCACTGCTGCCATTGCTGAACTGAGGGCTTCCTGGGAGCAGAGCAGTGGGCTGTGGGCCCCTGTGGGTTGCTTCCCCCTCCACACGGTCAGTCTGAGATGGCAGGCGCCATAGTGCCCGCACACAGGCCAGGTGCCTCCATCCTGTGGGGGAAGTGACAGCCCCTCAGTCTCCCTTTTACTGGATCCCACACCAACATTCCTAAGAATTCATTTGGACTGAGATAAACTCAAAGGAACAGGGAGATGCATTAGAGCAACAGTATTCCTGGAGTTCTGACCTGGGCAAGCTGCTTCAAGGGGACTGGAACATGCCACAATTGCCTTTTAAGGACATAGGAAGGCAGAATGCACATTCTTTTGCACCAGAGAGCTTCTGACTCCAGATGCAAAGTTGTCTGTAGCCCTACCAATAGATACCTGAGTGCAAAGAAGTCTATAGGGTAGGAGAGTGACTCTATCCCAGAGCAGAAGCAGCACCAGAACCCAAGAAGAGATGTGGAGACAAGAACTCAATGACTCAATGGCTCAGTTGAGTCATTGAGTCAACTTCAAATGACTCAATTCTATGGACATGGCTGCCTCTGCTCCCAAGTGTGAGCTGTTGGCATGGGTGCACTATGGGATGGTCAGTTCTAGGCTTGAATGAGGCTGGGAGGTAGATCCCCAGTAATACTCTGCTCACTGTGCCTGAGCTCTGCAACAGAGGATATGGCTCATTTCCCCTCCTTCAGGGGTAGGCAGTTTTTACTAGCAGTCCTGATCTGGGAATCTTAGCCCTGGGTCTCTACTTTGTTCAATCCACAGACAGTGTCCCACACTTCAGCACTCATTCAGACCACACAGCCTTGGGGAATGGTGGGGCCTGGGGGAACTGTATATCTTCTGGAGCTTGGGCATTTAGGCCAGGCTACTTTCAGCTGAGAGAAGAGTGCAGTGTGCCAGAGGGTCCCTAAATACAAACAGGACCAGTTCACAAGCTCCAAACCATTTGGGCCTTCTCCTCCTCCTCCTCCTCCTCCTCCTTCTCCTCCTCTTCTCTTTTGGCCACTGCTGTTCAGGCATATGCAGCTGAAAGGATGTTTTGATTCTAGACTGGTGTGTGTTTCACAGGGGGTGACTCAGCCAGGCCCCTTGGAAGTAGCTGCCTTGCCTCTAACACAACACTTATAACACACAGGCTTCCATGGAACTTGGGACTTACTTGTATGCCTCTTAGAAGCCTCAGCAAATGCTTTTGTGTGCCACAAGGTGGAAAGCTACTACCTCCTATGAGGGAAGGTGAGGTTGGTTGCCAATTCTCTCCCCCAGCTGCTTGGCTCTTCTTGGAAGAGCCTACCACCTGTGTAGGCAATTATTTGGCATGGTTACACCTTACCTACTAGAGCATTTCTGCCACAACCAAGAGCCAATCTGGTCGCCTTGTAGACAAGAAGTTGAGGTGAATCCAGCACCTCTGCTGCAGTTAGACAATGATGGGAGCTGGGAATCTGCGTGCTTTTGTGATGCTGAAGGACAAAGACTCATGCACAGTCAAGAGATAAAGTTGAAAGCAGCTGTACATCCCACAGCTGGCTGCCTCTACAAACCTCATTAAGAGGTGCCCACCTCTTCTGTCCCAGGCTCCCAGCACATCTACCTTTCTTTTGCTTGAGTATAATTCTGAAGCAAGAGATCACCCAACCAATGACTATCACAGCCAATACCTGAACCCTAGGAGATTTGAGAGCAAGTTTGCCAGCTTGGTATCCATCTAGTCCCCCCAGGACTCTAGCACACCATCTAGGGGCTTGGGAACTTGGGATTATCTAACCTAGTCCACCACCACTGGCAGCTGAACACTCTTCCAGGGGTTTGAAGTCCAAAAGATACATACTTCTAGCAACACCACAATTAGTACCTACTAGCATGAATGAAACTTCAGATTACCTCTCCTTTTTTACACTGAGCAACAGAAATCCTTGCAGAGAACATGTGAACTCCAAACCTATGTGTTTAGTCCAAGAAAAGACGTTTCAGAAGATTAAAGAAAAAGCCAGGATAACCACTCTGGGAATATCTAAAGGCAGGCATTTCAACACCCCCAAATGATCGCACTAAGTCTCTAGCAAGGGACTGCAACCTAAAAGTTTTAGAAATGTCAGATATGGAATTGAAAACAAGAATCACAAATCAGATCAATAGGTTTAATAGGAAACTTGAAAGCCAATGAAAAGAAACCAAAAATTAATTCAGGACCTAAATTAAAAATTTAGTAATAAGATACATCTTTAAAAATATAATCAGAACTCTTAGAAATGTGAGTCGTTTAGGGAATTTCAAAATACAGTGGAAAGTTTTAACAACAAACTAAACCAAGCAGAAGAAAGAATTTCAGGGCTTGAAGAAAAAGCTTTTGAATAAATTCAGTCAGTCAAAAATAAAGAAAAAAAAAGAATCAAGAGAAATTTTTTTAAAACTCCAAGAAATATGGGATTATGTAAAATGCCCAAATATCAGAATCATAGATATCCCTGAGAGAGAAGAAGAAAATGTAAAAACCTACTTGAGGAAATAAGAGAAAAAACATTCCCTGGTCTTGCTAGATATTTACACATATTAGTTTGCCAATTTTTTTTTATAGCTGAGTAATACTCTGTGAAATACATATATCATATTTTATTGATCCACTTATCTATGTATGGGCATTTGGGTTGTTGTTACCTATTTGCCATAGTGAATTATGCTGCAATAAACATTCAAGTGCAAGTGTATTTTTTATAAAATGACCTTTTTTTTTTCCCTTTGGGTAAATACCCAGTAGTGGGATTGCTGGATCAAATGGCAGGTCTGATTTTAATTCTTTAGGTATCTCCATACTACTTTCCATAGACACTGTACTAGCTTACAGTCCCATCAACACTATATAAATTTTCCTTTCTCTCAGAATCCATGCCAGTATCTGTTTTGGGGGGACTTTTTTATAAAAGCCATTCTCACTGGAATTAGGTGATATCTCATTGTGGTTTTGATTTGCATTTCCCTGATGATTAGAGATTTTGAGCATTTTTTATGTTTGTTATTTGTCTATCTTCTTTTGAAAAGCTTATGTTCATGTATTTTGCCCACTTTTTAATAGGGGCATTTTCTTGCCGATTTGCATGAGTTATTTGTAGACTTTAGTTATTAGCCCTTTATCAAATGTAGAGCATGCAAATATTTTCTCCCATTTTGTAGGTTGTCTATTCATTCCATTGATTATGTATTTGGCTGTATAGCAGCTTTTAATTTAATCAGGTCCCATTTATTTATTTTAGTTGTTGTGATTGCCTTTGGGTTCTTCTTCATAAATTAGTTCCCTATGTCAAAATCTATAAGAGTTTTTGCAACTTCTTCTAGAATTCATATAGTTTCATGCCTTATGTTAAAGTGTGTTATCCATTGTGAATTGATTTTTGTGAGTGGTGAGAGGTGTGGATCTTTTTCAGTCTTCTACATGTGGCTATCCATTTTTCCCAGCATGATTTATCTAATAGAGATTCTTTTACCCAGCATATGTTTTTGTCTGCTTTATAAAAGTTCAGTTGGCAAATGAAGATGGTTTTATTAATATATCTGGGTTCTCTGTTCTGATCCATCATTCAAGGTCTCTATTCTTGTTCCAGTACCATGGTGATTTGGTTACTATAGCCTTGAAGTATATCTTGAAGTCTGGTGAATTGATGCCTCCTGCTTTGTTCTTTTTGATTAAGGTTGCTTTGGCTATTCTGGATCTTTTCTGTTTCCATACAAAGTGTAGAATTATTTTTTCTAGATGTGCCAAAAATGACATTAGTGTTTTAATGGGGATTGTAATGAATCTGTAAATCACTTTCAGTAGCATAGACATTTTAATAATGTTGATTCTGCCAATCCATGAGCATGATATGCTTTTCCATTTGTTTATATCTTCTGCAACTTCCTTCCTCAGTGATTTGTAGTTCTCCCAGTAGAGGTCTTTCAACTTGTTGGTTAAATACATTCCTAGGCACTTTATTTTCTTTGTTGTTATTTTGAGAGTTACTGAGTCTTTGATTTCATTCTCAGCTTTAATGTTGTTGGTGTAAGGAATGCTACTAATTTGTCTACATTGATTTTGTAGCCAGATATTTTTCTGGATTTATTTATCAATTCCAGAAATATCTTGGCAGAATCTTAATGTTTTTTTAGATGTAAAATCATATCATCAGCAAAGAGTGAGAGTTTGACCTCTTTCTCTATTTGAATAATCTTGATTTCCTTTTCTTGCTTGATTGCTCTTGTTGGGACTATCAACACCATGTAGAACAGAAGTGAAAACCATGGGTAACCTCATCTAGTTCTAGTTCTAAGTAGAAATGCTTTCAGTTTTTCCCTATTCAGTATGATGTTGGCTGTGGGTTTGTGATGCATAGCTTTTATAATATTGAGATGCATGTTTCATCTATACTTATTTTCTTTTTTCTTTTCTTATTTTTATTTTAGCATAATATGGGGGTACAAGTGTTAAGATTACTTATATTGCTCATGACCCACACCCCCCTCAAGTAAGAGTTTCAAGAATGTCCATCCTCCAAACATTGCACATCTTACTCACTGTGGTTGTATATATAAATCCCCTCCTCCCCCCTCCCACCCTCCTGACACACAATAAATGTTATTCCTATATGTCCACTTAGAAGTTGATCCATTAATACCAATTAGCTGGTGAGCACATATGGTGCTGGTTTTTCCATTCTTGAGATACTTCACTTAGTAGAATGGGTTCCAGCAATATCCAGGAATATACAAAAGATGCTGTATCACCATTGTTTCTTAAAGCTGAGTAGTATTCGATGGTAAATATATATACCACATTTTATTAATCCACTCATGAATTGATGGGCACTTGGGTTGTTTTAACATCTTTGCAATTGTGAATTGTGCTGCCATAAATATCAGAGTGAAGACGTCTTTTTATAGTGTCTTTTGTTCTTTTGGGTAGATGTCCAGTAATGGAATTGCAGGATCAAATGGAAGATCTACTTGTATCGCTTTAAGGTATCTCCATATTGCTTTCCACAGAGGTTGAACTAGTTTGCAGTCCCACCAGCAGTGTAGGAGTGTTCCTCTCTCTCCACATCCACTCCAGCATTTGTTGTTTGGGGACTTTTTGATAAAGGCCATTCTCATTGGAGTTAAGTGATATCTCATTGTGGTTTTGATTTGCATTTCCCTGATGATTAGAGATGTTGAACATTTTTTCATATGTTTGTTCACCATTATTCTGTCTTCTTTTGAGAAATTTCTGTTCTTGTCCCTTGCCCATTTTTTGATAGGGCTGTTTGATTTTTTTTTTTTTATTTTTTTTTTTGCTGATTTTCCTGAGTTCTAAATAGATTCTAGTTATCAGCCCTTTATCAGACATGTAGCTTGCAAAAATTTTCTCCCATTCTGTGGGTTGTCTGTTTGCTCTCTTGACAGTTTCTTTGGCTGTGCAGAAGCTTTTTAATTTGATCAGGTCCCATTTGTTTATTTTTGTTGCTGTTGTGATTGCCTTTGGGGTCTTCTTCATAAATTCTTTGCCTAGGCCAATGTCTAGAAGAGTATTTCCAACATTTTCCTCTAGAATTCCAATAGTTTCACACCTAAGGTTCAAGTCTGTTACCCAGCATGAGTTGATTTTTGTGAGAGGTGAAAGGTGTGGGTCTTGTTTCAGTCTTCTACATGTGGCTATCCGGTTTTCCCAGCACCATTTATTGAATAAGGATTCTCTTCCCCAGTGTATGTTTTTGTCTGCTTTGTTGAAGATTAGTTGGCTATATGAGGATGATTTTATATCTGGGTTCTCAGTTCTGTTCCACTGGTCAATGTCCCATTCTTGTGCCAGTAAAAAGCTATTTTAATGACTATAGCCTTGTAGTATAGTTTGAAGTCTGGTAAATTGATATCTCCTATTTTGTTTTAATTGCCTAGGATTGGTTTTGCTATACGGGGTCTTCTCTGGTTCCATATGAAGCGTAAAAATATTTTTTCTATATCTGTGAAAAATGATGATGGTATTTTGATAGGGATTGTGTTGACTCTGTAGGTCACTTTGGGTAGTATAGACATTTTAACAATGTTGATTCTCTTGACCCATGAGCATGGTATATTCTTCCATCTGTGTACGTCCTCTGCTATTTCCTTCTTCAGTGTTTCATAGTTCTCCCTGTAGAGGTCTTTTACCTCCTTAGTTAAATATATTCCAAGGTACTTTATTTTCTTTGTTGCTATTTTGAAGGGAATTGAGTCTTTGATTTAGTTCTTATTGTACTGTTGCTGGCGTATATGAATGCCTCTGATTTCTGTGTATTGATTTTGTATCCTAAGACTTTACCAAATTCATTTATCAGATCAAGGAGTCTCTTGGTTGAATCCTTGGGGTTTCCTAGGTATAATATCATGTCATCAGCGAAGTCTGAGAGTTTGATCACTTCTGCTCCCATTTGGATGCCCTTAATTCCTCTCTCTTTTCTGATTGCTGTATCAAGGACTTCCGGCGCTATGTTCACAGAAGTGGAGATAGTGGGCAACCTTGTCTTGTTCCAGTTCTAAGTGGGAATGCTTTCAATTTTTCACCATTCAGTATGATATTGGCTGTGGATTTGTCATATATGGCTTGTATCATTTTTAGGTAAGCCCCGTCTATGCCTATTTTCTTGAGCATTCTTATCATAAAAGGGTGTTGAATTTTGTCAAATTCTTTCTCTGTGTCTATTGAGAAGATCATATGGTCTGTTTTTCCTTCTGCTTATATGGTGAATTACATTTATAGATTTGCGTATGTTGAACCATCCCTGCATCCCTGGGATGAAGCCCACTTGGTTGTGATGAAGTCCTGGACCAGATGGTTTCACACCTGAATTTTACCACACCTACAAATAAGAACTGGTGCCTATCCTGCAGAAATTATTCCACAACATCGAGTAGGATGGAATCCTCCCCAACACATTTTATGAAGCGAACATAACCCTGATACCAAAACCAGGAAAGGATGCAACAAGAAAAGAAAACTACAGACCCATGTCCCTTATGAATATAGATGCAAAAATTCTATGCCTATTTTCTTAAGAGTTCTTATCATAAAAGGGTGCTGAATTTTGCCAAATTCTTTTTCTACACATATTCTGTATTTTCTAATAGAATAGCCATAAGCCAAAAATTTCGTGTACTGCAAAACAAGCATCATAAATTAAGAAGAAATGAAATATTTCCCAGACAAGCAAACAGTGAAGGAATTTACCACCCCTACAAGAAATGCTTTAAAGTGCTCTAAGCATCAAAAACAAATTGTCAATATGCACCAATGTAAAACTGAAAAGGAAAAATGCAGAGTTCCTAAAAATCAGTAACTCAAAGGAGAATAAAGAATAACTATTTAAGAATTAATAATTAGTAGTGTAGTATTCTCACACATCAATGCTAATGTCAAATATAAATGGACAAAATTCTGCACTTAAAAGATATAGATTGAGAGAATGGACACAAAAATCACAACTCATTTATCTGCTGTCTCCAAGAAACCAATTTATCTGTAAAGGGTGTCAAACACTCAAGGTAAAGGTGTGGAATAAAATATTCCACTCAAATGGAAACAAAAAAAAATCACACAAGATTAGCTATTCTTATATAAGATAAAACAGACTTTAAATCAAAAACAGCAGAGAAAGAAAAAGATTGTCATTATAAAATGAACAATTTAAAAAGAATATAACAATTATAAATGCTATATGTTATATTCTTTTTAATGCTATATGTTATATTGTTATATTCTTTTTTTACAATTTAAAAAGAATATAACAATTATATATGCATTTAACAGTACAGCTTACATTTGTTAAAAAAAATACTACTACTAGACCTAAGCAATGAAATACACAGCAACATAATTGTAGTGAGGGACTTAAATATTCCACTTAAAGACCTAGACAGATTATCAAGACAGAAAATCAACACAGAAATACTAGATGTATATAGGACTCTAGAACAAGTAGACTTAAGAGATTTTTACAGAATCTTCCACACAAAATATACAAAACATACATTTTTCTCATCAACACATGGAACATTTTCCAAGAAAGACCATATATTCTGCCACAAAACAAGTCTCAGAAATTAATAAAATTTCAAAAAATATTATTTGTCTTCTCTGGCCATGGTGTAATAGAACTAGAATTTAATATCAAGAGAAACTATCAACTATACAAATACTTAGAAATTATACAATCTGGTGATGAATGATATCTCAGGCAATGATTATATTGGGATGGAAATAAAACAATCTTTTGAATTGAATGACAGTGGCACCACAACCTACCAAAAATCTCTGGGATACAGGAAAGGCAGTGCTAAGAGAGAAGTTCAGAGCATTAAATGCCTACATCAAAAAGACAGAAAGGTCACAAATTAATAAGCTAATGTCACACATTAGGGAACTAGAAAAATAAGAACAAAGCTAGCAGAAAATAAGAAATAAGATCAGTGTGGAACAAAATGAAATTGAAACAAACAAAAAAAAAATACAAAGGATGAAAGAAGTGAAAAGTTGGTTCTTGTAAAAAATAAGAAAAAATCAACAGTTGACTAGGTACATTAACCAAGAAGAGATGATTTAACAAACTCAATAAGAAATGAAAAAAGAGACATTACAACAGATGCCATAGAAATACAGAAGATCATTTGAGACTACTATGAAAACCTCTATGCACACAAACTAAAATAAAAACTAAAGACAAACTGAATCAACCTGTGGAAACCTACAAGCCCCCAAGACTGAATCAGCAAGACATAAAAATCCTAAACATACTAATAACTAGTAAAACATACTGATAACAAGCTGGGAGATTGAATCAGTAATAAAAATCTTCTAATAAAAAAAAAGCCTACAACCAATTGGATTCTCAGCCAAATTCAATCAGACCTACAAAGGACTGGTACTTATCCTACTAAAAGTGTTCTATAACATCAAGAAGCTGGAGATCATCCTTGCTTCATTCTAACATATTCTACAATGCTAGTCTCACCTTGATACCAAAGCAAGGAAAGGATCCAACAACAACAAAGAAAAAACAGACCAGCATCTTTTGTGAACATAGATATGAAAATTCTCAAGAAAATACCAACAAACCAAAGCAAAAAGCAAATCAAAAACTAATTAACTATAATGAAGTGTTTCATTCCAGTGATATAAGAACAGTTTAGTATATGCACATCAATAAATGTTCACCACATGAAAAGAATGAAATACAAAAACTATATGATCATCTCAATAGATGCAGAAAAAGCTTTCAATAAAACCTAGCACCTCTTCATGATAAAGCAAGTTAGACATAAAAGGAACATATGTCAAAATGATAAAAATCATATATGACAAACCCACAGCCAACAAACATACTGAATGGAGTACATTTAAGAGCATCCCACCTGAGAAATGGAGCAATAGAAAAATGTACACTTTCATCACTTCTATTAAACATAGCACTGGAATTTCTATTAAGAGCAAGAAGGCAAGAAAAAGAAATAAAGTCCCTCCAAATTGGAAAAGAAGATGGAAAACTATTTCTGTTTACTGATCATATGAAATTATATTTGGAATGCCCTAAAAATTCCTTCCAAAGACTCCTAGAATTGATGCATAAATTCACTACACTCTCAGGTTACAAAATTAATGTACACAAATCGATAGTAAATTTATACACTAATAACAATAAATTGAGAACTCGATTCCATTTAAAATAGCTTAAAAATCCTTAGGAATATACTTTAACCAAGGAGTTGAAAGATATCAACAAGAAGAAATACAAAATATTAATGAAAGAAATTATTGCTGACACAAACAAATGGAAAAATATCTCATAATCATGGTTTAGAAGATTCTATATTGTTAAAATATCCACACTGTCCAAAGTAATTTGCAGATTCAATATAATTCCCATGAAAATACTAATGTCATTTTATACAGAATTAGAAAAAAATACTAAATTGCATATGGAATCAAAAGAGACACCAAATAACCAAAGCAGCCCAAATAGCCTTAGCAATCCTAAGAACAAATCTGGAGGAATAACATTACCCATCTTCAAATTATACCATAAGTCTATAATAACCAAAACAGGAGGAGGATCAAGATGGCGGACAAGAAACACTGCCAGAAAGAGTGTCTCTGCAGAAAAGACAGATTCTAGCAGAAATTAGAAAAAAGAAGCAAGAAGGCGAGCATACAGCAGACAAGGGCTGGAAGGAGGGGTACCTGAGACCCTGGAAGACTCCACGGGAGGAGGCTGCAGAGGAGAACTGGAAGCTGAGACCGCGGGAGCAGCCCGGAGACCAGCGGGAAGGGTAGGTGGATAACTCACCTTTCCCCTCCCTTACATTTGGGACTGCTGGTGGGCTCCCCAGCAGGTGGAGAGACCCGCGGACACCAGCCCAGAGACGGCCGCCGACAGCTAGCGGTGAGCCTGTAGCGGACGCTGCAACAGGCTCCCAAATCCCTCTGGGCATCTTCGTGTGCACAGACCCGAGCCGCATGGCAGGCACCATATTGCCTCCTCCTCCCCTCCACCGACCCTACCTGCGGCTGGCCAGAGAGACAATATAGTCACCAGCCAGAGGCACCTCCAGGGAACAGGACCTTCCCTTTTGGGACCATACAGCTGACTAAGGGGAACTCAGACTGTGAGCTCCCTACCCGCCAGCTCTCCCAGGTGCTGCTGGAACAGTGTTCCCAGGAGAACGGGGCCAACTCAGAGGCTGAGAGACACAGACACAGCTTGGGCTCCCTGTGGGTGAATTGGGACCGGAACTTCTCTCCCTGGTGGGGATACAGTTTGAACTCTGGGACCCAGAGGTCAGACCTGCAGACCAGATCCCATGCACTGAGGTCTAGCATTGCCTGGGGCACAGAAGGGATATTTGTGAACAGCCTGCTGAGGTGTGTGTGCCTCCAGGGGCAGATCAGCGTCCTAGAGAGCAACCCTCCCACCAAAGGGAGGCGGTGCGCCCAGCCCAGGCAGTGTTTCTGCACAGGGAACCTCCCCACCCGCATCACAATCTGGGGAGGCATGGTGACCTGTGGTATGGCCTGCTGGCAGAGGCCCAGGAGTAGCTGCAGAGTTGGGGAGGGTGGAAAGAAGCGAGGCCCGCTCCATACTGTGGGTCTCAGACAGCCCCACCTCCACAAGCAGATTTTCTGGCTGAGTGGGACCATTCCAGCCCCGCCCTGACAGCTTTTCCTGGAAGCAGAGAACAGAACTTTGACCCCTGCTAATGGCATTGGTGGTGCCTGAGGGCAGGCTTACCAAACCCAGCTCCGCCCAGAACAAGAGCTGATAACAGGACACAAAAACAACAGCATAGCTTGTTCCTCCAAGCAAGCGCCACCTACTGACAGGGACAGCATCCTGCACAGCCTTTGCACACCACCCACTGACTCATTATACAGGGAGTGGTCGAATCTCACCCACAGACACAACCTAGCAGCTCAGAAACTAAACAAGGCGTGTGAATACCCAACAAAAACCTAAAGGAAAGAAACAACAACTGATCAACATGGGAAGAAATCAGCGAAGGAACTCAGGAAATATGAAGAACCAAATGGAAAACACACTCCCAAAGAGGAGCACCAGCCCCCTAGAAACGGACACCAACCCAAATCAGGCAACCAAAATGACAGAAGAGGAATTTCGTATGTGGATCATAAGAACACTCACCCAGCTGCAACAACAACTCAATAACCAACACAAAGAAACCACAAAAAGCCTCCAGGACCTAGAACAAAAGTTCACTAAAGAAATAGACACAAGGAAGAAAAGTTTAACTGAACTCCTGGAAATGAAGAATCAATTCAGGGAACTACAAAATACAGTGGAAAGTCTCAAGAACAGGGTAGATCAAACAGAAGAAAGAATCTCAGAGCTTGAAGATAACACCCTCTAACTAAATAAAACCATCACAGAGATAGAGCAGAGAAACAAGAGAAAAGAGCAAAGCCTACAAGAGATGTGGGATTATGTGAAGAAACCTAATGTGAGGGTCATAGGGTTACCAGAAGGGGAAAAGGATAACACCCAAGGTTTGGACAAGCTATTTGAAGATATAATAGAGGAAAATTTCCCAGGCCTTACTCAAAATCTTGATATACAAGCTCAAGAAGCTCAGAGGACCCCTGGGAGATTCAATGCAAACAGGAAGGCGTCACGACATGCAGTCATCAGATTGACCAAAATATCAACTAAAGAGGCCCTTCTAAGAGCTGTAAGACGAAAGAGGCAAGTGACATACGAGGGAAAGCCAATTCGAATAACACCAGACTTCTCTAATGAGACTTTACAAGCAAGGAGAGACTGGGGCCACATTCTCACTCTTCTGAAACAAAACAATGCCCACCCTAGAATCTTATTCCCTGAAAAACTAAGCTTCATATATGAAGGAGAAATAAAGACATTCTCAGACAAGCAAAGTCTCAGAGAATTCACCAAGACAAGACCAGCCCTACAAGAACTACTCAAAATAGTGTTACGCACGGAACACCATAATAAAAACTCACAAATATAAAAACAACCAAAACCCAAAGATTAAAGGCCAGATAATACAATGACTCAATAGAGAAATCAAAGCAACAACATCCAACCCAACAGAATGAACAGTAATCTACCTTACCTATCAGTTCTCTCAATAAATGTGAATGGCTTAAACTCTCCACTCAAGAGACATAGGCTGGCTGAATGGATAAGAAAATACAGGCCAAGTATATGCTGTCTTCAGGAAACACATCTAACCTGCAAGGATGCATATAGACTAAAAGTAAAAGGGTAGAGATCAGTATTCTAGGCAAGTGGAAGCCAAAAGAAGGCTGGCATGGCAGTTCTAATTTCAGACGATTTAGTTTTTAAACCGACAAAAGTAGTGAAAGACAAATAGGATCATTATATAATGGTGAAGGGCACACTTCAACAAGAGGAGATAACAATTTTAAATATATATGCACCCAACTTAGGTGCACCCAGTTTCATAAAGCAAACCTTACTGGATCTAAGCAAATTGATTAATAGCAATACCATAATCACTGGAGATTTCAACACCCCACTTACGGCACAAGACAGATCCTCTAAACAGAAAATTAATAAAGAAATAATGGACTTAAACAAAACCTTGGAACAACTGGGTCTGACTGACATCTACAGGACATTCTACCCTAAATCCACTGAATATACGTTCTTCTCATCAGCTCACGGGATATTCTCTAAGATTGACCATATCCTAGGACACACAGTAAATCTCAAGTAATTTAAAAAAAATATAAATCATACCATGTACCTTCTCAGTTCACAGTGGAATAAAAGTAGAAATCAACCCTAACAGAAACTCACATTTGTACACAAAAACATGGAAATTAAACAACCTCCTACTAAATGATTACTTCATAAATGAAGAAATCAAGATGGAAATGAAAAAATTCTATACTCCTACACTGCTGGTGGGACTGCAAATTAGTTCAACCTCTGTGGAAAGCAATATGGAGATACCTTAAAGCAATACAGTGAATCTACCATTTGATCCAGCAATCCCATTGCTGGGCATCTACCCAAAAGATCCAATGACACTCTACAAAAAAGACACCTGCACTCGAATGTTTATAGCAGCACAATTCATAATTGCAAGGCTGTGGAAACAGCCCAAGTGCCCATCAATCCAAGAATGGATTAATACTATGTGGTATATGTATACCATGGAGTTCTTTCTATTCAGTTCTAAGAAACAACGGTGATATAGCACATCTTATATTTTCCTGGTTAGAGCTGGAACCCATACTATTAAGTGAAGTTTCCCAAGAATGGAAAAACAAGCACCACATATACTCACCAGCAAACTGGTATTAACTGAACAGTACCTAAGTGGTCACATAGGTACTGCAGTAATAGGGTATTGGGCAGGTGGGGGGGGGGCGGGTATATACATATATAATGAGTGAGATGTACACCATCTAGGGGATGGTCATGCTGGAGACTCAGACTTGTGGCAGGAGGGGGGGAAATGGGCATTTATTGAAACCTTAAAATCTGTACCTCCATAATATGCCGAAATAAAAAAATAAAAATAAAAAAAAATTTAAAAAAATTATCAAATTGGACACTTCAAAAAAAAAATAACCAAAACAGCATGATATTGATATAAAAGTAGACTCATTGAGCAATGGATCAGAATAGAAAAACCAGAAATAAAACCACCACCTACATGCTTCTGACAAAGCAGACAAAATCCTACACTAGGGAAAAGACACCCTGTTGAATAAATGGTGCTGGAAAAATTAGATATCAACACCCAGAAGAAAGCAACTTTATCCCTATCTCTCAACAACACAAAAATTAACTCACAATGGATTAAAGACTTAAATGTAAGACCTGAAACCATAAAAATTCTAGAAAAAAACATAGGAAAAACACTTGTAGATATAAGCAGAGGCAAACAATTTATGATTAAGACCCCAAAAGCAAATACAACAAAACAAAAACAAATAAATGTGACTTAATTATACTAAACATTTCTGCACTGCAGAATAAATAATCAACAGAGTTAATAGATGACCTGCAGAATGGGAGAAAACATTCACAAACTATGCATCCAAGAACAAATTAATATCCAGAATCTACAAGGAACACAAATAACTCAGCAAGAAATAAAACAAATAGCTCCATTAAAAAGTTGGCAAAAGACATTAATAGACATTTTTCAAAAGAAGATATGCAAATGGCCAGCAAACACATGAAAAAATATTCAACATTACTAATCATCAGGGAAGTGGCAACTGAACTAAAATGAGATACCACCCTACCCCTGTCAAAATTGTCATTATTATTGAGTCAAAAAAAAAAAAAAAAAAGGCATTGACATGAATGCAGTGAAAAGGAAATGCTTACATGCTCTTGGTGGGAATGTAAATTTGTACAACCTCTATGGAAAATAGTATGGAGATTCCTCATTCTTCAAAGAACTAAAAGTAGATCTACCATTCGATCTAGCAATCCCACTACTATATGTCCTAAGGTAAAGAAGCCATTATACCAGAATGATTACACATGCATTCATATATTTCTCACAGAACAATTCATGAATGCAAATATGTGTAATGAACTTAAGAGAGTACAGTGGAAGGGAGGTAACGTAACTTCCAAATCTCAGCAAGAAAAGGGAATACATTTTCTCTGTCTCTCTCTGTTTCTCTCTGTTTCTCTCTCTCTCTCTCTCTCTCTCTCTCTCTCTCTCTCTCTCTCTCTCTCTCTCTCTCTCTCTCTCTCTCTCTCTCTCCCTCTCTCTCTCTCTCTCCCTCTCTCTCTCTCTCTCCCCCTTCTCTCTCACTCTCTTTTTCTCTATCTCTCTATCCACTCACTTTGGAGCTCTGTGTCATATCCAAGGTCCTCAGCATAAATATATCATTTGGTGGTGAGATACATGATTCATACATATGTTGTCCCAATTGCTCCAGCATCTCTGGATATGATATATTTTTTAAATGCTTATATTTTTATATCCCATCCCCAATCTCTTCCTCTCTAGGCTATTCCATTTGTTTATTACTTGCCCAAGAATGTTATCCCATGCCTTAGGCAGCTGTGGTTAGCACATTTAACTTTAAATATTTTTTTACATATGATTCCTGGCAAGTCACTTCCACTTATAAATATCTAACAGCTTATTTCATATGTCACATATATTGGAAATAGATGAATTCATCAAATAATTATTCACATAATTACACATAAATAATCCATTTCACTATGAAGCTGCACATTTTGAATTAAAATTATACTGATTCATATATAATTTATAGTAAAAATTAACCTCTTTACTACAGAGCAGGAATCAGGAGAGATTTTCTGTAAAGTAGATATTTTAGAATTTGCAAGCATTATGGACTCTTGCAGCTACTCAACTCTGCCATTGTAGTGCAAAAGCAACCATGTCAGATAAAAGAGATTCAACCACTTCACACAAAGCATGTTCAAATATATGACTTTCCTATGAACTTTTATCTAAATCTGATCAACCCTTACTTTTCTAACTATGCTTCCATTAGGACTTTATCAACAGGTTTTGTATTACAATATTTTGTAGGAGAAGTGTTCCCCAGCCAGACATAATATTCATCTTACACAACATTTGGGGAAAGGAGACACAACTTCTTTACCTAAAGTCTGTTTAATCACTCTAATTTTCATAATCCTATCAACACTTACATTTTGATGTTCTCTCAATCTAATTGCAGCACCAGTCAGGGCTTTGCCAGTGTACCTTGGTATCATAGTGCATGGTGCTCCCATGTTAAGGAATCCCAGGAATTTCTCTTTATCATTTCCTGACAATTTCACCTTCTCATGTACATAATGTTTGGGGTCTCCAGTAATGAGTTAAACAAAGAGACTCTTGTGTTTTTCTCAATTTTTATCTTGATTAGCACACCTAAACATTGTCCGAAGCAATTTTTATTAAGCTTTTTCATTGTTATCTCCAAATTTCTGCTTTTTAAATTATTCCAAACTGTAATAAATAGAGTAGATTTGTTTGGGGCTCTTTAAGATGTGGGGAGTTTCAAAGAGTGCCATTGGTCCATCCAACCCAATAGTGTTAAGACATTTGTTTTAACCATATTCATTTCCTTTTAAATCCCATTTCTTACTGACCATATAAATATTTCCACCATGCTGCGATGAGCCCCAAGACTCTCTCCATTCTATTAATATTTCCTCTTAGTTTCAACCCATCACTGAAAGGTTTTCTTTCTGGGGGTTTTGTTTTTATTTTCATTTTAGAAACAGAGTCTTGCAATGTCACCCAGGCTGAAATGCAGTGGTGTGATAATAGCTCATTGCAGCCTTGAACTCCTGGTCTCAAGCCTTCTATGGTCTCAGCCTCTCAATTAACTAGGACTACAGGTGGACACCATCATACCCTGCTAATTTTTTATTGTTTTCTTATAGAAACAAGGTCTTGCTATATTCCACAAATTGATCTCAATCTCCTGGCCTCACTTGATGATCCTGCTTTAGCCTCCCAAAGTGTTGGGATTATAGGCATGAGCCACTATGCCTGATGTTTTCTAAAATAACTATTTTAAAAATTCTACCTTTCATAAGTTGAAAACTGGTAAAGAAGACAATATTTCTAGTTTCTCACTCATTAGCATCTCAAGTGTTATTGTACCCTTGGGGACTGCATGGTGGTACAACTCAGATAAGTAAGAGGCATGGACTTCTTTTAAAAATGGAAGTTCTTGAAGATGGGAGCATATGGAAATTCTGACAAAAGTGAGCATAGAGTTGGCCCATTATGTATGCAGACCCACTGGTGGTCACTTCCTAATGTCCAAAAGTTTAGTCAGAATTGACACATGAGCAGGTTGGATTTTTGGTTTCTGTAGTAGCTAGCTCAGTCTTGTTTAGAGCGAGTCTATTGGACCCATATATATCTGTCAACCATCGCCACTCTGTTCATACACCCACCAAACTAAATATGGAGTGGCCAGTTATTCAGTGCCTTACCTGCAATGAAAATTAATTTTTAACAACCCAAAGCATATAAAAATGTACAATTAATTTCATTCTGAATTTCTAAGTTATACTCTGATCAATAGCTTTTTTGGTTTATGATCCTATAAGGTTTTTTGTTATGTTCTGCACTAATTTTTTTTCTTGTGGAATTTTTCTATAGACTTCTTTGGTATGGAAGAGTTACAAAGGGTAAATTTGTATTCTGTAAAAATTCTGGAATCCTGAGTCATGATGACTGGCTAAGAGTGACTGGCAAAGAAATGAGATCACAGAAGGTCAGATAAGCTGGCAAAAATTAATGAGCAATCCTAGGTCAAAGAAGGTGAACTTGGCAGCTGGATTGATCAATCAAAACGACATGCAGTTTGCAAGAGTCAAGATAGAAAGAAGGAAAAATTGAAATAAGCACGTTGAATCAGTTCACAAATACATCAATGAAACGAGGATGTGTGGCTAAGGCCAGGAAAACAATTAGAAAAAAGAGAGCATTAAAAGTAAAGCAAATAATCAGAAGGACTTTAATGTAAGGTGTTAACGAATAACAATTTTTATGTTTTAATCAGTTTACTGGAACTATTTGGAGGCTTTTTTGATAATTTCTACTGTGGGCTCAATTGGTCAAAGTTCAATCAAATAAAAAGAAAATTTACTAATTTTCTCTACTGTTAATCTTGTTCATTCTTGTATTCATCCATTTAGTTCCTTTTTTCATGTAATAAACTATATTTTATATAACTGGAACATATATTTATAATTTCTAGAATTTCTAAATGTTTTTTCTATCCCTGCTTTTCATCCCATTCCATGCTTATATTAACTATTATTTTCATCTCTGAATATTTGAATCATGTTTATTTTAAAACCTCATTTTAACTCTTTTTCTATATCTATAATACTGGGGTGCAAATCTTATTGGGTATAGTTGGTTATTTCCTCATGTGGTTTTCATGAGTTAATCTTTAGCAGGTGTTGATTTCTACCAACATTACTCCTTTTCTAGATTGTGAGATCACCCCTCAGGATGGGTTTGTGATTGCTTCTGCTGAAGCCTAGGGAGATCTGAAGTTCCATCACAACTTGTTTTTATTTTTTAGCAGTTTCTTTACAATCTATAGTAATTATTATAGCAGAAATTTCCTGTACTATGTAGATAAATTTCACTCCCTATTCTTAAGGCCTTTGTCTCATTTTGATTCCTCCCTAAACCCATATTTTTTATAGTTCCTACAAGCATCTATTCACAGAATTCCCTCTAACGTTAACAATTAGTGGATATCCTTTCTTGGTTTTATACTTGGCTATGTATGCTGGTGTATGATGTTTTTTCTTCATGATGTGTATGTGTTGGGAGCAGAAGTGGCACAGGATTGAGTTATGTATGATAAGTACAGTCTAATCTTCTGAATAAAACTCTTTTGTATATATATATTATATATACGTATATATTTGAGGGGCAATGCATTTTCTTTTAATTAATTTTTCAATTTTGTTGCATTATAGTCAGGTATGTGTCATATAAATACTTAAAAACTTGTTGACATTTCATCTGTGACTTTGCCTGAGGTCAATTTAATAAAATGTTTTATGTATACTTGAAAATATATATATATATACTATTTGGAGGTGCAAGATTCAGTACATGATTCTTGTTACTTTTGTTGCTTAAAATAATCAACTCTCGCCCGCGCGTTCCTGCGGCCCGCACTGGGGCTGTGCGGGACGGTGCCACCGCGCTCCCGGGCTGCGCGCGGCGCGGAGATTGAAGGTGGCCCTTCGGCTGTGCCAGGTCTATGATGGGCAGTGCCGCAGTTGGATGTTTCTGTTATGGGTGCCTCTACATCCGCGACCTGGGCAGTTTTACTTTTCGTTTATTTCAGCTTCAGTGAAGTGACTCAGCCACTTAAGAAAGTGCCCATCAAGGGGGCTGGGCCCCGTGGGCCATTTCCCAAGAAAGTCTATCCCCGGTTTGCTCGTGGTCCACATCGATATTAGAGCCACAGCTCAAAGGAAACAGAAGTGATGGTGTGATAGACGGTCATATTGAAGATCCAGAAAACGGCCGTCCGAAATCCTCTCCTGAACTAGGCATGACTTTCGATGAACGCGGTCAGGAGCTGCGAGACCTGGGCTGTCAGAGACACGCCTTTGACATGCTTATCGGCGACCGCTTGGCCGCCCTAGAGGTGTGCGGACACCCGGGACGCCGCGGGTGCGGAGCAGCCCTCCCGGCTGGCCTGCCAGTCGCTGGGGCCGTCACCTGCTTCCACAACGACGCGTTTCCGCCGCTCCGGCCCGTGCAGTGTCACCGACCACACTCCTGCACAGCTTCATGAAATCACCCTCGTGGACGATGACAGTGGCTTTGATGATTTGAAAGGAGAACTAGATGAATGTGTTCCTAAACACCTCCCTGGAAGAATTAAAACAATAAGAAATACAAAGCGTGAGGGGTTGATTCGAGGAAGGATGATAGGAGCAGCCCATGCGCCAGGAGAAGTGCTCGAGTTCCTGGACGGCCACTGTGAAGTGCACGTGGTGTGGCTGCAGCCCTTGCTGGCCGCCATCCGCGAGGACAGGCAGGCCGTGGTGTGCCCAGTGATCGACAGCACTAGTGCTGACACCCTCGCCTGCAGCTCGTCCCCTGTTGTCCGTGGAGGGTTCAGCTGGGGGCTGCACTTCAAATGGGACCTTGTTCCCCTTTCTGAGCTAGGAGGAGCAGAAGGAGCCACTGCCCCCATAAAGTCACCTACAATGGCTGCAGGATTATTTGCCATGAGCAGACAGTTTTTCCATGACCTTGGGCAGTACGACAGTGGCATGGATATCTGGGGAGGAGAAAATTTGGAAATATCATTTCGGATCTGGATGTGTGGAGGTAAGCTCTTCATCATCCCTTGCTCCAGAGTGGGACACATTTTCCGAAAAAGACGACCATATGGATCTCCTGAAGGCCAGGACACCGTGACACACAACTCTTTGAGGCTGGCACACGTCTGGTTGGATGAATACAAGGAGCAGTATTTTTCCTTAAGACCTGATCTCAAGACCAAAAGCTATGGAAATATCAGTGAGCGTGTTGAATTAAGGAAGAAGTTGGGTTGCAAATCATTTAAATGGTATTTGGATAATATTTACCCAGAAATGCAGATATCTGGGCCCCATGCCAAACCCCAGCAACCCATTTTTATCAACAGAGGGCTGAAACGCCCCAAAGTCCTTCAACGTGGAAGTCTCTATCACCTCCAGACCAACAAGTGTTTGGTGGCCCAGGGACGTCCAAGTCAGAAGGGAAGCCTAGTAGTGCTGAAGGCCTGTGACTATGGTGACCCAAATCAGATCTGGATTTATAATGAAGAGCATGAATTGGTTTTAAATAACCTCCTGTGTCTAGATATGTCGGACACTCGCTCGTCAGACCCACCACGACTCATGAAGTGCCACGGGTCAGGAGGGTCCCAGCAGTGGACCTTGGGGAAAAATAATCGGCTATACCAGGTGTCAGTTGGACAGTGCCTGAGAGCGGTGGATCCACTGGGTCAAAAAGGCTCTGTTGCTATGGCAATCTGCGATGGCTCCTCCTCCCAGCAGTGGCATTTAGAAGGCTAAGGTGGGCGCCATGGCTGGAATGGTGGTCCACTGGGCTTTGCTTCCTCTGCAAGCCAGCGTGGAAAGGATGACCATCTCCCTGTCCTGGAGATGCCTGGGCATGTTGGCAGATCTGAGAGACCACAGGTGAAGAAGTGTGTTTCACTACGATCATGTCTGAGCTGCTAGTAAAGAATTTCTTGATTATAGAGGGGAACCAGAATATAATTTTAAAGACTTGGGTTTGTACAGAAGGACAAAACCCAAGAAATGGACATTTCTATTCAAATTTATGCCTCTTTTAAAATTTCCTTTAATGATGGAATGGTTTTTATATGATCAGGAACTTGTGATTTCTTTTCTTAGAAGACTTCATAGGAGACAATTTTTTTTTTACTTCTATCATTTATTGAATATGTTCTAAATAGATAATTTAAAACAACTGAATCCACATTACTTTTAGCTTCAGAAAGGCATCATTTATAAGGCAATATTTAAGAGGCAGTTGACTATTATAAATTATTTTGATGAATTATGATACTATCTATATTGAAAATAAAGGATCCTCTTGATTATTTAAAAAAAATAATCAACTCTCATACTGATTTTTCTCTACTTGATCTATTGTTTTCTGAGCTATATTAAAATCTCAAAAAAATTTGAGTCTTTCTGTTTTGCTTTGTTTTCTAATTTCAAAATACTAGGGGGTACAAATGTTTCTGTTGCATGGATAGCTTTTGTAATGCTTGAGTCAGGGCTACAAGTGTGTCCATGACCTGAATAGTGTTCATTGAACCCATTAGGTAGGTTTTCTCTCCCCACCTCCTCCCCTCCCTGCTGCTTCATTTCCAATGACTTTTACTTCCCTCTGTGCACATGTATGCCCCTAAATTAGTTCCTCACTATTAGAGAGTACATGTGGTGTTTGTTTTTCCATTCCTTAGGCAATTCACTTAGGATAATGATCTCAAGTTTTATCCAAATTGCTGAAAAAGATATTATTCATTCCTCTTCGTGGCAGATAAAATGACTTCTTTTCCTTTGGGTAGATACCCAGTAGTGGGATTGATGGATCAAACAGTAGGTCTACATTTAGTTCTTTTAGAAATCTCCAGGCCGGGCGCTGTGGCTCACGCCTGTAATCCTAGCTCTTGGGAGGCCGAGGCGGGCGGATTGCTCAAGGTCAGGAGTTCAAAACCAGCCTGAGCAAGAGCGAGACCCCGTCTCTACTATAAATAGAAAGAAATTAATTGGCCAACTGATATATATATAAAAAAATTAGCCGGGCATGGTGGCGCATGCCTGTAGTCCCAGCTACTCGGGAGGCTGAGGCAGAAGGATCACTCGAGCCCAGGAGTTTGAGGTTGCTGTGAGCTAGGCTGACGCCACGGCACTCACTCTAGCCTGGACAACAAAGCGAGACTCTGTCTCAAAAAAAAAAAAAAAAAAAAGAAAAAAGAAAAAAGAAATCTCCATACTGTTTTTCATAGAGGTTGTACTAATTTGCAGTCCCACCAACAGCATATAAGTGTTCTTTTCTCTCTGCATCCATGCTGGCACCTATTGTTTTCAGGCTTTTTTTTTTTTTTTTTTTTTTTGGAACTAATGACTTTTAATGTCTTTCTTATAAACCAGAGAGCCCTGTTACATTCTGTGATAAACCATAAGGAGACGATTTCATACACTATCATTGAAAACAGAAACATTGTCATTCTAACAAACTTGAGATATTCTAAAAGTACTTCCAGGTGATTTCAGTTTTTTTTTCTTTTTTGATAGAAACTACCAGTTTGGTTTAATTGCTGGCATATTGGAAAATGTTCGCCTTTCATTTTCCAGCTATAATTGCCATGAGGTAAAAGCACAGCCATGATTAAACTGGGAATTACATAACAATGCAATCACAAAATCCTCGTTCATGGTCTGATGTCCAGTATTAATGTTTTATTTTTTTTTCTTTTATTTCATCATATTATGGAGGTACAAATATTGTTAGGGTTACAAATATTGTCCCTGCCCTCCACTGTCTCCCCCCATGTGTCAAATCCCCGGGTGGTGTGCACCACACTCGCTATTTAAGCATACTCCTCTTTCCTCCTTCCCGCTCCCACCTGCCCATTACCTGATAAAAAGTTTTTTTTTCCTTTTTTGTTTGTTTGGTTTTTTTATTTTTTTAACATCTTGGTTACATTGTATATCTTTGCCTCTTCCTAAGAAGGGTTAGAGTTATGCCCTTCCCCTCCAAAATTCTCGCCACATCCCTAGGATTGGGTCCCCCCCCCCATGTTTTAAAAATAATCAGTTGCTTTGCTACTGAGTAGATATTGTTTATCTAATAAGACTACTTGTTTTCAGGCTTTTTAATATAAGCTATTCTAACAGGGGTAAGGTGATATCTCACTGTGGTTTCAGTTTGCATTTCCCTGATGATAAGTGATGTTGAGCATTTTTTATGTGTTTGGGCATTTGTCTATCTTTGTTTGAAAAGCTTTTGTTCATGTCTTTTGCCCACTTTTTAAGGGGGTGGTTTATTTTTTTTCTTGCTGATTTGTTTAAGCATTATTATCAGGAAAAACCACCTAACAAAAATGTATAGAACACCTCACAGAATAGAAATTCTTTTCTTATATAAAGAATACTTTACAAATTTACCATATGCTATGCCATAAAGTCAGTCTGAACAGATTTCAAAGATTGCAATAATAAAAATGTATGTTTTTAAAGTATCTTTTCAGACCACAATGGAATAAAATCAGAAATCAATAACCAAAGAAACTTTGGAAGTGATACAAATGCGTGAATTAAATAATATGCTTCTGAATGTCCATGAGATCGAGGAAGAAATTAAGAGAGAACTGAAAAAAAAAATGAAGTTAATGAAAATTGAAACAGAATGTACCAAAACCTATGGAATACAGTAAAAGCAATGCTAAGAGAGGAAAATTTGTAGCAATAAACACCTACATCAGAAAAGTAAAATGATGACAAATAAACAGTGTACTTCAAGGAACTAGAAAAGCAAGAGCAAACCAAACCCAAAATTAATAGAAAGAAATAAGTAAGAAAGATAACAACAGAATTAAATGAAATAGAGGCTAAAAAATGTAAAAGATAAATGAAATGAAAATAAATTTTACATGAATAAAATCAATAAAGTAGTTGCTGGATTAACAAAGAAAAAATAAAGAAGACCCAAATAAGATAAGAAACGAAAAAGGAGACATTCAACTGATACCACCAGAAAAGCAAAAGATCATTCAAAGACTATTATGAACAACAATACACAAACAAGAAAGCCTAGAAGAAGTGGATAAATTCCTAGACACATACTATCTACTAAGATTGAATCAGGAAGAAATAGAAAGCATGAACAGACCAACAAAAAGTAATGAGGATCCATCTGTAAGAAAAATTCTCGAGAGAGGGAAAGTGGTGGCTTAGCTGTGGCCTCCAGGCTCACTGCTCCCAGAGAAGGAGGTGAAGAACCTGGGACGGCCACACGCTAGTGGATCACTCCCCACCCCAGAACAGCACTGTGAATCTGCAGTGAAACAGCATGGGACACGCAGTGCGGGAAAAAGGGTGAAAGGGAGATACATTCACAAAGACTGGAGAGTGCAAGAAATACCATAAGGAAGACAGTGCAGTGCAGGAGGGCCACGCCTGTCCATCCAGCCAGCGCTGTGTGGTCTGACCCATGGGAGGATGCCTGGCTCTCTCAGAGACTCCACACCCACTCAGACAGGAATGTGTCTGAAGTCGGTGCAAAGTCGTGATACAGAACGGCAGGCTCTGTGGAGAGGAGACAATAGCAGGAAACATTTTGAAGTCCCCAGTGCTCTGTGTAGGGACTGAACTGAGTGGGGGAGGGACTGGTCTGCATGGTTAGTTCCTGTGACCACAACAGCATGAGGATCTTTAGAGACAGCATCTCGCCTCTGGTGGGCAGCAGGACCAGAGCACAGGAGGTGAACACCAAAAAGGGTGCTCTGACCATGGAAACTCTGGGTAATTTGACTGGCTCAGGACAGGACAAAAAGGCCAGGGCCCTTTGCTAGGCAGGTGTGAGACTGTGGAACTGTGATGCAGAGGTGACAGCTGGTGGACTATTGATTCAGCCTGCCAGACTGGCTTCTGCCAATTCTTGAGTGGTCACCCACAACGCTAGCTCTCCAGGGGTGGGTGGCCTCCATCTTTGGGGTTCCCAGCCCAGAGACACAGTTGTGCAAAAACCACAGCAGTGGTTTTGGGCAACACCCCTCCCCTAGCATGGAGACTTTTTGTGCTGGGTGCAGTGGACTCTGCCCTCGGGGGTGTGGAAATGTCAGAAAAGCCACTTTCTCCGTGTGGCTGGCATAAATCAACAGGACTTTGGTGCTAAAAAATAGTCGGTGACCTGTTGATTCTGCTCCCTGGATCAGTGTTGGCCAGTGATTCTCGAGTGCCTGCCCCTAATGCTAGTTCCCCAGGGACAGGTGGCTGCCATCTTTGGGGTCCCCAGTCCAGAAACGTGGCTGTGCATGGCAGTTTTGGGCAACACACCTCTCCCAGCCCAAGTACTCTCATGTGGGGTGCAGTAGATTCCTCCATGGGAGTGGGGGAGAAGTGAGAAAAGCTGCTTTCTCTGTGTGATTGGCATGACTCTGCAGGACTGTGGTGTTGAAAAATAGCTGGCGGCCTGTGGATTCTGCCTGCTGGGCTGGCTTAGGTCAACTAATAAGAACAAAACTCCAGGGCTTCCCCTTTGGGTTTGGGTGGCCTCCAGTATGGGGTTTGTGGACAGGGAAGGAAAAACCAAGCCAGAGACCTCAGCAATTGCATCAATTGACCCCTCCCATCAGAAGCAGCCTTCCAAGTATGGGGAAAGAGCTCTGAATAACATATTAGTGGCTCAGCAGCAGGTCAAGCAACCATAGAAGCACACATACCCAGCCTTCGCACACCAGCAGTGATCCTTCTTGCCCCTACTCCCGCTTAAGGGAGAACAGGGTCCAAGCCACCTCGAGAGTGGCAAGGCCCCTCCCAAAGATCAAGGCATTGTATACCCCATTTGGGGGACCAGAACCTACCACATAGACACAAGATTACCTTGATATGTGGCTCTTCCATGCAAACTGCAATCAGCAACAGAGAGTGTAACCTAATAGCTTGACGTAATGCCTTCCATCTCAAGCTATTAGAGGGCAGTAGAGTCATACGCATAAGGGCAATCCACCAGCTGCAGCTGAAGCTAGGGAACCAAATTCACTAGTCTCCATTGGCAAGGTCAGAGGTAACCCAAACTGCTAAAATGCCCCTAAAGCAATACAGGAGCAGGGTGCCTCTTCCCAGCACTGTCAAGGAACAACCCTTGGGGACTTGAATATAGGGCCATAAACCAGTCCTAGCATAGTTCATAACCAATTTCCTAACCAGTTCATAACCAAGTTCATAACCAAGAAGCCCAAGGGGAAAGAATCAGTGAAAGAATGTAGCAAACATGAAAGATCAGAGAGAAAAGTCACACCCCAAAGAAATCCATGTTGTACTTCTACCACCACACTCTAGATCTAAAGCATATTCATCACCCCAAAAGATGTCTATTCACATTAGACAGTCACTTCCCATTTCCCAATCTGCCATTTTTGCCATCTGACATTAAGAATTGGAATCATTCCATATTCAGCATTAGGGAATAATAGAATAAACAAAAACAAACAAAAACATACAAGAACATGGCTTCAATCTTATCCTTTTCCTTACTTTTTACATGTCATGTTTAACCTTAAATTGCAATTCTCTGGTATATAAGAATATATATGCCTATGATGTTTTCTTAAATATATGCAGAATGTAGAGTGAAATTTTACAAGAAAATCTTGCATCAGGCACTTCTTTTATGGAACTCTGAGAAGGTTCACAGACCAGCCCCTAATAAAACAAACATAACTAATGAAAATACTTTTTAAAAACAACTATTTAAAGTCTCTAGGCCTAAGGCCTAATTGTTCTGATGCCATATAGTAAAAGAATTTTAAAAAGTATACATTCAAGAAAATCTACTAAGAGTTGGGCACACTGGCTCACACTTGTAATCCCAGCAATTTGGGAGGCCTAGGCAGGAGGATTGCTTGAGGCCAGGAGTTTGGGACCAGCCTGGGCAACATAGCAAGACCCCCTTCTCTACAAAACAAATTTTAAAATATCCAGAGGTGGTGGTGCACAGCTGTAGTCCCAGCTTTGGGAGAGTGAGAGAAGAGGATTGCTATAGCCCAGGCATTTGAGGTTGCAGAAAGTTATGATCATGCCACTGCACTCTAGCCTGTGTGACAGAACAAGACTCTAACTCAAAAAAATCCAAAAAAAAAGCACTACTAAATCTTGGTGAAAGCAGTAGCCACCTGTGGCATTTGAGCCACATGCTCACTTGTCCACTCTTCTAACTCTCAGTGATGGAATTCTCTCTCTCTGTGCAGGGAGGTGCAGACAAGACAAGGGTCCTATTCCCTGCAGTTACCAGTAGAAGGATATGGTATTAATATCTTCTTAGGAGGTGTTCTCAGCCTCATTTTCTCATATATACTCAGCTACAGGTTGCAGGCTAAATTTCAGGCAAGTGTGGCCGAGGGTCTCCCATTGAAGAAGGGTCTCCCATCTTCAATGTAGCCATAGTCATATGGCAGAGGATGTATTGCACTGAGAGCCAAGAAATTCCTCAACACATTAATAAAATGGGGGATCTGTGATATGAAAGGCAAACTAAATGTAGAATTAGAACCTTACCCCCTAAAGTAAAAGAGTCAGTTAGGGAAAAGTATGTCACTGCCCCTACTCTAGGGAACAAGGGAAAGCTTTCACCATCATCCTCTGAAGGTTTATTGAAAAGGAACTGACAATAGATAGATTAATGGGAGAAAGAAATACAAATTTATTTTAACATGCATAATGTGGGGGAATTGCAGGAGAGAGAATGATTACAAAATAACTCAAAGAGGTCCAGGTGATTTTATACTCTTTTCTCGTAGGAAAAGAGAAGAAAGGAATGTAGGAGCAAATGAATTTTAAGGAGAAATCAGTGGGCCCAGAGGCAGAAATTATTTTGTAAATTATACTCTTTGTAAATTGAATGGCATTAGAGAAGAAATAATGGTTTGGGACAAAGTTTATCTGTGTTCTAGGTGTGGTGCTTAATTTCCAATCTCTTCTATGATGAGTTTTTTTTTATTCTGTGGTGAATATAATTATAGAGAAGGAATTGAAGGCAATTGTTTTCCTCTTTGTTGAGTCCAATTTCAAGGTAGATAAGGGAAGTTCAGAGAACAGTTTCATCCTGTGCTTTGGCAGAGACAGAGTGTTGAGAGATAAGGGGAGGGTTAGAGAGATAGATTATGAGGATTATGCTAATTAGTTCAGCATGTCAAAGCACTATATTTTAGGATACCATTTTCTGAGCTCCAACATTCCCCTGTGTAAAACTGCCCCAGAAGTTTTATACATTAAAAGCTGATTTGGTGACTATGGAAAGAAAAATTGAGTTAGTAGCCTCATGGCAAAAGATCCCATTAAACCAGTCTCTCATTTCTGGGACTATGACAGTTCAATTAAACATTTGTATTTCATTTCAGGAGATAGCATTACTGATGGGCCTTCAAAGAAAAGCATAAATCATGCAGGAAACTGGTCTTTAATAATAGACATTTCTATAGAAAAAACGAGAAAACAGAGTTAATGTCTGGAGTAGCTTGTAAGCTAGTTTCTTTGGAGTCAAGAGGGAAGTCATTTGAGAAAGTTTTTAGATTTAGGATTTGAGGATCATTTTCAATTGGAGCAGAAGTAGGCAGTGGCAATCTAGCAGATTTTCCTGGTTTTTATTTTGCATGTCACAAAGTATATCCAAACATAAGCTGTTGTGATTTTTCTATAAAGTCCAGTTGATCTATTCAAGTTTTCTGTTCTTTTATGGCACTTATTTTTTCCTCTGGTGTCTTTCTATTGACTTTTCTTTGGTGTCGAGAAGTTACAAAACATACATTTGTTATTTGTAAATATTCTAGAATACTGAGTTATGACAGTGGCTCAGAGCAACTGGCAAAGAAATGCGATCAATTAAGGTCAGAAAGACTGGTATAAATTAATAAGTAATCCTAGGTCAGAGGGGGTGAGCTTTGAAGCTGGATGGGTCAATCAAAAGGAGGACATGCAGGTTGCAAGAGTCAAAACAGAATGAAATAAAATTGAGATAAATATATTGATAAGTTCACAAATTCCTCAATGAAGCATAGCATGAGAAATTAAGGTCAAGAATTGTACAAAAGCAATTTATGTAACCACAATGTTTGTACCCCCATAATATTCTGAAATAAAATAAAATTTTAAAAGAGCAATTAGAGGCTGACACCATGGCACTCACTCTAGCTTGAGCAACAAAGTGAGACTCTCTCAAAAAAAAAAAAAAAAGACACTGAAAAAATACATAAAGTACCTGAGTTAAATTAAAAATAAAATAAAAGAGCAATTCAGAAAAAGAAAGCTTTAGAAGTAAAGCAGATAATCAGGAGAGCACTAATGTAAAGTGCTAACGAATAAAACATTTTAATCAGCTTATTGGCAATTTATAATATGTTTACTGATTCCTGTTGAGCGCTCAGAGGGTGAGTCAGAAAAACTGAGAATTCACTAATGCTCTCTACTTCTGATCTTGTTCATTCTTTTATTCATCTATTCAATTATATTTTATTTCATGTAAACAATAACATTTCATATAATTGAAGAATGTATTTCTGATTTTAATAATATCTAAGTAGTTGTTTTTATATCCATTTTTCTCACCTCCTAATATTGTCTTATGTCAATGAATCTTTTATTTCTGAACATCTGGGTTGTGCATATTAAAATATCATTCCGCTTTTCCCCCCCTAGCTCTAATCCTCAGGTACAATCTTTCTTTTCTGTATGATTGGTTATTACCTGATAATTTTTATCAGTTAATCTTCAGCAGATGTCAATTTCTTCAAACATTCCTCATATCTCATATTGTGAGAGCATCCCTTCACAATGGAATGTTGATTATTTCTGTCGTAGCCTAGAAAGGGTTCCAGTTTCATAACATTTGGTTTAGAAATCACCTCATACTTGTTACAATGGCTTTTATGAAAAGGGTGAAAGAAAACGTGTATTGGCAAGGATTCAGGGAAAAGGGAGCTCTTGCAGATTGTTAGTGGGGATGTAAATGAGTACAGCCATTATGGAAAATAGTATGGAGGTTCCTCAGAAAACTAAATATAGAACTACCATATGATCCAGCAATCTCACTTTTGGGAATATATCTGAAAGAAGTGAAAGAAATATGTTGAAAAATACCTGCACGTCCACGTTCATTGCAGCATTATTTACAAGAGCCAAGACATAAAAACAACCTAAGTGCTCATCAACTGATGAACAGATAAAGAAAATGTGGTATATACACACAATGGAATGCTATTCAGCCCTAAAAAAGAATGGAATTCTGTCATTTGAGACAATGTGGATCAACCTAGTAGAGATTATGTTAAATGAAATAAGCCAGGTACAAAAAGACAAGGAACACATGACCTTATTTATATGTAGAATCAAAAAAAAGAAGAAGAAGAAGAGAGTAGAATGATGGTTACCATAGCCTAGGGAAGAAGAGGGGAAAGGGAGCAAGGAAACAGAGATTGCTGGTCAAGGACACCAAGTTTCACCTGGACAGGAGGAACAATTTTTGAGGTCTAGTATTCAGTAGGGTGACTATAGTCAATAATGTATTAATATTTCAAAATAAGTAAGAGAAAATTTTAAGTGTATCACCACAAAAAATGTTAAATAAGTGAGAAAAATATTTAATTTGCTCAATTTAATCATTCTACATTGTGTACATATAGCAAAACCATCATATTGTACTCCATAAATATAATTATGATTTGTTGATTAAAATAATATTAATAAAATATGTAGTGTAGATTCTTTTTTAAAAATTTTAAACATATTGCTGACCCTGCAATTCTATATCTAGGAATCTGTCATGCAGAAATACTTGCATATGAACATATGTATGTATGGTATATTCCTTCCAGCACTTAAATGGCTATCAGTCAACAAACACACTCACTTCCATTAAAAGGTGAAAGATATACAGCCATTACAGAGAAAGAGTAGATCATAGGCATATTGTTGAATGTTTTTTATTTGACGTAGCAAAATAGAAAACAATTTTCAGGAAAAACATAGGCATAATATTATTCTTTGAAAAAGAAAACAAAATATTTATAAATTTCTATAAACAAAGAAAATAATCTGGATTCAATACACAGAATTTCTAACAAGGGAATTGTGAATTTTACTCCATCTATATCGCTGACTACCTTTTCACAATAATGTTTTCATGCATTACTCACAGTTGGCCCTCTGTGTCTATGGGTTCTGTCTTTGCAGACTTGACCAAACATGGATGAAAAATAAGTAATAAATAATAAAATCACAACAATAAAAAATAAGATCAAATTTTAAAAACAATACGACCATTTACATAGCATTTATATTGTATTAGATAATATAAGTAATCTAGTGAAGATGTAAAGTATGTGGAAGGATGCATGTAGGTTATATGCAAATATTATCTCATTTTATATAAGGAGCTTTAGCAGCCATGGATTTTGATATCTGGTGAGGGCAGGTCCTGGAACTAATTCCCCTGGAATATCAAGGGACAACTGAATATAGTTTAAAATTAGTAAAAAGTAGTAAAATATACCTATTGACCCCAAATGGCAAGTTTCAGGATTCTGATATCATATTATATGTTAGTCATTAAGAATACTTAAATTGACCAGATATATGGGACATTATCAATGTGATCCATTTAAGGATTGTTTTAGGACACTTATTTAAAATATAGATAGATAAATATATTACAATGTTAACTGAAAGTTATACTAGTTTTAAAAAATCTAAAATCTCACAATTTGAAGTAATGTTACTATATTTTTTCACTTGTTAATGTATACACTGAGATTTTACTATATTTTTAATATTAATCTTTAATATTTTACAGTACCTTAGTGCCCTCTTCGGGCTACTTCAGAAGCTTTTGTTAGTGGTAATTTGGACACATTACTACAAATAATTTCAAAATACTTCAAGTCATGTCCCATTCCCTGAACTTTGGCAAACCTTGTGGCTGCCTCAACTAACAGAATGCAATGAAAGTGATATATCTTAACTTTCAAGGCTTGGTGACAAAAGGTAATACCTCTTCTCTCTCTCTCTCTCTCTGTCTTCCTTCTTTTCCCTGTCTCTGTCCCTCTCCCTGTCTCTCCATATTTCTCCTTCTCTCCCTCTCTCCTTTATTCCTATATTTCTTCTCTCATTCTTGTTTTCTCTCTCTCTCTTTCTCTCTCTTTTGGAGCTTTGTGCCATACATCAATTACCAAAGAAAAAAGTACAGGAATGATCACAGAGATATCATAAGAAAGTAGAGAAAGATTCTTTGTGTGATCAACCTTTACTCAGGCTTCTGAACCTTCTCCTAGGCCTATCTGTGCACTTCCTTGTAAAATTTAGTACTATCAAAAGAGCCTAACTCAGTCAGTTTAGCCAGAAATCCACATCATTGATATCTGATTATCTTCAATATCTTATAAGATTCCTTATCTTCCGCCCTCTCCTAAGTGGACTAACTACCATAGTCTATCTTCAGCAAGAATTCTGTTAGTTCTGTTTAGCCAGAATCCCCTTATACTTGATGTTTCCTCTTGGTAATTTTCCATCCACCAACTCCCATCCTGCTCCTTGACTATAAATTTCTACTTACTCATGCTAAGAGTTGAGTGCAATCTCTCTTCCATACTGCAAGATCTCATTGCAGTGGTCCCTTAATTTATCACAATGGGCATGAAAAGAGATTTTCTCATTGTGTTTTAACGTGTATCACAGAACATATTTTTTCTGTAAAAACTCCCAGTTCTTACAACCAACTGTAGTTTGAGTCTTCCCAAACCAATAATCAAGTATGTACTGAAAAATCTTTAGATGTTTACAGCTCCAGTAACCATACAATTGACTAAAAAAAAACCCAAATAAAAACTATATAGCTGAGTTCAGCCAACATTCTGAACAATGAGAAATGATAATAAAATGGTCATTGTTGTTCTAAGCCCCACAGTGGTGGGTAGTTGGTTATGCTGTAATAAATAACTAAAGATTATTTCTACTTATTTTCATTGCATATAGGTAATATTACAATTAATATGTAGCTACATAAATGGGAACATAACTGTACATAAATATTATATTTTAGAAACAATTATTACCCAGGAAGGGGAGTCAGGCATGGAGGTGTACAGATTGCCCTCTGCACCCAGTTAGCCTGGATATAATCCCTGCAAAACCACTACATAGATACGTGGCATTGGACAAGTTACTTAACCTTTCTCTGTCTCAACTTTCCTCCCAGTGAAACGGAGATGATAGTAATGATACTACTTACCTCCCAGGGTTGTTCAATGGCTAAATGTGTTAACACAGAAGAGTTCTAGAAATTGCTATATGGAGCTTTCTTATGTAGCAAAATTCAATTTGTTTTATCATCATTGTTAAGTGAAGAATAGTGAAAATATTAAATAGATAGAAAAGAGAAGAAAGAATTCCCCTACATAAAGTCCTGTGAGATGTTTGCCTGAAAAGAAAACCAGCTTGGAGTCTCCAGATCCTCTCCCATCACAACGTGTGCTCCTAAAACCCACCCCGACCACTTGACTTAACGTCTATGCTTCTGAGAATCCAGCTATAGGCACTGCTACTAGGAGAGGAGGGAGGTAGCCGCTGGGAGGTGACAAAGAGGCTTCTCTTTTCACATCTGGGTGCAGTGGTGACATCAGGACCTACTTTGGGCATCTCCTTCCCATTCCTCACCAGGCTGCACCACAGAGTTCTGTTCAACACCAGGACACTCAAGGCAGGAAGAGTGCCAGAACAATCCAATTGAAAGTGGGATGCAAATTAAAACCTTCACTGCATACTGAGCAGGGGATCCATAATGCCATCCAAAGGGCTTTCAATATTGATGTGGGTCTTCATCCAGAAGTCCTGAAGTGTTAGGTAGATAGTGAAGGATTCCAAATCTCCTAGGAATAAAAATGGGTGCTATTGCCCCCATCTTGGTCCCGCTCAACCCTGATTCTCCATACCTTGGTGAGAAGTGAATATCCCATGTATCTGCCAATTATAACTTGGTGCACCAGCTGCAAAAGATGCAGAGGACTCTCTAGCCCACAGGCCAGGTCATATGGGTACCATAGAGTCCACAAAGTGACCTAGAACCCACTGTGTAATTGAGGCTCAGGTCATTTGACTCCCAATTGTCTAATTAAAGTGGTTCCATGGTGATGGTGAGTTCTGAAACACAAGTGAGGTCCCTATCTGGACACTATAAAATAGCCAAGTTCCCTCTTTCTCTTTGCTCTCCCTTCTGATTTCCCTACTGCAACAATGGGTCGAGTAGTCATTCATAGCACATGTTCCATGCTTTATAAACCTATATATCAAGCTCTTGCCCTATAATCCTATCTATCTCTCCTCAATTAACCTCATTTTTGTAGTTGCCTAACTTTGGTGTGTCTGGTCATTTTTTGACCATGCACATCCCAAAAACTGATGGTCTCAGACTGAAACCTAACAGAAGGACTCATGTCACCTATATCCAACCCTAATACAGCATTCACTTATGAAGCATGGAGGTTGTATTCCACATTTGTTATTTGATAAATTAGAAATACTTTAGAAAATAATTTAATACAATCTAAAATGTTTCTTGTTTGTCTTCATTGTCCAGACTGCCAGGGGAATACACCTACTTGATCTGGGGAGGCTGTAGAGTTTATTTGAATTAAGCCTTGATGGACCACCAATTCCAGCTTACAGCATGTTACCAAAACACATGCGAATTATAACCCAACAAGCAGTGTAAGAATGTTCCGTCTCTCCACATCCTCACCATCATGGTATATTTTGGGATTTTTTGATACAGTCCAATCTCACTGGAGTTAAGTGATATCTCATTGTGGTTTTTATTTGCATTTTTCTAATGATTAGAGATGTTAAGCAATATTCTACATCGTAATATGATAATATCTGGCATTTCCCCTCTCCTCCTCTATTTTCATTTCTTCTAATCTTGACGGTTTTATTTGAGGGTTCTTTATTGTTGAATGCAATATGACAATAGCAAATGAATTTTGCAAACTTAAGACTCATCTCTAACCCATCACTTTTTTTTCTTTTTTTCTTTTTGCTTCATCCCCCAAACATTGTACATCTTACTTGTTGTGGTTGTATATACACATCCCTACCTCTCCCCTCCCACCCTCCCGACACCTGAAAATGTTACTCCTATATGTCCACTTAGGTTTTGATCCATTAATACCAATTTGCTGGTGAGTATATGTGGTGCTGGTTTTTCCATTCTTGAGATACTTCACTTAGCAGAATGGGTTCCAGCTCTATCCAGGAATATACAAGAGGTGCTATATCACCATTGTTTCTTAAAGCTGAGTAGTATTCCATGGCATACATATACCACATTTTATTAATCCACTCATGAATTGATGGGCACTTGGGTTGTTTTAACATCTTTGCAATTGTGAATTGTGCTGCCATAAATATTGAAGTACAGATGTCTTTTTTATAGAGTGTCTTTTGTTCTTTTGGGTAGATGTCCAGTAATGGAATTGCTGGATCAAATGGAAGATCTACTTGTATCACTTTAAGTTATCTCCATATTGCTTTCCATGGAGGTTGAACTAGTTTGCAGTCCCACCAGCAGTGTAGGAGTGTTCCTCTCTCTCCACATCCACTCCAGCATTTGTTGTTTGGGGACTTTTTGATAAAGGTCATTCTCACTGGAGTTAAGTGATATCTCATTGTGGTTTTGATTTACATTTCCCTGATGATTAGAGATGTTGAACATTTTTTCATATGTTTGTTCACCATTATTCTGTCTTCTTTTGAGAAGTTTCTGTTCTTGTCCCTTGCCCAATTTTTCATAGGGTTGTTTGATTTTTTTTTTTTTTTTTTTTTTTTTGCTGATTTTCCTGAGTTCTAAATAGATTCTAGTTATCAGCCCTTTATCAGACATGTAGCTTGCAAAAATGTTCTCCCATTCTGTGGGTTTTCTGTTTGCTCTCTTGACAGTTTCTTTGGCTGTGCAGAAGCTTTTTAATTTGATCAGGTCCCATTTGTTTATTTTTGTTGCTGTTGTGATTGCCTTTGGTGTCTTCTTCATAAATTCTTTGCCTAGGCCAATGTCTAGAAGAGTATTTCCAACATTTTCCTCTAGAATTCCAATAGTTTCACACCTAAGGTTCAAGTCTGTTACCCAGCGTGAGTTGATTTTTGTGAGAGGTGAAAGGTGTGGGTCTTGTTTCAGTCTTCTACATGTGGCTATCCAGTTTTCCCAGCACCATTTATTGAATAAGGATTCTTTTCCCCAGTGTATGTTTTTGTCTGCTTTGTTGAAGATTAGTTGGCTATATGAGGATGGTTTTATATCTGGGTTCCCAGTTCTGTTCCACTGGTCAATGTCCCTGTTCTTGTTCCAGTAAAAAGCTATTTTAATGACTATAGCCTTGTAGTATAGTTTGAAGTCTGGTAAATTGATATCTCCTATTTTGTTTTAATTGCCTAGGATTGGTTTTGCTATATGGGGTCTTGTCTGGTTCCATACGAAGCGTAAAAATATTTTTTCTATATCAGTGAAAAATGATGATGGTATTTTGATAGGGATTGCATTGACTCTGTAGGTCACTTTGGGTAGTATAGACATTTTAACAATGTTGATTCTGCTGACCCATGAGCATGGTATATTCTTCCATCTGTTTACATTCTCTGCTATTTCCTTCTTCAGTGTTTCATAGTTCTCCCTGTAGAGGTCTTTTACCTCCTTAGTTAAATATATTCCAAGGTACTTTATTTTCTTTGTTGCTATTTTGAAGGGAATGGAGTCTTTGATTTGGTTATTACTTGTACTGTTGTTGGCGTATATGAATGCCTCTGACTTCTGTGTATTGATTTTGTATCCTGAGACTTTACCAAAGCACGAGAGTTTGATCACTTCTGCTCCCATTTGGATGCCCTTAATTCCTCTCTCTTGTCTGATTGCTGTAGCGAGGACTTCCAGCACTATGTTGAACAGAAGTAGAGATAGTGGGCAACCTTGTCTTGTTCCAGTTCTAAGTGGGAATGCTTTCAATTTCCCCCCATTCAGTATGATATTGGCACTGGATCTAGTGTCCAATGACACTCTACAAATAGACACCTGCACTCGAATATTTATAGCAGCACAATTCATAATTGCAAGTCTGTGGAAACTGCCCAAGTGCCCATCAATCCAAGAATGGATTAATAAAATGTGGTATATGTATACCATGGAGTACTATTCAGCTCTAAGAAACAACGGTGATATAGCACATCTCATATTTTCCTGGTTAGAGCTGGAACCCATACTACTAAGTGAAGTATCCCAAGAATGGAAAAACAAGCACCACATATACTCACCAGCAAACTGGTATTAACTGAGCAGCACCTAAGTGGACACATAGGTACTATAGTAATAGGGTATTGGGCAAGTGGGAGGGGGAGGGGGGCGGGTATATACATACATAATGAGTGAGATGTGCACCATCTGGGGGATGGTCATGCTGGAGACTCAGACCTGTGGGGGGAGGGGGGAAAGGGCATTTATTGAAACTTTAAAATCTGTAGCCCCGTAATATGTCGAAATAAAAAAAAATTTTTTTAAAGAATTTAAATTATATAACCAATGTGAAACCAGCTTTATTTTCCACCAGTAGGTAATATTGAAAGAATTTAAATTATATAACCAATGTGAAACTTCATTTTATTTTCCACCAGTTATTTCAGAGTTGCTTTGAACTCTATAAATTTAATGAGTAACAATTAGTGCAAAGATCATCTACATTAAAAAAAACTGTTCAGGAAGTTAGACAAAAATATCTCCTACGTTCTCAAAACAACCCCACATGGCATTGCCTTCAGCACAAGCAGTCCAGGCCGGGGTGAAGGGCCAACAGAGGACAGGAAAACTGATTTTGCTGTGATTCCAAAGGTAGCTGCGTCCTTTGTGGCCTGAGCTGCCTGATGGTGTCCGTTGCCACCAGACCGTCTGTCTCCTGATGACCAAGGCAATGAACTGTAGCTTCTTCCTCGGGGGCTAAAATGGCATCTAGCAAGGCTAGGATTTGTTTGGTATATTTTATTTCTTTATTACTGGACATTAAGTGTCCCTTTTCTATCTAGATGGCTCCATGCACATGAACAACAGGAAAAGCATACCTGGAGTCTGGGTAATGGTCACTTGTGTGCCTTTATCTAGTTGGAGTGCCAGACAAGGGCTGCGAGTTCTGCCTTCTGTGCTGAGGTTCCAGAAGGGAGGACTTCAGCCCTAATATCTGTTGATGGGTTATCACTGCATACCCAGCTCTCCATTCTGTCTGATCCATAAAGCTGCTTCCATTAGTAAATCTCTCTAGGTCTGGGTTTCCTACGGGTGCATCAGTTAGATCCAGCTGGCTAGAATCAACTCATTCAATTAATTATTTGTAAACTGTCATGCACACGTTAGGATGGCATTTGGGGAAGTAAGGTGTCAGGATTAAAGGTAGAGACTGCTCTCAGTGTTATATTTCGGGTATCCTAAAGGATGGTCTGATATCTCTCAAGCCTCCCAGAGGCCAGCCAGTATTCTCCTGTCTGTTCCAGTAAGGGGAGCACACAGTGGGGTGTGCAGAGTGGAGGGCTGGCCTATTGTAAACTTCTCTGCCTCTTGATACAGGTAAGAAGCGGCAGCAATAGCCTGAATGCAAGAAGGGCATCCCTTTGTGACAATGTCCACTTGCTTTGAGAAATAAGCAATGGGTATCTTAATATTTCCCAGATCCTGACTTAGCACTCCTAGACTCATTCCTTGCTTCTTATGCACAAAAATATCAAAATGTTTTTATATATCTGAGAGTCCCAATGCAGGGGCACTCAACAGTTATTCCTAGATATTTCAGAAACCCTTGGCAGTCCCCAGTTCACTCTAACAGATCATTATCTCCTCCCCTTAAGGCATCATACAGAGGCTTAGCAATGAGTCCCAAGTTAGGAATCCAGACGTGACAGAAACTGGCCACGTCTCAGACTCTACAGCTGTTGTCAAGTGAGAGATCTGGCTGCTCTCCAAAGGCCTCCGGCTAATCAGGGAGCAGGTTTCTCTGTCACTGGGAAAACCTGAACTCAAGATATTTAACTGAAGGCTGTAAAATCTGAGCCTTTTTCTTGGATACCTTGGATACAGCCAGGAAGTTTAGAGTCAGAATAGTACTCTTGTTGGATGCTTTTTGTCGTAGTGCCCACAACTAGTATGTCATCAACATATTGCAGTAAATGCCCATCATTTAACTGAGGTCTCAGAGGTCCTTCCCAGGAATCTCCCCAAGAATGGGAGGGGAGTTTTTAAAGCCCTGGGGAAGAGCTGCCCAATAGTGTTGTTGCCTTGATTGCATATCTGGGTCTTCCCATTCGCAAACTGGCAGTTCCTGTGAGTCTGGGCTCACAGGGATGCAGAAGAAGCACCTTTTATATCTGAGAGCCTGACCCAGCAGAGCACACCAGTCAGGGTTGTGAGCAGTGTGTAAGGGATGGACAGTTATCAACAGAAATTAAAACTATGAAATTAAAACTATACCTAAATGAAGGAAAGAATTTGAAGCATGTGTAAAACAATATTAATACTGAGCAAGGATGTATTGATGGTCTCATGTTCATGTACAATATGGAAATGATAAAGTTTGTTAAATATTTTTGACAAAATTTCTGAATATGGATAGTACATGTCTACATAAACTCATATCATATTTAATATTTTTCTTTTCCCCCAGTTTTTCTTTTCTATTCACAGTAATATATTTCTAACTTTTAAAAAGTATCAACTGTGACATAAACAAACTTTGATTTGACAAACTAAATTGTGAAAAGTCAAGTTGTCACAGGAGGAAGGGAATCTTACATCACAAACTCTTCTTGCTGGAATAAACTGAAGGAGTCGCATCTTTCAGGGATTACAGGTTCAAACCTAGATCTAATTATTCCCTTTTTGCCTTCTTTCTTGCTGTAACAAACATCCAGCAGAAAAACAGACAACACTTTGTGATGACGAATATAGCAGTGGCCACACAGGCCAGAAGGAACCCAAGCACATCCAGAGAGTGGTACTGGAACCAGGTGAGGTCGTGGGCTGCAACCCGAAGGTGTTTGGCTCCTTTGTGGCGCATGACAAACTCGATCCAGAAGACTGCTCGATCCAGGGGCTTCATTGGCTGATCATGGTGAATTCTTGATAATTTCATAGCATTCTCTTTATACCTGGAAAAAAGTCATAAATATTCCAACATTGAAAGTAAGCTTATTGGCTACCCACATCAAATTCATGAATGGTTTTGGAAAAGTGTCATGCAAATGACTCAAGGGAAATGTAACAATATTGACATAGAATTTGAATGTTTTGAGCCATCATAGCCAGTTTGATTTTTAAATTGGAATTTTATCATTAAAATATTTTTAAAAGGGAAAATGAGAGGTCAGGTGTGAAAGCTCGTATCTTTCTAGCAGAAGAAATATTATGAGTCATCCCATGTGCTGTAAGTAAGGCAGTGGAAATGCAATCTGAGAATGAGCATCTTGATGTTTTCAAAGGGAATTGTGTCCTGGTGGTTGAAATGGCCCCTGAGAAGTCTCTGCTTCTATTCTACTTTTCTGTCTTCACTCTCTGAAATAGAGTGAAATATCTTCTCTCTAAAGAAGATATGGGAATGACCAGTAAGCAGAGGAGGAGATGCTCAAATTTTAGCCATAAGAGAAATACAAATTAAGACTAATGAGAGACTACTTTACTCACACTATAATGGCTGTAATGAAAACACAGATGAGAAGTGGAAACAGTATGAAGGAACTGAAACCCTCCTGTACTGCTGTTAGTAATGAAAAATGGGGCATGTACATTGAAGAACAATTTGGCAGTTTTTCACAAACAAAATTTGCCATAGGGCCCAGCAATTCCACTAATAATTTCTACTGTCATAATATGAGAAACATATTTTCACACAAAAATGTGCATAACAATGTTTATAATTGGAACAAAAAAATATCCCTGAGCTGCTAAATGGATGGATTCATTATGGTATATTCATGTACCAAAGGACATTATACAGCAATAAAGGGGAACAAAATACTGATACATGCAACAACATGGATAAAACTAAAAAAATTATGCCTAGTGAAAAAAACTACTTACAAAACACCATAAATTGCATAATTCCATTTATGTCAGAATTCAAGAAAGGGTAATTCATACAGACAAAAATAAATGGGCCTTTACCTGGCATTAGGGTCTTATTGGAAAAGACATCTATACCCTATGAAGTTTCTTTGGGGTTGATACAAAAGTTCTAAAATTATATTATGGTGATGGCTTCATGATTCTTTAAAAATACTAAAAATATTAAAATTTTACACTCTAAATAGGTGAACTATATGCATTATAAATTATAGCTCATTATCAAAGCTATTAAAGTAATTATAATATAAAAGTAAATTTAGGGGCAAGAAAAAAGTGACACATTCAGAAATTTTAGGAATTGAATTACAATATTTTATCATATTTGTAAGTTCATTACCCTTTTTTAACTGTGAATTCTGTCTTGTTTTTTAAAATTTATCTTTTTTATACTTATCAATATATTGGAAGTTATGCTTATGTAGAAGATTTTGCACTAATTGTTTACCCATTAAATTTATAGAGTTCAATGCAACCGTGAAATAAATGGTGGAAAACAAAAGCAGATTTTACATTGGTTACATAATTTAAATTCTTTCAATATTAATCTACTGAAAAGGGGATGAATTTCATCTTCATGTTGACAAGAGACCATATCTATCAATACCACTTTTTAAAAGAATTAGTGTACTCACACAGGGTCATTAATGACCGTCCTCAAAGCACTGAGCAAATCTGTCCTTGACATTGTGTTGAAGTCCACTCTAACAGCTGCTCCCTTGGCCTTCATGTGAGCAATGTTGTCTGGTTGATCCGCAAACAAAGGGATGCCCACCATGGGGACCCCGTGGTAGATGGCCTCATAGACGCCATTGGCTCCACCATGAGTTACAAAAGCCTTGGTTTTTGGATGACCTGGAATTGGGTGAATATCAGTAGAATTATTCACTATGAGTCTTAGGAATAAAATGGGAAATGCACAATACAGGACACTGAAAGTGGTAATGTTTTCTAGGTAACAGGTTAGAACACCCAGGACACTGCCCTAAAATTGCTGTCAGATTTCAGAGGAGGAAGCACCTACTTTTGCTGGAGAGGAAAGTGAGGCCTGCATGGAAGAAATGGTGTGGGACTCGAGAATGGAAAAATGGATACAAGATTAGTGAGCAGAAAAGATGAAAAGACACATTTTGGGAAAAAGAAATAAAATGTGTGAAATATAAACAAGAAAGAAGAGAAGGAAAAGATTGAGCATGTATTCATAAAAACACGTTCTCTGAAAGCAACATGCAGTGAGGGAGTCTGACATGTGAGTGCCCAGGGCACAGGGAGAGTGCTGGGAGCAGGGCTAGGGTCAGAGGAAGGACAGGCCACACTTCCCTGGGAGGGTGTGAGCACATTACAGTAAAGCCTGGGAGTTTTTCCCATGAAAAATGCAGAGTCACCGGTAATGGAAGAGCAACTGTTCTTGTTCTGTGTCATGTGGAATAACCTTGCAGTAGGGAGAAGGACAGGGGTGAAGTTGTAGAAATAGGAGACAGACAGACAACCCAGGACGCTATTGAAAAATTATCTGAGAATCAGAGACACCTCATATAAAGTTATTTTGTTTTTGCACATAAAAAATATGAGTGTATGTAACATAATGACAACTGTTGTAGTTTATTCTTCCCCCCTAAGGCTTGACAATAAGTATAAAGTAGTTAGGTTTATTTTTGAGTTTTCAACAATAAATAGTCCATATGTTCATTGCTGTTGACCCACTACCACTCTAATTGGCTGTTAGTCACATATTCAGCATTTTTTCTCCAATATCTTACCAAGAAGGTCATTCTGAGGCAACCATTTGTACAGCCGAGTATTGGGTCCTAAGGTGTCTGGTTTCTTGCCATCAAATCTCCATAGAACCTGTCAGGGTAAAAGAAATACCTTGTTCCATGGTGGGAACTCCAAAGTTATGGCAGGGTAAAGCTCTAAAGGGGATATCGACCATCTAGTTAAATCCCCTCCTTATAAAAGATGAAGAAATGAGAACAAGGTTGTTAGGTAATGAGAACTACTAAAACTCTGAGGTAAATAGGATAACCGGATTTTATGCGCTCATGGTTAGAATCACTTTGATATATAAAGAATTTTAAGTAAGTTAGATGAATGATACTTTCAATAGTAAATTCAAGTATTTGAAAAAATTGACAGTCAATATAATTGTAATATAAAACACATACATCGTAATGATCTTTGCATTTATTTTATTTGTGCATTTTCTACTAGCTGCCATCTTCTAAATTTAATAATATTCTGTTTATTCCTTCTTTCAAATTTTATATTTAATTATCTTGGGCAGTGAATATTTATACTTATGTACACATGATATGTTCATACAGGCACAGAATGTGTAAATTGCAATCATGGGAATTGTGGCTATCACCTCAAGCTTTTCAGTAATATAAATAGTCATTCGTTTATATGTACTTTTTATATAAATAATTTCTTTACAGTTTGACATTATTTGATTTACGAAACTAATCTGTCAGATGAGCTACTTGTGAGGAAGATAGCCATTCTGCATTGGTAGTATGCATGACTACTGTTAGGTAGAATTTATTAAGCATTTCTACCAAGAAAAAGTTCAAGTGGAAATTTTTGACAGAAATTTGGAGTGTTATCACTATTTCTAGTTTTGAAAATTCTTTCAATGTAGAAAAATAGTGCTGGTGGTCAATCGACGAATAGCAACACAGCCGTTGAAAAAGTCCAAAACTGTATTTTCCTAAAATTTTACTTAATAGATCATAAACACTTAGATGATAGGCCACAGAAGTGATTCATATGGTCTACTATAACTAAGCCATTTCCATGGCCAATACCAAAATAAGCTTACTGTAGACTTTGCCGGTCAATCCGTATAAACTTGGATAAATTTTAGACCTGATTACCTTCCACTTGCTATTTTAGTGTTGAAGTATTTTGAGTTTTCAGCAAAAAAGTAGCACAGGTCATTAGGGGAGATAGATAGAAAACTTAAAAAGTCATTCATGAATATACATAGACTGCAAATGTATTCTATATATTATTAATGGGAAATACTTTCCTACTAAATTTTAGGGAAGGAGCCTCTGAACCTCTTCCCATTCCTGCCTTCATTCTGATTGAGTCCTTCCTTTATTCCATTCTCTTTCCTCAATCCAAAAGAGGTGTTTATTTAGTGGTTTGGTCAGAGTCTTGTGGGGCCACGTTTTATAATGCACAGGTTCTACTATTAGGGCAGGATCCCATCTGCAACTTCACATTACATCCAGGCCTGTCCAGCAAGGCAGGTGAGTTTTTATTTCTGTAATTTCACTTGGCTGGATGGGTACCTGGGGTAGTGATTTCTCAGCCCAATCATCCTGTCTCTGAATAGAGACCTGACTGCACACCAAATAGGCTTTTTCCAAATTTATAGGAGTTACAAAAGGTCAGATCACATGAGAAGCCTAACCTGCAATGCATTGCAGACTTTTCTCAATACCTGCTCATTGTGATTGTGCTAGTGCAGACACTCACTAAAATTTAATTTCTTTCTGATAATACCTGTAGTGTGTACAGAGCCCTCAGGAAGTCTGTTAAATAGGATTAAATGACAGGGTAGAATTTAGTGATGTCTGTTTTCAATACCATGATATTTAATAATATCAAAATTTCACTGCACCTTTTCAGTATATTTCTTATAATCACACTGTTAATGCCAATGTTATTACAAATGAAAACCCTCCTATTTACTATTGTAGCATCTTCCATATATATTTTAGTTTTTGAGATGATATCTGAGATAAGTAGAGCTATCCTAACAGTTAATGCTTTTGACAGAAATTTCTGCAGCCGTACTCTTTACAAAGTTGAACAGAGTGATTCAGTAGCTGTCCACCATTAGACGCTTTCTCCAACCTTTTGTGGGATCTGGGCAAGGGCTGCAGCGATCACATTGGCCCTTTCTTCTGTCATGTTACTGAGCATCGACCCCAGAGAAAACACCACAATGCCGTTTTTCCCGGAGCTCTGGACAAAGTCTTCCATCTCCTGTGAAGAAAACATGTGTTCCATCACAAATGGGTGTCAGTATAAGAACGACATTTGAAGAGATTGTTAAAAACATCTAAGAAGAGAAAAAAGCAAGTATTATCAAGAATTAGTAGAGCAAGGGCCATTTTTTAACTGAGCTCATCACTTGGTTTATTTGGAAAGTAATGTGTTTTGTGTGATAGATGGCTTCTATTGTCGGTATTTGTGCAAATATGTGTTTGCATGTGTATGCATGTATGTATGTGCATGGGAGGAAGAAATGAAGTAGAGCTATTACAATATAGTTGGGAAAGATAATGCTAGAAAATATTATACCCAGAATGTTCAATTATATTATTGTCTTTACTATTATAATTTACTTTTTTAAAGGTGGATTCACTAGGCTTTAATTCTATGTGGTTATAGTTTCAAATAACTTTTGTTCATTTCAGGCATTTTTCTATAATATTTTTTGGTTTGGAGCCATTGGAGTTATTCTCTGATTATTACCAGGAGGGTATCTTACTAAGAGTTGGGATGATTTTACATCCACATTTTTTCAGTTCTATAATATTTTCTCCCTCACTTAAAGTGTGTCAGAATTTCCCAGTCTTTTCCCACACACGCACACAGACAGTAGGTGAAGGTTGATAGTCACTGATATTCTGGATTATGATATTGTGGTTTAGAATTATAGGGAAATAGTCCCAAGGGTTCCTTTGATACATAGATTTAGATGGTATATAGGTACATAGTTTAATGATATTTCTTAGGTCATTGTTTATGTATGAGACATTTTTTATCCTGAAATTACACTTGAAATTGCTGTGCTATTTATAACTGTCAGGGAGGGACTGTCCTTGTCCTCTCACTGTGTCCCACGGAGAGCAGCTTTGTCACAGGGGAGAGAACAGCAGGCCTCGCTGTCGTGGAGACCTGGTCACTCTCCTGAGTAGCTCACTCACAGTGTGTAAAGTTCTTGGTGAATATGAGCTTGCTTGGACTTGATTGAGAATGATCTTCACTTGTGTTTTCCATTCTGTGCCCATTTTTCAATATTAATACATTCTACATAGGAATATTCTAAACCATTCAATGTATTCTCCCACCAAAGAAATTCAAACAACCAACACCCCCCACCCTCCACAAAAAAAGGAAAGAGGTGAAAGATCAAAAATAAATGTAGAACCAAGTGTATCCTGGGCATCACATCCAAATCATATTCTCTTTTTGTTGTTGTTCCTTTCTTATTAAATTCATTGTTTATTTCTGCAAAATAATGATCATTTTTTTCTACATCACAAGTAGACTTTCATATGTTAATCCTTGGGGTGAACTCTCTATTTAAAACAGCTATTTACAAAAAGAATAGTTTGAACCAATGACATTAGTTTTAAGAGGAGAGTCACTGTACTTTAAACACTCTTCCATGTAATACATGGGACATCCAGGTATTCTGTGTGATTCCGTTACCTGAAGAAACATTTCTTGTAACTTGTTTTCAATGTTTTGTCTCACTGGCTGACTGCCTATAAAAACCTTCATTCATTCACTATGAAGTAATACAACCTCTCTTTACAGATTCATTACTGATCTCTTTCTGTGATTCCTTTATAAAAATAATACAAGATCAATGTAAGAAATTTTGTAATAGTATAAAAAATTAAAAGCAAAGATATTGATTTTCATCCATACTCTCTGTCCAGATATATTCCCAATTAAAATTTCATGTACTTTCATTATGATTTTTATTCTGTTTATATAGCTCAATGTATTTATGTGATATTTATTTAGAAAATTTTAATTTTTTATTCTTTGATCATTTTGCTTTATTTATTTTTTCTATTTTTTAATTTTTTTTATTTCAGCATTTTATGAGGTTACAAATGTTTAGGTTACATGCGTTTCTTTTTCCCTCCTTCAAGTGTGAGAACTTCAAGTGTGAGAACTTCAAGTGTGTCTTTATAAATTGAAATCAGAGAAAACTTTGTGATATTGTTCTCTACATCATTTTGCCTCTCAGTTTCCAACAAAACTTGCATTATGGTTGATTAATTTTGGGTAAAATTACTGTGGTAATATGGTATGAACAGAATAGAAGTTTTTAATCCTTTTTAATATAAGACATGCAAATTACTTTGAGTTGCCAACTTGATTTATTTTTTGTTTCTATAGTTTCACATACGTATACTTTGAAACCAACAGGTACATGCATTCTAAACGCTTCCTATATTTTACTAAATGTCTTACTACTCTAAAATATAAAAGTATTACCTCAGAACTTAATATTTAATGGAAAAGTTAGCAATTTGTGGGATAATTACTTTGTATATTACTTAATATTTTTATATTATATTTTTTGTATATTACTTAAGTAATGTAATTACTTAATATTTAATGGAAAAGTTAGCAATTTGTGGGATAATTACTTTGTATAATAATTAGAGAATACATTTCACAACTTTTAACTTGAATTCAAATTATCATGCAAGTTAGTAGCAATGGCTAGTGCTAGTAATTATCACTATTTTACTACTAGTTGTCCTGTTCCTTATCCTCCTTCTCCTACTCTCTTCCCTCTCTCACTGACTCTATCATCTTCCCTTAAAGTAAATGGGAAAATTTGTTAGGTTTCAATTGCATAGCATTTTCACTAATCTTACCTCTCCTCTTCTCCCTCATGAAAATTACCATAAACAATTTGCATTCAACTTAAATATTGGGTTTTATTTTTTTTTTTATTTTTTTTTTTTTTTGAGACAGAGTCTCACTTTTGTTGCCCAGGCTAGAGTGAGTGCCGTGGCGTCAGCCTAGCTCACAGCAACCTCAAACTCCTGGGCTCAAGCGATCCTCCTGCCTCAGCCTCCCAAGTAGCTGGGACTACAGGCATGTGCCACCATGCCCGGCTAGTTTTTTGTATATATATTTTTAGTTGGTCAATTAATTTCTTTCTATTTTTAGTAGAGACCGGGTCTCGCTCAGGATGGTTTCGAACTCCCAACCTCGAGCAATCCGCCCGCCTCAGCCTCCCAGGGTGCTAGGATTACAGGCGTGAGCCACCACGCCCGGCTGGGTTTTATTTTTGAATAAGATTTCAGTTTTATGTTGGTGCTAATAAAAAGGTAGACAAAAAATATCTTGTAACAGATTACATTAATATGATAGTGCACTAGAAAGCTTACTTCTTTTGTGTTAATAGTAGAATATTAAAGTAAAATATATTTGGTTCCTATGTTCCTTCCTAAGGAGTATTATTTTATATACTGGAAGAATTCTTTTGTAACTCAAATCTAAGCTCACTTCTCAGATACAAGTAATAGAATTTATTTGGTTTTTATTATATACGCACTGCACATTTTCTCTGTGCTTCTCTCTTAGGCAATTATGAGGTTGAGGCAAAAGTTTCCCCGGGCAGCTTTATTGAGGTGTCCTGTAGACTTGGCCTAAAGCAGGAAACACCTGTTGTGATAAGGTAAACCATCCCTTTGTGCTCTAAGAGGTAAAACTCTGGGATCTCAGTGAGGAATGCTTTCAATGCTGGAGTGAAATAAGTAAACATTAAGTTTTGCTGTCAATATTTTGGGGACACCTTTACATTGGTGAGGAACAGTGTTCCTTTTAAGCTAGAACAATGGTGAAGAGCCTCAACTCTTACAATCAATAAACAAAACCAAACAAGTAGGAATATGTTCACCTTAGGCAGAGATTTGGCAGGTTTGCAATGGAGTCCTCCAATGAATTCAATATTAGGTAAGAATGGGCGTGGAAAATCAAAATCCCAATAGTTTCGAATAAGCCACAGATCAGCTTTCTTCATTGTCTCATAGAATGTAGTGGGTCTGCCTGAAGGGAAGAAGGAAAAGAAAACATAGATGACACAAGAGAGTTGTCATGAGAATATAAAGGTAATTTCTTGAAAGGAGTTGTAATAATGTAGCCAAAGACATATAAAGTGTTTGTGTTTTGATAAAAGAAATATATACACATATTTATATACAGGCATGATTTAATTCGCATGTACTATGTATGTTGCTCATAGGTTTGTATAACAAAAGCAAAGTGCTAAGAGAATTTTCAGAGGAGACTATGTCTCTAATATCACATCAGTTTATTCACAATCATCAGTAATTATAAATATGAGCCAATCTGGAATTACCCATGCATTTGCTTGTTTTCTAAAGCTGCTGTACTAACAAATATACATTTACACATGTCTTTTAGCTCTGCTATCAATTAATCCTACCAAACGCATAAAAACTTCATTGTAATAAGTACTGAATATAGTATCAATGATTTATGAAGGTGGTCTCATGATCCTTGTTGGTTCTCCAAGTTTATAAAGAGTTTGTATGAAAATATAGTTGAAATCCTTGTACATACTACTTTTTTGGGTTCATGTGAGAGCTTAATAATATTAGTATTTCAAGAATAAATATATAATATATATACATGGAATCTAGAATTTTTAAAAAATTATAGAAATGTATAGAGTTTCCTACCCCTTCATTTGGCTCATATTTTACTTAATGTAAATGTAGAATTTAATAATATATAGACACAAACTTGGATGTTCATTTATCAGTAAGATTTTAGGCTTTAAAACAGATAGACTCCAAGCCCTTAGTGAAAGAACATAGAAAGATTGGAAATCTTACATTTTAGTTGTTCATATCTAAGACATGCCTGTCTCTCAACTGTGAAGGAATTGTTTTGTTTCTACAGAAAAAAAAATTTTAATTTCCAAATAAGGAAATTAAGGCACACAAAGAGAAGCAACTTCCTCAATGCTACATTAATAGTTGTGCTAGAACAATGTTTAACTCCTCAATCTACACATCTGCCTTCATCAAGATGTTTCTTGATGTGTCCATTAACTTTTGTTAGGGATGAAAAAAATGTGTAATAAAGTAGTTACTAGATTGCTAATCTGCACATCTATGTCTTGATGTACTGTAGAAGTGGTGGCCACAAGGTTCTAACTGATCCTATAATTTTTGATAATATTTGTGAGATTGATATATCATCTTATATTTTCATATCATAATAGCATTTACAAAACATACACTCGTCTGATTCATAGTCATACAAGCTCACCTTCCAAGGTTTAAGGAAAGACAGGAATTACTAACCACCAATTAAAAACATGACTTACCCAGTACTTCACTGTAGAACTGATCCCACTCCTTCACTTTAATTGTTTGGAACCAAAAGTCAAAATAAAGCACATATATCATATTTTTTACCCTCTCCATGAATGTCATTTGATCACTTAATTCTGACATAAGTACAGGTACATAGGAAGGAGGTACTAGAAGTCTTCCACCATACTTTTCAAATTGGTAGCCAGGAGAGAAGCGGAGACTATACACAAGGGGTGTTTTAAGTATCTCAGCCAGCAGCTCACCGCAGGGACCCATGGCATCAGCAAGAACCACATCAAACTTTGACTCTTGTAGCCTTGTCATAAGTTTCTTGTTTAAAACTGCATCTTTACAGAACTTTCTCATAAATTCAGAAAATCTCCACATGATTTCTTGTACTTGAGAAAAATATGACAAAAATGTATCTTTTGGAAGATTATATATCCATTTATTGATCAGTTGAATGATAACATCTTCAAAATCACTTTTAGTTAAAGACGTAGGAAAAACTTCAAATTTAATACTGGTTGCTTGTTTCCGATCAATGAGAATGGAAATAGGATGTGTCAATACAGTCACCTCATGACCCCTCTGGATAAGTTCATCCAGGATTGTCTTCATGTTCATCCAGTGGCTGTATCCTGTGGGCCACACCAGCACCTTTCCACAAGACCCAGAGCTAAAGTGACCACTCAGTTCTATCAGCAGGAGAACTGAAGCCAATTTCATAGCCATCTTGGTGAAATGCAATGCTGTTTATTCAAGTGGATGGTCTTTTCTGTCATTTCTCATGCTTATAACCAAGGATAAATCAATCCAGTTAAAATTTAACTCATATACTTAAAAGTAAATGCAGTATTTGAACAAAGTGAGCATGTGGTTCCTAATTGGACAAAACAAAGGTAGATGAGCTGTATTTACTCAAGTGTGTTTAATGTCTCTTTCATATTTATAAGTGCTATAATCCAGCTAATTTTGATGACCTGGAATGTGGAAGTAAATTGTGTTATGTAATATATGTTAGGGGACTGTCAAAAATAGTGGCAAGAGAGAGGCTCCTGGGTCTGCAGACCCATGACACAGAACTAGAAATAAGGTAATTATACAGCTGAGTCAGTATTTCTTATATATTATGGTTCAAAGATTTTTTTGTAAAACTTTGTTGATATGTAATGTGTAAACCATATGATTGACCAAGGATTGATTAAAATTAAATGTTTCATAAGACACTCAAAGAATTGTACATCCACTACAACAAATAGTGTTATCTCTCGAAAAGAATTCCTGTGTGATTTAGCTTTAATCTCCTCACCTTGCATTTCTCCACCCTCCTCCCCTAACGCAACCACAAATGTAATTTCTGTGTCTATACATTTTCTTTTTCTATGCAATTCGATAAATGGAATCATAAATTATGTGGTCCTTTATGAGTTGCATTTTTTACTTAGCATAATGTTTAAAAAAGGACATCCATGGCATTCCTTATATAGGGACTTCACTCCTTTTTATTTCCAAATTGTATTGTATCATATGGACAGACACATTTTATTTATTCATTTGTCAATTAATAGACATTGATTTTGTTCAATTTTTACTTTTATGAAAGCCAAAAGTTATTTATTAACATGTATGAATGTTATTTATTGTTTATTGACATCATTATAATGTTGATTTTTATTATTCATTTACAAGCTTTGTATGGACATATTTTGATTTATTTTGGGTATATGCCTAGAAGTAGAATTACTAAGTCATATGCTACTTGTATGTTTATGCTTTTGAGGAATTATCAGACTGTTTTCCATAATGGCTGCACCATTTTCCATCCCCAACAGCAATGGGTTTCCATTTCTCCACATCTTTGCAAGCACTTTTAATTACACATGTGTTGATTTTAGCCAGTGGGAGTGAAGTGATATCTTTATATTTCCTTATTTTCCATTTCCTTATTTTCTAAAGGTGTGGAGAATTTTTTTTTACATTTCTTTATTTTCTAAAGGTGTGGAAACTTTTTTCTTGTGCTTATCAGATATTGTATATATTTCTTGGCAGAAATCTCTATTCAGATCTTTAGCCTATTTTCAATTTACCTATTTGTCTAACTTTTGAATTGTATTTTCAAATATATTTTTGATAATTGTCCCTTATGAAACACATAATTTGCAAATATATTTTCTAATTCTGGTGTTTGATTATCATTTCCTTGATTGTGTGTTTTGAAGCACAAAAGTGCTAGTTTTGATGAAGTTCAATTTATCTATTTTAATTTGGTTGCTTTTGTTGTTGTTATATCTAAGAAACTAATAGCAAATCCAAGATCACAAAGATTAATCTCTATGTTCTATTTTTAGAGATTAGAATTTCTTCTTGATTTTTAAAAATTACTTCAGGGATCAGAAAATGGTGGCTTAGGGGTTACCTCTTGGCTCTCTGCTCCCAGCATAGGAGGTGAAGAATGCAAACAGCTACACATGAGAGGATTGCTCTCCCACAGGATCAGCATCATGAACCTGCAGAGAATTAGTGCAGGACAAGCCGCACTAGAAAAAGAAAAAGGTGTGTTAGAAAATCCACTGCAAAGCCTGGAGAGTGTGAGACATACAATAGGGAATAGAGCATGGGAAGTTGGCGCCCTTTGGCCAGCGTTGGCAGTGTGATCTGACCCACAGGAGGGCGACTCTTCCGCTACATCCACATCCTCCACATCCACTCAGGTAGGGAATCTCCTGAAGTCAGTGTGAAGTTGTAGCATGGGCTGAAAGGCAGCGTAGAGAAGAGACAGGAGTGGGAAACATTTTGAACTCTCCAGTGCACTGTGCTGGGTCCACACTGGGTTGGGGAGGGACTGGTCTGAGTGGACACTACCTGGGTCAGCAGGAGGGAGCTTGGAGACAGGCACCTTGCCTCTGGTGTCCATTGGGACCAGAACAAGAGAGATGAACACCAAAAAGGAGGCTCTGCTCTTGGAACCCACTGAAGATTCAGCTGGCGCAGGGTGGGACAGAGTACAGATCTCTCCCATGGAATAGTCATGAGTCAGTGTTTTAGGCTACCAGTGGGCTCAGCAGGAGGCTTTTAGAGACAACGTGCCCAACCCAGCACCTCTTACCCACTGGGCAGTCTCCAGCGCAGGCTCTCTGTGGGTGGGAAGCTGCCATTTTGGGAGTCCATAGCCCAAAACCCTGTGGGGTGTTGGCCAGGCAACAGACTCAGGCAACACCCCTATCCCTGCCCAGCAGATCAGGCCCCACCTTTGGAGGAGGAGAGAAATAAGACAAGGTGTTTTCTGGGCTGAGACTTGTGGAAGTCATACAAAAAACCCCTCCCCCAGCCATACAGGACAGACTCAGCCCGTGAAGGCAGGGAGACAGGAGAAAGGTTGCTTTCCCTGTGTGACTGGCTTGACTCTATGAGACCTTAGAACTAAGCAAAAGGGGACAGACTATTGACTGAGTGCACTGGGTTGGTTATGATCATCTAATAAGATCATAACACAAGGGCTTGCCCTTAGAGCCCTAGCTATTGCCAGTTTAGGGGCTTATGGTCTGGGAAGGAAAATCTTATTCAGAATCCTTAGCAATTGCACCATTGGACACCCCACACAGGAAACGTGAAAGATCAGAGAGAAAAGTCATCTCCCAAAGAAATATTTCCATCTCCTTCAGTAGATACCAACTTACACAGTGTGATTAAACTGATAGAGGAAGAATTCCAAATATGGATTGTAAGAAAATTCAATGGAATTGAAGAGAAAATAGAATCCCAACATAAAGAAACAACAAGAACTATACAGGAAATGAAGACAAATTCTCTAAAGAAATGGAAAGCTTTTTTTGTGTATTTTCTTCTCCCTCTGAAACGACAATGATTCCTATATTTGGCTTCTTTATGTAAACCCACATTTCTTGTATGTTTTTGTCTTATCTCTTATTTCTGTGTCCTTTTACTTCATCTGATTTGTTTAGCCCATAGGCATTATCTTCTAGTCTCAGAGTCTTTCCGCTGTGTGATCCATTCTATTCTGGAGGCTTTTCGCTGTGTTTTAAAGATCCTTAAATGTCTCCTTCATTGCCATGAATTCCATTTGGTTTTTTCGTAGTATTTCCATTTCTTTAGAGAATTTGTCTTCATTTCCTGTATAGTTCTTGTTGTTTCTTTATGTTGGGATTCTATTCTTTGGGAGGTGACTTTTCTCTCTGATCTTTCACGTTTCCTGTGTTCTTTCACTGATTCTTTCAACCAAGCTACTTTGTCAAGGACAGGGCATACTCAGACTGGTTTATCAACCTAGTTCTGAGTCCCCAAAGTGACATTTCTTGACATTTTTGATACAGGCTAATCTCACTGAGGTTAGGTGATATATTTCATTGTGGTTTTGATTTGCATTTCCCTAATGATTAAAGATGTTGAGCATTTTTTAATATGTTTGCTGGCCATTATTCTGTCTTCTTTTGAAAAGTTGCTGCATTTCCTTTGCCAATTTGTTGATGGTGTTGATGGTGTTGTTTGGATGTGCAAAAGCTTTATAGTTTGATCAGATTCCATTTATTTATTTTGTTGCTATTGTTATTGCTTTGTGAGTCTTCTTCAGGAATTCTTTACCTAGGCTGATGTTTGAAAGAGTCTTCCCAACATCTTCTTATAGAATTCTTAAGGTTTCATGCCTTAGATATAAGTCTGTTCTTTATCTTGAATTGATTTTTGTGAGAGGTGAGAGGTGGGGATTCAGTTTCAATCTTCTGCATGTAGCTATCCAGTTTTGCTAGCACTATGTACTGAAAAGAGATTCTTTTCCCTAGTGTATATTTTTGTCCGCTTTGTCAAACACTAGATTAGCATATGTGGATGGTTTCATCTCTGAATTCTCCATCCTGTTCCAAAGGTCTATGTCTCTGTTCTTGGACCAGTGCAATACTGTTTTAATTTCTATAGCCTTGTAGTACAGCTTGAAGTCTGGTAGACAGATACCTCCAATTTGTTATTTTTCTTAAAATTGCTTTGGCTATATGAGGTCTTCTCTAGTTCCATACAAAGCATAGAATTATTTTTTCTAGATCTGTAAAGAATGATGATGGTACTTTGATAGGGATTGCATGAATTCTGTAGATGACTTTAGGTAGTATGGACATGTTAATGATGTCGATTCTACCAATCCATGAGCAAGGTAGATTTTTCCATCTGTTTACATCTGCCACAATTTCTTTTCTTAGTGTTTCCTAGTTCTCCCTGTCAGAGTCTCTCACATCTTTAGTTAAATATATTCCCAGATATTTAATTTTCTTTGAGGCTATTGTAAAAGGTATTACATTTTTTATTTGAATTTCAGCTTGACTATTATTGACATGTATGAAAGCCTCTGATTTGTGTGTATTGATGTTGTATTCTGAGATTTCACTGAATTCATTTATCAATTCCAGGAGTCCTGTGGTTGAATATTTGGTGTTTTCTAGATACACTATCATATCCTCAGCAAAGAGGAGAGGTTGATCTCATCTGCCCCCATTTGGAAACCCTTATCCTTCTCTTGTCTAATTGCTCTAGCAAGGACTTCCATCACTATGTTGAATAGAAGTAGAGATAGTGGGCAACCTGTCTGGTTCTGGTTCTAAGTGGATATGGTTTTAATCTTTCCTCATTCATTTTGATATTGGCTGTGGCTTTATCATAAATGGATTTGAGAATTTTAAGGTATGACCCATCTATGCCTATTTTGTTAAGAGTTTTTATCATAAAAGTGTGCTGGACTTTCTCAAATGCTTTTTCTCCATCTACTGAAAGTATCAATGGTCTTTGTTCTTGTTTTTACTTATGGGGTGAATTGCATTTATAGATTTGTGTATGTTGAACCAGCCTTGCATTCCTGGATTACAGCCCACCTGGTCATGGTGAATTATTTCTTTGATATACTGCTGAATTCGATTTACTTAAATTCTGTTGAGGATTTTTGCATGAAGGATTTTTGCATGAAGGATTATTCATGAAGGATATTGTTCTATAGTTTTCTTTTTTTTCTTGTGTCCTTTCCTGGCTTTGGTACCAATGTGATATTGGCTTTTTAGAATGAGTTAGGAAGGATACCATCTTTCTGAATGTTGTGGAATAATTTCTGTAGTATAGGTATGAGTTCTTCTTTGTATGTTTGGTAAAACTCTGAAGTGTAGCCATCTGGTCCAGACTTTTGCATTTTGGAAAGTTGTTAATTGCTGCTCCTATTTCTGAGCTTGAGATTGATCTACTCAGGAATTCTACTACCTCCTGGGTGAACTTAAGGAGGTTGTGTGTTTCCAAGAATTTGTCCATTTCATCCTCTTTATGTAGTTTATGGGCATGTAAGTTTTTATAGTCATCAAAAATAATGTTTTGTATGTCTGTGGTGTTTGTTGTTACCTCTTTGTTTCATTTCTACTTGAGTTTATTAGCATTCTTTCCCTTATTAATCTTCTCAATTTAGCAAGAAGGCTGTCAATTTTGTTTATCTTTTCACAAAACCAGCTTTTGGTTTTGTTGATCTTCAGTATAGTTCTCTTGTTCTCAATTTCATTTAGTTCTGCTATTTCTTTTCTACTACCAGGTTTTAAATTTATTTGCTCTTCCTTTTCCAATTCCTTGAGACTGTTTATTAGATTGTCAATTTTTGATCTTTCTGTTTTTTGGATGTGAGCATTTATTGCTATTAGTTTTCCTTTCAGTTATGCTTTTGCTGTATCCACAGGTTTTGATAACTTGTGTCTCCTTTATCACTTAATTCAAAGAAACTCTTGATTTCTTTCAGTATTTCCTCCATGATCCAATAATTATTCAACAAAGATTGTTTATTTTCCATGACTTCGTCACATGGTGAGTATTCCTGGTTGAATTCAACTCTAATTTTATACTACTTTGATCACAGAATGTACATGGCATAATTTGTACCTTTTGAATTTTTGAGGTCTGATTTGTGGCCTACTATGTGTTCAATTTTAGGGAAAGTTGCATGGGCTGATGAGAAGATTGTATATTTTGCTTCATTTGGGTGGAATGTTCTGTAGCAGTCTGTCAGATCTTTTTGTTCTAGAGCTCTTTTTAAGTCCCTTATTTCCTTGCTGATTTTCTGTTTTGGAGAACTGTCCTGTTATTTCAATTGGGTATAGAAGTCCTTTCCTAATATGGTATTATTGTTTATCATGCTATTAAGATTAAACAAGGTTTGCTTTATGTAATTGGGAGTTCCTGAGTTAGGTGCATAAATATGAAAAATTGTTAATTCTTATTGTTGGATCTTCCCTTCCCCATTACATAGTGGCCATCTTTGTCCTTTTTTACTTTTGCTATTGTAAAATTTATGTTATCTGAAAATACTATAGCTACCCAGGAGAACGGGGAAGACCCTGAGGCTGAGAGACATAGACCCAGCTTGGGCTCGCTGTGGGTGAATTGGGACTGGAACTCTTCTCCCTGGTGGGGATATAGTTTGAACTCTGGGACCCAGAGGTCAGACCTGCAGACCAGATCCCATGTACCGAGGTCTCGCATTGCCCGGGGCACAGAAGGGATATACACAAACAACATACTGAAGTGTGTGTGCCTTCAGGGGCAGATCAGCATCCTAGAGGGCAACCCTCCTCCCAAAGGGAGACCATGTGTCCAGCCCAGGTGGCATTCCTGCACAGGGAAACTCCCGGCCGGCATCACAGTCCACGGAGGCCTCGTGGCGTGTGGTTTGACCTTCTGGCAGAGGCCCAGGAGTAGCTGCGGAGTTGGGGATGGTGGAAAGACGCAAGGCCCGCTCCAGACTGCAGGTATCAGACAGCCCCACTCCACATGCAGACTTTCTGACTGAGCAGGGCCATTCGAGCCCCTCCCTGTCAGCTTTGCCTGGTAGCAGAGAACAGAACTTTGACTACTGCTAACGACATTGGTGGTGCCTGAGGGCAGGCTTACCCAACCCAGCTCCACCCAGATTCTCTCCTAGACCAGTCCTCACTGAAGGGGAGAAAAGGACACACCTGGAAGTCCCAGGGTCGCACCGACCACCTGAGGCACTAGAGTGCCTCCTTACAGGAACAAGAGCTGGTTACAGGACACAAAAACAACAGCATAGCCTGTTCCTCCAAGAAAGCACCACCTACTGACAGGGAGAACATCCTGCACAGCCTTTTTATGGCACCTACTGACTCATTATACAGGGAATGATCAAATCTCACCCACAGACACCAACTACTGGCTCAGAAACTAAATAAGACATGTGAATATCCAAACAAAAAACTAAAGCAAAGAAACAGCAACTTATTGATATGGGAAGAAATCAGCAAAGGAACTCCAGAAATATGAAGAACAAAATGGAAAAAAAAACCCCAAAGAGGAGCACCAGCCCCCTAGAAACGGACACCAACCAAAATAAGGCAACCAAAATGACGGAAGAGGAATTTCGTATGTGGATCATAAGAACACTCACCGAGCTGCAACAACAACTCAATGACCAACACAAAGAAACCACAAAAAGCCTCCAGGACATTGAACAACACAATGAAGAAAAGTTTAACCAAATTCCTGGAAATGAAGAATCAATTCAGGGAACTACAAAATTCAGGGTAGATCAAACAGAAGAAAGAATCTCAGAGATTGAATATAACACCCACCAATTAAATAAATCAGTCACAGAGATAGAGCAGAGAAACAAGAGAAAAGAGCAAAGCCTACAAGAGCTGTGGGATTATGTGAAGAAACCTAATGTGAGAGTCATACGGTTACCAGAAGAGGAAGAAGACAACACTCAAGTGTTGAAAAAGCTATTTGAAGATATAATAGGGGAAAATTTCCCAGGCCTTGCTAAAAACCTCGATATACCATTCAAGAAGCTCAGAGGACCCCTGTGAGATTCAACGCAAACAGAAACACGTCACAAAATGCAGTCATCAGACTGACCAAAATATCAACTAAAGAGGCCCTTCTAAGAGCTGTAAGATGAAAGAAGCAAGTAACATACAAGGGAACGCCAATTCGAATAACAGTAAACTTCTCTAATGATATGATATTATATCTAGAAAACTCCAAAGATTCAACCAAGAAACTCCTGGAACTGATAAATAAATTTAGTAAAGCTTCAGGATACAAAATCAATACCCAGAAATCAGAGGCATTCATATATGCCAACAACCATCTAATTGAGAACCAAATCAAGACTCAATTCCCTTCACAACAGCAACAAAGAAATTAAAGTACCTTGGAATATACTTAACCAAGGAGGTAAAAGACCTCTACAGGGAGAACTATAAAACACTGAGGAAGGAAATAGCAGAGGATGTAAGCAGATGGAAATCCATACCATGCTCGTGGATCGGCAGACTCAACATTATTAAAATGTCTATACTACCGAAACTGATCTACAGATTCAATGCAATACCAATTAAAATCCCATCAGCATTCTTCACAGATATAGAAAAAATAATTTTACACTTCGTATGGAACCAAAGAAGACCCCAAATATCAAAAGCAATTCTAGGCAACAAAAACAAAATCGGAGGTATTAAGATGCCAGAGATCAAACTATACTACAAAGCTATAGTAATTAAATCAATATGGTATTGGCACAGGAATAGGAATATTGACCAGTGGAACAGATGTGAGAATCCTGATATAAAACCATCCTCATATAGCCATCTAATCTTTGACAAAGCAGACAAAAAGATACACTGGGGAAAAGAATCCCTTTTCAATAAATGGTGCTGGGAAAACTGGATAGCCACTTGTAGAAGGCTAAAACAGGACCCACACCTTTCACCTCTTACAAAAATCAACTCCTGCTGGATAACAGACTTAAACCTAAGGTATGAAACTATTAGAATTCTAGAGGAAAAAGTTGGAAACACTCTCCTAGACATCGGCCTCGGCAAAGAGTTTATGAAGAAGTCTCCAAAGGCAATCACAGCAGCAACAAAAATAAATAAATGGGACATGATCAAACTACAAAGCTTCTGCACAGCCAAAGAAACAGTCATGAAAGTAAACAGACAACTTACAGAATGGGAGAAAATTTTTGCATCCTATGCATCTGATAAGGGGCTGATAACTAGAATATACTTAGAACTCACGAAAATCAGCAAGAAAAAAATCAAATAACCCTATTAAAAAGTGGTCAAAGGACTTGAACAGAAACTTTTCTCAAGAGGACAGAAGAATGGCCAACAAACATATGAAAAAATGCTCAATATCTCTAATCATCAGGGAAATGCAAATCAAAACCACAATGAGATATCACTTAACTCCAGTGAGAATGGCCTTTATCAAAAAGTCTCCAAACAATAAATGCTGACGTGGATGCGGAAAGAGAGGAACACTCCTACCCTGCTGGTGGGACTGCAAACTAGTTCAACCTCTGTGGAAAGCAATATGGAGATACCTTAAAGCGATAAAAGTGAATCTACCATTTGATCCAGAAATCCCATTGGTGGGCATCTACCCAAATGATCCAATGACACTCTACAAAACAGACACCTGCACTCAATTGTTTATAGCAGCAAAATTCATAATTGCAAGGCTGTGGAAACAGCCCAAGTGCCCATCAATCCAAGAATGGATTAATAAAATGTGGTATATGTATACCATGGAGTAATATTCAGCTCTAAGAAACAACGGTGATATAGCACATCTTATATTTTCCTGGTTAGAGCTGGAAACCATACTAATAAGTGAAGTATCCCAAGAATGGAAAAACAAGCACCACATATACTCACCAGCAAACTGGTATTAACTGAGCAGCACCTAAGTGGACACATACGTACCAGAATAATAGTGTATTGGGCAGGTGGGAGGGGAAGGGGGGCGGGTACATACTTACATAATGAGTGAGATGTGCACCATCGGGGGATAGTCATGCTGGAAACTCAGACTTAGGGGGGAGAGCATTTATTGAAACCTTATAATCTGTACCCCCATAATATGCTGAAATAAAAAAACAAAACAAGCAAACAAAAACCAGATAAACTCCAAGCCCTTAGTGAAGGAACTTAGAAACCTTGGAAACCTGAGATTTTTAGCTGTTTGTTTCTGAGACAGATCTCTCTCTCAACTGTGAAGGAATTCTTTGGTTATATAGAGAAAATATTTTAATTTCTAAATAAGGAATTGAAGGTCGCAAGGAGAAACCACTTCCTCAATGCTACATTAATAGTTGTGCTAGAACAATGTTTAACTCCTCAATCTACACGTCTGCCTTCATCAAGTTGTTTCTTGATGTGTCCATTAACTTTTGTTAGGGATGAAGAAAATGTATAATAAAGTAGTTACTAGATTGCTTCAAGAAATGCTAAGTGCTTTTATTTGCACATCTATGTCTTCTTGGATATACTGTAGAAGGGGTGGCCACAGGGTCCAACTGATCCTATAATTTTTTATAATATTTGTGAGATGGATATATCATCTTATATTTAAATTTCATAATTACATTTACAAAACATACACTTGTCTGCTTCATAGTCATAGAAGCTCACCTTCCAAGGCATAAGGAAAGACAGGAATGACTAACCACCAATTAAAAATACGACTTACCCAGTACTTCACTGTAGAACTGATCCCACTCCTTCATATTAATTGTTTGAAACCAAAAATCAAAATAAAGCACATATATCATATTTTTTACCCTCTCCATGAATGTCATTTGATCATTTAATTCTCACAGAACAACAGGTACATAGAAAGGAGAGAATAGAAGTCCTCCCCCGGACTTCTCTAATGTGTAGCCAAGAGAAGCGGAGACTGTACACAAGGGGTGTTTTAAGTATCTCAGCCAGCAGCTCACCACAGGGAGTAATGGCATCTGCAAGAACCACATCAAACTTTGACTCTTGTAGCCTTGTCATAAGTTTCTTCTTTAAAACTACATCTTTACAGAGCTTTCTAATACAGTCAGAATATTCCCACATGATTGTGAAAATATGACCAAAATACATCCTTTGAAATTTTATATATTGCTTTGTTGATCAGTTTCACATAAAGATCCTCAAAGTCCTTTTTAGTTAAAGATGTGGGATAAACTTCAAATTTAATAGCAGATGTTTTGCTGGGATGAACAAGAATGGAAGCTGAAGATGCCAGTACTGTCACCTCATGATCTCTCTGGACAAGTTCATCCAGGATTGTCTTCATGTTCATCCAGTGGCTGTATTCTGTGGGCCACACCAGCACCTTCCCGCAAGTCCCAGAGCTAAAGTAAGCACTCAGTTGCATCAGCAGGAGAACTGAAGCCAATTTCATAGCCATCTTGGTGAAATGCAATGCTTTTTATTCGAGTTGCTGGTCCTTTCTGTCATTTCTTTATGCTTATAACCAAGGGTTAATTAATCAAGGTAAAATTTAACTCCTGCATTAAAAGTAAGTCCATCCTCTGAGCAGTCTGAGTGTGGCTGGCAAGTGGACAAAGCAAAGGCAGATGACTTCGTGTTCACTCAAGTGTGTTTAACGTCCCTTTCTGTTTATAAGTGCATTAATCCAGCTGACTTTGATGACCTTGCATATGCAAGTAACATGTCTTATGTCATATATTTTAGAGTTCTGTCAAAAATAGTGGCAGGTGAGAGGCTCCTGGGTCTGCAGTCCCGTGACACAGAACTATAAATAAAGTAATCATATAGCTGAATCAATATTTCTCGCATATCATGGTTCAAATATTTTTTTGTAAAACTGTTTTGATGTATAATGCACATACCATATTATTCACCATATTGTTTAAAATTCAATATTTCTTAGTATATTCACAGAATTGTGCATCTACTACAACAAATAGTTTTATCTCCTTAAAAGAAACCCTGTGTACTTTTGCTTTTATCTCCCCACTCTGCATTTCCCCATCCTGTCTGCTCTAGGTAATCATTAATTTAATTTTTATATCTGTAAATTTGCTTTTTCTGGACAGTTTGATAAAGAGAATAAAAAATATGTGGTCTTCTGTGACTGACATTTTTCACTTAGCATAATGTCTAAAGAGGATCATCCATGCTATTTTTTATTGCCAAATAGTATTCCATAATATGGATATAAATATTTTATTTATTCATTTATCAAGTGAAGGACATTGAGTCTGTTTGGTTTTTGGATTTTATGAATAATGTGGTTAATCAGCATTCATGCACAAGCTTTGCATCGACATATTTTAATTTCTCCTTGGTATATGCCTATAAGTAGAATTACTGGGTCATATGCTACCTGTATGCTTATCCTTTTGGGGAATTGCTAGACTGTTTTCCACATCGGCTGCACCTTTTTCATTCCCACCAGCCTCCTATGAGGGCTTCAATTTCTCCACATCCTGGCAGGCACTTTTTATTATCTATCTTTTAATTATAATCCATGAGAGTGAAGTGATATCTCATTATGTTTGACATGTGCTTGTTTTCTAAAAGTGTTGAGAGTGTTTTTCTTGTACTTATCATCAATTGGATATTTTTCTTGGCAGAATTTCCATTCAAATTCCTTCTTCTTTTTGTTTTGCCTGTTTGTCTTATTATTGAGTCATATTTTAATATTTTTATTTTATCATTGAGTTATGTTTTTAAAAATATATTTTTAAATAGTCCTTCATTAGACATATAATTTATTCTTTTGTCAAAAAGAAAGATGATATTGTTTTTCAGTAGATTAATATTAAAATAATTTAAATTATATGACCAATGTGAAACCTGTTTTTATTTTCCACCAGTTATTTCAGAGTTGCTTTGAACCCTATAAATTAAATGAGTAACCAATTAGTGCAAAGATCATCTACATAAAAAAAAAAACTGTTCAGGAGGAAACAGAAAGATATCTCCTCCATGCTCAAAACAACCCCACATGGTCCTTGCCCTCAGCACAAGCAGTCCAGGCCGGGGTAAAGGGCCAACAGAGGACAGGAAAACTGATTTTTCTGTGATGCCAAGGGTAGTTGCCTCCTTTGTGGCCTGAGCAGCCTGATGGTGTCCGTTGCCACCAGACTGTCTGTCTGCTGATGACCAAGGCAATGAACTGCAGCTACTTCCTCGGGGGCTAAAATGGCATCTAGCAAGGCTAGGATTTCTTTGGTATATTTTATTTCTTTATTACTGGACTTGAAGTGTCCCCTTTCTTTCCATGTGGCTCCATGCACATGAACAACAGGAAAAGCATACCTGGAGTCCGGGCAATGGTCACTTGTGTGCCTTTATCTAGTTGGAGTGCCAGACAAGGGCTGTGAGTTCTGCCTTCTGTGCCGAGGTTCCAGAAGGGAGGACTTCAGCCCTAATATGTGTTGATGGGTTATCACTGCATAGCCAGCTCTCCATTGTCCCTGATCCATAAACCTGCTTCCATCAATAAATATCTCTAGGCCTGGGTTTCCTTGGGGTGCATCAGTTAGATCCATGAAATTATTTGTAAACTCATTCAATTATTTGTAAACAGTCATGCACACGTACAGATGGCTTTTGGGGAAGTAAGGTGTCAGAATTTAAAGTAGAGACTGCTCTGAGTGTTATATTTTGGGTATCCAAATGGATGGTCTGATATCTCTCAAGCCTCCCAGACACCAGCCAGTATTCTCCTGTCTGTTCCAGTAAGGGGAGCACACAGTGGGGGTGTGCAGAGTGGTGGGCTGGCCTATTGTAAACTTCTCTGCATCTTGAAGCAGGCAGCAGGTGGCAGGAATAGCTCAAATGCAAGAAGGTCATCCCTTTGTGACAATGTCCACGTGCTTTGAGAAATAAGCAATTGATATCTTAATATTTCCCAGGTCCTGACTTAGCACTCCTAGACTCATTCCTTGCTTCTTATGCACGAAAGGTTATGCATCAAAAGGTTTTAATATATCTGGGAATCCCAATAATGGGGCACTCAACAGTTATTCCTAGATATTTCAGAAACCCTTGGCAGTCCCCAGTTCACTCTAACAGATCATTATCTCCTCCCCTTAAGGCATCATACAGAGGCTTAGCAATAAGTCCCAAGTTAGGAATCCAGATGTGACAGAAACTGGCCATGACTCAGAAGCTCCACAGCTGTTGTCAAGTGAGAGATCTGGCTGCTGTGCAAAGGGCCTCCGTCCAATCAGGGAGCAGGTTTCTCTGTCACTGGGAAAACCTGAACTCAAGATATTTAACTAAACGCTGTAAAATCTGAGCCTTTTTCTAGGATACCTTGGATAAAGCCAGGAAGTTTAGAGTTACAATAGTGCTCTTGTTGGATGCCTTTTTCTGTGGTGCCAACAACTAGAATGTCATCAACATATTGTGGTAAAGTCCTGATTTAACTGAGGTCTCAGGGGTCTTTCCCAGGAATCTCCCCAATAATGGGCGGCGAGTTTTTAAAGCCCTGGGGAAGAGCTGGCCAATAGTGTTGTTGCCTTGATTGCATATCTGGGTCCTCCCATTCACGATCTGGCAGTTCCTGTGAGTCTGGGCTCCCAGGGATGCAGAAGAAGCACCTTTTAAATCTGAGAGCCTGACCCTGCAGCGCACACCAGTCAGGGTTGTGAGCAGTGTGTAAGGCTTGGACAGTTTTCAACAAACATTAAAACTATGAAATACTATACCCAAATGATGGAAAAAATTCGAAGCATGTATAAAACAATATTAATACTGAGCAAGGATATATTGATGGTTTCATGTTCATGTACAATATGGAAATGATAAATTTTGATAAATAGTTTGATATAATTTCTGAATTGGAATAGTACATGTCTACATAAACCCATATCATATTTAATTATTTTTACTTTTCCCCCAGCTTTTCTTTTTGCTTCAGAGTAAAATATTTCTAACTTTTAAAAATATCAATAGTGACAGAAACAAACTTTGATTTGACAAACTAAATTGTGAAAAGTCAAATGGTCACAGGAGGAAGGGAATCTTGCATCATAAACTCTTCTTCTTGCTGGAATAAAATGAAGTAGTTGCATCCTTCAGGGATTACAGCTTCAAACCTCCATCTAATTATTCTCTTTTTTCTTTCTTTCCTGCTGTAGCAAACATTCGGTTGAAAAACAGACAACACTTTGTGATGACGAATATAGCAGTTGCTACACAGGCCAGCAGGAACCCAAGCACATCCAGAGAGTGGTACTGGAACCAGGTGAGGTCGTGGGCTGCAACCCGAAGGTGTTTGGCTCCTTTGTGGCGCATGACAAACTCGATCCAGAAGACTGCTCTATCAAGAGGTTTCATTGGCTGATCACGTTGAATTCTTGATAATTTCATAGCATTCTCTTTAAACCTGAAGGAAAAACATCAACATTCCAACATCAAAATACGTTTATTGCCTAAACATCTAAAATCTTGGAAAGATTTTTGTAAAGTATCAAAATTAATGCCATAGTTTTGCCTTAGAGAAGTACACTTATACTTGGGTGATTATGGAAAGTTTGGCTTTTATTTATTGACTTTTTTGAGACAGAGTCTCACTGTGTTGCCCAGACTAGGGTGCCATGGTGTCAGCCTAGCTCACAGCAACCTCACACTCTTGGGCTCATAGGTCCTCCTGCCTCAGCCTCCTGAGTAGGTGGGACTACAGGCATGCACCACCACGCATGGCTAATTTTTTCATATGTTTTCAGTTGTCCAGCTAATTTCTTTGTATTTTTAGTATATATGGGACCTCGCTCTTGCTCAGGTTGGTTTCAAACTCCTGAGCTCAAACGATCCGCCTCCTAGAATTTTAGGATTACAGACGTGAGACACCGTGCCTGGCCAAGTTTGGGTTTCATGTAGAAATTTTCTCATTAGGAAATATATACATAAAAGCATATGGAAAAAATATATATTTGTTTGATTATTTATTTATTTTTGTAGAGATGAAGTCTTACTCTGGTGCCCAGGCTGGAGTTGGTGACATGATCATAGCTCACTGTAACATTGATCTCCTGGCTCAGAAGATCCTCCTGCCACAGCCTCCTGAAGAGCTAGGACTAGAGGAGTGCTCCTCCATGTGCAGGCTACTTTATTTTTAAATTATTATACAGATGGGGTCCTACTGTGCCGCCCAGGTTGGTCTCCAACTTGTAGCCTCAAGTGATCCTCCCCCTTAGCCTCCCAACGTTCTGGGATTATAGATATGAACACTCACATCGAACCAAGAAATATATTTAAAATGGAAAATGGAAAGTTAATATCTCTCTAGCAGAGGAAATAATATGAGCCATTCTAAGTGTTATAAGTAAGATAGTGGAAATGCAAGCTGAGGATGGTCGTCTTGATTTTAAAAGGGAATCCTGTCATGATGGTTGAAATGCCTCCTAACCGGTCTCTCTGCTTCTACTCTCCTCTTCTGTCTTCTACACTCTGTTTCCCACCTAGTACTCAGAATGAATTTCTTTTAAATAAATGCCATGTAAATTATGCTCCCTGGTTAAGATTTCCATCTGGCCTCTCATCACATTAAGAATAAAATCGAACTCTGCTCTTTGGTCTACAGGTTCCTACATCATCAGGCTCTGGATCATCTTCTCTTAATACTTTCCCCTGGTGCACTGTCTTCTAGGGACATAGACCCTCTATTGTCTTTTAAGCGACCACGTGCTTTCTCACCTTAGCACCTGTAAGGTGCTAGCACTGTAAGGTTTGTGTCCCCTCTTTCTCTCTCTTTGTGCATTCTTCCTTGAAACAACAAAAGCGTTGCCTCATTCTCTTTAGAGGCTTCCCCTTAAATGTTCCCTCTCAGAGAGGCTACTCCTGGTGTGGTAGCACACAGGTAGGACTTCCTGTTTCTTTAATGTGCTTATCTTTCTTTTAGATCTTAGAATTTTAAAACATGTTGTATATCGTTTCAAATAAACACTTAAATGTAAAATACATAAGATAAATGTATGTACTCTAAGTAAGCAGCTCAAATGTTCAAAATCACCTGAAAAATTATTATGAAGACACTGTATACACATTACTCAGATCATAATATTTGGTATCACACCTGTCTAGTAGTATCCCCTTTCCATAGAACACTTTAGTCCCTACCCCCATCTTCAAATTAAGTATTATCCTGACTTCTAACACCGTAGATTAGCTTTGCTTATTTATGTAACTGAGTCATATAGTGTGTCCTTATTTGTGTCTGTCTTTTTTAAAGCAGTAGTTTGTTAATTCCATTGCTATGTAGTATCTCTTGCTTGACAAATGCTACAAATTATCTCTTCATATTATGATTGACAGACATTTATGATGTTAACATTTTTGAACACTACTAACAATTCTGGTATCAACATTCTAGTATATATATCATCAGGTTTATATGTTTATACATTTTTGCTTCTTATATACTTGGGCAGGAATTATGGAGATGAATATATATATATAATGATGACTTTCTTGTTGACTGAATTTTATCAAAATGTATTTTTAATGATTAAAATATAAAACAAATGATCATTTCTTTGACTATTTCTAACTTATATATACTATGGCTAGACCATATATCTTTATGATTATCAATTTTTTTAAATTTATTGACTATTGATCTATAACTATATGGTCTATTCAGGTAACTGAATTTCATATATATATATATTGCATATGTATTTGCTACACATCATTATGCATATGCATATCACATAGCTTACTTTTTTTTTTTAACCATTCACAAAAATGTATTTGGGATCAATTATAAACCTAAATGTAAAGCCTAGTTTCACAAAGCTTCCAAAGAAGATATAGGAAGATATCATAACTTTGGAGAAGATAAAGTTTCCTACACAGGATGCAAAAAGCTCTCACTACAAAGGTTTTGGTTAAAGTGTGTTCTCTGAATGTTTTATGTCCTTAATCATTATTTTGTCTTTTCTTTATCTGTTTAGATTTAATATAAGTACTGGTGTATCCACATTCATATCTAACATCTCATTCTGAATTGTCTCTTCTATTTTTCCAATCTGCTCTATGTTTATTTTCTCATTTTTTCCTCCCTTCAGTTAAAGAATTTTTACCATTATTGTCCCACTATTTTCTTCTTGATTAAATATTTTTAAAGTATCTCTTCAAGTGATCCTTCCTTATATGCCAATCTTACTGATGGTAGAAATAAATGCTGAATGGATAGTAGCTGGTCTAGGCATAGAATTTTCCAATTTATTTCCTATGGAGTATGGAAACAATTAATTATTCAAGATGTCTTTTATCAAAATGAAAAATTCTGTGCTTTAAAGAATATCATCAAGAATGTATAAAAATCAACCCATCCAGAATGGAAGAAAATATTTGAAATCATAAATCTGCTAAGGGATTATAACCATAATATATAAAGGAGTGTTATAAGTCCTTAATAAAATGAGTTAAAAAAATAGCCTAATGTTCAAAAGATTAAAGTAGAACCATCTCCAAAGAAGATATGTCAATAATCAGTAATCACATGAAAAGATGCTAAATATTTTTAGTCACAGGGAAATACAAATCAAGACCAATGAGAGACTACTTTTCACCCAGTACAATGCCTGAAATATGAAGACAGATGGTGAGTGTTGGGAATAGTGTGAAGGAATCGGACTCCTCCTATGTTGCTTATGATAATGCAAAATTGTGCATGTGCTTTGGAAAACAATTTGGCAGTTTTTCATAGACAAAAAGTTCCCCTATGGCCCAGCAATTCCATTAATAATATCTACTCCCAAAATATCAACACATATTTTCGGGCAAAAACATGGCCATCAATCTTCATAATTGGAAACAAGGAAAATTTCCATGAGCTGATGAATGGATAAATTAATTGTGGTATATCCACACTAAAGACTATTATGCAGCAATAAAAGGGGACAAAATACTGATACATGCAACCACATGGATAAAGCTAAAACACAATATGCTTAGTGAAAAAGCTATTTCCAAAGCACCATAAATTATATGATTCCATTGATAGCAGATTTCTAGAGAGGGTGATCCATAGAGAAAAAAATTGGTATTTCCGTAGGGTCGGGTGTTTATGTGAAAAGACATCTATGTCTTATGAAGTTTATTTTGGGTTGATAAAATGGTTCTAAAATTATATTATGGTGATGGCTTCAAAACTCTGTAACATTAATAAAAATATTCAAATTTTATACTCTAAACAGGTGAATCTTATGCATTGTAAATTATACCTCATTATTATATCTATTAAAATAATTATAATATACAAGTAAATTTTTGAGTAAGAAAAAGGAATACATTCAGAAATTTTAAGTATTGAACTAAAATATTTTATCATAGTTTTACATTGATTACTCTTTTTAACTGTGAATTCTGTCTTGTTTTTTAAAATTCATGTGTTTTATACCTATCTATATATTGGAAGTTATTTTTATGTAGAACATTTTTGCACTAATTGTTTACTCATTAAATTTATTAGGTTCAATGCAACCGTGAAGTAACAGTCTAGTGGAAATGAAAGCAGATTTCACATTGGTTACATAACTGAAATTCGTTCAAAGTTAATTTACCAAAAAAGGGATTTATTTTACTCATTGTTGACATGAGAACCTATCTATAAATACCACTTTTTAAAAGAATTAGTGTACTCACATAGGGTTATTAATGACTGTCTTCAAAGCGCTGAGCAAATCTGTACTTGACATTGTGTTGAAGTCCACTCTAACAGCTGCTCCCTTGGCCTTCATGTGGGCAATGTTGTCTGGTTGATCCGCAAACAAAGGGATGCCCACCATGGGGACCCCGTGGTAGATGGCCTCATAGATGCCATTGGCTCCACCATGAGTTATGAAAGCCTTGGTTTTTGGGTGACCTAGAATTGGGTGAATATCAGTAGAATTATTCATTATAAGTCTTAGGAATAAAATGTGAAATGCACAATACAGGACACTGAAAGTGGTAATGTTTTCTCGGTAACAGATTAGAACACCCACGACACTGCCCAGAAATTGAATTCAGATTTCAGAGGAGGAAGCACCTACTGTTGCTGGAGAGGAAAGTGAGGCCTGCATGGAAGAAATGGTGTGGGAAGTGAGAATGGAAAAATGGATACAAGATTAGCGAGTAGAAAAGATGAAAAGACACATTTTGAGTAAAAGAAAAAAATGTGTGAAATATAAAAAAGGAAGAAGAAAAGGAAATGACTGGGCAGGTGTTCATAAAAACACGTTCTCTGAAAGCAACATGCAGTCAGGGAGTCTGACATGCGAGTGCCCAGGGCACAGGGAGAGTGCTGGGAGCAGGGCTGGGGTCAGAGGAAGGACAGGCCACGCTTCTCTGTGGAGGTGTCGTCACAGTGTAGTAAAGACCGGGATTTATTCCCATAGAAAATGCAGAGTCACTGGCAATAGAAGAGCAACTGTTCTTGTTCAGTGTCCTGTGGAATAATCCTGCAGTAGAGGAAAGGACAGGGGTGAAGTTGTAGAAGTAGAAACAGAGAGAACCCAGCAAGCTATTGAAAAATTCTCGGAGAGGCAATTACACCTGAAATAAAGATATTTTATTTTCGGACATAAACAATATGAGTGCATGTAACAAAATGCTCACTTGCTATAGTTTATTCTTTCCCCCAGGAATAAAAAATAAATATAAAGTTGTTAGGTTTTATTTTTGTGTTTTCAAAAATAAATATTCAATATGTTAGCTGCTTTTGAACTACTATCACTCTAATTGGCTGTTACACATATATTCAGTTTGTTTTTTCTCCAGTATCTTACCAAGAAGGTCATTCTGGGGCATCCACTTGAACAGCCGAGTATTGGGTCCTAAGGTATCTGGTTTCTTGCCATCAAATCTCCAAAGAACCTGTTAGGGTAAAGAAAATACCTTGTTCCATGGGCGATACTCCAAAGTTATGGCATGTTAGAACTTGAAAGAGATCGTCAATTATCCAGTTAAACCCTTCCCATATAAAAGAAGAAGAAATGAGAATAAGGTAGTTAAGTAATAAGAACTACTAAAACTCTGAGCTAAATAGAAAAACCGGATTTCATGTGCTTATTTTCTAATTAATTTGGTATCTAAGGAATTCTAAGTAACTTAGAGAAATTATATTTTCAATGACAAATGCAAATATTTAAGAAATCATTTGATAGTCAAGGTACTTCTTATAAAGTTATCATCTTATCTTATCATCTTATAAAGTTAATATTAATGTGTTTTTCTAAATGTTTTATTTTTAATTATTTTGGACACACAATAGTCGTAATTGTGTATGGGGTACATGTGATGTTTTGATACAGGCTAACAGTGTGTAATTATCAAATCATGGTAACTGTGGTATCTGTCACATCAAGCATTTCAGTGATATGAGTAATTGTTTAGATCTACTTGTTCTATAAGTAATTTCATTAGAGTTAGACATTATTTGGTTTACAAAACAGCAAATCAGTAAGATCAGCTACTTGCCAAAAATATATCAAGGCTGCATTGGTAGCATGAATGATACTGTTAGGAAATAAGTTATCAAGCACTTCTCCCAAGCAAAATTTTGAGGGGCAATTTTTGACAAAAACTTGGAGTGTTATTACTATTTGTAGTCTTGAAAATTCTTACAATGCAGAAAAGTGGAGCTGTTGCTTAGTTCAAAAAGTCTAAAATTGTATTCTGCTAAATTTTGCTTACTAGATCATTAACACTTAGATCACAGGCTACAGCAGTGATTCATATGGTCGCTATAACTAAGCCATTTCCAAGCCCACTACCCGAATAGCTACTGATTGCAGAATTCCCAGGCAGTCCTTATAAACTTGAGTTTAATTTAGGGGTGATTATCTCCAACTTGCTAGGTGAATATTACACAAATTTCGAGTTTTCATCAAAAAAGTAGCACAGATCATTAGGAGACATCTATGTCAGATAGAAAACTAAAAAGTAACTCATGAATACACATAGACTGCAAGTGTATTCTGTATATTAGTAAATAAGTTCCTACTATATTTTATTGAAGGGGCATCTGAACCTCTTCGCAATTCTGGCTTCCTTCTGATTGACTCCTTCCTTTATTCCATTCTCCTCCTCAATCAGGAGGAGAAGTTAATCTGGTGATTGGAGCAGAATTGTGGTGGGGCCACGTTTTATAATGCACAGGTGCTACTGCAAGGGCAGGATCCCATCTGCGTCTCTTCATTACACTCAGGCCTGTCTAGAGAGGCAGGAAAGGTTTTCTCTTTTTGTAAATCTACTCAGCTAAATGGGTATCTGGAGTAGTGATTTTTCAGCGTAGGGGGATTTTTTTCTCTGATCAGAATCCTGGACAAAGCACTGAAAAGGTATATTCCGAATTTATAGGAAGGTGCTTGCTTCGGCAGCATATATACCAAATTCATAGGAAGTACCAAGGTTAGATCGCATGGGAAGCCTAAACTGCAATGCATTGCAGACTATTTTTAATACCTGCTTCTTGTTATTGTGCTAGTGCAGATACTCATTAAAATTTAACCTCTTTCCAATGATGTCTATATTGTGTACAGAGCCTTCAGAAACATAGCAATAGGATCAAATGACACATAGAATTTGGTGATTTCTCTGTACATTCTTGCAATACCATGATAATACCAAAACTTTTCTGCACTTCTTAATTATGTTTGTTTATGACCACAATGTTAATGTCAAAGTTATTTAAAATGAAAATCTACATTGTTACCATTTAGCATCTTCCATATATATTTTAGTTTTTGAGCTGATATCTGAGATAATTAGAGCTATCCTAACAGTTAACCTTTTGGACAGAAGCTTATGCAGGTGTACTCTTTACAAAGTTGGACAGAGGGATTCAGTAGCTGTCCACCATTAGGCGCTTTCTCCAACCTTTTGTGGGATCTGGGCAAGGGCTGAAGCGATCACATTGGCCCTTTCTTCTGTCATGTTACTGAGCATCGACCCCAGAGAAAACACCACAACGCCGTTTTCTCCAGAGCTCTGGACAAAGTCTTCCATCTCCTGTGAAGAAAGAATGTGTTCCGTCACAAACAGGTATCAGTACAACAAACACAGTTGAAAGGATTTTTACAAACATCTAAGAGAAAATCAAGAATCAATGATTGTTCTTCTTTTGAGGAATTATTATTTTTTAACTGACCTAATCACAAAGTTTTCTGGAAGGAAATTTTCATTATGAGATAGATGGCTTCTATTTTACATATCTGTGCAAATATGTGTATGCATGTATGTATGTGTGTGGGAGGAAGAAATGAAGTGGAGCTGTTACAATGTAGTTGGGAGAGATAATGCTAAAAACAGATTATAGCCAGACTTTTCATTTATATTATTATATTTACTAATATAGGTTCTTGAATGTGGCTTTCCTTGAATTAATTGTATATGGTTAATGCTCTCTACTAAATCACTTGTGTTCATTTTAGGCATTTTCTGTAGAATTGGTTTAGTTTGGACCCATTGGAGCCTTCCTTGACTATGAGCTAGGAGGAAATCTTACTAAGGTTTAGGATGATATTTTATCTATATTTCTTTAGTTGTATAATCTTTTATACCTCACTTAATATCTGTCAGAGTTTCCCAGTCTTTTCCCCTAAAAATAAAAAGAACACACACACACACACACACACACACACACACACACTCTCACACACTTAAAAGCAGGAGGTTAAGAGTCGCTGATATTTAGGATTATGATACTGTGGTTTGGACTTTTAGAGAAATAGTCCCAAAGGTCCCATTTATAATACATAATTATGAGGACAGGGTAGAAAGTATCTAGCCATAGTTAATAGAACAATAAAACATAACAGGGGGGATAATTTCTGGACAGCTCTTCTATACGGTATATAGTTATACGGCTGAATAATCATATTTCTTACGTTAGTGTGTAGATATGAGGCATTTTATTTATCCTGAATTTGAATGATTAAACTGATGAGCTATTTATAACTGGCTGTGAGGGACTGTCATTGTCCCTCACTGTGTCCCACAGACAGCACCTGTGTCACTCGGGAGAATCACCAGGCTTTGTATCACGGAGATCTGGTCACTGTCTTGAGGACTAAATCACTCTCTATAAAACTCCTGGCGATTATGTGCTTGCTTGGAGTTGATTGAGAATTATTCTTACTGCTGTTTTCCGTTGTGTGCCACATTTTCAATTGAAATACATTCTATACAGGAATAATTGCAAATTGCTCCAAGTATTCTCCCACCAAAGAAAAAATCAAACAAACCAAAACAAACGAAAGAGAAAAAAAATAAAGGAAGAGTCAAGCGTTTCCTGGATTTTACATCAAAATCATATTCTCATTTTTTGTTGTTGTTCCTTTTACATTAAATTCATGCTTTTTATTCTCTGTGAAATAATCATTCCTCTAACATAACAAGTAAACTTTCATGTATTAATCCTTGGAGTAAACCTTCTCTGTAAAACAGTGTTTACAAAAAAAATTCCAAATTTGAAAAATATAGTTTTCACTAAATGACATTGGTTTTTATAGGAGAGTTACCATGTTACTTTTCCACATAATATATGGGAAAAGAGGATATTTGGTGTGAATCTAGTTCCCTGATGCTGCATTTCATGTAACTTGTTTTCATCATTTGTCTCCTGGGCTGACTGTCCCCCAAGGCATTGTGCGTCCATCCATTCAGTGTCAAACTAATGCATCCTCTTTACAGATTCATCACTGATCTCATTCTGTTATGTCTTTATGAAAATAATATAAGATCAATGTAAGCAATTTTGTGATGGACTGGAAATGTAAAACAAAGATAATGAGTTTCACCCAGATTCTGACCAGAGGTACTCCCAATTATATGTGTGTCCTATTATTATGGTTTTTATTCGGTTTATATGACATAATATAATTATGTGACATATATTTAGAAAATTTTCATCTTATTTTATATACCTTTCATCCAACAAAAAGTATGATATTGTTCTCTTCAGTGTTTTGCACCTTAGTTTCCAACTAATGTTGCATTCTGCTGACTATTTATTTTATGGTAAAATTATTGGTGTGGTATGGTATGCACATTGTATGAGTTTTTGATCATTTTTATGTAAGATATTTAAATTACTTTCAGTTTATTTTATGAATATCTGTCACAAATCTTAAATCTACTCATCTTGATTTATTTTTTGTCTGTACATTTTATGTAAGTATACTGTGAAACCAGCAGCTATGTCCATTTTTAAAACACTTGGTATATTTTGTCTAATGTCTTACTATTTTATTAGTAAAACACACAGGCATTATTTGAGAACCTAATATTTAGTGGAAAAGCAAGCAATTTGGGGTCACAATTACTATCATAATTAGAGAACAGATTTCAGATTAATAATAGATTAATCAGAACAGATTAATAATAATTAGAGAACAAAAGTCACAACTATTGACTTGACTTCAAATCATTATGCAAGTTAATTTCTATGGCTGGTATTAGTAATGATCACTATTGCACTACTAGTGAGCCTGCTCCTTGTCCATCTCATCATATTCTCTTCCCCCTCCTACTGGCACCATCACTTTCCCTTAATGTGAATGGATATATGTATTGAGAATATGTTTAGATTGCACAGAATTTCATTACTCTTACATCTCCTTTTGTCCCTTGTGGAAGTTATCATAATCAGTTTACATTCAAAATACATATTGAGTTTTACCTTTGAATAAGGCTTAAGTTTTAAGTTGGTGCTAATAAGAAGGTAGACAGTGGGACTGCAAACTAGTTCAACCTCTGTGGAAAGCAATATGGAGATACCTTAAAGCAATACAAGTGGATCTACTATATCTTCCAGCAATCCCATTACTGGGCATCTACCCCCACCCCCAAAAAAAGTCACTCTATGAAAAAGACACCTAAACTCGAATGTTTATAGCAGCACAATTCACAATTGCAAAGCTGTGGAAACAACCCAAGTGTCCATCAATACATGAGTGGATTAACAAAATGCCATGGAATACTAGTCAACTATAAGGAACAACAGTGATATAGCACCTCTTGTATGTCCCTGGATAGAGCTGGAACCCAATCTATTAAGTGAAGCATCCCAAGAATGGAAAAATAAGCACCACATGTACTCACCAGCAAATTGGTATTAAGTGATCAACACCTAAGTGGACATATAGGAATACCATTTATCTGGTGTCGGGCAGGTGGGGGGGAGGGGATGAGTATATACATACATAATGAGGGGGATGTGCACCAACTGGGGGGTGGACATGCTTGAAGCTCTGACTTCAGGGAGGAAGAGGGGCAAGGGTAATATATGTAACCTTAACATTTGTACCCCCACAATCTTCTGAAATAAATAAATAAATAGAAGGTAGACAAAAAAGATCTTGTAAAAGATCACATAGTAGGGCACTAAAAAACCGTTTTCTCCTTTATCTTAAAGTATGATATTAAAGTAAAATATATCAGGTTCTTAATTTCCTGCATAAGGAATATTTTTTTATATTATGGCAGAATTCTTCTGTAAATCAAATCTAAGGTCACTTCTCAGATACAAGTAACAGAATTTAGTTGGTCTTTGTTATATGTGGACTGTACATCTACTGTGACTTTCTCTGTTAGGCAGTTATGAAGTTGAGACAAAAGTTTTCCGGGCAGCTTTATTGAGGAGTCCTACAGACTTGACCTAAGGCAGGAAACTTTCTCTGATAAGGTAAACCTTCCTGTTTATGCTCTAAGGGGTAAAACTCTGGGATCTCAATGGGGAATGATCTGAATGCTGGAGTGAAACAAGAATAAGCAAGACTAATGGTGAAGAGCCTCAACTCTTACAATAATTAACCAAAACCAAACAAATAGGAATATATTCACCTTAGGCAGGGTTTTGGCAGGTTTGCAATGGAGTCCTCCAACGAATTCAATATTTGGCAAGAGTGGGCGAGGAAATTCCAAATCCCAATAGGTTCGAATAAGCCACATATCAGCTTTCTTCATTGTCTCATATAATGTAGTGGGTCTGCCTGAAGGGGAGACAGAAAAGAAAACATAGATGACACAAGAGAGTTGTCTTGAAATATAAAAGTAATTTCCTGAAAGGAGTTGTAATAATGTAGCCAAAGACATATAAAGTGTTTGTGTTTTGATAAAACATATACACATATTGATATACTGGCATGATTTAATTCCCATATACTCTATATGTTGCTCATAGGTTTGTATAAGAAAAGCAAAGTGCTAAGAGAATGTCATGTCACATCAGCATATTCACAATCATCAGTATATATTAACAGAAGCCACTGTGGAATTCCCCATGCAATTGTTTATTTTCTAAAGCTGCAATAGGAAAAAGTACTACAGTAATAGGGTATTGGGCAGGTGGAAGGGGGTAAGGGGGGTATATACATACATAATGAGTGAGATGTGCACCATCCTGGGGATGCTCATGCTGGAGACTCAGACTTGTGGGAGGAGGGGAGGAAAAGGCATTAATTGAAACCTTAAAATCTGTACCCCTATAATACGCTGAAATAAAAAAAACTCTTTGAGCATCACTATCAATTATTCCTGCCAAAATGATAAAAACTTCCTTCTAAAAGGTACTCAATTTTGTTTCTTCTATTTATAAAATAGAAGATCATGATCCTTAGTTCACCAATTATATCAACATTTTTTGTGAAAATATGGTTGAAATCCTTGTACCTATTACTACTTTTGGTTCATGTGAAGATCTTAATAATATTAGTATTTTAAAAATAAATATACTTGGAAATGACAGGTGGAAATTTTCAAAAGTTATAGAAATGAATAATTTTTGCTCCCCTTTCATTTAGCTCATATTTTTCATAATGTAGAGGTATATTTTAATAAAATATACATAATATTGAAAGTTCACATCCCAATAAGATTTTAGCCCTTAAAATAAATAATCTCCCAGCCCTTAGTGAAGGAATGCAGAAATATTAGAAACCTCAAATTTTAGGTATCTGTGTCTGAGACAGAGCCATCTCTTAACTGTGAAGGAATTCTTCTTATATAGCAAAAAATATTTTAATTTCTAAATAAGGAAAATAAGGTATACAAGGGGAAGCAATTTCCCCAATGCTACATTGGTAGTTGTACCAGAACAACGTGTGATTCCTCAGTCTACACGTCTGCCTTCATCAAGATATTTCTTGGTGTATCTATGAACTTTTATTAAAGATGAAAAAAGTGGATACTACAATGGATATGGGATTGCTTGAAGAAATCATGAATGGTTTATTTTGCACATTGATGACCATATGGAGTGGGCTGTAGGAGTGATGGCCACAAGGTTCTAAGTGATCCCATAATCTTTCCATAGTGTTTGTGTGATTGATAGATCATCTTATATTTTTCATTAATTGTTTCAAGTACAAAAGATACAGTCCTCTGACTTCATATTCATACAAGCTCACCTTCCAATTCACAAGGAAAGATAGGAATTAACAATCACAAATTAAAAACATGACTTACCCAGTACTTCACTGTAGAACTGATCCCACTCCTTCATATTCGATGTTTGGAACCAAAAGTCAAAATAAAGCACATATATCATATTTTTTACCCTCTCCATGAATGTCATTTGATCATTTAATTCTGACAGAGAAACTGGTACATAGGAAGGAGGGATTAGAAGTCCTCCACCATACTTTTCAAATTGGTAGCCAGGAGAGAAGCGGAGACTGTACACCAGGGGTGTTTTAAGTATCTCCGCCAGCAGCTCACCGCAGGGACCAAAGGCATCTGCAAGAACCACATCAAACTTTGACTCTTGTAGCCTTGTCATAAGTTTCTTGTTTAAAACTGTATCTTTACAGAGCTTTCTAATACAGTCAGAATATTCCCACATGATTTCTTCCACTTGTGAAAAATATGACCAAAATACATCCTTTGAGATTTTATATATTGCTTTGTTGATCAGTTTCACATAAAGATCCTCAAAGTCCTTTTTAGTTAAAGATGTGGGATAAACTTCAAATTTAATAGCAGATGTTTTGCTGGGATGAACAAGAATGGAAGCTGAAGATGCCAATACTGTCACCTCATGACCCCTCTGGACAAGTTCATCCAGGATTGTCTTCATGTTCATCCAGTGGCTGTATTCTGTGGGCCACACCAGCACCTTCCCGCAAGTCCCAGAGCTAAAGTGACCACTCAGTTGCATCAGCAGGAGAACTGAAGCCAATTTCATACCCATCTTGGTGAAATGCAATGCTTTTTATTCGAGTTGCTGGTCCTTTCTGTCATATCTCATGCTTATAACCAAGGACAAATTAATCAAGGTAAAATTTAACTCCTGTACTAAAAGTAAGTTGATCCTCTGAACAGTCTGAGAGTGTGGCTGGCAAGTGGACAAAGCAAAGGCAAGTGACCTCGTGTTCACTCAAGTGTGTTTAACGTCCCTTTCTGGTTATAAGTGCATTAATCCAGCTAACTTTGATGACCTTGCATGTGCAAGTAACATGTCTTATGTCATATATTTTAGAGTTCTGTCAAAAATAGTGGCAGGTAAGAGGCTCCTGGGTCTGCAGTCCCGTCACACAGAACTAGAAATAAAATAATTATACAGCTGAGTCAGTATTTCTCGCATATCATGCTTTAAATATTTTTTTGTAAAACTGTTTTGGTGTAAAATGCACATGCCATATTATTCACCATTATTGTTTAAAATTCAATATTTCTTAGTATACTCACAGAATTGTGCATCTACTACAACAAATAGTTTTAGCTCCCTAAAAGAAACCCTGTGTACTTTTGCTTTTATCTCCCCACTCTGCATTTTCCCATCCTGTCTGCTCTAGGTAATCATTAACTTAATTTTTGTATCTATAAATTTGCTTCTTCTGGAAAGTTTTATAAAGAGAATACAAAATATGTGGTCTTCTGTGACTGGTATTTTTCAATTAGCATAATGTTTCAAGAGGATCATCCATGCTATTCCTTATTGCCAAATAATATTCCATAGTATGGATATAAATATTTTATTTATTCATTTATCAAGTGATGGACGTTGATTCTGTTTGGGTGTTAGCTTTTGTGAATAATGTTGTTAATCAGCATTCATGCAAAAGCTTTGAGTCAGCATATTTTAATTTCTCTTTGGTATGTGCCTATAAGTAGAATTACTGGGTCATATGCTACCTGTATGTTTATCCTTTTGGGAAATTGCTAGCCTGTTTTCCGCATTGGCTGCACCTTTTTTCATTGCCACCAGCCTTCCTGAGGGTTTCAATTTCTCCACATCCTGGCAGGCACTTTTTATTATCTATCTTTTGATTATAGTCAGTGAGAGTGAAGTGATATCTCATTATGTTTGACATGTGCTTGTTTTCTAAAAGTGCTGAGAGTGTTTTTCTTGTGCTTATCATCCATTGTATATTTTTCTTGGCAGAATTTCTACTGAAATCTCTTCTTCCTTTTTGTTTTGCTCATTTGTCTTAGTATTGAGTCATATTTTAATATTTTATTATTGAGTTACATTTCTAAAATATATTTTTTTAAATAGCTCTTCATGAGACATATAACTTATTCTCTTGTCAACAAGGAAGATGAGAGTCATCTGTTTTAAAGTAGTTTAATATTAAAAGAATTTAAATTATATAACCAATGTGAAACCTGCTTTTCCACCAGTTATTTCACAGTTGCTTTGAACTCTAAAAATTTAATGAGTAACCAATTAGTGCAAAGATCATCTACATAAAAAAAGCACTGTTCAGGAGGAAACAGAAAAATATCTCCTACATGCTCAAAACAACCCGACATGGCCCTTGCTTTCCAGGGCCAAGCAGTCCAGGCAGGGGTGAAGGGCCAACAGAGGACAGGAAAACTGATTTTGCTGTGATGCCAAGGGTAGCTGCGTCCTTCGTGGCCTGAGCTGCCTGATGGTGTCTGTTGCCACCAGACCGTCTGTCTGCTGATGACCAAGGCAATGAACTACAGCTACTTCCTCAGGGGCTAAAATGGCATCTAGCAAGGCTAGGATTTCTTTGGTATATTTTATTTCTTTATTACTGGACTTGAAGTGTCCCCTTTATTTCCAGATCACTCATGTGCATGAACAACAGGAAAAGCATACCTGGAATCCAGGTAATGGTCACTTGTGTGCCTTTATCTAGTTGGAGTGCCAGACAAGGGCTGTGAGTTCTGCCTTCTGTGCTGAGGTTCCAGAAGGGAGGACTTCAGCCCTAATATGTGTTGATGGGTTATCACTGCATATCCAGCTCTCCATTGTCCCTGATCTATAAAGCTACTTCCATCGGTAAATATCTCTAGGTCTGAGTTTTCCTAGGGGTGCGTCATTTAGATCCACCTGGCTAGAATCAACTCATCCAATTATTTGTAAACACTCATGCACAGGTTCAGATGCCATTTGGGGAAGTAAGGTGTCAGAATTTAAAGTAGAGTCTGCTCTCAGTGTTATATTTGGAGTGTCCAAAACGATGGTCTGATGTATATCAAGCCTCCCAAGGCCAGCCAGTATTCTCCTGTCTGTTCCAGTAAGGGGAGTACACAGTGGGGTGTGCAGAGTGGAGGGCTGGCCTATTGTAAACTTCTCTGCCTCTTGAGGCAGGTGACAAATGGCAACCATAGCCCAAATGCAAGAAGGTCATCCCTTTGTGACAATGACCACTTGCTTGAGAAATAAGCAATGGGTATATTAATATTTCCCAGGTCCAGATGTAGCACTCCTAGACTCAGTCCTTGCTTCTTATGCACAAAAACATCAAAAGGTTTTAATATATTTGGGAGCCCCAATGCTGGGGCACTCAACAGTTATTCCTAGATATTTCAGAAACCCTTGGCAGTCCCCAGTTAACTCTAACAGTTCATTATCTCCTCCCCTTAAGGCATCATACAGAGGCTAAGCAATAAGTCCCAAGTTGGGAATCCAGACGTGACAGAAACTGGCCACGTCTCAGACTCCACAGCTGTTGTCAAGTGAGAGATCTGGCTGCTCTGCAAAGGGCCTCCGTCCAATCAGGGAGCAGGTTTCTCTGTCACTGGGAAAACCTGAACCCAAGATGTTTAACTGAACGCTATAAAATCTGAGCCTTTTTCTTGGATACCTTGGATAAAGCCAGGAAGTTTAGAGTTAGAATAGTGCTCTTGTTGGATGCCTTTTTCTGTGATGCCGACAACTAGTATGTCATAAACATATTGTGGTAAAGTCCTGATTTAACTGAGATCTCAGGGGTCTTTCCCAGGAATCTCCCCATGAATGGGAGGGGAGTCTTTAAAGCCCTGGGGAAGAGCTGCCCAATAGTGTTGTTGCCTTGATTGCATATCTGGGTCCTCCCATTCGCAATCTAGCAGTTCCTGTGAGTCTGGGCTCCCAGGGATGCAGAAGAAGCACCTTTTAAATCTGAGAGCCTGACCCAGCAGAGCACACCAGTCAGGGTTGTGAGCAGTGTGTAAGGCTTGGACAGTTTTCAACAGACATTAAAACTACGAAATACTATACCCAAATGATGGAAAGAATTCCAAGCATGTGTAAAACAATATTAATACTGATCAAAGATATATTGATGGTCTCATGTTCATGTACAATATGGAAATGATAAATTTTGATAAATAGTTTGATATAATTTCTGAATTGGAATAGTACATGTCTACACAAACCCATATCATATTTAATTATTTTTACTTTTCCCCCAGCTTTTCTTTTCACTTCAGAATAAAATATTTCTAACTTTTAAAATGTATCAATAGTGACAGAAACAAACTTTGATTTGACAAATTAAATTGTGAAAAGTCTAGTGGTACAGGAGGAAGGGAATCTTGCATCATAAACTCTTCTTCTTCGAATAAAATGGAGGAGTTGCATCCTTCAGGGATTACAGCTTCAAACCTCCATCTAATTATTCTCTTTTTTCTTTCTTTCCTGCTGTAGCAAACATCCGGTTGAAAAACAGACAACACTTTGTGATGACGAATATAGCAGTGGCCACACAGGCCAGCAGGAACCCAAGCACATCCAGAGAGTGGTAATGGAACCAGGTGAGGTTGTGGGCTGCAACCCGAAGGTGTTTGGCTCCTTTGTGGCGCATGACAAACTCGATCCAGAAGACTGCTCTATCCAGAGGCTTCATTGGCTGATCATGTTGAATTCTTGATAATTTCATAGCATTCTCTTTATACCTGAAGGAAAAACATCAACATTCCAACACCAAAATACGTTTATTGCCTAAATGTCTAAAATCTAGGAAAGATTTTTGCAAAGTATCAAAATTAATGCCATAGAATTGCCTTAGAGAAGTACACTTATACTTGGGTGATTATAGAAAGTTTGGCTTTTATTTATTTACCTTTTTTAAACAGAGTCTCTCACTGTTGACTGGGCTAGATGTCATGGCATCAGCCTAGCTCACAGCAACCTCAAACTCCTGGGCTCAAGCCATCCTCCTGCCTCAGCCTCCTGAGTAGCTGGGGCTACAGGCATGTGTCACCATGCCCGGCTAATTTTTTTTATATATTTTCAGTTGTCCAGTTAATTTATTTCTATTTTTTTAGTAGAGACGGGGTCTCACTCTTGCTCAGGCTGGTCTCCTAGTCCTGAGCTGAAACGATCCACCTGCCTCGGCCTCCCAGACCGCTAGGATTACAGGAGTGAGCCACCACGCCTGGCCAAGTTTGGCTTTTAAATAGAAATTTTGTCATTAACAAATACATACATTAAAGCATATAGGAAAAAATATATACATCTATTTGCTTATTTATTTATTTTTCATAGAGATAAAGTCTTATTCTGTTGCCCAGGCTGGAGTTGGTGACATGATCATAGCTCACTGTAACATTGATCTCCTGGCTCAGAAGATCCTCCTGCCACAGCCTCCTGAGGAGCTAGGACTAGAGGAGTGCTCCTCCATGTGCAGGCTAGTTTATTTTTAAATCATTATAGAGATGGGGTCCTACTGTGCCGCCCAGGTTAGTCTCCAACTTGTAGCCTCAAGTGATCCTCCCCCTTAGGCTCCCAACGTTCTGGGATTATAGATATGAACACTCACATCGAACCAAGAAATATATTTAAAATGGAAAATGGAAAGTTAATATCTCTCTAGCAGAGGAAATAATATGAGCCATTCTCAGTGTTATAAGTAAGATAGTGGAAATGCAAGCTGAGCATGGTCGTCTTGATTTTAAAAGGGAATCCTGTCATGATGGCTGAAATGCCTCCTAACCGGTCTCTCTGCTGCTACTCTCCTCCTCTGTCTTCTACACTCTGTTTCCCATCTAGTACTCAGAATGAATTTCTTTTAAACAAATGCCATGTAAATTATGCTCCCTGGTTAAGATTTCCATCTGGCCTCTCATCACATTAAGAATAAAATCGAACTCTGCTCTTTGGTCTACAGGTTCCTACATCATCAGGCTCTGGATCATCTTCTCTTAATACTTTCCCCTGGTGCACTGTCTTCTAGGGACATAGACCCTCTATTGTCCTTTAAGCGACCACGTGCTTTCTCACCTTAGCACCTGTAAGGTTTGTGTCCCCTCTCTCTCTCTCTCTCTCTCTCTCTCTCTCTCTTTGTGCATTCTTCCTTGAAACCACAAAAGCTTTGCCTCTATCTCTTTTGAGGCTTCCCCTTAAATGTTCCCTCTCAGAGAGGCTTCTCCTGGTGTGGTAGCACATGGGTAGGACTTCCTGTTTCTTTAATGTGCTTATTTTTCTTTTAGATCTTAGAATTTTAAAACATGTTGTATATCCTTTCAAATAAACACTTAAATGTAAAAGGTAAATGTACATACTGTAAGTAAGCAGCTCAAATGTTCAAAATCACCTGAAAAATTATTATGAAGACACCGTATACACATTACTCAGATCATAATATTTGGTATCACACCTGTCTAGTAGTATCCCCTTTCCATAGAACACTTTAGTCACTACCCCCATCTTCAAATTAAGTATTATCCTGACTTCTAACACCGTAGATTAGCTTTGCTTATTTGTGTAACTGAGTCATATAGTGTGTCCTTATTTGTGTCTGTGTTTTTTAGAGCAGTAGTTTGTTAATTCCATTGCTATGTAGTATCTCTTGCTTGACAAATGCTACAAATTATCTCTTCATATTATGATTGACAGACATTTATGATGTTAACATTTTTGAACACTACTAACAATTCTGGTATCAACATTCTAGTATATATATCATCAGGTTTATATGTTTATACATTTTTGCTTCTTATATACTTGGGCAGGAATTATGGAGATGAATGTATATATATAATTATGACTTTCTTGTTGACTGAATTTTATCAAAATGTATTTTTAATGATTAAAATATAAAACAAATGATCATTTCTTTGACTATTTCTAACTTATATATACTATGGCTAGACCATATATCTTCATGATTATCAATATTTTAAGTTTATTGACTATTGATCTATAACTATATGGTCTATTCAGGTAACTGAATTTCATATATATATATTGCATATGTATTTGCTACACATAATTATGTATATGCATATCACATAGCTTACTTTTTTTTTTTTTACCATTCACAAAAATGTATTTGGGATCAATTATAAACCTAAATGTAAAGCCTAGTTTCATAAAGTTTCTAAAGAAGACATAGGAGGATATCATAACTTTGGAGAAGACAAAAGTTTCCTACACAGGATGCAAAAAGCTCTCACCACAAAGGTTTTGGTTAAAGTGTGTTCTCCAAATGTTTTATGTCCTTAATCATTATTTTGTCTTTTCTTTATCTGTTTAGATTTAATATAAGTACTGGTGTATCCACATTCATATCTAACATCTCATTCTGAATTGTCTCTTCTATTTTTCCAATCTGCTCTATGTTTATTTTCTCATTTTTTCCTGCCTTCTGTTAAAGTATTTTTACGATTTATTGTCCCACTATTTTCTTCTTGATTAAATATTTTTAACGTATCTCTTCAAGTGATCCCTCCTTATATACCAATCTTACTGATGGTAGAAATAAATGCTGAATGGATAGTAGCTGGTCTAGGCATAGAATTTTCCAAATTATTTCCTATGGAGTATGGAAACAATTAATTATTAAAGATGTCTTTTATCAAAATGAAAAATTCTGTGCTTTAAAGAATATCATCAAGAATGTATAAAAATCAACCCATCCAGAATGGAAGAACACATTTGAAAATCATAAATCTGCTAAGGGATTATAACCATAATATATAAAGGAGTGTTATAAGTCCTTAATAAAATAAGTTTAAAAAATAGCCTAATGTTCAAAAGATTAAAGTAGAACCATCTCCAAAGAAGATAAGTCAATCAATAATCACATGAAAAGATGTTAAATATTTTTAGTCACAGGGAAATACAAATCAAGACCAATGAGAGACTACTTTTCACCCAGTACAATGCCTGAAATATGAAGACAGATGGTAAGTGTTGGGAATAGTGTGAAGGAATCGGACTCCTCCTATGTTGCTTATGATAATGCAAAATTGTGCATGTGCTTTGGAAAACAATTTGGCAGTTTTTCATAGACAAAAAGTTCCCCTATGGCCCAGCAATTCCATTAATAATATCTACTCCCAAAATATCAACACATATTTTCGGGCAAAAACATGGACATCAATCTTCATGATTGGAAACAAGGAAAATTTCCATGAGCTGATGAATGGATAAATTAATTGTAGTATATCCACACTAAAGATTATTATGCAGCAATAAAAGGGGACAAAATACTGACACATGCAACCACATGGATAAAGCTAAAACACAATATGCTTAGTGAAAAAGCTATTTCCAAAGCACCATAAATTATATGATTCCATTTATAGCAGACTTCTAGAGAGGGTAATCCATAGAGAAAAAAATTAGTATTTCCCTAGGGTCAGGTGTTTATGTCAAAAGACAACTATGTCTTATGAAGTTTATTTTGGGTTGATAAAAAGTTTCTAAAATTATATTATGGTGATGGCTTCAAAACTCTGTAACATTAATAAAAATATTTAAATTTTATACTCTAAACAGGTGAATCTTATGCATTGTAAATTATACCTCATTATCAAATCTATTAAAATATTGATAATATACAAGTAAATTTTTGAGTAAGGAAAAGGAATATATTCAGAAATTTTAAGAATTAAACTAAAATATTTTATCATAGTTTTACATTGATTACTCTTTTTAACTGTGAATTCTGTCTTGTTTTTTAAAATTCATCTGTTTTATACCTATCTATATATTGGAAGTTATTTTTATGTAGAACATTTTTGCACTAATTGTTTACTCATTGAATTTATTAGGTTCAAAGCAACTGTGAAATAACAGTCTAGTGGAAATAAAAGCAGATTTCACATTGGTTTAATAATTGAAATTCTTTCAAAGTTAATCTACTAAAAAAGGGATTTAGTTTACTTATTGTTGACATGAGAACTTACCTATAAATACCACTTTTTAAAAGAATTAGTATACTCACATAGGGTCATTAATGACTGTCTTCAAAGCACTGAGCAAATCTGTACTTGACATTGTGTTGAAGTCCACTCTAACAGCTGCTCCCTTGGCCTTCATGTGGGCAATGTTGTCTGGTTGATCCGCAAACAAAGGGATGCCCACCATGGGGACCCCGTGGTAGATGGCCTCATAGACACCATTGGCTCCACCATGAGTTACAAAAGCCTTGGTTTTTGGATGACCTAGAATTGGTAAATTTTCTCATTATATCTCTTAAGGAATAAAATGAGAACTGCATACTACAGAACACTGAAAATGGTAATGTTTTCTAGATAGCTGGTTAGAACACCCAAGACACTGCCCTGAAATTGCATTCAGATTTAGAGGAGGAAGCACCTATTATTGCTGGAGAGGAAAGTGAAACCTGCATGGAAGAAATGGTGTGGGACTCGAGAATGGAAAAATGAATACAAGATTAGCAGGTGGACAAAATGAATAAAAGCACATTATGGATAAAAGAAATAAAATGCACAAATAAAAAAATGGAAAAGAAAAGGGTTAGTCACATAAGAACACGTTCTCTGAAAGCAACATGCAGTCAGGGAATCTGACATGCGAGATGCCCAGGGCACAGGGAGAGTGCTGGGAGCAGGGCTGGGGTCAGAGGAAGGACAGGCCACACTTCCCTGTGGAGGTGTCGTCACAGTGTAGTAAAGACCGGGATTTATTCCCATAGAAAATGCAGAATCCCTGGTAATAGAAGAGCAACATTATGTTTCAGTGTCATGTGGAATAATCCTGCAGTAGAGGAAAGGACAGGGGTGAAGTTGTAGAAATAGAAACAGAGACAACCCAGCAAGCTATTGAAAAATTTTCAGAGAGGCATTTACACCTGAAATAAAGATATTTTGTTTAAAGAAAATGAGTGCATGTAACAAAATGCCAACTTGCTATAGTTTATTCTTTTCCCCAGGATTAGAAAATAAATATAAAGTTGTTAGGTTTTATTTTTTGGTGTTCAAAGATGTGTGTTAGTTGCTTTTGACCTACTATTCACTCTAATTGGCTGTTACACATATATTCAGTTTGTTTTTTCTCCAGTATCTTACCAAGAAGGTCATTCTGGGGCATCCACTTGAACAGCCGAGTATTGGGTCCCAAGGTATCTGGTTTCTTGCCATCAAATCTCCAAAGAACCTGTTAGGGTAAAGAAAATACCTTGTTCCATGGGCAATACTCCAAAGTTATGGCATGTTAGAACTTGAAAGAGATTGTCAGTCATCCAGTTAAACCCTTTCCATATAAAAGAAGAAGAAATGAGAAGAAGAATGTTTAAGTAATAAGAACTACCAAAATTCTGAGGTAAATAGAATAACCAGATTTCATGTGCTTACTGTTATAATTAATTTGGTATCTAAGGAATTCTAAGTAACTTAGAGAAATTGTATTTTCAATGATAAATGCAAATATTTAAGAAATCATTTGATAGTCACAGTACTTCTAGCATAAAAACATACATTAATAATTATCAATTCATTTATTTTATGCTAGCTATCATCTTATAAAGTTAATATTAATCTGTTTTTCCAAATGTTTTAGTTTTAATTATTTTGGACACATAATAGTTGTAATTGTGTATGGGGTGCATTTAATGCTTTGATACAGGTTTACAATGTGTAATTATCAAATCATAGTAATTGTAGTATCTGTCACATCAAGCATTTGAGTAATATGAGTAATTGTTTACATCTACTTGTTCTATAAGTAATTTCATTAGAGTTAGACATTATTTGATTTATAAAAAAGCTAATCAGTAAGATCAGCTACTTGCCAAAAATATATCAATGCAGCATTGGTAGTATGCATGATACTGTTAGGAAGTATGTTATCAAGCACTTCTCCCAAGCAAAATTTTGAGGGGCAATTTTTGACAAAAACTTGGAGTGTTATTACTATTTGTAGTCTTGAAAATTCTTACAATGCAGAAAAGTGGAGCTGTTGGTTAGTTCAAAAAGTCTAAAATTGTATTTTGCTAAATTTTTCTTACTACATTAACACTTAGATCACAGGCTACAGCAGTGATTCATATGGTCACTATAACTAAGCCATTTCCAAGCCCAGTACCCAAATAGCTACTGATTGCAGAATTCCCAGGCAGTCCTTATAAACTTGAGGTTAACTTATAAGTGATTATCTCCAACTTGCTATGTGAATATTACACTAATTTCGAGTTTTCAGCAAAAAAGTAGTGCAGATCATTAGAAGAGGTCCATGTCAGGTAGAAAACTAAAACATAATTCATGAATACACATAGACTGCAAGTGTATTCTGTATATTAGTAAATAAGTTCCTACTATATTTTATGGAAGGAACATCTGAACCTCTTCCCAATTATGGCTTCCTTCTGATTGACTCCTTCCTTTATTCCATTCTCCTCCTCAATCAGGAGGAGATGCTAATCTGGTGATTGGAGTAGAATTGTGGTGGGGCCACGTTTTAAAATGCACAGGTGCTACTGTAAGGGCAAGATCCCATCTCCATCTCTTCATTACACTCAGGGCCCATCCAGTGAGGCAGGAAAGGTTTTCTCTTTGTGTAAATCTACTCAGCTAACTGGGTACCTGGAGTAGTCATTTTTCAGCTTAAGGCCCATTCTTTCTCTGAGCAGAACCCTGTACAGCACACTGAATAGGCATATTCCAAATTTATAGGAAGGTGTTTATATACCAGGTGCTGCATATATACTAAATTTATAGGAAGTACCAAAGGTTAGAGCAAATGGGAAGCCTAAACTGCAATTCATTGCAGACTTTATTCAATACCTGCTTCTTGTTATTGTGCTAGTGCAGATACTCATTAATATTTAACTCCTTTCCATGATATCTATATTGTGTACAGAGCCTTCAGAAACTCTGTTAGCAATAGGATCAAATGACAGGTAGAATTTGGTGATTACTCTGCACATGCTTGCAATACCATGATAGTACCAAAAGTTTACTGCACTTCTTAAGTATATTTGTTTATGACCACAATGTTAATGTCCAAGTTATTAAAAATGAAAATCTGAGGGGGGAGATCAAGATGGCAGACTAGAAACACCACCAGACAGAGTGTCTCTGCAGAAACGACAGATTCTAGCAGAAATTAGAAAAAAGAAGCAAGAAGGCGAGCATACAGCGGACAAGGGCCGGGAGGAGGGGTACCTGAGACCCCGGGAGACTCCATGGGAGGAGGCTGCAGAGGAGAACTGGAGGCTGAGACCGCCAGAGCAGCCTGGAGACCAGTGAGAAGGGTAGGTGGATCACTCACCTTTCCCTCCCCTGCATTTGGGACTGCTGGTGGGCTCCCCGCGGGTGGAGAGACCTGAGGATACCAGCCCAGAGACGGCTGCCGCCACCTAGCGGTGAGCCTGTAGCGGACTCTGCACCAGGCTCCCAATTCCCTCGGGGCACCTCCGTGTGCACAGACCCGAGACAATACAGCCACCAGCCAGAGGCACCTCCAGAGAACGAGACCTTCCTTTTTGGGACCCCACAGCTGACTAAGGGGAACACAGACTGTGAGCTCCCTATCCACCAGCCCTCCCAGGTGCTGCTGGCACAGTGTTCCCTGGAGAACGGTGAAGACTCAGAGGCTGAGAGACAAGACCAGCCCTACAAGAAGTACTCAAAACAGTGTTATGCACAGAACACCATGATAAAAACTCACAAATATAAAAACAACCAAAACCCAAAGATTAAAGGCCAGATATCTCTAGGGATCAAGAGAGAAATCAAAGCAACAACATCCAACCCAACAGAATGAACAGTAATCTACCTTACCTATCAGTTCTCTCAATGAATGTGAATGGCTTAAACTCTCCACTCAAGAGACATAGGCTGCCTGAATGGATAAGAAAATACAGGCCAAGTATATGCTGTCTTCAGGAAACACATCTAACCTGCAAGGATGCATATAGACTAAAAGTAAAAGGGTGGAGATCAGTACTCCAGGCAAGTGGAAGCCAAAGGAAGGCTGGCGTGGCAGTTCTAATTTCAGACGATTTAGTTTTTAAACCGACAAAAGTAGTGAAAGACAAAGAGGGTCATTATATAATGGTGAAGGGCACACTTCTACAAGAAGAGATAACAATTTTAAATATATATGCACCCAACTTAGGTGCACTCAGATTCATAAAGCAAACCTTACTGAATCTAAGCATATTGATTAATAGCAACTCCGTACTCACCAGAGATTTCAACACAATACTGATGGCACATGACAGATCCTCCAAACAGAAAATTAAGAAAGAAATAATGAACTTAAACAAAACCCTGGAACAATTGGGTCTGACTGACATCTATAGGACATTCTACCCAAAATCCACTGAATATATGTTCTTCTCATCAGCTCACGGGACATTCTCTAAGATTAACCATATGCTAGGACACAAAGTAAATCTCAAGAAATTAAAAAAAAATAGAAATCATACCATGTACCTTCTCAGATCACAGTGGAATAAAAGTAGAAATCAACCCTAACAGAAACTCACATTTCTATGCAAAAACGTGGAAATTAAACAATCTCCTGCTAAATGATTACTTCATAAATGAAGAAGTCAAGATGGAAATAAAAAAAATCTATGAAGAAAATGACAATGTAGAGAGAGTTATCAAATCCTCTGGGACACAGCTAAAGCAGTTCTGAGAGGAAAGTTTATCTCCATAAATGCCTATAACCAAAAGACAAAAAGATCACAAATACACAATCTAACAAAATGACTCAAAGAGCTGGAAAAAGAAGAACAGACCAACCCCAAACCCAGCAGAAGAAATGAAATCAACAAGATCAAATCAGAACTAAATGAAATTGAAAACAGGGAAGCTATTCAGGAGATTAATAAAACAAAAAGTTGGTTCTTTGAAAAAATAAACAAAATTGACACACCATTGGCTAAGCTAATGAAAAGCAAAAAGAGAATCTCTAATAAGCTCCATCAGGAATAAAAAAGGAGATATCACAACTGATCCCAAAGAGATACAAGATATAATTCATGAATACTACAAAAATCTTTATGCACACAAACTGGAAAATGTGGAGGAAATGGACAAATTTCTAAAAACACACAGCCTCCCTAGGCTCAACCAGGAAGAAATAGATTCCCTGAACAGACCAATCTCAACAGCTGAAATAGAAACAGCAATTAAAAATCTCCCTAAAAAGAAAAGTCCTGGTCCAGATGGCTTCACACCTGAATTTTACCATGCTTACAAAGAACTGGTACCTATCTTGCAGAAACTATTCCACAACATCGAGAAGACTGGAAACCTCCCCGACACCTTTTATGAAGCGAATATTACTCTGATACCCAAACCAGGAAAGGATGCAACAAAAAAAGAAAACTACAGACAAATATCCCTAATGAATATAGACGCAAAAATTTTCAACAAAATCTTAGCTAACTGAATCCAGACGCTTATCATAAAAATAATCCATCACGACCAAGTGGGCTTCATCCCAGGGGTGCAGGGATGGTTCAACATACGTAAATCTATAAATGCAATTCACCACATAAACAGAAGCAAAAACAAACACCACATGATTCTTTCAATAGATGCAGAAAAAGCTTTTGACAAAATTCAACACCCTTTCATGATGTGAACACTTAAGAAAATAGGCATAGAAGGGACATACCTAAAAATGATACAAGCCATATATGACAGACCCATAGCCAACATCATACTGAATGGGGAAAAATTGAAATCATTCCCACTTAAAACTGGAACCAGACAAGGCTGGCCACTATCTCCACTTCTGTTCAACATAGTGCTGGAAGTCTTGGCTACAGCAATCAGACAGGAAAATGGAATTAAAGGTATCTAAATAGGGGCAGAAGAGATCAAACTTTCACTGTTTGCTGATGATATAATATTATATCTAGAAAACTCCAAAGATTCAACCACGAAACTCCTGGAACTGATCAATGAATTAGTAAAGTCTCAGGATACAACATCAATACACAGAAATCAGAGGCATTCATATATGCCAACAACAATCAAATTGAGAACCAAATCAAAGACTCAATTCCCTTCCCAATAGCAACAAAGAAATTAAAGTACCTAGGAATATACTTAACCAAGGAGGTAAAAGACCTCTACAGGGAGAACTATGAAACACTGAGGAAGGAAATAGTAGAGGATGTAAACAGATGGAAATCCATACCATGCACGTGGATTGGCAGACTCAATATCATCAAAATGTCTATACTACCCAAACTGATCTACAGATTCAATGCAATACCTATTAAAATCCCATCAGCATTCTTCACAGATATAGACAAAATAATTTTACGCTTTGTATGGAACCAAAGAAGACCCCGAATATCAAAAGCAATTCTAGGCAACAAAAACAAAATGGGAGGCATTAATATGCCAGATATCAAACTATACTACAAAGCTGTAGTAAATAAATCAATCTGGTATTGGCACAAAAATAGGAATATTGACCAGTGGAACAGATGTGAGAATCCTGATATAAAACTATCCTCATATAGTCATCTAATCTTTGACAAAGCAGACAAAAACATATGCTGGGGAAAAGAATCCCTTTTCAATAAATGGTGCTGGGAAAACTGGATAGCCACCTGTAGAAGTCTAAAACAGGACCCACACCTTTCACCTCTCACAAAAATCAACTCATGCTGGATAACAGACTTAAACCTAAGGTATGAAACTATTAGAATTCTAGAGGAAAAAGTTGGAAACACTCTCCTAGACATCAGCCTAGGCAAAGAGTTTATGAAGAAGTCCCCAAAGGCAATCACAGCAGCAACAAAAATAAATAAATGGGACATGATCAAACTACAAAGCTTCTGCACAGCCAAAGAAATAGTCATGAAAGTAAACAGACAACCTACAAAATGGGAGAAAATTTTTGCATCCTATGCATCCTATAAGGGGCTGATAACTAGAATATACTTAGAACTCATGAAAATCAGGAAACAAAAATCAAATAACCTTATTATAAAGTGGGCAAAGGACTTGAACAGAAACTTTTCTAAAGAAGACAGAAGCATGGCCAACAAATATATGAAAAAATGCTCAACATCTCTAATCATCAGGGAAATGCGAATCAAAACCACAGTGAGATATCATTTATCTCCAGTGAGAATGGCCTTTATCAAATAGTCTCTGAACAATAAATGCTGGCGTGGATGCGGAGAGAGAGGAACACTCCTACCCTGCTGGTGGGACTGCAAACTAGTTCAACCTCTGTGGAAAGCTATATGGAGATACCTTAAAGCGATGCAAGTGAATCTACCATTTGATCCAGAAATCCCATTGCTGGGCATCTACCCAGATGATCCAATGACACTCTACAAAAAAAGACATCTGTACTCGAATGTTTATAGCAGCACAATTCATAATTGCAAGGCTGTGGAAACAGCCCAAGTGCCCATCAATCCAAGAATGGATTAATAAAATGTGGTATATATATAATCCAAGAATGGATTAATAAAATGTATACCATGGAGTACTATTCAGCTCTAAGAAACAATGGTGATATAGCACATCTTATATTTTCCTGGTTAGAGCTGGAACCCATACTATTAAGTGAAGTATCCCAAGAATGGAAAAACAAGCACCACATATACTCACCAGCAAATTGGTATTAACTGAACAGCACCTAAGTGGTCACATAGGTACTACAGTAATAGGGTATTGGGCAGGTGGGAGGGGGGATAGGGGCGGGTATATACATACATAATGAGCGAGATGTGCACCATCTGGGAGATGGTCATGCTGGAGACTCAGACTTGTGGGGGGAGGGGTGAAATGGGCATTTATTGAAACCTTAAAATCTGTACTCCCATAATATGCTGAAATAAAAAAAATTTAAAAATTAAATAAATAAAAAAAATGAAAATCTACGTTGTTACCATTTTAGCATCTTCCATATATATTTTAGTTTTTGAGCTGCTATCTCAGATAATTAGAGCTATCCTAACAGTTAACCGTTTGGACAGAAAGTTTGTGCAGATGTACCCTTTACAAAGTTGGACAGAGGGATTCAGTAGCTGTCCGCCATTAGGCGCTTTATCCAACCTTTTGTGGGATCTGGGCAAGGGCTGAAGCGATCACATTGGCCCGTTCTTCTGTCATGTTACTGAGCATCGACCCCAGAGAAAACACCACAACGCCATTTTCTCCGGAGCTCTGGACAAAGTCTTCCATCTCCTGTGAAGAAAGAATGTGTTCCGTCACAAACAGGTATTAGTACAACAAACACAGTTGAAAGGATTTTTATAAACATCTAAGAGAAGAAAATCAAAAATCAATAATTCCTCTTCTTTTGAAGAATTATTATAGTATGGGTTATTTTTTAACTGACCTAATCACAAAGTTTTGTGGAAATAAATGTGCTTTATGAGATAGGTGGCTTCTATTTTATATATCTGTGGAAATATGTGTTTGCATGTGTTTGCATGTATGTTGTGTGTGGGAGGAAGAAATGAAGTGGAGCTGTTACAATGTCGTTGGGAGAGATAATGCTAAAAACAAATTATAGCCAGACTTTTCATTTATATTATTATATTTACTAACATAGATTCTTGAATGTGGCTTCCCTTGGGTTTAATTGTATATGGTTGAAGCTCTCTACTAAATCACTTGTGTTCATTTCAGGCATTTTTCTGTAGAATTTTTTTAGTTTGTTGCCATTGTAGCCATTCCTTGACTATGAGCAAGGAGGAAATCTTACTAAGGTTTAGGATGATTTCTTACATATATTTCTTTAGTTCTATAATCTTTTATACCTCACTTAATAACTGTCACAGTTTCCCAGTCTTTTCCCCTAAAAAAAAAAAAAAAAGAATACATACACACACACACACACACATCTAAAAGCAGGAGGTAAAGAGTCACTGATATTTAGGATTATGATACTGTGGTTTGGACTTTTAGAGAAATAGTCCCAAGGGTCCCATTTATAATACATAATAATGAGGACATGGTAGAAAGTATCTAGCCATACTTAATAGTACAATAAAACATAACAGGGGGGATAATTTCTGAACAGCTCTTCTATACGATATATAGTTATACAGCTGAATGATCATATTTCTTATGTTATTGTGTAGATATGAGGCATTTTTTTATCCTGAAATTGCATGATTAAACTGATGAGCTATTTATAACTGGTGGGAGGGACTGTATTGTCCCCCCACAGCACCTGTGTCACACTGGAGAGAATCACCAGGCTTTGTATAACGGAGATCTGGTCACTGTCTTGAGGACTAAATCACTCTCTATAGAATTCCTGGTGATTATGTGCTTGCTTTGACTGAGAATTATTTTTACTGCTGTTTTCCATTGTGTGCCACATTTTAAATTGAAATACATTCTATACAGGAATAATTCCAAATTGCTCCAAGTATTCTCCCACCAAAGAAAAAAACAAACCAAAACAAACGAAAGAGAAAAAAAATAAAGGTAGAGTCAAGCGTTTCCTGGATATTACATCAAAATCATATTCTCATTTTTTGTTGTTGTTCCTTTCACATTAAATTCATGCTTTTGATTCTCTGTGAAATAATCATTCCTTCAAAATAACAAGTAAACTTTCATATATTAATCTTTGGAGTAAACCTTCTTTGTAAAACTGTGTTTAAAAAAATTCCAAATTTGAAAAATATAGTTTTAAGTAAATGACATTGGTTTTTATAGGGGAGTCAGCATGTTACTTTTCCACGTAATATATGGGAAAAGAGGATATTTGGTGTGAATCTAGTTCCCTGATGCTGCATTTCATGTAACTTGTTTTCATCATTTGTTTCCTGGGCTGACTGTCCCCCAAAACATTATGCGTCCATCCATTCAGTGTCGAACTAGAGCAACCTCTTTACAGATTCATCACTGATCTCATTCTGTTATATCTTTATGAAAATAATACAAGTTCAACGTAAGCAATTTTGTGATGGACTGGAAATGTAAAACAAAGATAATGAGTTTCACCCATATTCTGTACAGAGATACTCCCAATTAAATGTGTGTACTCTGGTTACAGTTTTTATTCTGTTTATATAACATAATATACTTATGTGACATATATTTAGAAAATTTTCATCTTATTTTATATACCTTTCCTCCTACAAAAAGTATGATATTGTTCTCTTCATTGTTTTGCACCTTAGTTTCCAACTAATGTTGCATTCTGCTGACTATTTATTTTATGGAAAAATTATTGGTGTGGTATGGTATGCACATTGCATGAGTTTTTGATCATTTTTATGTAAGATATTTAAATTGCTTTCAGTGTTTATTTTATGAATATCTGCCACAAATATTAAATCTGCCCATCTTGATTTATTTTTTTCTCTGTACACTTTCATGTAAGTATACTGTGAAACCAGCAGCTATGTGCATTTTTAAAACACTTGGTATATTTTGCCTAATGTCTTACTATCTTATTAATAAGACACACAAGCAGTATCTGAGAATCTAATATTTAGTGGAAAAGCAAGAAATTTGGGGTCACAATTAATAATTAGAGAACAGATTTCAGATTAATAATAGATTAATCAGAACAGATTAATAATAATTAGAGAACAGATTTCACAACTATTGACTTCAAATCATTATGCAAGTTAATGGCTAGTATTAGTAATGATCACTATTGCACTACTAGTGAGCCTACTCCTTGTCCATCTCATCATATTCTCTTCCCCCTCCTACTGGCAACATCACCTTCCCTTAATGTGAATGGGGATATTTATTGAGAATATGGTTAGATAGCACAGAATTTCATTAATCTTACATCTTCTTTTGTCCCTTATGGAATTTACCATAATCAGTTTACATTCAACATAGATATTGAGTTTTACCTTTGAATACGGTTTCAGTTTTATGTTGGTGCTAATAAGAAGGTAGACAATGAGACTGCAAACTAGTTGACCCTCTTTGGAAAGCAATATGGAGATACCTTACAGCAATACAAGTGGATCTACTATATCATCCAGCAATCCCATTACTGGGCATCTACCCCCCCCCAAAAAAAAGTCACTCTATGAAAAAGACACCTAAACTCGAATGTTTATAGCAGCACGATTCACAATTGCAAAGCTGTGGAAACAACCCAAGTGTCCATCAATACATGAGTGGATTAACAAAATGCCATGGAGTACTAGTCAGCTATAAGGAACAACAGTGATATAGCACCTCTTGTATGTCCCTGGATAGAGCTGGAACCCATTCTATTAAGTGAAGCATCCCAAGAATGGAAAAATAAGCACCACATGTACTCACCAGCAAATTGGTATTAAGTGATCAACACCTAAGTGGACATATACGAATACCATTTATCTGGTGTCGGGCAGGTGGGGGGGAGGGGATGGGTATATACATACATAATGAGGGGGATGTGCACCAACCAGGGGATGGACATGCTTGAAGCTCTGACTTGAGGGGGAGGGGGCAAGGGCAATATACGTAAGTTTAAGAATTGTACCCCCACAATATGCTGAAATAAATAAATAAATAAATAAATGAAAAGAAGGTAGACAAAAAAGATCTTGTAAAAGTTCACATAATAGCACACTAAAAAGCTCATTTTCTCCTTTTTTCTTAAAAGTATGATATTAAAGTAAAATATATCAGGTTCTCAATTTCCATCATAAGGAATATTAGTTTATATTATGGCAGAATTGTTTTGTAAATCAAATCTAAGGTCACTTTTCAGATACAAGTAACAGAATTTAGTTGGTCTTTGTTATATGTGGACTGTACATTTACTGTCACTTTCTCTGTTAGGCAATTATGATGTTGAGACAAAAGTTTCCCAGGCAGCTTTATTGAGGTGTCCTACAGACTTGCCCTAAGGCCGGAAACACCTGCTCTGATAAGGTAAACCTTCCCTTTTGTGCTCTAAGGGGTAAAACTCTGGGATCTCAATGGGGAATGATCTCAATGCTGGAGTGAAACAAGAATAAGCTAGAATAATGGTGAAGAGCCTCAACTCTTACAATAAATAACCAAAACCAAACAAATAGGAATATGTTCACCTTAGGCAGGGTTTTGGCAGGTTTGCAATGGAGTCCTCCAACGAATTCAATATTTGGCAAGAGTGGGCGAGGAAATTCCAAATCCCAATAGGTTCGAATAAGCCACATATCAGCTCTCTTCATTGTCTCATATAATGTAGTGGGTCTGCCTGAAGGGGAGACAGAAAAGAAAACATAGTTGACACAAGAGAGTTTTCATGAGAATATAAAAGTAATTTCCTGAAAGGAGTTGTAATAATGTAGCCAAAGATATATAAAGTGTTTGTGTTTTGATAAAACATATACACATATTGATATACAGGCATGATTTAATTCCCATGTACTCTATATGTTGCTCATAGGTTTAAGAAAAGCAAAGTGCTAAGAGAATTTTTAGAGGAGACTATATGTCACATCACATCAGCATATTCACAATCATCAGTATATATTAACAGAAGCCACTGTGGAATTCGCCATGCAATTGTTTATTTTCTAAAGCTGCAATAGGAACAAATATACATGAAAAAAATCTGTGAGCTCCACTATCAGTTTTTCCTACCAAACTGATAAAAACTTCCTTCTAATAAGTACTCAATTTTGGTTCTTCTATTTATGAAGCTAGTGTCATGATCCTTGGTTTGCCAATTATATCAAGAGTTTTTGTGAAAATATGGTTGAAATCCTCCTTCCTATTACTACTTTTGGTTCATGTGAAGATCTTAATAATATTAGTATTTTAAAAATAAATATACTTGGAAATGACAGGTGGAAATTTTCAAAAGTTATAGAAATGAATAATTTTTGCTCCCCCTTCATTTAGCTCATATTTTTCATAATGTAGAGGTATATTTTAATAAAATATAGATGATATTGAAAGTTCACATCCCAATAAGATTTTAGCCCTTAAAATAAATAATCTCCAAGCCTTTGGTGAAGGAATGCAGAAATATTAGAAATCTCAAATTTTAGGTATCTGTGTTTGAGACAGAGCCATCTCTTAACTGTGAAGGAATTCTTCTGATATAGCAAAAGATATTTTAATTTCTAAATAAGGAAAATAAGGTATACAAGGAGAAACGATTTCCCCAATGCTACATTGGTAGTTGTGCCAGAACAACGTGTGATTCCTCAGTCTACACGTCTACCTTCATCTAGATGTTTCTAGGTGTGTCTATTAACTTTTATTAAAGATGAAAAGACTGGATAGTACAATGGATATGGGATTGCTTGAAGAAATCGTGAATGGGTTAATTTGTACATTGATGACTTCATGAAGTGGGTTATAGGAGTGATGGCCACAAGGTTCTAAGTGATCCAATAATCTGTCGATTATGTTTGTGTGATTGATAGATCATCTTATATTTTCCATCAATTGTTTCAAGTTCAAAAGATACAGTCCTCTGACTTCATATTCATACAAGCTCACCTTTCAATTCACAAGGAAAGATAGGAATTAATAATCACGAATTAAAAACATGACTTACCCAGTACTTCACTGTAGAAGTGATCCCACTCCTTCATATTAAATGTTTGGAACCAAAAGTCAAAATAAAGCACATATATCATATTTTTTACCCTCTCCATGAATGTCATTTGATCATTTAATTCTGACAGAACAACAGGTACATAGGAAGGAGGGAATAGAAGTCCTCCACTGGACTTTTCAAATTGGTAGCCAGGAGAGTAGCGGAGACTGTACACAAGGGGTGTTTTAAGTATCTCAGCCAGCAGCTCACCACAGGGAGTAATGGCATCTGCAAGAACCACATCAAACTTTGACTCTTGTAGCCTTGTCATAAGTTTCTTGTTTAAAACTGCATCTTTACAGATTTTCATCATGATTTCAGAAAATTTCCATGTGATTTCTTGTACCTGTGAAAAATATGACCAAAATGTATCTTTTGGAAGATCATATATCCATTTATTGATCAGTTGTATGATAACATCTTCAAAATCACTTTTAGTTAAAGATGTAGGAAAAACTTCAAACTTAATACTGGTTGCTTGTTTCGGATCAACAAGAATGGAAACAGAATGTGTCAATACAGTCACCTCATGACCCCTCTGGACAAGTTCATCCAGGATTGTCTTCATGTTCATCCAGTGGCTGTATTCTGTGGGCCACACCAGCACCTTTCCACAAGTCCCAGAGCTAAAGTGACCACTCAGTTGCATCAGCAGGAGAACTGAAGCCAATTTCATAGCCATCTTGGTGAAATGCAATGCTTATTATTCGAGTTGCTGGTCCTTTCTGTCATTTCTCATGCTTAAAACCAAGAGTAAATTAATTAAGGTAAAATTTAACTCCTGCATTCAAAGTAAGTCCATCCTCTGAGCAGTCTGAGAGTGTGGCTGCCAAGTGGACAGAGCAAAGGCAGATGACTTCGTGTTCACTCAAGTGTGTTTAACGTCCCTTTCTGTTTATAAATGCATTAATCCAGCTAACTTTGATGACCTTGCAAGTGCAAGTAACATGTCTTATGTCATATATTTTAGAGTTCTGTCAAAAATGGTGGCAAGTGAGAGCCTCCTGGGTCTGCAGTCCTGTCACACAGAACTAGAAATAAAATAATTATACAGCTGAGTCAGTATTTCTCGCATATCATGGCTCGAATATTTTTTTGTAAAACTTTTGGTATATAATGCACATTCCATATTATTCACTATATTGTTTAAAATTCAATATTTCTTAGTATATTCACAGAATTGCGCATCTACTACAACAAATACTTTTATCTCCCTAAAAGAAACCCTGTGCACTTTTACTTTTATCTCCCCACTCTGCATATCCCCATCCTGTCTGCTCTAGGCCATCATTAATTTAGTTTTTATATCTATAAGTTGGCTTTTTCTAGATTGTTTGATAAAGAGAATAAAAAATATGTGGTTTCTGTGATTGGCATTTTTCACTTAGCATAATGTTTCAAGAGGATCATCCATGCTATTCCTTAGTGCCAAATAGTATTCCATAGTATGGATATAAATATTTCATTTATTCAGTTATCAAGTGATGGACATTGATTCTGTTTGGTTTTTGGCTTTTATGAATAATGTTGTTAATCAGCATTCACGTACAAGCTTTGCATCGACATATTTTAATTTCCCTTTGGTATGTGCCTATAAGTAGAATTACTGGGTCATATCCTACCTGTATGCTTATCCTTTGGGGAATTGCTAGACTGTTTTCCGCATTGGCTGCACCTTTTTTCATTCCCATCAGCCTTCTATGAGGGCTTCAATTTCTCCACATCCTGGCAGCACTTTTTATTATAGTCAGTGAGAGTGAAGTGAAATCTCATTATGTTTGACATGTGCTTGTTTTCTAAAAGTGCTGAGAGTATTTTTCTTGTGCTTATCATCCATTGTATATTTTTCTTGGCAGAATTTCTATTGAAATCGCTTGTTCCTTTCTGTTTTGCTTGTTTGTCTTAGTATTGAGTCATATTTTAATATTTTTATTTTCTCATTGAGTTATGTTTTTAAAAATATATTTTTTAAATAGTCTTTCATTAGACATATAATTTGTTCTCTTGTCAACAAGGAAGATGAGAGTCATCTGTTTTTCAGTAGTTTAATATTAAAAGAATTTAAATTATATAACCAATGTGAAACCTGCTTTATTTTCCACCAGTAGTTAATATTGAAAGAATTTAAATTATATAACCAATGTAAAACCTGCTTTTACTTTCCAACTGTAGTTAATATTGAAAGAATTTAAATTATATAACCAATGTGAAACCTGCTTTTATTTTCTACCAGTTATTTGAAAGTTGCATTAAACTCTATAAATTTAATGAGTAATCAATTAGTGCAAAGATCATCTACATAAAAAAAAAAAAACTATTCAGGAGGGTACAGAAAATATCTCCTACGTGCTCCAAATAACCCCACATGGCCTTTGCCTTCAGAACAAGCAGTCCAGGCCGGGGTGAAGGGCCAACCGAGGACAGGAAAACTGATTTTGCTGTGATGCCAAGGGTAGCTGCGTCCTTCGTGGCCTGAGCTGCCTGACGATGCCCCTTGCCACCAGACTGTCTGTCTGCTCATGACCAAGGCAATGAACTGCAGCTACTTCCTCGGGGGCTAAAATGGCATCTAGCAAGGCTAGGATTTCTTTGGTATATTTTATTTCTTTATTACTGGACTTGAAGTGTCCCCTTTATTTCCAGATCACTCATGTGCATGAACAACAGGAAAAGCATACCTGGAATCCAGGTAATGGTCACTTGTGTGCCTTTATCTAGTTGGAGTGCCAGACAACGATTGCGAGTTCTGCCTTCTGTGTCGAGCTTCCAGAAGGGAGGACTTCAGCCCTAATATCTGTTGATGGGTTATCACTGCATACCCAGCTCTCCATTGTCCCTGGTCCATAAAGCTACTTCCATTGATAAATATCTCCAGGTGTGGGATTTCCTAGGGGTGTGTCAGTTAGATCCAGCTGACTAGAATCAACTCATTCAATTATTTGTAAACAGTCATGCACACGTTCACATGCCATTAGGGGAAGGAAGGTGTCAGGATTTAAGGTAGAGTCTGCTCTCAGTGTTATATTTGGAGTGTCCAAAACGATGGTCTGGTGTTTCTCAAGCCTCCCAGAGGCCAGCCAGTATTCTCCTGTCTGTTCCAGTAAGGGGAGCACACAGTGGGGTGTGCAGAGTGGTGGGCTGGCCTATTGTAAACTTCTCTGCCTCTTGACGCAGGTGACAGGCACCAGCAATAGCCCGAATGCAAGAAGGTCATCCCTTTGTGACAATGTCCTCTTGCTTGAGAAATAAGCAATGGGTATCTTAATATTTCCCAGATCCTGAGTCAGTACTCCTAGAGTCAGTACTTGCTTCTTATGCACAAAAACATCAAAAGGTTTTAATACATCTTGGAGTCCCAATGCTGGGGCACTCAACAGTTATTCCTAGATATTTTTAAAAGCCCTTGGCAGTCCCCAGTTAACTCTAACAGTTCATTATCTCCTCCCCTTAAGGCATCATACAGAGGCTTAGCAATAAGTCCCAAGTTGGGAATCCAGACGTGACAGAAACTGGCCACGTCTCAGAAACTCCACAGCTGTTGTCAAGTGAGAGATCTGACTGCTCTGCAAAGGGCCTCCGTCCAATCAGGGAGCAGGTTTCTCTGTCACTGGGAAAACCTGAACTCAAGATATTTAACTGAAGGCCGTAAAATCTGAGCCTTTTTCTTGGATACCTTGGATACAGCCAGGAAGTTTAGAGTTACAATAGTGTTCTTGTTGGATGCCTTTTTTGCGGTGCCGACAACTAGTATGTCATCAACATATTGCAGTAAAGTCCTGATTTAACTGAGGTCTCAGAGGTCTTTCCCAGGAATCTCCCCAAGAATGGGCGGCGAGTTTTTAAAGCCCTGGGGAAGAGCTGCCCAATAGTGTTGTTGCCTTGATTGCATATCTGGGTCCTCCCATTCGCAATCTAGCAGTTCCTGTGAGTCTGGGCTCCCAGGGATGCAGAAGAAGCACCTTTTCAATCTGAGACCCTGACCCAGCAGAGCACACCAGTCAGGGTTGTGAGCAGTGTGTAAGGGATGGACAGTTTTCAACAGAAATTAAAACTAGGAAATACTATACCCAAATGATGGAAAGAATTCCAAGCATGTGTAAAACAACATTAATACTGAGCAAGAATATATTGATGGTCTCATGTTCATGGACAATATGGAAATGTTAAAGTTTGATAAATAGTTTTGATATAATATCTGAATTGGAATAGTGCATATCTCCATAAACCCATATCATATTTAATTTTTTTACTTTTCTCCTAGCTCTTCTTTTCTCTTCACAATAAAATATTTCTAACTTTTAAAGAAGTATCAACTGTGACATAAACAAACTTTGATCTGACAACCTTCATCCTGAAAAGACAAATGGTCACAGGAGGAAGGTAACCTTACATCAGAATCTCTTCTTGCTCGAATAAACTGAAGGATTCCCATCTTTCAGGGATTCCAGCTTCAAACCCAGATCTAATTATTCCCTTTTTGCCTTCTTCCCTGCTGTAGCAATCATCCACCAAAAACACATAGAACATTTCATGATGACGAATATAGCAGTGGCCACACAGGCCAGCAGGAACCCAAGCACATCCAGAGAGTGGTACTGGAACCAGGGGAGGTCGTGGGCTGCAACCCGAAGGTGTTTGGCTCCTTTGTGGCGCATGACAAACTCGATCCAGAAGACTGCTCGATCGAGAGGCTTCACTGGCTGATCATGGTGAATTCTTGATAATTTCATAGCATTCTCTTTATACCTGGAAAAAAAGTCATAAATATTCTGACATTGAAAGTAAGCTTATTGGCTACCCACATCAAATTCATGAATGGTTTTGGAAAAGTGTCAACCAAATGACTCAAGGGAAATGTAACAATATTGACATAGAATTTGAATGTTTTGGGTCATCATAGCCAGTTTGATTTTTAAATTGGAATTTTATCATTAAAAAAATTTTTAAAGGGAAAATGTGAGGCCAGGTGCAAAAGCTAGTATCTTTCTAGCAGAAGAAATATTATGAGTCATCCCATGTGCTGTAAGTAAGGCAGTGGAAATGCAATCTGAGAATGAGCATCTTGATGTTTTCAAAGGGAATCATGTCCTGGTGGTTGAAATGGCCCCTGAGAAGTCTTTCTGCTTCTATTCTACTTTTCTGAACTCCTGACCTTGAGCAATGCGCCCGCCTCAGCCTCCCAGAGAGCTAGGATTACAGGTGTGAGCCACCGCACCCGGCTACTTTTCTGTCTTCACTCTCTGAAATAGAATTTTCTCCAAAGAAGATATGGGAATGACCGGTAAGCAGAGGAAGAGATGCTCAACCTTTAGCCATAAGAGAAATACAAATTAAGACTAATGAGAGACTACTTTACTTACACTCTAATGGCTGTAATGAAAAGACAGATGAGAAGTGGAAACAGTATGAAGGAACTGAAACCCTCCTGTACTGCTGTTAGTAATGAAAAATGGGGCATGAACATTGGAGAATCATTCAGCAGTTTTTCACAAAAAAATTTTCCATAGGGCCCAGCAATTCCACTAATTATTTCTACTGTCATAATATGAAAAACATATTTTTACACAAAAATGTGCATAACAATGTTTATAACTGGAACAAACAAAATATCCCTGAGCTGCTAAATGGATGGATTAACTATGTTATTATCATATACCAAAGGACATTATGCAGTAATAAAAGGGAAGAAAATACTGATAAATTCAAACACATGGATAAAACTAAAAACAATTATGCCTAGTGAAAAAAAACTATTTACAAAACACCATAAATTGCATGGTCCATTTATGTCAGAATTCTAGAAAGGGTAATTCATAGAGACAAAAATAAATTGGTCTTTACCTGGCATTAGGGTCTTATTGGAAAAGATATCTATGCCCTATAAAGTTTCTTTGGGGTTGACACAAAAGTTCTAAAATTATATTATGGTCATGGCTTCATGATTCTTTAAAAATACTAAAAATATTTAAATTTTATACTCTTAAATAGGAAAACTTTATGCATTATAAATTATATCTCATCATCAAAGTTATTAAAGTAATTATAATATAAAAGTAAATTTCGGGGCAATAAAAAAGTGACACATTCGGAAATTTTAGAAATTGAATTAAAATATTTTATCATATTTGTAAGTTCATTACCTTTTTAACTGTGAATTCTGTCTTGTTTTTTAAAATTTATCCTTTTTTATACTTATCTATATATTGGAAATTATACTTATGTAGAAGATTTTGCACTAATTGTTTACTGATTACATTTATAGAGTTCAACGCAACCATGACATAAATGGTGGAAAATAAAAGAAGATTTTACATTGGTTATATAATTTAAATTCTTTCAATATTAATCTACTGAAAAGGGGATGAATCTCATCTTCCTTGTTGACAAGAGACCATATCTATCAATAGCACTTATTAAAGGAAATAGTATACTCACATAGGGTCATTAATGACTGTCCTCAAAGCACTGAGCAAATCTGCACTTGACATTGTGCTGAAGTCCACTCTAACAGCTGCCCCCTTGGCCTTCATGTGAGCAATGTTGTCTGGTTGATCCGCAAACAAAGGGATGCCCACCATGGGGACCCCGTGGTAGATGGCCTCATAGACGCCATTGGCTCCACCATGAGTTATGAAGGCCTTGGTTTTTGGATGACCTGGAATTGGGTGAATATCAGTAGAATTATTCACTATGAGTCTTAGGAATAAAATGGGAAATGCACAACACAGGACACTGAAAGTGGTAATGTTTTCTAGGTAACAGGTTAGAACACCCAGACACTGCCCTGAAATTGCTGTCAGATTTCAGAGGAGGAAGCACCTACTTTTGCTGGAGAGGAAAGTGAGGCCTGCATGGAAGAAATGGTGTGGGACTCGAGAATGGAAAATGGATACAAGATTAGTGAGCAGAAAAGATGAAAAGGCACATTTTGGGTGAAAGAAATAAAATATGTGAAATATAAAAAAGAAGAAAAGAAAAAGATTGTGCATGTATTAATAAAAACACGTTCTCTGAAAGCAACATGCAGTGAGGGAGTCTGACATGCGAGTGCCCAGGGCACAGGGAGAGTGCTGGGAGCAGGGCTGGGGTCAGAGGAAGGACAGGCCACACTTCCCTGGGAGGGTGTGAGCACATTACAGTAAAGCCTGGGATTTATTCCCATGGAAAATGCAGAGTCACCGGTAATGGAAGAGCAACTGTTCTTGTTCAGTGCCATGTGGAATAACCTTGCAGTAGGGAGAAGGACAGGGGTGAAGTTGTAGAAATAGGAGACAGACAGACAACCCAGGACGCTATTGAATATTATCTGAGAAGCAATTACACCTCATAAAAGGATACTTTGTTTTTGCACAGAAAGCATATGAGTGTATGTAATAAAATGCGAACTGTTATGGTTTATTCTTCCCCCCCTAAGTCTTGAAAATAAATATAATGTAGTTAAGTTTATCTTTGAGTTTTCAAAAATAAATATTCCATATGTTAGTTGCTGTTGACCTACTATCACTCTAATTGGCTGTTAGTCACATATTCAGCATTTTTTCTCCAGTATCTTACCTAGAAGGTCATTCTGGGGCAACCACTTGTACAGCCGAGTATTGGGTCCTAAGGTGTCTGGTTTCTTGCCATCAAATCTCCATAGAACCTGTCGGGGTAAAAAAAATACCTTGTTGCACGGGGGAACTCCAAATTATGGCAGGGTAAATATCTAAATGGATTATCAACCATCTAGTTAAATCACCTCCTTATAAAAGATGAAGATATGAGGACAAGGTTGTTAAGTAATGAGAACTACTAAAACTCTGAGGTAAATAGAATAACCGGATTTTGTGTGCTCATGGTTAGAATCACTTTGATATATAAAGAATTTTAAGTAAGTTAGACGAATGATACTTTGAATGGTAAATTCAAGTATTTGAAAAAATTGACAGTCAATATAATTATAATATAAAACACACATCAGTAATGATCTTTGCATTTATTTTATTTGTGCATTTTCTATTAGCTGCCATCTTCTAAATTTAATAATATTCTGTTTATTCCTTCTTTCAAATTTTATATTTAATTACCTTGGGCAGTGAATATTTATACTTATGTACACATGATATATTCATACAGGCATAGGATGTGTAAATTGCAATCATGGGAATTGTGGCTATCACTTCAAGCTTTTCAGTAATATGAGTAGTCGTTTGTTTATATGTACTTTTTATATAAGTAATTTCTTTACAGTTTGACATTATTTGATTTACAAAACTAATCTGTGAGATGAGCTACTTGTGAGGAAGATAGCCATGCTGCATTGGTAGCATGCATGACTACTGTTAGGTAGAATTTATTAAGCACTTCTTCTAAGAAAAAGTACAAGTGGCAATTTTTGACAAAAACGGGAGTGTTATCACTATTTCTAGTTTTGAAAATTCTCTTAATGTAAAAAAATAGTGTTGGTGGTCAATCAGTGAATAACAACAGAGTTGTTGAAAAAGTCCAAAATTGTATTTTGCTAAAATTTTACTTAATAGATCATAAACACTTAGATGATATGCCACAGAAGTGATTCATATGGTCTACTATAACTAAACCCTTTCCATGGCCTGTACCAAAATAAGCTTACTGTAGACTTCGCCAGTCAATCCATATAAGCTTGAATAAATTTTAGACGTGTTTACCTACCACTTGCTATTTTAGTGTTGAAGTATTTTGAGTTTTCAGCAAAAAAGTAGCACAGGTCATTAGGGGAGTTCTATGTCAGATAGAAAACTTAAAAATTCATTCATGAATATACATAGACTGTTAATGCATTCTATATATTATTAATGGGAAATACTTTCATACTATATTTTATGGAAGGAGTCTCTGAACCTCTTCCCATTCCTGCCTTCATTCTGATTATTTCCTTTATTCCATTCTCCTTCCTCAATCCAAAGGACGGTGTTTGTCTAGTGGTTTGGTCAGAGTCTTGTGGGGCCATGTTTTATGATGCACAGGTTCTGTTAGGGCAGGATCCCACCTGCGTCTTTATGTTACATCCAGGCCTGTCCAGCAAGGCAGGTGAGTTTTTCTTTCTGTAATTCGACTTGGCTAGGTGGGTACCTGGAGTAGTGATTTCTCAGCCCAAACATCCTGTCTCTGAACAGAACTCTGACTGCACACCAAATAGGCTTTTTCCAAATTATAGGAGTTATAAAAGGTGAGATCACATGGGAAGACTAAACTGCAATGCATTGCAGACTTTTCTTAATACCTGCTGATTGCTATTGTGCTAGTGCAGACACTCACTAAAATTTAATTTCTTTCTGATAATATCTGTAGTGTGTACAGAGCCCTCAGGAAGTCTGTTAAATAGGATTAAATGACAGGGTAGAATTTAGTGATGTCTGTTTACATGCTTTCAATACCATGATATTTAATAACATCAAAACTTCCCTGCATCTTTTCAGTATATTTCTTGTGATCACACTGTTAATGCCAAAGTTATTACAAATGAAAACCCTCCTACTTACTATTGTAGCATCTTCCATATATATTTTAGTTTTTGAGCTGATATCTGAGATAAGTAGAGCTATCCTAACAGCTAACACTTTTGGCAGAAATTTTCTGCAGCCGTACTCTTTACAAAGTTGGACAGAGGGATTCAGTAGCTGTCCACCATTAGGCGCTTTCTCCAACCTTTTGTGGGATCTGGGCAAGGGCTGCAGCGATCACATTGGCCCTTTCTTCTGTCATGTTACTGAGCATCGACCCCAGAGAAAACACCACAACGCCATTTTCTCCAGAGCTCTGGACAAAGTCTTCCATCTCCTGTGAAGAAAGAATGTGTTCCGTCACAAACGGGTGTCAGTGTAAGAATCATATTTGAAAAGATTGTTAAAACAGCTAAGAATAGAAAATCAAGTATTATTAAAATTATTAGAGCAGGGGCTAGTTTTTAACTGAGCTAATCACTGAGTTTATTTGGAAAGTAATGTGTATTATGAGATAGATGGCATCTATTGTGGTTTTGTGCAAATATGTGTTTGCATGTGTATGCATGTATGTATGTGTATTGGAGGAAGAAATGAAGTGGAGCTATTGCAATGTAGTTCAGAGAGATAGTGCTAGAAAATATTATACCAGACTGTTGAACTATATTACTGCATTTACTATTATAATTTACTTTTTTAAAAGAGGGCTTCACTTGGCTTTAATTCTACATGTTTGTAATTCTAAATTGCTAGTTCATTTCAGGCATTTTTCTATAGATTTTTTTTGGTTTGGAGACATAGGTGTCATTCTCTGATTATTACCAGGAGGCTGTCTTACTAAGAGTTGGGATGATTTTATATCCACATTTCTTCAGGTCTATAGTCTTTTCTCCCTCACTTCAAGTGTGTCAGAATTTCTCAGTCTTTTCCCACACACGCACACAGACAGTACGTGAAGGTTAAAATCTGTGACATTCTAGATTATGATATTGTGGTTTAGAATTTTAGTGAAATAGTCCCAAGGGTTCCATTGATACATAGAATTAGATGGTATATAGGTACATAGTTGAATGATCATATGTCCTAGGTCATTGTTTAGGTATGAGACCAACAGCTATATGCATTCTTAAAATGCTTTCTATATTTGCCAAAAGTCTTATTCTTTTAACATACACAAATGAGAAAATGTATGGTCACTTTTAAGACACAAGTAATATAATTTATTTGTTTTTTATTATATACACACTGTACATTTTCTCTGTTCTTCTCTCTTAGGCAATTATGAAGTTGAGGCAACAGTTTCCCCAGGCAGCTTTATTGAGGTGTTCTGTAGACTTGGCCTAAGGCAGGAAACACCTGCTCTGATAAGGTAAACCTTCCCTTTGGTGCTCTAAGAGGTAAAACTCTGGGATCTCAGTGAGGAATGATTTCAATGCTGCAGTGAAAAGAGTAAACATTAAATTTTGCTATCAATATTTTGGGGACACCTTAATATTGGTGAGGAACAGTGTTCCTTTTAAGCTACAATAATGGTGAAGAGCCTCAACTCTTACAATCAATAAACAAAACCAAACAAATAGGAACATGATCACCTTAGGCAGGGGTTTGGCAGGTTTGCAGTGGAGTCCGCCAACAAAATCAAAATTTGGTAAGAGTGGGCGAGGAAATTCAAACTCCCAATAGGTTCGAATAAGCCACATATCAGCTTTCTTCATTGTCTCATATAATGTAGTGGTTTTGCCTGAAAAGAAGAAAGAAAAGAAAACATAGATGACACAAGAAAGTTGTCTTGAGAATATAAATGTAATTTCCTGAAAGGATTTGGAATAATGTAGCCAAAGATATATAAAGTGTTTGTGCTTTAATGAAACCAACATATATACCTATTGATCTATAGGCATGATTTAATTCCCATGGACTATATATGTTGCTCATAGGTTTGTATAACAAAAGCAAAGTGCTAAGGGAATTTTTAGAAGAGATTATGTCTCTAGGATCACATCAATATATTCACAAGCCTCAGTAATTACTAATATAAGCCACTCTGGAATTACCCATGCCGTTGCTTATTTTCTAGAGCTGCTGTACTAACATATATACATTTATTTGAGCTCTGCTATCAATTAATGCTACAAAACACATAAACATAGTTGTAATAAGTACTGAATACAGTTACAACAATTTATGAAGGTAGTCTCGCGATCCTTGGTTCTCCTAGTGTATAAAGAGTTTTTCTGAAAATGTGGTTGAAATCCTTTTAGATACTACTTCTTTGGATTCATGGGAAGATATTATTAATATTATTATTTTAAGAATAAATATATAATATTTACACATGAAACTAGAATTCTTTTTAAATTATAGGAATGTATAGAATTTGTTACCACTTCAAGTGGCTCATATTTCACTTAACTTAGACATATAATTTAATAAAATGTAGACACAAACTTGGATGTTCACACATCAGTAAGATTTTTGTCTTTAAAACAGATAACCTCCAAGCCCTCAGTGAAGGAACTTAGAAACCTTGGGAACCTCAGGTTTTAGTTGTTTGTTTCTGAGACAGACCTGTCTCTCAACTGTGAAGGAATTCTTTTGGTTCTATAGAAAAAATATTTTAGTTTCTAAATAAGGAAAAGAAGGCACACAAGGAGAAATAACTTCCTCAATGCTACATTAATAGTTGTGCTAGAACAATGTTTAACTCCTCAATCTACACGTCTGCCTTCATCAAGATGTTTCTTGATGTGTCTATTAACCTTTGTTAGGGATAAAGAAAATGTGTAATAAAGTAAATACTCTATTGCTTAAAGAAATACTAAGTTCTATAATTTGTACATTTGTGACTTTGTGGATGTAATGTAGAAATGGTGCCCACAAGATTCTAACTGATCCTATATTTTTTCCATAATATTTCTGAGATTTCCATAATATTTCTGAGATTTATCTTATATACTCATTTCATAATTGGATTTAGAAAACCTACACTCATCTGATTCATAGTCATAAGAGCTCACCTTCCTAAGTGTAAGGAAAGATAGGAATTAACAATCACGAATTCAAAACATAACTTACCCAGTACTTCACTGTAGAACTGATTCCACTCCTTCATATTCAATGTTTGGAACCAAAAATCAAAATAAAGCACATATATCATATTTTTTACCCTCTCCATGAATGTCATTTGATCATTTAATTCTGACATAAGTACAGGTACAAAGGAAGGAGGGAATAGAAGTCCTCCACCATGCTTTTCATATTGGTTGCCAGGAGAGAAGCAGAGACTGTACACAAGGGGTGTTTTAAGTATCTCAGCCAGCAGCTCACCACAGGGAGTAACGGCATCTGCAAGAACCACATCAAACTTTGACTCTTGTAGCCTTGTCATAAGTTTCTTGTTTAAAACTGCACCTTTACAGATCTTCATCATGATTTCAGAAAATTTCCACATGATTTCTTGTACTTGTGAAAAATATGACCAAAATGTATCTTTTGGAAGATCATATATCCATTTATTGATCAGTTGTATGGAAACATCTTCAAAATCACTTTTAGTTAAAGACGTAGGAAAAACTTCAAATTTAATACTGGTTGCTTGTTTTCTATCAATGAGAATGGAAATAGAATGTGTCAATACAGTCACCTCATGTCCTCTCTGGACAAGTTCATCCAGGATTGTCTTCATATTCATCCAGTGGCTGTATTCTGTGGGCCACACCAGCACTTTTCCACAAGCCCCAGAGCTAAAGTAACCATTCAGTTGCATCAGCAGGAGAACTGAAACCAATTTCATAGCCATCTTGGTGAAATGCAATGCTTGTTATTCGAGTTGCTGCTCTTTTGTGTCATTCCTCATGCTTATAACCAAGGGTAAATCAATCCAGTTAAAATTTCACTCATATACGTCATAGTAAATATAGCATTTGAATAATGCCAGCATGTGATTCATTATTGGACAAGCCAAAAGTAGATGCGCTCTTATTTACTCAAGTGTGTTTAATGTCCCTTTCATATTTATAAGTGCTATTATCCAGCTAATTTTGATGACCTGGCATGTGGAAATAATCTGTGTTATGTAATGTATGTTAGGGGACTGTCAAAAATAGTGACAAGAGGGAGGCTTCTGCATCTGCAGTCCTGTGACACAGAACTAGAAATAAAGTAATTATACAGCTGAGTCAGTATTTCTTGTCTATCATGGTTCAAAGATATTTTTTGTAAAACTTTGTTGATATATAATGTATAAACCATGTGAATAACCAAGGATTGATTAAAATTAAATGTTTCATAAGACACTCGAAGAATTGTACATCCACTACTATATCAAATGGTGTTATCTCCCCAAAAGAATTCCTGTGTGCTTTAGCTTTAATCTCCTCACCATGCATTTCTACACCCTTCTCCCATAACGCAACCACATATGTAATTTCTGTGTCTATACATTTTCTTTTTCCGTGCAATTCAATAAATGGAATCATAAATTACGTGGTCTTTCATGAGTTGCATTTTATACTTAGCATAATGTTTAAAAAGGTCATGCATGGAATTCCTTATATAGGGACATCACTCCTTTTTATTTCCAAATCGTATTGTATCATATGGATAGACACACTTATTTATTCATTTGTCAATTAATAGACATTGATTTTGTTCAATTTTTGCTTTTATGAAGGCAAAAAGTTATTTATTAACATGCATGAATGTTATTTATTATGTATTCACATAATTATAATGTTTTTTTATTCATATTTAAACTTTGTATGGACATATTTTGATTTCTTTTGGGTATATGCCTTTAAGTAGAATTACTGGGTCATATGCTACCTGTATGTTTATCATTTTGAGGAATTGCTAGACTGTTTTCCACAATGGCTGCACCATATTCAATCCCCAACAGCAATGAGTTTCCATTTCTCCACATCTTTGCAAGCACTTTTAATTATACATTATAGCCAGTGGGAGTGAAGTGATAGCTTTACATTTCCTTATTTTCTAATGGTGTAGAGAATTTTTTCTTGTGCTTATCAGATATTGTATTTATTTCTTGGAAGAAATTTCTATTCAGATCTTTAGCCCATTCTTGAGTTACTTATTTGTCTAACTTTTGAGTTGTATTTTCAAATATATTTTTGATAATTGTCCCTTATGAGACACATAATTTGCAAATATATTTTCTAATTCTGGTGTTTGACTATCATTTCCTTGATGGTGTGTTTTGAAGCACAAAAGCACTAATTTTGATGAAGTTCAATTTATCTATTTTAATTTGGTTGCTTTTGTTGTTTTTATATCTGATAAACTAATAGCAAATCCAAGGTCACAAAGATTAATCTCTCTGTTTTATTTTTAGAGATTAGAATTTCTTCCTGATTTTTAAAAATTACTTCAGGGGTCAGAAAATGGTGGCTTAGGGGTTACCTCTTGGCCCTCTGCTCCCAGCGTAGGAGGTGAAGAATGCAAACAGCTACATGTGAGAGGATCGCTCTCTCACAGGATCAGCATCATGAACCTGCAGAGAAGCAGCGTGGGACAAGCTGCACTGGAAAAAGAAAAAGGTGTATTAGAGAATCCACTGCAAAGTCTGGAGAGTGTGAGACAACAATAGGGAATAGAGCATGGGAAGGCCGTGTCCTTTGGCCAGCGCTGGCAGTGTGATCTGACCCACAGGAGGATGACTTTCCTCCACTGATCTCAGCATCCCCTTAGGTAGGGAATCGCCTGAAGTCAGTGTGAAGTTGTAGCATGGGCTGAAATCCAGCATAGAGAAGAGACAGGAGCGGGAAACATTTTGAACTCTCCAGCGCACTGTGCTGGGTCCACACTGGGTGGAGGAGGGACTGGTCTGAGTGGACACTTCCTGGGTCAGCAGGAAGGATCTTGGAGACAGGCACCTTGCCTCTGGTGCACACTGGTACCAGAAAATGCGAGTTAAACACCAAAAAGGAGGCTCTGCCTTTGGAATCCCCCAAAGATTCAGCTGGCACAGGGTGGGACAAAGTACAGATCTCTCCCATAGACAGTACTGAGTCAGTGTTTTAGGATAGCTTTGGGCTCATCAGGAGGCTCTTAAAGACAGCATACCAAATCCACCACCTGCTACCCATGGAGCACTCCCCTCCAGCGCAGGTTCTCTGTGTGTGGGCAGCTGCCATTTTGGGAACCCATAGCCTGAAAACACTGTGGTGTGTTGGCCAGGGAAGGGACTCGGACAACATCCCTGCCCCTGCCTGGCAGAGCAGGGCCCACCTTTGGAGGAGGCTAGAAACAGGACAAGGTGCTTTCTGGGCTCACACTTGTGGAAATCCTACCCAACACCCCTTCTCCACTGGTACAGGACAGACTCAGCTCTTAAAGGCATGGAGACAGAGAAAGGTTGCTTTCCCTGTGTGACTGGCTTGAATCTGTGGGACCTTGAGACTAAGCAAAACGGGACAGATTATTGACTCTGTACACTGAGTTGGTTATGAACACCTGATAAGATCATAACACAAGGGCTTGCCCTTGGTGCTCTGGCAATTGCCAATTTAGGGACTTGTGGTCTGGAAAGGAAAATAATATTCAGAGTCCTTAGCAATTGCACCATTGGAACCCCACCAATATAAGCTAGCTTGCCAGTGTGGCAAAAAAGCCCTGAATAACATATTGGCAGCTCTCCCCTAACTGCAGATCAAGAAAAAGCTGAAGTACACACTCATAGGCTTGCAGGTACCTGTAGCTCTTCCCACACCCCTGAAATCTTAACAGGACACAAGTAACCCTTGGGAGAGGCATGCCAAAGACAGACACACTTGTATATCCCATTTGGGGGTTTAAAGCTAAATACAAAGGTATTCGAATGTATTGATAACCAAATCCTCCATGCAAATTAAAAGCAACAAAAGAGAGGGTAACCTCGTAGCCCAAAACAGTGTCTTCCATCTCAAACTAGTAGACCACAGTGGAGTCACAGCCCCAAAAGTGAGCCAACTCCAGGGAGTCTATGCAAGGGATCCAAACTCACTAACCTCCTTAAGCAGGATGTGAAGACAATAGGTCAGAGTTAACCCAACAGGCTAAAACACTTCTAAGATATTATAGGAACAGAGGGCATCTTCCCAGCATTGTCAAGAAATGTTCCTTGGGAACTCAGAATTAAGTCCATAAACCAGTCTCAGTACCCCCTGTCCTTGACAAAGTAGCTTGATGAGAAAGAATCGGTGAAAGAACACAGGAAGCATGAAAGATCAGAGAGAAAATCACCTCCAAAAGAAAATATTCCATCTCCTTCAGTAGAAACAACTTACACAATATGATTCAACTGACAGAGGAAGAATTCCAAATATGGACTGTAAGAAAACTGAATGAAAGTGAAGAGAAAATAGAATCCTAACATAAAGAAACCACAAGAACAATATAGGAAATGAATGACACATTCTCTAAAGAAATTGAAATACTACAGAAAAACCAAACAGAATTTTTGGCAATGAAGGAGGCATTTAAGGCAGTTTAAAACACAGTGGAGAGCCTCAAGAATAGAATGGATCACACAGAGGAAAGAATCACAGAGCTTAAAGACAATGTCTATGTTCTAAGCAAATCAGATGAAGAAAAAGGACACAGAAATAAGAGATAAGACCAAAACGTACAAGAAATGTGGGTTTACATAAAGAAGCCAAATATAGGAATCATTGTCATTTCAGAGGGAGAAGGAGAATATACACAGGGGCTTGAAAATTTATTTCATGAAATAGTGGTGGAAAATATGCCTGGCCTGGCCAGAAATCTTGACATCTTGATACAAGAACATATCTAGATATAAGAAGCATACAGAACTCTTGGGAGACTACATGTGAAAAGGCAATCGCCATGTTATGTAGTTATTTGGCTGACCAAAGTAAACATAAAAAAGCAATTCTCTGAGCAGTGAGGCAAAAGCAACAAATAAGCTACAAAGGAAAACCTATGAGACTAACTGCAGATTTCTCAACTGAATATTAGAAGCCAGAAGTGACTGGGTGCCTCTACTTAATCTTATAAAACATAATAATGCCCAACCTAGAATTCTTTGCCTGGAAAAATTAAGTTTCATCTATCAGAGAGAAATAGTGTTCTTCCCAGATAAGCAATCACTGATTGAATTTTCGAAGACCAGATCAGCCATACAAGAAGTACTCAGACCTGCATTACACACCAAACAGTACAATAGACTCCCTACAAAGTAAAATCATTCAGGAGTTAAATGGTAAAAGCTGGACTCCATGATGGCTTAAAGAGTAAAACAAAAACAACAGGATTCACCCAACAATACGAATGGAAATCTACCTTACATTTTAATCCTTCAACAAATGTAAGTGGCTTCAACTGTCCTCTGAAGAGACACAGATGAGCAGAACAGATAGAAATCCATAAGACTAGTATCTTCTTACTACAGGCAACACATCTAACCCACAAAGATGTCTTCAGGCTGAAGGTCAATGGATGGAAAACAATCATCCATGCGATTGGAAGTCAAAAGAAAGAAGGAGTAGCTATAGTATTTTCAGATAACATAAATTTTAAAATAGCAAAAGTAAAAAAGGACAAAGATGGCAACTATATAATGTTGACGGGAAGATCCAACAATAAGAATTAACAATTTTTTATATTTATGCACCCAACTCAGGAACTCCCAGTATATAAAGCAAACCTGGTTCGATCTAAATAACATGATAAACAATAATGCCATATTAGGAGGGGACTTCAATACCCCACTGAAGGAACAGAACAGTTCTTCCAAAGAAAAAATCAGCAAAGAAATAATGAATGTAAACAGAGCTCTAGAACAAAAGGATCTGTCAAACTGCTACAGAATATTCCACCCAAATAAAACTAAACATATCATCTTCTCTTCAGCTCATGCAACTTTTCCTAAAATGGATCACATATTAGGCCACAAATCATACCTCAAAAAATTCAAAAAGAGAGAAATTATGACGTGTATTTTCTGTGATCAGAGTGGTATAAAATTAGAGTGCAATTTCAACAGGAATATCACCACCTGATGAAGTCATGGAAACAAAATAATCTTTTGTTGAATAACAGTTGGGTGAAGGAGGAAATACTGAAAGAACTCAAGAGTTTCTTTGAACTAAATGATAACGGAGACATTATAAATATCTTGAACTAAATGAAAACGGAGAGTGATCAAAACCTGTGGGATAAGGCACAGGCAAACCTGAAAAGGAAAACTAATATCGATAAATAGTCACATCCAAAAAACACAAAGGTCAAAAACTGACAATCTAATAAACAGTCTCGAAGGAATTGGAAAAGGAAGAGCAAATCAATTCAAAACCTGGTAGAAAAAAAGAAATAACTAAGATCAAAGAAGAACTAAATGAAATTGAGAATAAGAGAACTTTACTGAAGATCAACAAAACCAAAACCTGGTTTTTTGAAAAGATAAACAAAATTGACAGCCCTCTTGCTAGATTGACAAGGCTAAGAAGGGAAAGAATGCTAATAAACTCAAGTAGAAATGAAAAAAAGAGAGGTCACAACAAACACCACAGAAATACAAAACATTATTTTTGATTACTATAAAAATTTATATGCCCCAAGACTACATAATGATGATGAAATGGACAAATTCCTGGAAACATACAACCTCCCTAAGTTCCCCCAGGAGGTAGTACAATTCCTGAGTAGACCAATCTCAAGCTCAGAACTTGGAGCAGCAATTCAATACTTTCCGAAATGCAAAATTCTGGACCAGATGGCTACACTTCAGAGTTGTACCAAACATACAAAGAAGAACTCATATGTTTACTACAGAAATTTCTCCACAACATTGAGAAAGATGGTATCCTTCCTAACTCATTCTATGAAGCCAATATTACCTTGATACCAAAGCCAGGAAAGAACACAACAAAAAAAGAAAACTATAGACCAATACCTTCATGAATACAGATGTGAAAATCCTCAACAAAATTTAAGCAAATCGAATTCAGCAGCATATCAAAGAAATAATTCACCATTAACAGGTGGGCTGTAATCCAGGGATGCAAGGCTGGTTCAACATACATAAATCTATAAATGCAATTCACCTCATAAGTGAAAGCAAGAACAAAGACCATATGATTCTCTCAGTCGATGTAGAGAAAGCATTTGACAAAGTCCAGCACAATTTTATGAGAAATACTCTTCACAAAATAGGCATAGACGGGTCATAACTTAAAATTATCAAATCCATTTATGATAAATCCACAGCCAATAATGAATGAATGGGAAAACATTGAATCCATTCCCACTTAGAACCGGAACCAGACAGGTTGCCCACTATCTATTCAACATAGTGATGCAAGTCCTTGCTGGAGCAATTAGACAAGAGAGAGGAAGTAAGGGTTTCCAAATGGGAGAAGATGTGATCAACCTCCAATTCTTTGCCAGTGATATGATAGTATATCTAGAAAACATCAAAGATACAATCGCGAGACTCCTGGAATTCATAAATGAATTCAATGAAGTTTCAGGATACAACATCGATACACACAAATCATAGGCATTCATATATGCCAACAACAGTCAGTCTGAAATTCAAATAAAAAGTGTAATACCTTTTACAGTAGACTCAAAAAACATTAAATATCTAGGAATATATTTAACTAAAGATGTGAGATACTTAGCAGGGAGAACTAGGATACACTAGGAAAATAGTGTAAAATTGTGGCAAATGTAACCAGATGGAAAAATCTACCTTGCTCATGGATTGGTAGAATCAACATCATTAAAATGTCCATACTACCAAAAGTGATCTACAGGTTTAATGCAGTCCCTATCAAAATACCATCATCATTCTTTGCAGATTTAGAAAAAATAATTCCATGCTTTGTATGGAACTAGAGAAGAACTCGTATAGTCATACCAATCTTAAGTAAAAAGAACAAATTGGAGGTTTCAGTCTATCAGAGTTCAAGCTGTACTGCAAGGCTGTAGTAAATAAAACAGTATAGCACTGGCACAAGAACAGAGACATAGACCTTTGAAACAGTACAGAGAATCCAGAGATGAATCTAATCTTTGAAAAAGCGGACAAAAATACACACCAGGGAAAAGAATCTCTTTTTAGTAAATGGTGCTTGCAAAAGTGGATAGCTACACACAGAAGACTGAAACTGGATCCCCACCTCTCACAAAAATCAATTCAAGATGGATAACATACTTATATCTAAGGCATGAAACCTTAAGAATTCTAGAAGAAGATGTTAGGAAGACCTTTCAGACATTGGCTCAGGCAAAGAATTTTTGAAGTGGAACCCCAGGGCAATTACAACAGCAATAAAATAAATAAATGGGAACTGATCAAATTAAAAAGCTTTTGGATAGCCAAGGAAACTATCATTAGAGCAAACAGCCTGCAGAATGGGAGAAAATATTTGCTCTCTACACATTTGATAAAGGGCTGATAACAAGAATCCATCTAGAACTTAAGAAAAATGAAAAAGAAAAAAATGAAACAACACCATCAACAAACGGGCAAAAGAAATGAACAGCAACTTTTCAAAAGAAGACATAATAATGGCCAGCAAACATATTAAAAATGCTCAACATTTTTAATCACTAGAGAAATGCAAATCAAAACCACAATGAAATATATCACCTAACCTCAGTGAGATTAGCCTGCATCAAAAAATCCTAAAACAACAAATTCAGGTGAGGATGTGGAGAGATTGGAACACTCTTACACTGCTGGTGGGATTGCAAATTAGTGCAACCTCTGCGGAAAGGAATTTGGAGATACATCAAAGAAATAAAAGTAAACATACCACTTGATCCAACAATAGCACCATTTGGCATCTACCCCAAAGAGCAAAACACATTCTATAATAAATACATCTGAACCCAAATGTTTATGGCAGCACAATTCCCTATTGCAAGGATGTGAAAATAACCCAAGTGCCCATCAATACCTAAGTGGATTAATAAAACATGATATATTTATACAATTGAATATTACTCTATTTTAAGAAATGACAGTGATATAGCATCTCTTATATTTTCCTGGATAGAGCTTGAGCCCATTATCCAAAGTGAGATATCACAAGAATGGAAGAATAGGCAGCACATGTCCTCACCATCAAATTGGCACTGACGGATCACCACCACATTGCTCACATGGTAGTGATATTCTCCAGGGATTAGGGGGCTGTGGGGAGTAAACTCACAACTGAGGGATACCATGAGCATTGTAGAGGGGAAAGGCTTGCCTCTAGTCCTCACTTGGGTGAGGCAAAATCATGAAATGTAACCAAAATATTTGTACCCTCATAGGATCGTGAAATAAAAATAAGTTAAATAATTACTTTAATCTCCTAGTTAAATTTCTTTGATAGGCTTCTGAATTCCATCTCTGCGTTGTCTTGATGTCCATTGGGCTTCCTCAAGACAGCTATTTAGAATTCTCTGTCTGAGAGTTCACATATCTTCATCACTCCAAGATCTAAAATTGATCACTGGTGACTTATTTAGTAGTGTGTGTGTGTGTGTGTGTGTGTGTGTGTGTGTGTGTGTGTGTGTGTGCTCATGTTTTCTTGAATGTTCTTGATGCTTGTGAATGTTCACTGATGTCTGGGCTTTGAAGAGTTTGGTATAATATTGACTTTTATATTGACAGTCTGGGCTTGTTTTATATTCATTCTCCTTGTTAAGGATTTCCAGGTATTCAAAGGTAATTTAGGATTTTCATCTAAATGTTTGGCCACTGCAGCTTTATCAGCACTAGGGGGCACCTCAAGCCCAGCAATACTGTGACTCTTGAAGATTCTTAGTGGTACCTCCTTAGTGGGGTTGGGTAAAATACAGGAGAATTCCTTGGATTATAACAGAGAATGGCCTGGGGGAAAAATATTTTTTGTCTCCTTAAAGCTCCCACTTATTTTGTGAACTGCAGCCTTGCCTGCTTCCCTGAGGCAGGTTAACTCTTTTCATAAAGTTCGCAGGTGAATGGAATGCACAGGCTCTGTCTTTGGCAAAGATATGGTGATCAGAATTATTAACCACAGTCATTGTCTGAACATGAGAACACTCCCTTTAAAATGTCTGTATTTCTGCCTATGTTCAGGGGGTTTGGAATTTTGATGTGAAGTCTACCATTTTTTCTCCTTTACAAAGTAAACTCTCTTTCCTACCTCCCCAAATCTCTTGTCTTGATTCTCCTGATTTGCTCTCATGGACAAGGGGTCGAATTTTCAGTGACAGGATTACCAGGAAAAATCTCTTTCCTCACTTTCCCCGAAACAGAAGGAGTCTCACTCTCTGGGCTGGGCTTCCTGGAGTAGGTAGAGGGGTACAATGAGTACTTCAATGGACACCACACCTGGGACTGTGCAGAGTCCACCTCATATCAGTATAGTACTGGGTCTTCCCAAGTGCTGTGACCACAACTGCCTGGCTACCACGGATGTTCATTCGAGGTTCAAGGTCTCTTTAGTTATTAGGTGGTGAATCTTGCTGGGATGAGTTCCTTTACTTCAGAGCATCCGGTTCTCTTTGGGTCCAGAGTGGTCTAGAAATGCCATGCAGGAATCAGGGGCTTCAGAACTCTGCTGAGTACTTACTTTTTTTTTATTATCATTATTATGGCTAAGATGATAGCCAGGGTGCAAGACAAGTCCTCAGTACAATTTGCTATCCTTTTCCACAGCAGGAGGAGTCTCTTTCTGATCTTCATTGCCTAGATTTGGGAAAGGGTGAAAAAGACATTCCCTACGCAGCCACAGCTGGTGTATGCACTATGTGTCACATGCACCCATAGTGCACTGGCCCCAAGACCAGTGCAACACCAGGACTTACACAAGAACTGCAATCTATGTGGCCGACTGCCTTTCACATCCAGTTGGAGCCCTGGGACACGTTCACAAGCCAGAGTCGGAGGTAGCTTCTATTCATTTTCTACTGCCGAGGCAGAGGATTCCCCTCTGGCTGGGACTGGTCTAAATGCTTACTCTGTGGGTGCTGGCAGAATTCTACCTCATGTTGTCCTCCACTGTGGCAGGAAAGCACTGAGTGCCAGTACAAAGTCCCATAATTACTTCACTATCTCTCCCCCAAGCACAAAGATCCTCTCTGCTTCTGTGCAGCCCTGCTGGGGAATTGGGAGGTGGTGGAAGAGGCAGTCCATAGTATATTTCTTGTCCTCTTCAATGCCTCTTTCCTTAGTATGACATTAAAACCAGTTATTGTGTTCACTCACCCGTTTTTTGGTACTTACGAAGGTGCTCTCTTGCATAGACAGCTGTTCAGTCTGGAGTTCCTGTGGGGGATGATTGCAGGAGGATTCTATTCAGCCACCTCGCTCTACCCCTTTCGTGGGAAATCTCAATCACTTTTTCTTGTAAGTCTACTCAGGTTTTCTGTTTGCTTTTCAATATATTTCACAATTTTTCTTGTCTTTCCCTATCTGTGATGAAGATCTGGTCACAGAGTGGCAATGGTAGGGAGGGTGGAACAGGTCAGGTTTGAAATGCAATAGTCTCTCCATAGTTTGTTGTTTGTTTGTTTGTTTACATTTTTTAATAGAATACAAAATGGAGTTTCTAACTGGGAAGCAAGAAAATAGTCTATTAGGTGTATTCAACACTGTCTATTATATTAACTGCTAATACACTTACCCACCTTCCCCATGTTGACTTTGCTTTATTTTATATTATTTTAGCCTATTATGGGGGTACAAGTGTTAAGGTTACATATATTGCCCATGCCCCCTTCCCCCTCGAGTAAGAGCTTCAAGCATGTCCATCCACCAAATGTTGCACATCTTACTCATTGTGGTTGTATATACCCATCCCTCCTCACCCCTCCCACCCTCCCGACACCCGAAAATGTTACTCCTATATGCCCACTTAGGTGTTGATCCGTTAATACCAATTTGTTGGTGAGTATATGTGGTGCTGGTTTTTCCATTCTTCAGATACTTCACTTAGTAGAATGGGTTCCAACTCTATCCAGGAATATACAAGTGGTGCTATATCACCATTGTTTCTTAAAGCTGAGTAGTACTCCATAGTGTACATATACCACATTTTATTAATCCACTCATGAATTGATGGGCACTTGGGATTTTTCCATAGCTTTGCGATTGTGAATTGTACTGCTATAAACATTCAAGGGCAGGTGTCTTTTTCATAAAGTGACTTTTGATGTTTTGGGTAGATGCCCAGTAATGGAACTGCTGGATCAAATGGTAGATCTACTTGTATCGCTTTGTGGTATCTCTTTATTGCTTTCCACAGAGGTTGAACTAGTTTGCAGTCCCACCACCAGTGTAGGAGCTTTTGTAGTTTTTTTAAGTACAACTTTTTATTGCTACCGGAGTCTTTTATCAGCAGTACATGATCTGACTGCAATACCTTATTCAGACAAAATATGTCTTTATGGGCTATGTATTAGGATGATAATTTTTACATACTTTAACTTTTTTAGCTTAAAAACATTTTTAAATGTTAAACATGCATTGTAAATGCATCACTTTCACAATTAGGATGATTTGTGATATGATCTAAACTTTTAATAAGTTAATAGAGTAAATTTAATAAAGTCATGTAGGACATATCTTGAGTGTACATTCAACAATTCAGCACCGAGTTATGTTTTGTAAACACACACACACACACGGTCACATACGCATATACATACTAATGTGTCACGCAGCTGGCACTGTCTTCATAAAGGTATTCCAGTGTTCTACCATGCTGAAGATGCTTCAGAATGGGGGGAAATATGGTAGGACTAGTAAATTTCATAAACATGGGGCCATTGCCACTCTTCCTTTGGTGCACAGTAAATTCCTTGATCACAGTTATGCTGTATAGATTGTCATGATGACTGATAAGCCACAGATGGTAATTTTGGCAGGCGCATTGCATGCAAGAAATGCAAATCTGTATTGAGATTGTGTATTTCAGTTGGAGTAAAAGGCTGTCCGATGTAATCAACTTGCTATCAGGTAGCTTGATGATCACCCTGGTGAATGATATCATATCAGTAATTCATATTGGTCTCTGCTGTTGGTAGATTGAGCTTTTAGTGGTGGTCTTAGCAAGGTTTCCCTTGGTGAACTAAAGTCCTTGTTGCTGACCGTAGTCAAGTTTGCTCCTGAGTCCACAGGGTAATGATAGCAGTGTCTGAGGAGAGAGGCTGACTGGTGCTCACAAAACAGTCATCTTATCCACTCGATGATCAAAATTCTCCTCTGCCAGTGACACCGTTTGGTGAACACTCATATGGGACACAATTACTATCTTTAGGATTTTGGCCACCCAGAGAGGTTCATGTACATACCTCTTCCCCGTACTTCCTTGTCATAAATTTTCCAATCATGTTCCTTCTAAGTCTCTGATCATTCAGCCAAACCACTGCTACAGAATCAGTATACATTGCATGTCTGGCCTGTATCCTTCCAGGCAAAGTGACGAGTTAGGCACACTGATTGAAGTTCTGCCACTAGAAAGATTTCTCTTTGCCACCGTAGTTCTTTGTTGTTGTGGTTGATGCCCCAGAAAGGCAACGTGCTGCTACAAGTGTCCACTTTCAGGTGATCTTTGTGGATCATGCAGAGCCATTTGTACAAGAGGCTCAAGGGCACCTCCCCTGTTAACTGACCACAGGGAACTCCCCATATGGTTATAGATACAACTTCTGGGAGATAAAGCAGGATGCCATGAGTAGGAACCCCGGGCTTTGGGCCACATCTTAATGGAACTTACTTGTGCCTTCCTGTCCTGCTCCAGCTGGATCATGCATAATCCACTTCCATCTGATGGTGGAGTGCTGCTGTGCATAGCTAACTTTATGGCTCGAGGGTTTAGATAACATCCAGTTCAGGATGGGCGGCTCAGGTCACATGGGTACATGACGGCTTATGGTTAAGTGCTTAGTCTCTACTAAGATCTATTAACAAGCCAAAAAGTATTTCTCAAAAGAGTAGTTATGTGTGAAGAATAACAAGACTTTGCTCTAAATATTTAAATGCCTATGCTGTGATTCGTGTATGGGGCTAGTCAAAGGCTCCAAACACCATCCTTGTCTGTCAGCACCACCTCCAGCACCACTGGATCTGCTGAATCATGGCTCACATGGCAGAGCAGTCTGCACGTGCTCCACACCTTTCTCCTCTTCCTGGCCATGCTGAAAACTCAAATATTGTGGATCACTTGGCAAACAGGCTGGAGAAACATACCCAAAGAAGAATATGTTTCCTGCAGTATCTGGAGGCCTATAAGGCATTATTAATTTTGTAGTTGTAGGAGTGGCCAGATGCAATAAATTACACTTCACTGTGGAAGGGATGTCAAGTTATGTCCCACAGCATTGGTTTCGAGCAATTTCACTTGAGTTTTTGGTCAATTTATATCCCACCTTTTACTTCTCGAATATCTTACCAATATGTCCAGAGGAGCTGCTACCTTTTGCTCACTAGTCCAATCAGCATCATGTCATCAATGGAATGGGCCACTGTGATACCTTTTGTAACAGAAAGTCAATCAAAATTACTGTGAAATAAATTAGAGAATAGGGCTGCAGACTTGATCTATCCCTGAGGTAAGACACTATAGGTGGTTTTTCTAGCTGACAGAAAACTACTCATGGTGGTCTTTACTAATGAGTATCAAGAAAGAAATATTGTCCAGATCAATACTTGCACAGCAGATACTGAGTGGTATGTTCTAATTCTTAGTGAATGAAACTACATCTGGCACATCCGTTTCAGTTGAAGTCACCACTTGGTTAAACTTATGATAATTCAACATTTTTCTCCAAGAGCTACTTGTCTTCTACACAGTCAAAATAGGTGAATGAATGAGGATGTGTTGAAGTCACCACCTTTACATAATTTACACCCTTAATGTGCAATATCTCCAAAAATATGGTATTGTTTTGGTTTTATTATTTTCTTATAAAGGGAAAGGTATACTAACTTCCACTTGGTTTTTCCCACATTTATAGCCCTCCCTGCTTAGGTAAAGAAACCAGTGTGGGAAATATTCCAGCTACTGGGTATATGCATTTCAATTATGCATTCCTGAAGAGGCAGAGAGACCGAGGATGGGTACTAGGACAGACAGCCCCCCTCCACTGGTGACCTGGTTTCCATAAACCCCTATCTGACTGGTGGCCACAGTGACTTTTGGGTTCTGCTTAAATTAATGTGAGCTCAGAGCCAATGTCCAGTAACCCAGAAACTATCTGGTTATTTCCTTTTCTCCAATGCTCAGTTACCCTGATAAAGGGCACATTTCCTTTCAGGGATGGCTGGCGATAATTTAACATACATTTTTCGTAATGTACCAATGTTCTTCCTAAAGAGGACCTATTCTCCCCTTCATTCAAGAAGTTCTGTGCTTGTAAACTGGTTCACGTCAGGCAATTGTTTGACTGTTTGTCTTGTGACTCAAGTTAGACTTTTGTTCATTTGAACTAGACCTTTTATATTTATACAGAACTAATAATAAGTTAGTGGTCTTTCCAACTATTCCCATTCTAGGAAAACCATGATCAACTAGTCAACAATATAGGCTTGCACAAGTCAAACTACTTGATTGCCGCTTTGATTCTGTGTCCATTACAGTAACCATGCCCACCTGGGGTGTTGTTCCTTAACACCTGCCACCCCAGGATATAAGTACTTCCATTTTAGTTAGCCCTCAGACTCTGGATGCCTTTCCTTAACATTTTCACCAAGTAGTTTGGGCATTTTCAGTTCAGTCCAGGTAGCCCATCTCTTGGCCCAGGTTTCAGAAAATCAAACAAAGAATCCATTAGAGCACTTTTTAACTCTCAGAACTATAATATTAAAAGCAGAATCTCTGCTTAGGGAACCCCTATCAATAAATTTAATTTGCTTCAACAACTTTATGTTCCTTACACCATTATCTCACACACTTGGTACCCATTCCCATACATTACTAAGATTTTTGTCTGCACATATCAGCAATCTCAAGTAGATCTTTTGGAGCATAGTGCACCTGCTTGTGGGTCACACATCAAGGCTCACAGTTGAGGGTCCTCTGGGAACTGAGTCTTGCTATAGGTCATCCATAATTTGAATGCCCCTTTCAAAACTCATGTTGAGGTTTAAGTGTTATGCAACGGTTTTAAAGGTTGGTACCTTTAAGAAGTGAATAGGTCATGAGAACCCAGTTCTCAGGAATGGATTAATGTCATTATCATGAGAGTGGGCAAGTTATTATAGGAGTGGGCTACTGATAAAAGGGTATGTTTGTCCCACATTTTGTCAGTAACCTAACTCAAGAACAAACTAACCCAAAGCCAGTAGATAAAAGAGATAATAAACATTAGAATAGAGATATGTGAAATAGAGCACAGAAAAACAACAGACAATCAAAAATACAAAAGATTAATTTAAAAGATCAAAGATTATTGACAAACTTTCAGGTAGACTAGAAAAGAACAATGGAGAAAAATGCAAATAACGACATGAAAAATGAAAATTGGGACATTATTTGTGATCATTTGGAAATCAAAAAATTATAAGAGAATACTATAAACAAAAAACAAACTAGATAGCCTAGATAAAATGGAAAAAAATTAAAAACCCAAATTACATAATCTGATTCAAGAAGAAATGGACAATTTCAACATACATTTAATAAGTAGAGAGATTAAATCAGTAATCAAAAACATCCCAAAGAAAAAGCACACAACGGGAGATTTCTACTAAATATTTAAAGAAGATGTAACACTAGTTCTTTGAAAAATCTTTTAAAAATGCAAGAAAAGAGTGTCCTCTACACTTTCCTACTCACTATATAACTTTGGTATCTATACTATATCACTATATCACTATATCACCTACTCACTATATCACTTTGGTATCTTCATCCAGATACCAAAGGAAGACAAAGACATCTCAAGATAAAAAAATATATAAAATAATATCTTTCTTGAGTATAGATGCAAAAATTTTTATGAATGTCATAGCTCGTTGAATCCAGCAACATATAAAAAGTACACTATGACCAACCGTGAATTTTCCAGAAATGTAAGGATTGTTCAATCCTTATACAAAAATCAATCACATACTTTTACACGATTGAAACACTCCCCAGAGTAGTGTTAGAAGAAATTTTCTCAACATGATAAAAAGTGTCTATGAAAACCCACAACTAACATCATATTTATTGGTGAAGACCAAACAAAGACTTTCTCCCTAAGGTTAGGAAGGAAACAAAGACGCCTTGTTTCACCACTTCTACTCCACAGTGTACTGGAAGTTTCAGCCAGAGCATTAAACGAGAAAAAGAAATAAAATGGCCTTCTCAGCTAGGGTCCTCCCCGTATTTATTTCCAAGGACACAGGCAGAGGCTCGGGGCCCTTTGTTAATTTCTTTAACAACTCCCATACAGGTCAGCTGTTTTCAGCTGACCTTTGCACTCAGCAAGCAAACAGCTTTGGGCAGGCGTTTTCGCCTGACCCTCATGGTCTACCATCCACCCATCCTTTCTTTCCAGCCAGGTCAGCTGTTTTCAGCTTTGCACTCAGCGGACAAACTGCTTTGTGCAGGAGTTTTTCACCTGATCCTTCATTCGCCGTGCTCAAGTTCTTTCCATTCATCATTTCTTCTTGGCCCAACCCCTGCACGGAGAGAGAATTGTTAAGTGACTGTTTAATGTCATGATGAGGATGCTCTGGACCTAGATAGGTGTGAAAGGTACACAACATTACGTAAGCGTCAAATGCCACTGACCTGTACAGTTTAAAGTGGTTAAAATGGGCCACTTTCTCCTCTGCCAGGCAGCCTTTGCACCAGGCTCCACCCGGGGCCTCTTTTCACTGGAGCCCCCACCCAGGCACATGACTCCAGGAAGCAGGAAGAGCAGGAGGCAAAGTGAGAGACGTCCTGTCTGCCCCAGCCCTATGTGGCCAGGAGAAAAGGAACCTGAAGAAAGACTGGAATCAGAAGGAAGAAAGTTCATTTCAGAGACAAAATAGTTCCCTCTTCTGCTGTACCTGTTCCTCTGGCAATGCAATCTTTCAACTTTCAGGTTGTGAAGCATTCTAGACCTTGATCATGGAATCAAGATTGAAAAAAGGCCGGCACGGTGGCTCACGCCTGTAATCCTAGCATTCTGGGAGGCCGAGGCTGGTGGATCGCTCAAGGTCAGGAGTTCGAAACCAGCCTGAGCAAGAGTGAGACCCCATCTCTACTAAAAATAGAAAGAAATTAATTGGCCAAATAATAATTAGCTGGGCATGGTGGTGCATGCCTGTAGTCCCAGCTACTTGGGAGGGGGCAGAAGGATCGCTTGAGCCCAGGAGATTGAGGTTGCTGTGAGCTAGGCTGACACCATGGCACTCTAACCTGGGCAAGAGTGAGAGTCTGTCTCAAAAAAAAAAAAGAAAAAGAAATTGAAAAAAGACATGGTGTTCCTCCACTGGAGCCCAATTTGGCAGCGCTCTGTTGCAGGGTCAAGAAGCCCAAGTTGAGAGAGGAGAAAAAATGGCGGAATAAAGGTCTCCCCCCGGATTCCTGCTCCCAGAGAAGGATACATAGATCTTGGTCTCCTACCCACGACTGGGTCTCCCCCCTACAAGGACGGCATCGAGAATTGGCAGAAGTTCAGTGCAGGACTCTCAAAAAAGGAAAAGGCAAGGTGATCGGGAGACAAGACCGCATGCTCTGGAGAGTGCAAAACAAACAATAGGGCGCGTGGGCGGCGCCGCCCCCAGACCTGGGGTGAAGTGGGATCTGACCCACAGGAGGACCCCTTGCTTCCCACCGACCTCCACACCCACCCAGCCAGGGACCTGTCTGAAACTGGTGGGAAATCGGCAGGAGAAGAGGGTGCTGGAGAGTCAGGTCCTCAGTGGAAACTTGTGGGAACCGTGCTGGGACGGCTCCAGGACGGGACAAACCGAACTGAGCTGACAGGGGAGGCAGTTAGATGCCGTGCCTCTGGTAAGGAGGGGCCAGCCCCACAGAGCTGCTCACTGGGTCGGGGACTCTAAGCTGTAACTGCCTGGGGTGAATAAGACTGCACGGGGGTCAGCAAGAGCGAGGGCTGGGGCCGAACAGGCGGTCGGGCAGGCGGCACACAGGAGGCAACAGGGCGTCCTGATGACCCAGACCCCCAACCCGGCGCCTGCCACCTCCTAAACAGTCGCCCCCAGTGCTGGTGCCCCGCCAGTGGGCAAGCCGTCGCCATCGAGGGGGTCACAGCCCAGCTGCCAGACGGTGCAGTGGCAGGCCCCTCCCCCACCAGTCTAGCAACTCTCCGGGCAAATTCCGTCCCTACGCAATCTGCAATCGGCTCGCCAGGCCTGGCTCGACCAAGGAACTACTGAGCAGACAAACTGCCCAGGGGAGTTACAGCCACTGGGGCGCCGGGTGCAGGGCCGACTGGGGAGCTACGAAGTGACGGCCACCTTATATTTACCTGAAATTGCTAAGGGAGGATATTGGCATCAGATCCAGACAACAGACTCTTTGTTCAGGAAAGGTGACTTAAAGGAGCCAATTACCAGTAAATTCAGGAAAAAAAATTAAACTTACCAGGTACTGAAGTGAGAAGGTGAAAATCAGTTACTTAGAGCACGTTTCGTCTCCACTGCTCTGTTTCCAGAATGACATTCTTCACGCCCCGTTCCTATACAGTCATTACTCCTGACACAGGAATGACCAGTCCCACCCCCTAGTGGCCCCCGGTGGCTATGACATCACTGAAGCAAATGCCTCCTCTTCCTGGCTCAGTCACTTCTATTATGCACCATTTTATGATGCTGGCTCTCCTTGACAGGTCAGCCTCTGTCTGACTGAGGGGTGAGGCTACATGCAATAAAATAGAACTTGAAGGGCCCAAGTCTTACGTCAGCCTTTCCTCCATATGGGCCTGCATTGGATTGGGCTTCCTACATGATTAGTGAGAATTATTGTGTGGGTCCAGAAGCCTCTTGTTGGGTTATTTGCCACATGTGTGTTGGTGACATGCTGTAAGCTGGAACTGATGATCCATGAAGGCTTAATTCACACACACTCTACAGCCTCCCCAGATCAAGGAGGTGTATTCCCCTGGCAGTCTGGACAATGAAGACTAATAAGAAATATTTTTAGGTTGTATTAAATATTTTTTTAAAAAAAATTTTGAATTATCACATAACAAATGTTGAATACACCTCCATGTTTCACAAGTGAATGCCATGTTAGGGTTGGATGTGGGCACCATGAGTCCTTCCATTAGGTTTTAGTCTGAGACCATCAGTATTTGGCATGCCCATGGTCAAAGAATTACCAGACACACCAAAGTTAGGCAAGCACGGAAATGAGGTTTATTGAGGAGAGAAAGATAACATTATAGGGCAAGAGCATGATATGGGTTTACAAAGCATGGCGCATATGGCATGGACGAATACTGGACCCATTGTACCAGCAGGACAGTCAAAAGGAAGAGCAAAGAGAAAGAGAGAGCTTGGCTATGGTCTGAGTCCTATTTTATAGTGTCCACATAGAGATCTCCCTTGTGGCTCAGAGGTCACCATCACCATGGAACCACTTTGATTAGACAGTTGGGAGTCAAATGACCTGAGCTTTAACTACATATCAGGTTCTAGGTCACTTTCCAGTCTCGATGGTTCTCATGTGGTTTGGTCCATGGGCTAGAGAGTCCTCTGCATCTTTTGCTGATGGCACACCAAGTTCTAACTGGCAGATTGATGGGGTAGTCCCTCCTTCCCCAAGTATAGAGAATCAGGGTTGGGAAGGACCGAGATAAGGGCAACAGCAACCACTTTTGTCCCTAGGGAACCCAGAATCCCTTACTATCTACCTAACACTTCAGGGCTTCTGGATGAAGACCCACATCAAGATTGAAAGCCCTTTGGATGGCATTACAGGTCTTCATTACAGATCTTAGTAAGCCATGAACGTTTTAATTTTCATCCCACTTTCAGTTGGATTTTTCCATCACTCTTCCTGCCTTGAATGTCCTGGTGTTGAACAGAACTCTGTGGTGTAGCCTGGTGAGGAATGGGAAGGAGATGCCCAAAGTAAGTCCTGATGTCACCTCTGTACCCAGATGTGAAAAGAGAGACCCCTTTGTCACCTCCAAGCGGCTCCCTCCCTCCTCTACTAGTAGCAGTGCCTATAGCTGGATTCTCAGAAGCATAGATGTACAGGCATGAGTATGAGAGAAGGAATCAGAGAAGAAATATAGGAATAAAGGAGAGAGAGAGAGAAGAAGAAATATGGAAAGACAGGGAGAGGGACAGAGACAGGGAAAAGAAGGAGGAGAGAGAGAGAGAGAGAAAGTACAATTCATGTACTGAATTGGAACAGTACATGTCTACATAAACCCGTATCATATTTATTTATTTTTTATTTTCCCCCAGATTTTCTTTTCTCTTCACAATCAAATATTTCTAACTTTCAAAAAATTATCAATTGTTTCATAAACAAACAGATTCGACAAACTTAATTGTGAAAATTCAGGTGGTCACAGGAGGAAGGGAATCTTACGTCACAAGCACTTCTCGCTGGAATAAACTGAAGAATTCTCATGTATCATGGACTTCTGCTTCAGGTCTAGATCTAATTACTCCTTTTTTTTCTTCTTTCCTGCTGTAGCAAACATCCACCAAAAACACATAGAACATTTCATGATGACGATTATAGCAGTGGCCACACAGGCCAGCAGGAACCCAAGCACATCCAGAGAGTGGTACTGGAGCCAGGGGAGGTCGTGGGCTGCAACCCGAAGGTGTTTGGCTCCTTTGTGGCGCATGACAAACTCGATCCAGAAGACTGCTCGGTCGAGAGGCTTCACTGGCTGATCACGCTGAATTCTTGATAATTTCATAGCATTCTCTTTATATCTGGGAAAAAAGTCATAAATATTCTGACATTGAACGTAAGCTTATTGGCTAACCATATGAAATTCATGAATGGTTTGGGAAAAGTGTCATGCAAACGACTCAAAGGAAATGTCACAATATCGACATAGAATTTGAATGTTTTGGGTCATCATAGCCAGTTTGATTTTTGAATTGGAATTTTACTATTAAAATATTTTTAAAAGGGAAAATGAAAGGGCAGGTGCAAATGTTAGTAACTTTCTAGTAGAAAAAATATTATGAGGTATTCCACATACTGTAAGTAAAAGAGTGGAAATACAGTCTGAGAATGATCATCTTGATGTTTTCAAAGGCAATTGTGTCTTGCTGGTGGAAATAGCTCCTGAGAAGTCTCTCTGCTTCTATTCTTTTTTCTCTTCTACTCTCTGTTTCCTATCCAGTACCCAGAAAGAATTTCTGTGAAACAAGTGTCATATTATGACACTCAGAGAACAAGACTTCCACCTGGATTCTCGTCACATTAAGAATCTGTTCTGTATTCTACATGACCCTACATTGTCAGTCCTGGAACATCTAACTCTCTCCCATGCACCTTCTCTTCCAGGGAAGTTGTCCTTCTGTTGTCCTTTTAGCTACCACCTGTGTACTCACCTTTAAACGTTTTGTCCCCTCTCTCCCTAACTTGGAACATTCTTCACTGACACAACACAGTGCTTGCTTCCATCTCTTTTTGAGGCTTCCCCTTAAATGCTGACTCTCAGACAGGCTTCTCCTGGTATGGTAGCACCCCTAGGATTTCCTCTATTTTAGTGCGCTTATTTTTCATTTGATCTTAGAGTTTTAAAATGTGTTGTATATCATCTTAAAGAAACCTTTAAATAGGAAATTGAAAAGATAAATGTACATACTCTAAGCAAACAGCTCAAATGTTAAATTTAACTAAAAAATTATGTGGATCCCAACGCACCTATTGCCCAGATTACAATATGTGGTATCGCACCTGCTCAGTCGTATCCCCTTTTCTTAGATAAGTTTAGTCACTACCCTCACCCTCAAATTAAGTATGACCCTGACCTCTAACACCATAAATTAGCTTTCTTTATTTATATAATTAAATCATATAGTGTCTTTTTATAGCAGTTGTTTGTTAATTTTATGACTGTGTAGTATCCCCTTGATTGACAATGGCTACAGATTATTTCTTACTATTACTTTTGATAGATATTTATTTTGTTCATGTTTTTGGACACTAGTAATAATTCTGGTATACATATTCTAGTGTATTTATCATCGGGTTTATATATTCATATGCTTCTGCTTATATATTTGGGTGAGGCATTTCTGGGACAAGAGTGTGTGCATTATTATGATATTTTGTTGACTCTGAATTGTATGAAAGCATATATTTAATTGACGAATATAAAATTTTTAATTACCATCTCTTTGACTCTTTTTAAGTCATATATATAGTATGGGTAGACCATTTATCTTTATGAGTCTGAATCTTGAAATATTCACTGAGTTGTGATCTATATGGTCAACTCAGGTAACTATTATATATATTCTTGACAAACGTGTCTTTCCAGTTTATACACACATACACACAAGAGCATACATGTGTATAAATGTAGTACATATATATGCTATACATAAATATCTAAACATCTGTCACATACATTACATTTTTATATTGTGTTCTTTAAATGCTTATGTCCTGAGTCATTATTTAGATTTTATATTAATACAAGTACTGCTGTATTTACATTTATTTATAACTCTCATTCCGTATTTTCTCTTCTATTTTCCAACCTGTTGTATGTTTATTTTCCAGTTTTTTGTTATCTTTTTAACGTATTCTTATCACTTGGTGTTTACTATTTCTTAAAGTATTCCTTTAGGTGATACCTCTTTATATAACAATATTATGGAGAGTAGTAATAAATACTGAATTGGTAGTGGCTGGTCTAGCCATAACATTTTCCAAATTATTGCCTGTGACTATGGAAACAATTAATTATTAAAGATTTATTTTATCAAAATTAAAAATTTGTGCGTCAAAGGGTATCATTAAGAATGTAAGTAAAATAGTGGAAATACAATCTGAGAATGATCATCTTGATGTTTTCAAAGGCAATTGTGTCTTGCTGGTCTAAATCAACCCATTTAGAATGGAAGAAAATATTTAAAAATCATATATCTCGCTCCTTGTGGTGGCTCTGGCCTGTAATCCCAGCACTCTGGGAGGCCAAGGCGGGCGGTTCATTTGAGATCGTAGGTTCAAGACCAGCCTGAGCAAGAGCAAGACTCTGTCTCTATTAAAAACATAAATAGAAATTAGCTGGACAACTAAAAATATATACATAAAAAATTAGCAGAGCATGGTGGCACATGCCTGTAGTCCCAACTACATGGGAGGTTTATGCAGTATGATTGCTTGAGCCCAGGAGTTTGAGGTTGCAGTGAGTTAAGCTGACATCATGGCACTGTAGCCCGGGCAACAGAGTAAGACTCTGTCACAAAATAAATACACAAATACATAAAATAAAAATGATATATCTGATAAGGGATGTTATCACAATATATAAAGTTTTTAAATAAATCATTAATAAAAGAAATTAAAATTGGGGGGTGGAGCAAGTTGGCAGACGAATAACACTGCCAGAAAGAGTGTCTCTGCAGAAAAGACAGATTCTAGCAGAAATTAGAGGAAAGAAGCAAGAAGACGAGCATACAGCAGACGAGGGTCAGAAGGAGGGGTACCTGAGACCCCGGGAGACTCCACGGGAGAAGGCTGTGGAGGAGAACTGGAGGCTGAGACCACCGGAGCAGCCCGGAGACCAGCGGCAAGGGGAGGTGGATTTGCTGTTTCCCCTCCCCTGCATTTGGGACTGCTGGTGGGCTCCCCAGTGGGTGGAGAGACCTACGGATATCAGCCCAGAGATGGGAGCCGCCAGCCAGCGGTGAGCCTGTAGCAGACGTGGCACCAGGTTCCCAACTTCCACTGGGCACCTCTGTGTGCACAGACACGAGCCACGCGGCAGGGGCCATATTTCCTCCTCCTCCCCTCCGCCGACCCTACCAGAGGCTGCCCAGAGAGGCAATACTGCCACCAGCTGGAGGCACCTCCAGGGAATGGGACCTTCCCTTTTGGGACCCTACAGCTGACTCAGGGGAACTCAGACTGTGAGCTTGCTACCCGCCCGCCCTCCCAGGTGCTGCTGGCATGGTGTTCCCAGGAGAACGGTGCCAACTCAGAGGCTGAGAGACATAGACCCAGCTTGGGCTCCCTGTGGGTGAATTGGGACCGGAAATCCTCTCCCTGGTGGAGATACAGTTTGAACTCTGGGACCCAGATGTCGGACTTGCAGACCAGATCCCCTGCACCGAGGGCTAGTATTGCCTGGGGCACAGAAGGGTTATACGTGAACAGCCTACTGAGGTGTGTGTGCCTCCAGGGGCAGATCGGCATCCTAATGGGCAACCCTCCTCCCAGGAGTAGGCCGTGCACCCAACCCAGGTGGCGTTTCTGTGCAGGGAACCTCCCCGCCGGCATCACAGTCCAGGGAGGCCTGGTGGCTTGTGGTCTGGCCTGCTGGCAGAGGCCCAGGAGTAGCTGCGGAGTTGGGGAGGGTGGAAAGAAGCGAGGCCCGCTCCATACTGCGGGTCTCAGACAACCCCACCCCCACACCAGACTTTCTGGCTGAGCGGGACCATTCCAGCCCCGCCCTGACAGCTTTTCCTGGAAGCAGAGTACAGAACTTTGACCCCTGCTAACTGCAACTCCATAATCGCCGGACATTTCAACACCCCACTGACAGCACGAGACAGATCCTCCAAACAGAAAATTAATAAAGAAATAATGGACTTAAACAAAACTCTAGAACAATTGGGTCTGACTGACATTTACAGAACATTCTACCCAAAATCCACTGAATATACGTTCTTCTCATCAGCTCACGGGACATTCTCTAAGATTGACCATATCCTAGGACACAAAGAAAATCTCAAGAAATTTAAAAAAAAGAAATCATACCTCAAGAAATCATACCATGTACCTTCTCAGATCACAGAGGAATAGAAGTAGAAATCAACCCTAACAGAAACTCACATTTCTACACAAAAATGTGGAAATTAAACAACCTCCTACTAAATGATTACCTCATAAATGAAGAAATCAAGACAGAAATAAAAAAAAATTCTATGAAGAAAACGACAATAGAGACACAAGTTATCAACTCCTCTGGGACACAGCTAAAACAGTTCTGAGAGGAAAGTTTATCTCCATAAATGCCTATAACCAAAAGACAAAAAGATCACAAATAGACAATCTAATGAAACGACTCAAAGAGCTGGAAAAAGAAGAACAGACCAACCCCAAACCCAGAAGAAGAAGTGAAATCAATAAGATCAAATCAGAACTAAACGAAATTGAAAACAGGGAAGCTATTCAGGAGATTAATAAAACAAAAAGTTGGTTCTTTGAAAAAATAAACAAAATTGACACACCATTGGCTAAGCTAACGAAAAGCAGAAAAGAGAAATCTCTAATAAGCTCCATCAGGAATAAAAAAGGAGATATCACAACTGATCCCAAAGAGATACAAGATACAATTTATGAATACTACAAAAATCTTTATACACACAAACTAGAAAATGTGGAGGAAATGGACAAATTTCTAGAAACACAGAGCCTCCCTAGGCTCAACCAGGAAGAAATAGATTCCCTGAACAGACCAATCTCAACAGCTGAAATAGAAACAGCAATTAAAAATCTCCCTAAAAGGAAAAGTCCCGGTCCAGATGGTTTCACACCCGAATTTTACCACACTTACAAAGAAGAATTAGTACCTATCTTGCAGAAACTATTCCACAACATCGAGAAGAACGGAAACCTCCCCGACACCTTTTATGAAGCTAATATTACTCTGATACCAAAACCAGGAAAGGATGCAACAAAAAAAGAAAACTACAGACCAATATCCTTAATGAACATAGATGCAAAAATTTTCAACAAAATCTTAGCTAATCGAATCCAGACACTTATCAAAAAAATATCCACCACGACCAAGTGGGCTTCATCCCAGGGATGCAGGGATGGTTCAACATACGTAAATCTATAAATGCAATTCAACACATAAACTGAAGCAAAAACAAAGACCACATGATTCTTTCAATAGATGCAGAAAAAGCTTTTGACAAAATTCAACACCCTTTCATGATACGAACACTTAAGAAAATAGGCATAGAAGGGACATACCTAAAAATGATACAAGCCATATATGACAGACCCATAGCCAACATCATACTGAATGGGGAAAAATTGAAATCATTCCCACTTAGAACTGGAACCAGACAAGGCTGCCCACTATCTCCACTTCTGTTCAACATAGTACTGGAAGTCTTGGCTACAGCAATCAGACAGGAAAATGGAATCAAAGGTATCCAAATAGGGGCAGAAGAGATCAAACTTTCACTGTTTGCTGATGATATGACATTGTATCTAGAAAACCCCAAGGATTCAACCAAGAAACTCCTGGAACTGATCAATGAATTTAGTAAAGTCTCAGAATACAAAATCAATACACAGAAATCAGAGGCATTCATATACGCCAACAACAATCTCATTGAGAACCAAATCAAGGACTCAATTCCCTTCACAATAGCAACAAAGAAATTAAAGTACCTAGGAATATACTTAACCAAGGAGGTAAAAGACCTCCACAGGGAGAACTACGAAACACTGCGGAAGGAAATAGCAGAGGATGTCAACAGATGGAAATCCATACCATGCTCGTGGATCGGCAGACTCAATATCATCAAAATGTCTATACTACCCAAACTGATCTACAGATTCAATGCAATACCTATTAAAATCCCATCAGCATTCTTCACAGATATAGAAAAAATAATTTTATGCTTCATATGGAACCAAAGAAGACCCCGAATATCAAGAGCAATTCTAGGCAACAAAAACAAAATGGGAGGCATTATTATGCCAGATATCAAACTACACTACAAAGCTGTAGTAATTAAAACAATATGGTATTGGCACAAAAATAGGAATATTGACCAGTGGAACAGATGTGAGAATCCTGATATAAAACCATCCTCATATAGCCATCTAATCTTTGACGAAGCAGACAAAAACATACGCTGGGGAAAAGAATCTCTCTTCAATAAATAGTGCTGGGAAAACTGGATAGCCACCTGTAGAAGGCTAAAACAGGACCCACACCTTTCACCTCTCACAAAAACCAACTCATGCTGGATAACAGACTTAAACCTAAGGTATGAAACTATTAGAACTCTAGAGGAAAAAGTTGGAAACACTCTCCTAGACATCGGCCTGGGCAAAGAGTTTATGAAGAAGTCCCCAAAGGCAATCACAGCAGGAACAAAAATAAATAAATGGGACATGATCAAACTACAAAGCTTCTGCACAGCCAAAGAAATAGTCATGAAAGTAAACAGACAACCTACAGAATGGGAGAAAATTTTTGCATCCTACGTATCCGATAAGGGATTGATAACTAGAATATACTTAGAACTCACGAAAATCAGGAAGAAAAAATCAAATAACCCCATTAAAAAGTGGGCAAAGGACTTGAACAGAAACTTTTCTAAAGAAGACAGAAGCATGGCCAACAAACATATGAAGAAATGCTCAACATCTCTAATCATCAGGGAAATGCAAATCAAAACCACAATGAGATATCACTTAACCCCAGTGAGAATGGCCTTTATCAGAAAATTTCCAAACAATAAATGCTGGCGTGGTTGCAGAGAGAGAGGAACACTCCTACACTGCTGGTGGGACTGCAAACTAGTTCAACCTCTGTGGCAAGCAATATGGAGATACCTTAAAGCGATACAAGTGAATCTACCATTTGATCCAGCAATCCCATTGCTGGGCATCTACCCAAAAGATCCAGTGACACTCTACAAAAACGACACCTGCACTCGAATGTTTATAGCAGCACAATTCCTAATAGCAAGGCTGTGGAAACAGCCCAAGTGCCCATCAATCCAAGAATGGATTAATAAAATGTGGTATATGTATACCATCGAGTACTATTTAGCTCTAAGAAACAGTGGTGATATAGCACATCTTATATTTTCCTGGTTAGAGCTGGAACCCATACTACTAAGTGAAGTATCCCAAGAATGGAAAAACAAGCACCAGATATATTCTCCAGCAAACTGGTATTAACTGAGTAGCACCTAAGTGGACACATAGGTACTATAGTAATAGGGTATTGGGCAGGTGGGAGAGGGGATGGGGGCGGGTATATATATACATAATGAGTGAGATGTGCACCATCTGGGGGATGGTCATGATGGAGACTCAGACTTTTGGGGGGGGCAGAAATGGGCATTGATTGAAACCTTAAAATATGTACCCCCATAATCTGCCGAAATTAAAAAAAAAAAAAAGAAGTTAAAATCAACAAAGTGTCCAAAATATTGAAACAGAACTTTCTCCAAGGAAGATTGGTGAAAGACCAGTAAGCACGGGAAGAGACGCTCAATATTTTTAGCTATAAGAGAAATACACATCAAGACTAATGAGAGGATAATTTACACCGACTATAATGGCTATAATAAAAAGACAGATGAGAAGTGTTGGAAACCATATGAAGGAATTGAAACCCTCCTATACTGCTGTTATTAATGAAAACTGGTGCCTATACACTGGACAACAATTTGTCAGTAGTTTTTCATAAACAAAATTTGCCATAGGGCACAGCAATTCCACTAGTAATTTCTACTGCCATAATATAAAAAACATAATTTCACACAAAAATATGCATAACAATGTTATGATTGGAATAAACAAAATATCCCTGAGCTGCTAACGGGATGGATTAATTATTGCATATTCATCTACCAAAGGATACTATACAGCAATAAGAGGGAATAAAATACTGATACGTGCACAATATGAATAAAACTAAAAACAATTATGCCTAGTGAAAATAACTATTTACAAAACGCCATTAATTGTATGACTCCATTGATGTCAGATTTCTAGAAAGAATAATCCATAGAGAAAAAAAGGAATTGGTATTTACCTGGGGTTAGAGACTTATTGGAAAAGATATCTATGCCCTATGAAGTTTCTTTGGGATTGATAAAAAAAAATCCTAAAATTATATTATGGTGACGGCTTCATGATTCTTTAAAGATACTAAATATATTTATATTTTATACTCTAAATAGCTGAATTTTATGCATTGCAAAATATATCCCATTATCAAAACCATTAAAGTAATGATAATATCAAAGTAAATTTTGAGGAAAGCAAAAAGGAACACAGGTTCTGGATCATGGAGCTGAGTCAACAGGATGCCCCGTTGTCTCTTTTATGTCACCCTCCCACCATCTCACGCCTGTCCAGCAGGAGCTCTCGCTCTTACTGACCCACCTGGTTAAAATGTCTATACTACCCAAAGTGATCTGCAGATTCAGTGCAACATCACAAGATTATTTTTCACAGATATAGAAACAATAATTTTACACTTTGTATGGGCCCAGGAAGACCCCATATAGCAAAAGCAATCCTAAGCAATAAAAAAAAATAGGAGGTATCAATTTACCTGATTTCAAACTATACTACAAGGCTATAGTACTTAAAAAAGGTTTGCACTGGCACAAGAACAGGGACATTGACCAGTGGAACAGAACAGAGAACCCAGGTATAAAATCATCCCCATATAGCCATCTAATCTTTGACAAAACAGACAGAAACATACACTGGGGAAAAGAATCCTTATTCAATAAATCATTCTGGGATAACTGGAAAGCCACCTGTAGAAGACTGAAACAGGATCCACACTTTTCACCTCTCACAAAAATCCACTTATGCTGGGTAACAGACTTAAACTTAAGGTGTGAAACTATTAGACATTGGTCTAGGCAAAGAATATATGAAGAAGACCCCAAAGGCAATCACAGCAATAACAAAAATAAATAAATGGGACCTGATCATATTAACAAGCTTCCGTACAACCAAAGAAACTCACGAGAGCAAACAGGCAACCTATAGAATGAGAGAAAATTTTTGCATGCTACACATCCAATAAGGGACTGATAACTAGAATCTATTTAGAACTCTGGAAAATCAGGAAGAAAAAAATCAAACAACCCTATTAAAAAGTGAGCAAAGGACATGAACAGAAAGTTTTCCAAAAATAAGACAGAATAATAGCTAACAAACATATGAAAAAATGCTCAACATCTCTATTATTCAGAGAAATGCAAATCAAAATCACAATGAGATATCACTTATCATCAGTCAGAATGGCCTTTATCAAAAAGTCTCAAAACAATAAATGATGGTGAGGATGTGGAGAGATAGGAACACTCTTACATTGCTGTTGGGACTGCAAATTAGGTCAACCTCTGTGGAAAGCAATATGGAGATATCTTAAAAAGATACAAGTAGGTCTACCATTTGATCCAACAATCCACTACTGGGCATCTTCCCAAAAGAACAAAAGACATTCTATAAAAAAGACATCTGCACTCATATGTTTATACCAACACAATTGACAATTGCAAAGATGTGGAAACAACCAAGTGCACATTGATCCATGAGTGGATTAATAATATGTGGTATATGTGTACCATGGACTACTATTCAGGTATAAGAAACAATACAAGCACCTCTTGTATTTCACTAGATAGAGCTGACACTTATTCTACTAAGTGAAGTATACCAAAATTGGAAAAATAAACACCTCACGTACTCACCAGCACAGTGATTTCACTGATCAACACCTAAGTGCACATATAGGAATAACATTCATTGGGCGTCGAGCAGATGGGAAGGCGGAGGAGGGGATGGGAATAAACATATATATTGAGTGTGATGTGCACCGTCTGGGGGATGGACAGGCTTGACGCTCTGAATCGAGGGGTGCGGGGGAACAAGGGCAGCATACCTAACCTAAACATTTGTACCCCCATAATATACTGAAGTAAAAGTATAAACAAAAAAGTTAAAGTAATACATTCAGAAATTTTAGGAATTGAGTTAAAATATTTTATCATATTTCTAAGTTAATTACTCCTTTTAAATGTGAATTTCTGTCTTATTTTTTTAAAATTCATCTTTTTTTATAATTCACTATATATCTGAAGTTATTTTTATATAGAAGAGTTTTGCACTATTTGTTAACTCATTAAATTTATAGAGTTCAATGCATTTCAGAAAAAGAGTCTACTGGAAATAAAAGCAGATTTCACAGTGGTTATATAATTTAAATTCTCTCAATATTAATCTACTGAAAAAGGGATGAATCTCATCCTCCTTGTTGACAAGAGAACCTATCTATAAATACCACCTAGCAAAAAAATTAATATACTCACATAGGTTCATTAATGACTGTCCTCAAGGCACTGAGCAAATCTGCACTTGACATTGTGCTGAAGTCCACTCTAACAGCTGCCCCCTTGGCCTTCATGTGAGCAATGTTGTCTGGTTGATCCGCAAACAAAGGGATGCCCACCATGGGGACCCCGTGGTAGATGGCCTCATAGACGCCATTGAGTCCACCATGAGTTATGAAAGCTTTGGTTTTTGTGTGACCTAGAATTGGGTGAATATCAAAGAAATTATGGATTATGCACCTTAGGCATAAAATGAGAAAAGGACAATACAGGACACTGAAAGTTGTAATGTTTTCTAGATAACAGATTGGAACACCCACAACACTGCCCTGAAATTGCTGTCAGATTTCAGAGGAGGAAGCACCTACTGTTGCTGGAGAGGAAAGTGAGGCCTGCATGGAAGAAATGGTGTGGGACTCGAGAATGGAAAAATGAATATGAGATTAGCAAGCTGAGAATGAAAAGACACATTTTGAGTAAAAGAAAATGTGTGAAATATAAAAAAGGAAGAAGAAAAGGAAAAGTTTCGGCATGTATTCATAAAAACACGTTCTCTGAAAGCAACATGCAGTCAGGGAGTCTGACATGCGAGTGCCCAGGGCACAGGGAGAGTGCTGGGAGCAGGGCTGGGGTCAGAGGAAGGACAGGCCACGCTTCCCTGTGGAGGTGTCGACACAGTGTAGTAAAGCCTGGGATTTATTCCCATAGAAAATGCAGAGTCACCGGTAATAGAAGAACAACTGTTCTTTTTAAGTGCCGTGTGGAATAACCTTGGAGTAGGGAGGACAGGGGTGAAGTTGTAGAAATAGGAGACAGACAGACAACCCAGGGCGCTATGGAAAATTATCTGAGAATCAGATACATCTCATATAAGGATACTTTGTTTTTGGAAATAAAGAATATGAATGCATGTAACAAAATGGCAACTGTTGTAGTTTATTCTTCCCCACTAGGGCTTGAAAATAAATATAAATATAGTTAGGTTTATTTTTGAGTTTTCAACAATAAATATTCCATATGTTAGTTGCTGTTGACCTACTCTCACTCTAATCGGCTGTTAGTCACATATTCAGTATTCTTTCTCCAGTATCTCACCAAGAAGGTCATTCTGGGGCAACCACTTGTACAGCCGAGTATTGGGTCCCAAGGTGTCTGGTTTCTTGCCATGAAATCTCCATAGAACCTGTTGGGTAAAGAAAATATCTTGTTTCATGAGTGTAACTCCAAAGTTATGGCACAGTAAAACTCTAAAGGGGATATCAACCATCTAGTTAAATCCCCTCCATACAAAGGATGAAGAAATGAGAACAAAGTTCTTAAGTAATGAGGACTACTGAAACTCTGAGATAAAATAGAATAACCAGATTGCATGTGCTTATGATTAGAATCACTTTGGCATATAGGAATTTTAAGTAACTTTGATGAATGGTACTTTCAATGTTAAATTCAAGTATTGAATAAATAGACAATGTATATATAAAACACATACATCAATAATGATCTTTCCATTGATTTTATTTGCCTATTTTCTATTAGCTGCCATCTTCTAAATTTAATAATATTCTGTTTATTCCTTCTTTTAAATGTTTATATTTAATTAGCTTTGACACTTAATTGTTTTGCATATGTATACACGATGTCTTCATAGATGCATAGAATGTGTAACACTTAAATCATAGTAATTTTGGTATCTATCACCTCAAGCATTTGAGTAATATGAGTAGTAGTTCATTTATATCTACTTTTTACATACGTAATTTCTTTACAGTTTGACATCATGTGAGTTATAAAAATGATCTGTATGATGAGCTGCTTGTGAGAAAGATAGCCATGCTGCATTGGTAGTATGCATGACCACTGTTAGGTAGAATTTATTAAGCACAGCTTCCAAGAAAAAGTTTAAGTGGCAATTTTTGAGAAATATTCATAGTGTTGCAGCTATTTCTAGTTTCAGAATTCTTTCACTGTAGAAAAAAGTGCTGGTGGTCAATTGATGAATACCAACACAGCTGTTAAAAAGTCCAAAATTGTATTTTGCTGTATTTTGCTTAACAGATCATTAACACTTAAATGATAGGCTACAGCAGTGATTCATATGGTCTGCTGTAACTAAGCCATTTCCATGCCCAGTACCAAAATAAGCTTATTGTAGAATTTCCAGGCAATCCTTTTAAACTTCAATAAAATTTAGAAATGTTTACCTTCCAGTTGGTATTTTAGTGTTGAAGACTATGGAGTTTTCAGCAAAAAAGTAGCACAGGTCATTAGGAGAAATCTATGTCAGACAGAAAACTTAAAAACTAATTCACAATTCACATAGACTGCAACTGCATTTTGTATATTATTAGTGGGCAATACCTGCCTACTACATCTTATGGAAGGGGCCTCTGAATCTCTTCCCATTCCTGCCTTCATTCTGATTGAGTTCTTCCCTTATTCCATTCTCCTTCCTCAATCCAAAGGAGGTGTTTGTCTAGTGGTTTGGTCAGAGTCTTGTGGGGCCACGTTTTATAATGCACAGGTTCTACTGCTAGGGCAGGATCCCACCTGTGTCTTCACATTACATCCAGGCCTGTCCAGCAAGGCAGGCAAATTTTTCTTTCTGTAATTCAACTTGGCTGGGTGGGTACCTGGAGTAGTGATTTCTCAGCCCAATTATTTTTTCTCTGAATAGAACCCTGACCGCACACCAAATAGGCTTTTTCCACATTTATAGGAGTTACAAAAGGTCAGATCGCATGGGAAACCTAAGCTGCAATGCATTGCAGACTTTTATTAATACTTGCTTATTGTTATTGTGCTAGTGCAGACACTCGCTAAAATTGAACTCGTATCTGATAATATCTGTAATGTATAAAGAGCCCTCAGGAAGTCTCTCACAATAGGATTAAACGGCAGGGTAAAATTTGGTGATTTGTGTTTACATGCTTTCAATACCATGATATTCAATAATATCAAAACTACCCTACACTTTTTCAGTATATTTGTTATTATCACACTGTTAATGTCAAAGTTAGTACAAGTGAAACCCTCCTCTTTACTATCATAGCATCTTCCATATATAGTTAAGTTTTTGAGATGATATCTAACTTAAGCGGAGCTATACTAACAGTTAACACTTTTGACAGAAATTTTCTGCCCCTGTATTCTTTACAAAGTTGAACAGAGTGATTCAGTAGCTGTCCACCATAAGACACTTTATCCAACCTTTTGTGGGATCTGGGCAAGGGCTGCAGCGATCACATTGGCCCTTTCTTCTGTCATGTTACTGAGCATCGACCCCAGAGAAAACACCACAACGCCATTTTCTCCAGAGCTCTGGACAAAGTCTTCCATCTCCTGTGAAGAAAGAATGTGTTCCGTCACAAATGGGTGTCAGTGTAAGAAACATATTTGAAAAGATTGTTAAAAACATCTAAGAAGAGAAAAGCAAGTATTATCAAGAATTAGTAGAGCAACAGTCATTTTTTAACTGAGGTAATCACTAGGTTTATTTTGAAAGTATGTGTTAAGAGATAGATGGCATCTATTGTGGGAATATGTGCAAATATGTGTTTGCATGTGTATGCATGTGTGTGAGAGGAAGAAATGAAGTAGAGCTATTAAAATATACTTGGGAGAGATAGTGCTAGAAAATACTATACCCAGAATGTTAAACTATATTATTGTATTTTATAATTTACTTTTCAAAGAGGGCTTCACTTGGCTTTAATTCTCTATGGTTATAGTTCTAAATCATTTTTGTTCATTTCAGGCATTTTTCTATAATATTTTCTGGTTTGGAGCCCTTGGAGTCATTCTCTAATTATTACCAGGAGGCCATCTTACTAAGAGTTGGGATGATTTTATATCCACATTTCTTCAGGTCTATAATCTTTTCTCCCTCACTTCAAGTGTGTCAGAATTTCCCAGTCTTTTCCCACACACGCACACAGACAGTGGGTGAAGGTTAATAGTCACTGACATGCTGGATTATGATATTGTGGTTTAGAATTTTGGTGAAATCGTCCCAAGGGTTCCTTTGATACATAGATTTAGATGGTATATAGGTACAGAGTTTAATGATATTTCGTAGGTCATTGTTTATATATGAGACATTTTTTATCCTGAAATTACACTTGAAATTGCTGTGCTATTTATAACTGCCAGGGAGGGACTGTCCTTGTCCTCTCACTGTGTCCCACGGAGAGCAGCTTTGTCACAGGGGAGAGAACAGCAGGCCTCGCTGTCGTGGAGATCTGGTCACTCTCCTGAGTAGCTCACTCACAGTGTGTAAAATTCTTGGTGAATATGAGCTTGCTTGGACTTGATTGAGAATGATTTCCACTTGTGTTTTCCATTCTGTGCCAATTTGTAAATATTAATACATTCTACATAGGAATATTCTAAACCATTCAATGTATTCTCCCACCAAAGAAAATCAAACAACCAACCCCCTCCACCTGCCAAAAAAAAAAAGGAAAGAGGTGAAAGATCAAATAAATGTAGAACCAAGTGTTTCCTGGGCATCATATCCAAATTATACCCTCTATTTGTTGCTGTTCCTTTCCTATTAAATTGATTGTTTCTTTCTGCAAAATAATGATCAATATTTTTCTACATCACAAGTAAACTTTCATATGTTAATCCTTGGGGTGAACTCTCTATTTAAAACAGCTGTTTACAGAAAGAAGAGTTTTAATCAGTGGCATCAGTTTTAAGAGGACTTTAAACTGTGCTTTAAACAGTCTTCCAGGTAATACATGGGACATCCAGGTATTCTGTGTGATTCAGTTACCTGAAGACAGATTTCATGTAACTTGTGTTCGATGTTTTGTCTCACTGGCTGACTGCCTATAAAAACCTTCATTCATTCACTATGAAGTAATACAATCTCTCTTTATAGATTCATTACGGATCTCATTCTGTGACTCCTTTATACAAAGAATACAATATCAATGTAAGAAATTTTGTAATAGTATAAAAAATGAAAACAAAAAGTATTGAGTTTCATCCATACTCTCTGTCAAGACATATTCCCAATTAAAATTGTTCATGTGATTTCATTATGATATTTATTCTGTTTATATGACTCAGGGTATTTATGTGATATATGCTTAGAAAATTTTAATCTTTTTTTATTCTTTGATAATTTTGTTTTATTTATTTTTCTATTTTTTAATTTTTTTAAATTTAAGCATTTTAAGGGGGTACAAATGTTTAGGTTACCTGTGTTTCCATTCCCCCACTTCCCCTCTGGGGTCAGAATTTCAAGAGTGTCTTACTGTATATAAATTGAAATCAGAGAAAACTTTGTGATCTTGTTCTCTTCATCATTTTGCCCCTCATTTTCCAACAAAACTTGCATTATGGTTGATTAATTAATTTTTGGTAAAATTATTGTGGTAATATGGTATGAACAGAGTATCAGTTTTTAATCTTTTTTAATATAAGATATCTAAATTACTTTGAGTATTTTATGAATATCTGCCAGAAATATTGTATCTTCCATCTTGATTTATTTTTTGTTTGTATAGTTTCACATACGTATACTTTGAAACCAACAGGTACATGCACTTTTAAAATGCTTGATATATTTTGCCAAAAGTCTTACTCTTTTAAAATACACAAATACAAAAAATATAAGGTCACTTTTCATATACATTGGTAGAACTTATTTGGTTTTTATTATATACACACTGTACATTTTCTCTCTGCTTCTCTCTTAGGCAATTCTGAGGTTGAGGCAAAAATTTCCCCCGGCAGCTTTATTGAGGTGTCCTGTGGACTTGGCCTAAGGCAGGAAACACCTGCTCTGATAAGGTAAACCTTCCCTTTGGTGCTCTAAGATGTAAAACTCTGGATCTCAGTGAGGAATGATTTCAGTGCTGGAGTGAAACATGAAAACATTAAGTTTTCCTGTCAATATTTTGGGGACACCTTTACATTGGTGAGGAACGGTGTTCCTTTTAAGGTAGAACAATGGTGAAGAGCCTCTGCTCTTACAATAATTAAACAAAACCAAACAAATAGGAATATATTCACCTTAGGCAGGGGATTGGCAGGTTTACAGTGGAGTCCACCAACAAAATCAAAATTTGGTAAGAATGGGCGAGGAAAATCAAAATCCCAATAGTTTCGAATAAGCCACATATCAGCTTTCTTCATTGTTTCATATAATGTAGTGGTTTTGCCTGAAAAGAAGAAAGACAAGAAAACATAGATGACACAAGAGAGTTGTCTTGAGAATATGAAAGTAATTTCCTGAAAGGAGTTGGAAAAATGTAGCCAAAGATATATAAGGTGTTTGTGCTTTAATAAAACAAACTCATACACATATTGATTTATAGGCGTGATTTAATTCCCATGGACCATATATGTTGCTCATAGGTTTGTATAAGAACAGCAAAGTCGGCCGGGCGCTGTGGCTCACGCCTGTAATCCTAGCTCTTGGGAGGCCGAGGCGGGCGGATTGCTCAAGGTCAGGAGTTCAAAACCAGCCTGAGCAAGAGCGAGACCCCGTCTCTACTATAAATAGAAAGAAATTAATTGGCCAACTGATATATATATAAAAAAAAATTAGCCGGGCATGGTGGCACATGCCTGTAGTCCCAGCTACTCGGGAGGCTGAGGCAGAAGGATCACTCAAGCCCAGGAGTTTGAGGTTGCTGTGAGCTAGGCTGACGCCACGGCACTCACTCTAGCCTGGACAACAAAGTGAGACTCTGTCTCAAAAAAAAAAAAAAAAAAAAAAAAAAAAAAAAAAAAAAAAAAGAACAGCAAAGTGCTAAGAGAATTTTTAGAGGAGATTATGTCTCTAAGATCACATCAGTATATTCACAAGCATCAGTAATTACTAATATAAGCCACTCTGGATTTACCCATGCAGTTGCTTATTTTCTAGCGCTACTGTACTAACATATATATGTTTATTTGAGCTCTGCTATCAATGAATGCTACAAAACCCATAAACTTCATTGTAATAAGTACTGAATACACTTTCAACAATTTATGAAGGTAGTCTGATGATATTTGGTTCTCCTAGTATATAAAAGAGTTTTTCTGAAAATGTGGTTGAAATCCTTTTAGATACTACTTTTTTGGATTCATGGGAAGATATTATTAATATTATTATTTTAAGAATAAATATATAATATTTACACATGGAAGCTAGAATTCTTTTTAAATTATAGGAATGTATAGAATTTGCTACCCCTTCATGTGGCTCATATTTTACTTAACTTAGATGTATAATTTAATAAAATGTAGACACAAACTTGGATGTTTACACATCAGTAAGATTTTTGTCTTTAAAACAGAGAAGTTCCGGCCGGGCGCGGTGGCTCACGCCTGTAATCCTAGCACTCTGGGAGGCCGAGGCGGGCGGATTGCTCGAGGTTGGGAGTTCGAAACCATCCTGAGCGAGACCCCGTCTCTACTAAAAATAGAAAGAAATTAATTGACCAACTAAAAATATATATACAAAAAATTAGCCGGGCATGGTGGTACATGCCTGTAGTCCCAGCTACTTGGGAGGCTGAGGCAGGAGGATCGCTTGAGCCCAGGAGTTTGAGGTTGCTGTGAGCTAGGCTGACGCCACGGCACTCACTCTAGCCTGGGCAACAAAAGTGAGACTCTGTCTCAAAAAAAAAAAAAAACAGAGAAGTTCCAAGCCCTTAGTGAAGGAACGTAGAAAAGTTGGAAACCTCAGGTTTTAGTTGTTTATTTCTGAGACAGACCTGTCTCTCAACCGCGAAGGAATTCTTTTGGTTATATAGAAAAAAATATTTTAATTTCTAAATAAGGAAGTTAAGGTACACAAGGAAAAATAACTCCCTCAATGCTACATTAATAGTTGTGCTAGAACAATGTTTAACTCTTCAATCTACATATCTGCCTTCATCAAGATGTTTCTTGATGTGTCCATTAACTTTTATTAGGGATAAAGAAAATGTGTAATAAAGTAGATACTATATTGCTTAAAGAAATACTAAGTTCTGTAATTTGCACATTTATGACTTTGTGGATGTAATATAGAAATGGTGGCCAGAGGTTCTAACTGATCCTATAATTTTTCCATAATATTTGTGAGATTGATATTTCATCTTATATTTTCATTTCATAATTGCATTTACAAAACATACAATCATCTGATTCATAGTAATAAAAGCTCCCTTTCCAAGGGATAAGGAAAGATAGGAATTAACAATCACAAATTAAAAACATGGCTTACCTAATACCTCACTGTAGAACTGATCCCACTCCTTCATATTCAATGTTTGGAACCAAAAGTCAAAATAAAGCACATATATCATATTTTTTACCCTCTCCATGAATGTCATTTGATCACTTAATTCTGACATAAGTACAGGTACATAGGAAGGAGGGAATAGAAGTCCTCCACCATGCTTTTCATATTGGTTGCCAGGAGACAAGCAGAGACTGTACACAAGGGGTGTTTTAAGTATCTCAGCCAGCAGCTCACCGCAGGGAGCAATGGCATCTGCAAGAACCACATCAAACTTTGACTCTTGTAGCCTTGTCATAAGTTTCTTGTTTAAAACTGCACCTTTACAGAACTTCATCATGATTTCAGAAAATCTCCACATGATTTCTTGTACTTGTGAAAAATATGACCAAAATGTATCTTTTGGAAGATCATATATCCATTTATCGATCAGCTGTATGATGACATCTTCAAAATCACTTTTGGTTAAAGATGTAGGAAAAACTTCAAATTTAATACTGGTTGCTTGTTTTCGATCAATGAGAATGGAAGCAGAATGTGTCAATACAGTCACCTCATGTCCTCTCTGGACAAGTTCATCCAGGATTGTCTTCATGTTCATCCAGTGGCTGTATTCTGTGGGCCACACCAGCACCTTCCCGCAAGTCCCAGAGCTAAAGTGACCACTCAGTTGCATCAGCAGGAGAACTGAAGCCAATTTCATAGCCATCTTGGTGAAATGCAATGCTTTTTATTCGAGTTGCTGGTCCTTTCTGTCATATCTCATGCTTATAATGAAGGATAAATTAATCAAGGTAAAATTTAACTCCTGCACTCAAAGTCCATCCTCTGAGCAGTCTCAGAGTGTGGCTGCCAAGTGGACAGAGCAAAGGCAGATGACTTTGTGTTCACTCAAGTGTGTTTAACGTCCCTTTCTGTTTATAAGTGCATTAATCCAGCTGACTGTGATGACCTTGCAAGTGCAAATAACATGTCCTATGTCATATATTTTAGATTTCTATCTAAAATAGTGGCAGTAAGAGGCTCCTGGGTCTGCAGTCCTGTGACACAGAACTAGAAATAAAATAATTATACGGCTGAGTCAGTATTTCTCGCTTATCATGGTTCAAATAGGTTTTTGTAAAATTGTTTTGGTATATAATGTACATTCCATATTAGTCACCATTATTGTTTAAAATTCAATATTTCTTAGTATATTCACAGAATTGCACATCTACTACAACAAATAGGTTTATCTCCCTAAAAGAAACCCTGTGTACTTTTGCTTTTATCTCCCCACTTTGCTTTACCCATCCTGTCTGCTCTGGGCAATCATTAATTTAGTTTTTTATCTATAAATTTTCTTTTTTGGGACAGTTTGATAAAGAGAATAAAAAGTATGTGGTCTTCTGTGACCGGCATTTTTTACTTAGCATAATGTCTAAAGAGGATCATCCATCCTATTCCTTATTGCCAAATAGTATTCCATAGTATGGATATAAATATTTTATTTGTTGATTTATCAAGGGATGGACCTTGATTCTGTTTGGGTTTTAGCTTTTATGAATAATGTGGTTAATCAGCATTCATGCACAAGCTTTGCATGGACATATTTTAATTTCTCTTTGGTACATGCCTATAAGTAGAATTACTGGATCATATGCTACCTGTATGCTTATCCTTTTGGGGAATTGCTAGACTGTTTTCCACATCGGCTGCACCTTTTTCATTCCCACCAGCCTTCTATGAGGGCTTCAGTTTCTCCACATCCTGGCAACACTTTTTATTATCTATCTTTTGATTATAGTCAGTGAGAGTGAAGTGATATCTCATTATGTTTGACATGTGTTTGTTTTTTAAAAGTGCAGAGAGTGTTTTTCTTGTGCTTATCATCCATTGTATATTTTTCTTGGCAGAATTTCTACTGAAATCTCTTGTTCCTTTTTGTTTTGCTCATTTGTCTTAGTATTGAGTCATATTTTAATATTTTTATTTGATTATTGAGTTATATTTTTAAATATATATATTTTTAATAGCCCTTCATCAGATATATAACTGGTTCTCTTGTCCACTAAGAAAATGAGATTCATCCATTATTCGGTAGATTAATATTAAAAGAATTTAAATTATATAACCAATGTGAAACCTGTTTTTCTTTTCCACTAGTTATTTCAAAGTTGCTTTGAACTCTAAAAATTTAATGAGTAACCAATTAGTGCAAAGATCATCTACATAAAAAAAAATTGTTCAGGAGGAAAGAGAAATCTCCTACATGCTCCAAACAACCCCACATGGCCCTTGCCTTCAGCACAAGCAGTCCAGGCCGGGGTGAAGGGCCAACAGAGGACAGGAAAACTGATTTTGCTGTGATTCCAAGGGTAGCTGCATCCTTCGTGGCCTGAGCTGCCTGATGATGCCCCTTGCCACCAGACCGTCTGTCTCCTGATGACCAAGGCAATGAACTGCAGCTACTTCCTCGGGGGCTAAAATGGCATCTAGCAAGGCTAGGATTTCTTTGCTATATTTTATTTCTTTATTACTGGACTCAAAGTGTCCCCTTTCTTTCCATATGGCTCATGCACCTAAACAATAGGAAAAGCATACCTGGAGTCCAGGTAATGGTCACTTGTGTGCCTTTATCTAGTTGGAGTGCCAGACAATAGCTGCGGATTCTGCCTTCTGTGCTGAGGTTCCAGAAGGGAGGACTTCAGCCCTAATATGTGCTGATGGGTTATCACTGCATACCCAGCTCTCCATTGTCCCTGGTCCATAAAGCTGCTTCCATCAGAAATATCTCTAGGTGTGGGTTTTCCTAAGGGTGCGTCAGTTAGATCCAGCTGGCTAGAATCAACTCATTCAATTACTTGTAAACAGTCATGCACAGGTTCAGATGGCATTTGGGGAATTAAGGTGTCAGGATTTAAGGTAGAGACTGCTCTTAGTGTTATATTTCATGTATCCAAAAGGATGGTGTGATATCTCTCAAGCCTCCCAGAGGCCAGCCAGTATTCTCTTGTCTGTTCCAGTAAGGGGAGCACACAGTGGGGTGTGCAGAGTGCTGGGCTGGCCTATTGTAAACTTCTCTGCCTCTTGAGGCAGGAGACACACGGCAGCAATAGCCCGAATGCAAGAAGGTCATCCCTTTGTGACAATGTCCACGTGCTTTGAGAAATAAGCAATGGGTATCTTAATATTTCTCAGGTGCTGAGTCAGCACTCCTAGACTCAGTCCTTGCTTCTTATGCACAAAAACATCAAAAGGTTTTCCTATATCTGGGAGTCCCAATCCTGGGGCACTCAACAGTTATTCCTAGATATTTCAGAAAGCCCTATGTCCATCCCCAGTTCACCATAACAGTTCATTATCTCCTCCCCTTAAGGCATCGTACAGAGGCTAAGCAATAAGTCCCAAGTTAGGAATCCAGATGTGACAGAAACTGGCAACATCCCAGAAGCTCCACAGCTGTTGTCAAGTGAGACTCTGTCACGGGGAAAACCTGAATCCAAGATATTTAACTGAAGGCTGTAAATTCTCAGCCTTTTTCTTGGATACCTTGGATACAGCCAGGAAGTTTAGAGTTAGAATAGTGCTCTTGTTGGATGCCTTTTTCTGTGGTGCCGACAACTAGTATGTCATCAACATATTGCAGTGAAGCCCCATCATTTAACTGAGGTCTCAGAAGTCTTTCCCAGGAATCTCCCCAAGGATCGGAGGGGAGTTTTTAAAGCCCTCGGGAAGAGCTGCCCAATAGTGTTGTTGCCTTGACTGCATATCTGGGTCCTCCCATTCGCAATCTAGCAGTTCCTGTGAGTCTGGGCTCCCAGGGATGCAGAAGAAGCACCTTTTAAATCTGAGAGCCTGACCCAGCAGTGCACACCAGTCAGGGTTGTGAGCAGTGTGTAAGGGTTGGATAGTTTTCAACAGAAATTAAAACTACGAAATACTATACCCAAATGATGGAAAGAATTCCAAGCATGTGTAAAACAATATTAATACTGAGCAAGGATATATTGATGGTCTCATGTTCATGTACAATATGGAAATGTAAAGTCTGATAAATAGTTTTGACATAATTTCTGAATTGGAAAAGTGCATGTCTCCATAAACCCATATCATATTTAAGTTTTTTAATGTCCCCCAGCCTTTCTTTTCTCTTCACAATAAAATATTTCTAACTTTTAAAGAAGTATCAACTGTGACATAAACAAACTTTGATTTGACAAACTACATCCTGAAAAGGCAATGGTCACAGGAGGAAGGTAACCTTGCATCACCATCTCTTCTTGGTCGAATAAACTGAAGGATTCCCATCTTTCATGGGTTCCAGCTTCAAACCTAGATCTAATTATTCCCTTTTTGCCTTCTTTCCTGCTGTAGCAAACATCTGGAAGAAAAACAGACAACAGTTACTAACAGTTAACGCTTTTGACAGAAATTTTCTGCAGCCATACTCTTTACAAAGTTGGACAGAGGGATTCGGTAGCTGTCCACCATTAGGCGCTTTCTCCAACCTTTTGTGGGATCTGGGCAAGGGCTGCAGCGATCACATTGGCCCTTTCTTCTGTCATGTTACTGAGCATCGACCCCAGAGAAAACACCACAACGCCGTTTTCTCCAGAGCTCTAGACAAAGTCTTCCATCTCCTGTGAAGGAAGAATGTGTTCCGTCACAAACGGGTGTCAGTATAAGAAACATATTTGACAAGATTCGTTGCAACATCTAAGAATAGACAATCAAGTATTATTAAAATTATTAGAGCAAGGGCTAGTTTTTAACTGAGCTAATCACTGAGTTTATTTGGAAAGTAATGTGTATTATGAGATAGATGGCATCTATTGTGGTTTTGTGCAAATATGTGTTTGCATGTGCATGCATGTATGTATGTGTATTGGAGGAAGAAATGAAGTGGAGCTATTGCAATGTTGTTTGGAGAGATAGTGCTAGAAAATATTATACCCAGACTGTTCCGCTATATTATTGTATTTACTATTATAATTTACTTTTTTAAAAGAGGGCTTCACTTGGCTTTAATTCTATATGGTTGTAATTCTAAATTGATAGTTCATTTCAGGCCTTTTTCTATACATTTTTTTGGTTTGGAGACATAGGTGTCATTCTCTGATTATTACCAGGAGGCTATCTTACTAAGAGTTGGGATGATTTTATATCCACATTTCTTCAGGTCTATAGTCTTTTCTCCTTCACTTCTAGTGTGTCAGAATTTCCCAGTCTTTTCCCACACACGCACACAGACAGTAGGTGAAGGTTAATAGTCACTGACATGCTGGATTATGATTATGTGGTTTAGAATTTTAGTGAAATCGTCCCAAGGGTTCCATTTATACATAGAATTTGATGGTATTTGGGTACATAGTTAAATGATCATATTTCCTCGGTCATTGTTTAGGTATGAGACACTTTTTATCCTGAAATTACACTTGAAATTGCTGTTCTAACTGTCAGGGAGGGACTGTCCTTGTCCTCACACTGTGTCCCACGGAGAGCAGCTTTGTCACAGGGGAGAGAACAGCAGGCCTCGCTGTCGTGGAGACCTGGTCACTCTCCTGAGTAGCTCACTCACAGTGTGTAAAATTCTTGGTGAATATGAGCTTGCATGGACTTGATTGAGAATGATTTCCACTTGTGTTTTCCATTCTGTGCCAATTTTTTAATATTAATACATTCTACATAGGAATATTCTAAACCATTCAATGTATTCTCCCACCAAAGAAATTCAAACAAGTTAATAGAAGTTAAAACTACCAAATACTATGCCAAAATGAAGTAAAGCATCCTAAGCATTCATAAAAAATTGTAACACTGAGACAGGATATTGTGATGGTCTCATATTCATGTATAGTATGTAAATGTTAAAGTTAAACACATTTTTGATATAACTTCTGAATTGGAACAGTACATGTCTACATAAATTAATGCCATATTTATTTATTTTTATTTTCCCCCATATTTCTTTTCTCTTCACCATAAAATATTTCTAACTTTTAACAAAGTATCAACTTTTTCCTACACAAACTTAGATTTGTTAAACTAAATTGTGAAAAGTCAAGTGGTCACAGGAGGAAGGGAATCCTACATCACAAACTCTTCTTGCTGGAATAAACTGAAAGAGTCGCATCTTTCAGGGATTCCAGCTTCAAACCTAGATCTAATTATTCCCTTTTCTTCTTCTTTCCTGCTGTAGCAAACATCCACCAAAAACACAGACAACACTTTGTGATGACGAATATAGCAGTGGCCACACAGGCCAGCAGGAACCCAAGCACATCCAGAGAGTGGTACTGGAACCAGGGGAGGTCGTGGGCTGCAACCCGAAGGTGTTTGGCTCCTTTGTGGCGCATGACAAACTCGATCCAGAAGACTGCTCGATCGAGAGGCTTCACTGGCTGGTCACGCTGAATTCTTGATAATTTCATAGCATTCTGTTTATACCTGGAAAAAAAGCCATAAATATTCCAACATTGAAAGTAAGCTTATTGGCTACCCACATCAAATTCATGAATGGTTTTGGAAAAGTGTCATCCAAATGACTCAAGGGAAATGTCACAATATTGACATAGAATTTGAATGTTTTGGGTCATCATAGCCAGTTTGATTTTTAAATTGGAATTTTATCATTAAAAATATTTTTAAAAGGGAAAATGAAAGGTCAGGTGCAAATGTTAGTATCTTTCTAGTAGAAAAAATATTATGAGGTCTTCCACATACTGTAAGTAAAATAGTGGAAATACAGTCTGAGAATGATCATCTTGATGTTTTCAAAGGCAATTGTGTCTTGCTGGTGGAAATAGCTCCTGAGAAGTCTCTCTGCTTCTATTCTTTTTGCTCCTCTACTCAGTTTCCTATCCAGTACCCAGAAAGAATTTCTGTGAAACAAGTGTCATATTATGACACTCAGAGAACAAGACTTCCACCTGGATTCTCGTCACATTAAGAATCTGTCCTCAAGATGGCGGACGAATAACACCGCCAGACAGAGGGTCTCTGCAGAAAAGACCGATTCTAGCAGAAACTAGAGGAAAGAAGCAAGAAGACGAGCATACAGCAGACAAGGGCCGGAAGGAGGGGTACCTGAGACCCCGGGAGACCCCACGGGAGGAGGCTGCGGAGGAGAACTGGAGGCTGAGACCACTGGAGCAGCCCGGAGACCAGCGGCAAGGGTAGGTGGATTTGCTGTTTCCCCTCCCCTGCATTCGGGACTGCTGGTGGGCTCCCCAGCGGGTGGAGAGACCTGCGGACACCAGCCCAGAGACTGCCGCCGCCTGCCAACGGTGAGCCTGTAGCAGACGTGGCACCAGGTTCCCAACTTCCTCCGGGCACCTCCGTGTGCACGGACCCGAGCCGCGCGGCAGGCGCCATATTGCCTCCTCCTCCCCTCCGCCGACCCTACCCGTGGCTGCCCAGAGAGACAATACAGCCACCAGCCGGAGGCACCTCCAGGGAACGGGACCTTCACGTTTGGGACCCCGCCCGCCCTCCCAGGTGCTGCTGGCACCGTGTTCCCAGGAAAACGGTGCCGACTCAGAGGCTGAGAGACATAGACCCAGCTTGGGCTCCCTGTGGGTGAATTAGGACCGGAAATCCTCTCCCTGGTGGGAATACAGTTTGAACTCTGGGACCCAGAGGTCGGACCTGCAGACCAGATCCCCTGCACCGAGGGCTAGCATTGCCCAGGGCACAGAAGGGTTATATGTGAACAGCCTACTGAGGTCTGTGTGCCTCCAGGGGAGGATCGGGTCCTAGAGGGCAACCCTCCTCCCAGGAGGAGGCCGTGCGCCCAACCCAGGTGGCGTTCCTGTGCAGGGAATCTCCCCGCCGGCATCACAGTCCGGGGAGGCCTGGTGGCTTGTGGTCTGGCCTGCTGGCAGAGGCCCAGGAGTAGCTGTGGAGTTGGGGAGGGTGGAAAGAAGCGAGGCCTGCTGCAGACTGCGGGTCTCAGACAGCCCCACCCCCACACCCAGACTTTCTGGCTGAGCAGGATCATTCCAGCCCCGCCCTGACAGCTCTCCCTGGAAGCAGAGAACAGAACTTTGACCCCTGCTAACGGCCTGAGGGCAGGCTTACCCAACCCAGCTCCGCCCAGAACAAGAGCTGATAACAGGACTCAAAATCAACACCATAGCCTGTTCCTCCAAGCAAACGCCACCTACTGACAGGGACGGCATCTTGCACAGCCTTTCCACGGCACCCACTGACTCAATATACAGGGAGTGGTCCAATTTCACCCACAGGCACTACCTAACGCCTCAGAAACTAAACAAGGTGTGTGAATACCCAAACAATAACCTAAGGAAAGAAACAACAACTGATCGACATGGGAAGAAATCAGAGAAAGAACTCAGGAAATATGAAGAACCAAACGGAAAACACACCCCCAAAGAGGAGCACCAGCCCCCTAGAAACGGACACCGACCAAAATCAGGCAACCAATATGACAGAAGAGGAATTTCGTATGTGGAACATAAGAACACTCACCCAGCTGCAACAACAACTCAATAACCAACACCAAGAAACCACAAAAAATCTCCAGGATATGAGAAAAGAAATAGACACATTGAAGAAAAGTATAGCCGAACTCCTGGAAATGAAGAATCAATTCAAGGAACTACAAAATACAGTGGAAAGTCTCAAGAACAGGGTAGATCAAACAGAAGAAAGAATCTCAGAGCTTGAAGATAACACCCTCCAATTAAATAAATCAGTCACAGAAATAGAGCAGAAAAACAAGAGAAAAGAGCAAAGCTTACAAGAGCTGTGGGATTATGTGAAGAAACCTAATGTGAGGGTCATAGGGTTACAAGAAGGGGAAGAAGACAACACTCAAGGGTTGGACAAGCTGTTTGAAGATATAGTAGAGGAAAATTTCCCAGGCCTTGCTCGAAATCTCGATATACAAGTTCAAGAAGCCCAGAGGACCCCTGGGAGATTCAATGCAAACAGGAAGACGTCACGTCATGCAGTCATTAGACTGACCAAAGTATCAACTAAAGAGACCCTTCTAAGAGTTATAAGACAAAAGAAGCAAGTGACATACAAGGGAAAGCCAATTTGAATAACATCAGACTTCTCTAATGAGACTTTACAAGCAAGGAGAGACTGGGGCCCCATTCTCACTCTTTTGAAACAAAACAATGCCCAGCCTAGAATATTATTCCCTGCAAAACTAAGCTTCATATATGAAGGAGAAATAAGGACATTCTCAGACAAGCAAAGGCTCAGAGAATTCACCAAGACAAGACCAGCCCTACAAGAAGTACTTAAAACAGCGTTATGCACGGAACATCATAATAATAACCCAGGGATATAAAAACAACCAAAACCCAAAGATATTAAAGGCCAGATATTACAATGGCTCAAGACAGAAATCATAGCAACAACATCCAACCCAACAGAATGATCAGTAATCTACCTTACCTATCAGTTCTCTCAATAAATGTGAATGGCTTAAACTCTCCAATCAAGAGACATAGGCTGGCTGAATGGATAAGAAAATACAGGCCAAGTATATGCTGTCTTCAGGAAACACATTTAACCTGCAAGGATGCACATAGACTAAATATAAAAGGGTGGAGATCAATATTCCAAGCAAATAGAAGCCAAAAGAAGGCTGGTGTGGCAGTTCTAATTTCAGACGATTTAGTTTTTAAACCAACAAAAGTAGTAAAAGACAAAGAGGGTCATTATATAATGGTGAAGGGCACAGTCCAACAAGAAGAGATAACAATTTTAAATATATATGCACCCAACATAGGTGCACCCAGATTCATAAAGCAAACCTTACTGGAGCTAAGAAAATGGATTAATAGCAACTCCATAATCGCCGGGGATTTCAACACCCCACTGACGGCACGAGACAGATCCTCCAAACAGAAAATTAATAAAGAAATAATGGACTTAAACAAAACTCTAGAACAATTGGGTCTGACAGACATCTACAGAACATTCTACCCAAAATCCACTGAATATACGTTCTTCTCATCAGCTCACGGGACATTCTCTAAGATTGACCATATCCTAGGACACAAAGAAAATCTCAAGAAATTTAAAAAAATAGAAATCATACCATGTACCTTCTCAGATCACAGTGGAATAAAACTAGAAATCAACCCTAACAGAAACTCACATTTCTACACAAAAACGTGGAAATTAAACAACCTCCTACTAAATGATTACTTCGTAAATGAAGAAATCAAGACGGAAATAAAAAACTTCTATGAAGAAAACGACAATGGAGAGACAAGTTATCAACTCCTCTGGGACACAGCTAAAGCAGTTCTAAGAGGAAAGTTTATCTCCATAAATGCCTATAACCAAAAGGCAAGAAGATCACAAATAGACAATCTAATGAAACGACTCAAAGAGCTGGAAAAAGAAGAACAGACCGACCCCAAACCCAGCAGAAGAAGTGAAATCAACAAGATCAAATCAGAACTAAATGAAATTGAAAACAGGAAAGCTATTCAGGAGATTAATAAAACAAAAAGTTGGTTCTTTGAAAAAATAAACAAGATTGACACGCCATTGGCTAAGCTAACGAAAAACAGAAAAGAGAAATCTCTAATAAGCTCCATCAGGAATAAAAAAGGAGATATCACAACTGATCCCAAAGAGATACAAGATACAATTTATGAATACTACAAAAATCTTTATGCACACAAACTGGAAAATGTGGAGGAAATGGACAAATTTCTAGAAACACACAGCCTCCCTAGGCTCAACCAGGAAGAAATAGATTCCCTGAACAGACCAATCTCAACAGCTGAAATAGAAACAGCAATTAAAAATCTCCCTAAAAAGAAAAGTCCCGATCCAGATGGCTTCACACCTGAATTTTACCATACCTATAAAGAAGAACTAGTACCTATCTTGCAGAAACTATTCCACAACATCGAGAAGAACGGAAACCTCCCCGACACCTTTTATGAAGCGAATATTACTCTGATACCAAAACCAGGAAAGGATGCAACAAAAAAAGAAAACTACAGACCAATATCCCTAATGAATATAGATGCAAAAATTTTCAACAAAATCTTAGCTAACCGAATCCAGACACTTATCAAAAAAATAATCCGCCACGACCAAGTGGGCTTCATCCCAGGGATGCAGGGATGGTTCAACATACGTAAATCTATAAATGCAATTCACCACATAAACCGAAGCAAAAACAAAGACCACATGATTCTTTCAATAGATGCAGAAAAAGCTTTTGACAAAATTCAACACCCTTTCATGATACGAACACTTAAGAAAATAGGCATAGAAGGGACATACCTAAAAATGATACAAGCCATATATGACAGACCCATAGCCAACATCATACTGAATGGGGAAAGATTGAAATCATTCCCACTTAGAACTGGAACCAGACTAGGCTGCCCACTATCTCCACTTCTGTTCAACATAGTGCTGGAAGTCTTGGCTACAGCAATCAGACAGGAAAATGGAATCAAAGGTATCCAAATAGGGGCAGAAGAGATCAAACTTTCACTGTTTGCTGATGATATGATATTGTATCTAGAAAACCCCAAGGATTCAACCAAGAAACTCCTGGAACTGATCAATGAATTTAGTAAAGTCTCAGGATACAAAATTAATACACAGAAATCAGAGGCATTCATATACGCCAACAACAATCTAATTGAGAACCAAATCAAAGACTCAATTCCCTTCACAATAGCAACAAAGAAATTAAAGTACCTAGGAATATATTTAACCAAAGAGGTAAAAGACCTCTACAGGGAGAACTATGAAACACTGAGGAAGGAAATAGCAGAGGATGTAAACAGATGGAAATCCATACCATGCTCGTGGATCGGCAGACTCAATATCATCAAAATGTCTATACTACCCAAACTGATCTACAGATTCAATGCAATACCTATTAAGATCCCATCAGCATTCTTCACAGATATAGAAAAAATAATTTTACACTTCGTATGGAACCAAAGAAGACCCCGAATATCAAGAGCAATTCTAGGCAACAAAAACAAAATGGGAGGCATTAATATGCCAGATATCAAACTATACTACAAAGCTGTAGTAATTAAAACAATATGGTATTGGCACAAAAACAGGAATATTGACCAGTGGAACAGATGTGAGAATCCTGATATAAAACCATCCTCATATAGCCATCTCATCTTTGACAAAGCAGACAAAAACATACGCTGGGGAAAAGAATCCCTCTTCAATAAATGGTGCTGGGAAAACTGGATAGCCACCTGTAGAAGGCTAAAACAGGACCCACACCTTTCACCTCTCACAAAAATCAACTCACGCTGGATAACAGACTTAAACCTAAGATATGAAACTATTAGAACTCTAGAGGAAAAAGTTGGAAACACTCTCCTAGACATCGGCCTGGGCAAAGAGTTTATGAAGAAGTCCCCAAAGGCAATCACAGCAGCAACAAAAATAAATAAATGGGACATGATCAAACTACAAAGCTTCTGCACAGCCAAAGAAATAGTCATGAAAGTAAACAGACAACCTACAGAATGGGAGAAAATTTTTGCATCCTATGCATCCGATAAGGGACTGATAACTAGAATATACTTAGAACTCACGAAAATCAGGAAGAAAAAATCAAATAACCCCATTAAAAAGTGGGCAAAGGACTTGAACAGAAATTTTTCTAAAGAAGTCAGAAGAATGGCCAACAAACATATGAAGAAATGCTCAACATCTCTAATCATCAGGGAAATGCAAATCAAAACCACAATGAGATGTCACTTAACCCCAGTGAGAATGGCCTTTATCAAAAAATCTCCAAACAATAAATGCTGGCGTGGTTGCGGAGAGAGAGGAACACTCCTACACTGCTGGTGGGACTGCAAACTAGTTCAACCTCTGTGGAAAGCAATATGGAGATACCTTAAAGCGATACAAGTGAATCTACCATTTGATCCAGCAATCCCATTGCTGGGCATCTACCCAAATGATCCAGTGACACTCTACAAAAAAGACACCTGCACTCGAATGTTTATAGCAGCACAATTCATAATTGCAAGGCTGTGGAAACAGCCCAAGTGCCCATCAATCAAAGAATGGATTAATAAAATGTGGTATATGTACACCATGGAGTACTATTCAGCTCTAAGAAACAATGGTGATATAGCACATCTTATATTTTCCTGGTTAGAGCTGGAACCCATACTACTAAGTGAAGTATCCCAAGAATGGAAAAACAAGCACCAGATATATTCTCCAGCAAACTGGTATTAACTGAGTAGCACCTAAGTGGACACATAGGTGCTACAGTAATAGGGTATTGGGCAGGTGGGAGGGGGGAGGGGGGCGGGTATATACATACATAGTGAGTGAGATGTGCACCATCTGGGGGATGGTCATGATGGAGACTCAGACTTTTGGGGGGAGGGGGGGAAATGGGCATTTATTGAAACCTTAAAATCTGTACCCCCATAATATGCCAAAATAAAAAAAATAATTAAAAAAAAAAAAAAAAAAAGAATCTGTTCTGTATTCTACATGACCCTACATTGTCAGTCCTGGAACGTCTAACTCTTTCCCATGCACATTCTCTTCCAGGGAAGTTGTCCTTCTGTTGTCCTTTTAGCTACCACCTGTGTACTCACCTTACCACCTTTAAACTCTTTGTCCCCTCTCTCCCTAACTTGGAACATTCTTCACTGACACAACACAGTGCTTGCTTCATCTCTTTTTGAGGCTTCCCCTCAAATGCTGACTCTCAGACAGGCTTCTCCTGGTATGGTAGCACCCCTAGGATTTCCTCTATTTTAGTGCGCTTATTTTTCATTTGATCTTAGAGTTTTAAAATGTGTTGTATATCATCTTAAAGAAACCTTTAAATAGGAAATTGAAAAGATAAATGTACATACTCTAAGCAAACAGCTCAAATGTTAAATTTAACTAAAAATTATGTGGATCCAAACGTACCTATTGCCCAGATCACAATATGTGGTATCGCACCTGCTCAGTAGTATCCCCTTTTCTTAGATAAGTTTAGTCACTACCCTCACCCTCAAACTAAGTATGACCCTGACTCTAACACCATAAATTAGCTTTCTTTATTTATATCACTATGTCATATAGTGTCTTTTTATAGTAGTTGTTTGTTAATTTTATGACGGTGTAGTATCCCCTTGATTGACAATGACTACAGATTGTTTCTTACTATTACTTTTGACAGATATTTATGATGTTCATGTTTTTGGACACTACCAATAATTCTGGTATAAATATTCTAGTTTTATGTATCATCAGGTTTATATGTTCATATGTTTCTGCTTATATATTTGGGTGAGGAATTTCTAAGACAAGGGTGTGTGTATAATTATAATATTGTGTTGACTCTGAATTATATAAAAGCATATTTTTAATTACTGAATATAAAATTTTTAATTATCATCTCTTTGACTCTTTTTAAGTCATATATATAGTATGGCTAGACCATATATCTTTATGATTCTGAATCTTGAAATATTTACTGATTCGTGATCTATATGGTCAACTCAGGTAACTATTCTATATATTCTTGACAAATGTGTCTTTCCAGTTTATACACACAAGAGCATACACGTGTATATATGTAGTACATATATATGCTATACATAAATATCTAAACATCTGTCACATACATTACATTTTTATATTGTGTTCTTCAGTTGCTTATGTCCTTAATCGTTATTTTGTCTGTTTAGATTTTATATTAATACAAGTACCGGTGTATTTACATTTATTTATAACATCTCATTCCATATTTTCTCTTCTATTTTCCAGCCTGTTTTTTTTTTTATGTTTTTTTATTTCGGCATATTATGGGGGTACAGATTTTAAGGTTTCAATAAATGCCCATTCCTCCCTCACCCCACAAGTCTGAGTCTCCAGCATGACCAACCCCCAGATGGTGCACATCTCACTCATTATGTATGTATATACCCACCCCTCTCCCCCTCCAACCTGCCCAATACCCTATTATTGTAGTACGTATGTGTCTACTTAGGTGCTACTCAGTTAATACCAGTTTGCTGGAGAGTATATGTGGTGCTTGTTTTTCCATTCTTGGGAAACTTCACTTAGTAGTTTGGGTTCCAGCTCTAACCAGGAAAATATAAGATGTGCTATATCACCATTGTTTCTTAGAGCTGAATAGTACTCCATGGTATACATATACCACATTTTATTAATCCATTCTTGGATTGATGGGCACTTGGGCTGTTTCCACAGCCTTGCAATTATGAATTGTGCTGCTATAAACATTTGAGTGCAGGTGTCGTTTTTGTAGAGTGTCACTGGATCTTTTGGGTAGATGCCCAGCAATGGGATTGCTGGATCAAATGGTAGATTCACTTGTATCGCTTTAAGGTATCTCCATATTGCTTTCCACAGAGGTTGAACTAGTTTCCAACCTGTTTTATGTTTATTTTCCAATTTTTTGTTATCTTTTTAACGTATTCTTATCACTTAGTGTTTACTATTTCTTTAAAGTATTCCTTTAGGTGATACCTCTTTATATAACAATATTATGGAGAGTAGTAATAAATACTGAATTGATAGTAGCTGGTCTAGCCATAACATTTTCCAAATTATTTCCTATGACTATGGAAACAATTAATTATTAAAGATTTATTTTATCAAAATTAAAAATTTGATAAAAAATTTTTCAAAGGGTATCATTAAGAATGTGTAGAACCAACCCATTTAGAATGGAAGGAAATATTTAAAAATCATATATTGGGCTGGGTGAGGTGGCTCTGGCCTGTAATCCCAGCACTCTGGGAGGCCAAGGCAGGCGGTTCATTTGAGATCGTAGGTTCAAGACCAGCCTGAGCAAGAGCAAGACTCTGTCTATATTAAAACATAAATAGAAATTAGCTGGAAAACTAAAAATATATACATAAAAAAATTAGCAGAGCATGGTGGCACATGCCTATAGTCCCATTTACTTGGGAGGTTTATGCAGTATGATTGCTTGAGCCCAGGAGTTTGAGGTTGCAGTGAGCTAAGCTGACACCATGGCACTGTAGCCATAAATAAATAAATAAATACATAAAATAAAAATCATATATCTGATAAGGGATGTTACCACAATATATAAAGTTTTAATATAAATCATTAATAAAATAAATTAAAATCAACAAAGTGTCCAAAATATTGAAACAGAACTTTCTCCAAGGAAGATTGGTGAAAGGCCAGTAAGCACAGGAAGAGACGCTCAATATTTTTAGCTGTAAGAGAAATACACATCAAGACTGATGAGAGGCTACTTTACACTGACTATAATGGCTATAATAAAAAGACAGGTGAGAAGTGTTGGAAACCGTATGAAGGAATTGAAACCCTCCTATACTGCTGTTAGTAATGAAAACTGGTGCCTGTACACTGGACAACAATTTGTCAGTAGGTTTTCATAAACAAAATTTGCCATAGGGGACTGCAATTCCAGTAGTTATTTCTACTGCCATAATATAAAAAACATATTTTCACAGAAAAACATGCATAACAATGTCATAATTGGAATAAACAAAATATCCCTGAGCTGCTAACGGGATGGATTAATTATTGTATATTCATCTACCAAAGGATACCATACAGCAACAAGAGGGAACAAAATACTGATACGTGCCACGACATGGATAAAACTAAAAACAATTATGCCTAGTGAAAATAACTATTTACAAAACGCAATTATTTGTATGACTCCATTGATGTCAGATTTCTAGAAAGAATAATCTATATAGAGAAAAATGAATTGGTATTTACCTGGGGTTAGGGGCTTATTGGAAAAGATATCTAAGTTTCTTTGGGGTTGATAAAAAAAAGTCCTAGAATAATATTATGGTGATGGCTTTATGATTCTTTAAAGATACTAAATATATTTATATTTTGTACTCTAAATAGCTGAATTTTATGCATTGTAAATTATATCCCATTATCAAAACCACTAAAGTAATAATATCAAAGTAAATTTGGGGGAAAGCAAAAAGGAACACAAGTTCTGGATCATGGAGCTGAGTCAACAGGATGCCCCGTTGTCTCTTTTATGTCACCCTCCCACCATCTCATGCCTGTCTAGCATGAGCTCTTGCTCTTACTGACCCACCCTGGTTAAAATGTCTATACTACCCAAAGTGATCTGCAGATTCAGTGCAATCCATATTAAAATACCAACATCATTATTCACAGATATAGAAACAATGATTTTACACTTCGTATGGAACCATAGAAGACCCCATATAGCAAAAGCAATCCTAAGCAATAAAAAAATAGGAGGTATCAATTTACCAGGCTTCAAACTATACTACAAGGCTATAGTACTTAAAAAAGTTTTGCACTGGCACAAGAACAGGGACATTGACCAGTGGAACAGAACAGAGAACCCAGATATAAAACCATCCCCATATAGCCATCTAATCTTTGACAAAGCAGACAAAAACATACACTGGAGAAAAGAATCCTTATTCGATAAATTGTTCTGGGATAACTGGAAAGCCACATGTAGAAGATTGAAACAGGATCCACACCATTCACCTCTCACAAAAATCCACTTATGCTGGGTAACAGACTTAAACGTAAGGTGTAAAACTATTAGAATTCTAGAGGAAAACATTGGAAATGCTCTCCTAGACATTGGTCTAGGCAAAGAATCTGTGAAGAAGACCCCAAAGGCAATCACAGCAACAACAAAAATAAATAAATGAGACCTGATCAAATTAAAAAGCTTCTGCACAACAAAAGAAACTCACGAGAGCAAAACAGGCAACCTATAGGATGGAAGAAAATTTTTGCAAGTTACACATCCATAAGGGACTGATAACTAGAATCTATTTAGAACTCAGGAAAATCAGGAAGAAAAAAATCAAACAACCCTATTAAAAAGTGGGCAGAGGACATGAACACAAACTTTTCAAAAAATAAGACAGAATAATAGCTAACAAAATATGAAAAAATGCTCAACATCTCTAATATTCAGAGAAATGCAAATCAAAATCACAATGATGTATCACTTATCTCCAGTGAGAACGGCCTTTATCAAAAAGTCTCAAAACAATAAATGCTGGTGTGGATGTGGAGAGATAGGAACACTCCTACATTGCTGGTGGGATTGCAAACTGGTGCAACTTCATGTGGAAAGCAAAATGGAGATACCTTAAAGCAATACAAATAGGTCTACCATTTGATCCAACAATCCACTACTGGGCATCTTCCCAAAAGAACAAAAGACATTCTATAAAAAAGACATCTGTACTCGAATGTTTATAACACCACAATTCACAATTGCAAAGATGTGGAAACAATCAAGTGCCCATCAATCCATGAGTGGATTAATAAAATGTGGTATATGTATACCATGGAGTACTATTTAGATGTAAGAAACAACGGTGATATAGCACCTTGTGTGTCTTCCTGAATAGATCTGGAACGCATTTTACTAAGTATCCCAAGAATGGAAAAATAAGCACCTCATGTACTCACCAGCGGAGTGAATTCACTGATCAACACCTAAGTGCACATATAGGAATAACATTCATTGGGCATCAAGCAGATGGGAGGGTGGAGGAGGCGATGGGTATAAACACATATATTGAGTGCGATGTGCACTGTCTGGGAGATGGACAGGCTTGAAGCTCTGAACCGAGGGGTGCAGGGGGACAAGGGCAGCATATGTAACCTAAACATTTGTACCCCCATAATATATTGAAATATAAGTATAAACAAAAATGATAAAGTAATACATTCAGAAATGTTAGGAATTGAGCTAAAATATTTTATCATATTTCTAAGTTAATTACTCCTTTTAAATATGAATTTCTGTCTTGTTTTTTAAAATTCATCTTTTTTTATACTTATCTATATATCAGAAGTTATTTTTATGTAGAAGACTTTTGCACTATTTGTGTACTCATTAAATTTATAGAGTTCAATGCATCTCAGAAATAACAGTCTACTGGAAATAAAAGCAGATTTCACAGTGGTTATATAATTTAAATTCTTTCAATATTAATCTACTGAAAAAGGGATGAATCTCATCCTCCTTGTTGACAAGAGAACCTATCTATAAATACCACCTAGCAAAAAAATAAATATACTCACATAGGGTCATTAATGACTGTCTTCAAAGCACTGAGCAAATCTGTACTTGACATTGTGTTGAAGTCCACTCTAACAGCTGCTCCCTTGGCCTTCATGTGAACAATGTTGTCTGGTTGATCCGCAAACAAAGGGATGCCCACCATGGGGACCCCGTGGTAGATGGCCTCATAGATGCCATTGGTTCCACCATGAGTTATGAAAGTCTTGGTTTTTGGATGACCTAGAGTTGGGTGAATATCAAAGAAATTATTGATTATGCATCTTAGGAATAAAATGAGAAAAGGACAATACAGGACACTGAAAGTGGTAATGTTTTCTAGATAACAGACTGGAACACCCACGACACTGCCCTGAAATTGCTGTCAGATTTCAGAGGAGGAAGCACCTACTGTTGCTGGAGAGGAAAGTGAGGCCTGCAAGGAAGAAATGGTGTGGGACTCCAGAATGGAAAAATGGATACAAGATCAGCAAGCAGAGAATGAAAAGACACATTTTGAGTAAAAGAAATAAAATGTGTGAAATATAAAAAAGGAAGAAGACAAGGAAAAGATTGGGCATGTATTCATAAAAACACGTTCTCTGAAAGCAACATGCAGTCAGGGAGTCTGACATGCGAGTGCCCAGGGCACAGGGAGAGTGCTGGGAGCAGGGCAGGGGTCAGAGGAAGGACAGGCCACACTTCCCTGTGGAGGTGTCGTCACAGTGTAGTAAAGACCGGGATTTATTCCCATAGAAAATGCAGAGTCACTGGTAATAGAAGAGCAACTGTTCTTTTCCAGTGTCCTGTGGAATAGCCTTGCAGTAGGGAGAAGGGCAGGGTTAATGTTGTAGAAATAGGAGACAGAGAGTCAACCCAAGACGCTGTGGACAATTATCCGAGAATCAGGGACACCTTGTATAACATTACTTTGCGTTTGGAAATAAAGACTATGAGTGTATATAACATAATGACAACTCTTGTAGTTAATTCTTCCCCCCTAGGGCTTGAAAATAAATATAAAGAAGTTAGGTTTATTTTTGAGTTTTCAACAATAAATATTTCATATGTTAGTTGCTATTGACCTACTATCACTCTAATTGGCTGTTAGTCACATATTCGGTATTTTTTGTCCAGTAGCTTACCAAGAAGGTCATTCTGGGGCAACCACTTGTACAGCCGAGTATTGGGTCCCAAGGTGTCTGGTTTCTTGCCATCAAATCTCCATAGAACCTGTTGGGTAAAGAAAATATCTTGTTTCATGAGTGTAACTCCAAAGTTATGGCACAGTAAAACTCTAAAGGGGATATCAACCATCTAGTTAAATCCCCTCCATACAAAAGATGAAGAAATGAGAACAAAGTTCTTAAGTAACGAGGACTACTGAAACTCTGAGATAAAATAGAATAACCAGATTGCATGTGCTTATGATTAGAATCACTTTGGCATATAAAGAATTTTTAGTAACTTAGACAAATGATACTTTCAATGTTAAATTCAAGTATTGAATAAATAGACAATGTATATATAAAACACATACATTAATAATGATCTTTCCATTTATTTTATTTGCCTATTTTCTATAGGCCGCCATCTTATAAATTTAATAATATTCTGTTTATTCCTTCTTTTAAATGTTTATATTTAATTATCTTGGACACTTAATTGTTGTGCATATGTATACATGATGTCTTCATAGATGCATAGATATGTAACATTCAAATCATAGTAATTGTGGTATCTATCACCTCAAGCATTTGATTAATATGAGTAGTAGCTCGTTTATATCTACTTTTTACATATGTAATTTCTTTAAAATTTGACATCATTTGATTTATAAAAATAATCTGTACAATGAGCTACTTGTAAAAAAGATAGCCATGCTTCATTGGTAGTATGCATGACCACTGTTAGGAAGAATTTATTATGTACAACTTTCAAGGAAAAGCTTAAGTGGCAATTTTTGAGAAAAATTCATAGTGTTACCGCTATTTCTACTTTTGGAATTCTTTCACTGTAGAAAAATAGTGCTGATGGTCAATTGATGAATACCAACACAGCGGTTAAAAAGACCAAAATTGTGTTTTGCTACATTTTACTTACTAGATCATTAACACTTAGATGATAGGCTACTGCAGTGATTCATATGGTCTGCTATAACCAAGCCATTTCCATGCCCAGTACCAAATTCAGCTTATTGTAGAATTTCCAGGCAATCCTTTTAAACTTCAATAAAATTTAGAAATGTTTACCTATAGTTGCTATTTTAGTGTTGAAGAGTATGGAGTTTTCAGCAAAAAAAGTGGCACTGGTCATTAGGAGAAATGTATGTCAGATAGAAAACTTAAAAACTAATTCACAAATACACATAGACTGCAACTGTATTCTCTACATTATTAATGGGAAATACTTTCCTACTACATCTTTGGAAGGGGCCTCTGAACCTCTTCCCATTCCTGCCTTCATTCTGATTGAGTTCTTCCTTTATTCCATTCTCCTTCCTCAATCCAAAGAAGGTGTTTGTCTAGTGGTTTGATCAGAGTTTGTGGGGCCACGTTTTATAACGCACAGGTTCTACTGCTAGGGCAGGATCCCATCTGCATCTTCAAATTACATCCAGGTCTGTCCAGCAAGGCAGGTAGTTTTTCCTTCTCTAATTTGACTTGGCTAGGTGGGTACCTGGAGGAGTGATTTCTCAGCCCAATCATCCTGCCTCTGAATAGAGCCCACCAAATAGGCTTTTTCCACATTTACAGGAGTTAAAAAAGGTCATATCGCAGGGGAGGCCTAAACTGCAATGCATTGCAGACTTTTCTCAATACCTGCTTATTGTCATTGTGCTAGTGCAGACACTCACTAAAATGTAACTGGTATCTGATAATATCTGTAATGTATATGGTGCCCTCAGGAAGTCTGTTACAATAGGATTAAATGACAGGGTAGAATTTGGTGATTTCTGTTTACACGCTTTCAATTCCATGATATTTAATAATATCAAAACTTCACTGCACTTTTTCAGTATATTTGTTATTATCACACTGCTAATGTCAAAGTTACTACAAATGAAAACCCTCCTCTTTACTATTGTAGCATCTTCCATATATATTTTAGTTTTTGAGCTGATATCTGAGATAAGTAGAGCTATGCTAAAATAGTTAACCTTTTGGACAGAAAAATTCTGCCCCTGTACTCTTTACAAAGTCGAGCAGAGGGATTCAGTAGCTGTCCACCATTAGGCGCTTTCTCCAACCTTTTGTGGGATCTGGGCAAGGGCTGAAGCGATCACATTGGCCCTTTCTTCTGTCATGTTACTGAGCATCGACCCCAGAGAAAACACCACAACGCCATTTTCTCCAGAGCTCTGGACAAAGTCTTCCATCTCCTGTGAAGAAAGAATGTGTTCCGTCACAAACGGGTGTCAGTATAAGAAACACATTTGAAAAGTTTGTTATAAACTTCTAGGGACAGAAAATCAAGTATTGTCAAGAATTAGTAGAGCAAGGGCCATTTTTTAACTGAGCTTATCACTTGGTTTATTTGGAAAGTAATGTGTACTGTGGGATAGATGGCTTCTATTGTGGGTATTTGTGCAAATATGTGTTTGCATGTGTATGCATGTGTGTGCGTGTGTGGGAGGAAGAGATGAAGTAGAGCTATTACAATATAGTTGGGAGAGATAATGCTAGAAAATATTATACCCAGACTGTTCAACTGTATTATTGTATTTGCTATTATAATTTAGTTTTCTAAAGGTGAATTCACTTGGCTTTAATATTATATGGTTATAGTTTTAAATCACTTTTGTTCATTTCAGGCATTTTTCTATAATATTGTTTGGTTTGGAGCCACTGGAGTTATTCTCTAATTATTACCAGGAGGCTATCTTACTAAGAATTGGGATGATTTTATATCCACATTTCTTCAGGTCTATAATCTTTTCTTCCTCACTTCAAGTGTGTCAGAATTTCCCAGTCTTTTCCCACACACACACAGACAGTAGGTGAAGGTTAATAGTCACTGACATGCTGGATTATGATATTGTGGTTTAGAATTTTAGTGAAATCCTCCCAAGGGTTCCATTGATATATAGAAGTAGATGGTATATAGGTACATAGTTGAATGATCATATTTCCTAGGTCATTGTTTAGGTATGGGTCATTTTTTATCCTGAAATTACACTTGAAATTCCTGTGCTATTTATAACTGTCAGGGAGGGACTGTCCTTGTCCTCACACTGTGTCCCACGGAGAGCAGCTTTGTCACAGGAGAGAACAGCAGGCCTCGCTGTCGTGGAGACCTGGTCACTCTCCTGAGTAGCTCACTCACAGTGTGTAAAATTCTTGGTGAATATGAGCTTGCTTGGACTTGATTGAGAATGATCTTCACTTGTGTTTTCCATTCTGTGCCAATTTGTAAATATTAATACATTCTACATAGGAATATTCTAAACCATTCAATGTATTCTCCCACCAAAGAAATTCAAACAAACAACCCCCTCCACCCTCCACAAAAAAAGGAGAGAGGTGAAAGAACAAAAAGAAACAGAAACAAACAGAAAGAACCAAGTATGTTCTGGGCATCACATTCAAATCATATTCTCTTTTTGTTGTTGTTGTTGTTGCTTTCATATTAAATTCATTGTTTCTTTCTGCAAAATAATAATCCATTTTTTTCTACATAATAAGTAAACTTTCATATGTTAATCCTTGTGGTATACTCTCTATTTAAAACAGTTGTTTACAAAAAGAATAATTTTAAGCAATGACATCATAGAGTCACTGTAATTTTAATACTATTCCATGTAATGCATGGGGCATCCAGGTATTCTGTGAGTCAAGTTACCTGAAGCTGCATTTTGTGTAACTTGTGTTCAATGTTTTGTCTCACGGGCTGACTGCCTATAAAAACCTTCATTCATTCAATATGAAGTAATACAACCTCTCTTTACAGATTCATTACTGATCTCATTCTGTGACACCTTTATAAAAATAATACAAGATCCATGTAAGAAATTGTGTAATACTATAAAAAATTAATAAAAATGATATTGAGTTTCATCCATACTCTTTGTCTAGCAATATTTCTAATTAAAAGTTTATGTGCTTTCATTATGATTTTTATTCTGCCTATATAACTCAATGTATTTATGTGCTATATGTTTAGGAAATTTTAATCTTTTTTTAAATTCTTTAATCATTTTTTAAATTTATTTTTCCTATTTTTAATTTTTTTTATTTCAGCATATCATGGGGGTAGAAATGTTTAGGTTACATGTGTTTCCTTTCCCCCCTCTACCTTTCCAGAGTCAGAGCTTCAAGTGTGTCTTATTGTCTAAAATTTAATTCACAGAAAAAATTGTGATCTTGTTCTCTTCATCATTTTGCACCTCAGTTTCCAACAAAACATGCATTATGGTTTATTAATTAAATTTAGGTAAAATTATTGTTGTAATATGGTATGAACAGAATACAAGTTTTTAATCCTTTTTAATATAAGATATGTAAATTACTTCCAGTATTTATTTTATGAATATCTGCCACAGATATCGAATCTGCCATCTTGATTTATTTTTTGTTTCTTTTCCTTTTTTGAGACAGAGTCTCGCTTTGTTGCCCAGGCTAGAGTGAGTGCCGTGGCGTCAGCCTAGCTCACAGCAACCTCAGACTCCTGGGCTCAAGCAATCCTCCTGCCTCAGCCTCCCAAGTAGCTGGGACTACAGGCATGCACCACCATGCCCAGCTAATCTTTTCTATATATATATTAGTTGGCCAATTAATTTCTTTCTATTTATAGTAGAGACAGGGTCTTGTTCTTGCTCAGGCTGGTTTCAAACTACTGACCTCGAGCAATCCGGCTGCCAAGGCCTCCCAGACTGCTAGGATTACAGGCTTGAGCCACCGCCCCCGGCCTATTTTTTGTTTCTATAGTTTCACATACGTATACTTTGAAACCAACAGGTACATGCATTCTAAAAGCTTCCTATATTTTGCCAAATGTCTTACTATTTTAAAATACAAAAGTATTATCTCAGACCTTAGTATTTAATGGAAATTTGGCAATTTGTGGAATAATTACTTTGTATAATAATTAGAGAATACATTTCACAACTTTAACATTAATTCAAATTATCACTATTTTACTCCTAGTTGTCCTGTCCTTCTCCTACTCTCTTCCCTCTCTCACTGGCCCTATCATTTTCCCTTAAAGTAAATGGGGAAATTTATTAATAGGTTTAGATTGCATAGAATTTCTACTAATCTTACTTCTCCTTTTGTCCCTTGTGAAAATTACCATAAACAATATGGTATTCAAGTTAAATATTGTGTTTTATATTTGAATAAGATTTCAGTTTTATGTTGGTGCTAATAAAAGGTAGACAAAAAATATCTTGTAAGAGATTATATAAATATGATAGTGTACTAAAAAGCTTCTTTTGTGTTAAAAGTAGGATATTAGGGCCGGGCGCTGTGGCTCACGCCTGTAATCCTAGCTCTTGGGAGGCCGAGGCGGGCGGATTGCTCAAGGTCAGGAGTTCAAAACCAGCCTGAGCAAGAGCGAGACCCCGTCTCTACTATAAATAGAAAGAAATTAATTGGCCAACTGATATATATATAAAAAAAAAAGAAAAATTAGCCGGGCATGGTGGCGCATGCCTGTAGTCCCAGCTACTCGGGAGGCTGAGGCAGAAGGATCACTCAAGCCCAGGAGTTTGAGGTTGCTGTGAGCCAGGCTGACGCCACGGCACTCACTCTAGCCTGGACAACAAAGCGAGACTCTGTCTCAAAAAAAAAAAAAAAAAAAAAAAAAAAAAAAAAAAAAAAGTAGGATATTAAAGTAAAATATATTTGGTTCTTGTGTTTCATAAGGAATATTATTTTATATGCTGGCAAATTCTATTGTAACTCAAATAAGGTCACTTTTCAGATACAAGTAATAGAAATTATTTGGTTTTTATTATATACACACTGTACATTTTCTCTGTGCTTCTCTCTTAGGCAATTATGAGGTTGAGGCAAAAGTTTCCCCAGGCAGCTTTATTGAGGTGTCCTACAGACTTGGCCTAAGGCAGGAAACACCTGCTCTGATAAGGTAAACCTTCCCTTTGGTGCTTAAAAGTGGTAAAACTCTGGGATCTCTGTGAGGAATGATTTCAATGCTGGAGTAAAACAAGAAAACATTAAGTTTTGTCAATATTTTGGGGACACCTTAACATTGGTGAGGAACAGTGTGCCTTTTAACGTAGAACAATGATGAAGAGCCTTTGCTCTTACAATAAATAAACAAAACCAAACAAATAGAAATATGTTCACCTTAGGCAGGGGTTTGGCAGGTTTGCAATGGAGTCCGCCAACGAAATGAACATTAGGTAAGAGTGGGCGAGGAAATTCCAAATCCCAATAGGTTCGAATAAGCCACATATCAGCTTTCTTCATTGTCTCATAGAAGGTAGTGGGTCTGCCTGAAGGGGAAAAAGAAAAGAAAACATAGATGACATGAGAATATAAAAGTAATTTCCTGAAAGGGGTTGGAATAATATAGCCAAAGATATGTAAAGTGTTTGTGTTTTGATAAAATAAACATATACCCATATTCAAATAAAGGCATGATTTAACTCCCATGTACTATATATGTGGCTCATAGGTTTGTATAAGAAAAGCAAAGTGCTAAGAGAATTTTCAGAGGAGACTATGTCTCTAATATCACATCAGTTTATTCACAATCATCAGTAATTATAAATATAAGCCACTCCAGAATTACCCATGCATTTTCTTATTTTTTAAAGGTGCTGTACTAACAAATATACATTTACACATATCTTTGAGCTCTGCTATCAATTAATCCTACCAAACCCATAAAAACGTCATTGTAATAAGTACTGAATATGGTATCAATGATTTATGAAGGTAGTCTCAAGATCCTTGTTGGTTCTCCAAGTTTATAAAGGGTTTTTGTGAAAATATGGTTGAAATCTTTCTACATACTACTTTTTTGGTTTCATGTGAAGATCTTAAATATATTAGTATTTCAAGAATAAACATATAATATTTATACATGGAATCTAGAATTTTTTAAAAATTATAGAAATCTATAGAATTTACTATCCTTTCATTTGGCTCAGATTTCATTTAATGTAGACATATCATTTAATGAAATATAGACACAAGCTTGGATGTTCACACATCAGTAAGATTTTAGGCTTTAAAACAGATAATCTCCAAGCCCTTAGTGAAGGATCGTAGAAACATTGGAAACTTCACATTTTAGTTGTTCCTTTTTGAGACAGACCTGTCTCTCAGCTGTTAAGGAATTGTTTGGGTTATGGAAAAAAATATTTTAATTTCCAAATAAGGAAATTAAGGTATACAAGGAGAAGCAACTTCCTCAATGCTACATTAATAATTTTGCTAGAACACTGTTTATCTCCTCAATCTACACATCTGCCTTCATCAAGATATTTCTTGATGTGTCCATTAACTTTTGTTAGGGATAAAATAATGTATAATCAATTAGTAACTAGATTGCTAATTTGCACATTTATGACTTCATGGATATACTGTAGAAGTGATGGCCATAAGGTTCTAACTGATCCTATAATTTTTCCATAATATTTGTGAGACTGATATATCATCTTATATTTTCATTTCATAATAGCATTTACAAAACATACACTCGTCTGATTCATAGTCATACAAGCTCAGCTTCCAAGGCATAAGGAAAGACAGGAATGATTAACCACCAATTAAAAACACAACTTACCCAGTACTTCACTGTAGAACTGATCCCACTCCTTCACATTAATTGTTTGGAACCAAAAATCAAAATAAAGCACATATATCATACTTTTTACCCTCTCCATGAATGTCATTTGATCACTTAATTCTGACATAACTATAGGTACATAGGAAGGAGGGAATAGAAGTCCTCCACCGGACTTTTCATATTGGTAGCCAGGAGAGAAGCGGAGACTGTACACAAGGGGTGTTTTAAGTATCTCAGCCAGCAGCTCACCACAGGGACCAAAGGCATCTGCAAGAACCACATCAAACTTTGACTCTTGTAGCCTTGTCATAAGTTTCTTGTTTAAAACTGCATCTTTACAGATCTTCATCATGATTTCATAAAATATCCACATGATTTCTTGTACTTGTGAAAAATATGACCAAAATGTATCTTTTGGAAGATCATATATCCATTTATCGATCAGTTGTATGAAAATATCTTCAAAATCACTTTTAGTTACAGACGTAGGAAAAACTTCAAATTTAATACTGGTTTTTTGTTTTGGATCAACGAGAATTGAAGCAGAATGTGTCAATACAGTCACCTCATGTCCCCTCTGGACAAGTTCATCCAGGATTGTCTTCATGTTCATCCAGTGGCTGTATTCTGTGGGCCACACCAGCACCTTTCCACAAGTCCCAGAGCTAAAGTGACCACTCAGTTGCATCAGCAGGAGGACTGAAGCCAATTTCATAGCCATCTTGGTGAAATGCAATGCTTGTTATTCCAGTGGCTGGTCTTCTCTGTCATTTCTCATACTTATAATCAAGGATAAATCAATCCGGTTAAAATTCAACTAGTATACGTAAAAGTTAATACAGCATTTGAACAATGTGAGCTTGTGGTTTTTAAGTGGAGAAGCCAAAGGTAGATGCACTCTTATTTACTCAAGTTTGTTTAATGTCCCTTTTCTGTTTATAAGTGCTATACTCCAGCTAATTTTCATGACTTTGCATGTGCAAGTAAGCTGTTATGTAATATATGTTAGGGGACTGTCAAACATAGTGGCAAGTGAGAGGCTCCTGGGTCTGCAGTCCCATGACACAGAACTGGAAACAAAGTAATTACACAGCTGAGTCATTATTTCTTCTAGATCATGGATCAAGGATTTCTTTGGTAAAAATTTCTTGATATGTAATGTGTATACCAAAAGATTAACCAATGATTGATTAAAAATGAATGTTTCATAAGACATTCAAAGAACTGTTCAACCACTGCAACGAATAGTTTTATCTCCATAAATGAATCTATGTGCAATTAAGCTTTCATCTCTCCACCCTGAATTTCTCCATCCCACCTGCCCTAGGCAATTACTGATTTTATTTCTGTGTCTATACATTTTATTTTTCTGTACAATTCGATAAATGGAATCATAAATTAAGTGGTCCTTCACGAGTTGCATTTTTCACTTGGCATAATGTTTTAAAAGGGTCACCCATGGTATTCCTTATATGGGGACATCATTTCTTTTTATTGCCAAATAGTATTCTATCATGTGGATGTATACATTTTCTTTATTCATTTGTCAATTAATAGACATCTTTTGTTCAATTTTGACTTTTATGAATGCCAAAAGTTATTTATTAACATGCATGAATGTTATTTATTGTTTATTCACATCATTATAATGGTGTGTTATGTCTATAATTGGTGTTATGTCTAAGAAACTAATAGGAAATACAACGTTACAAAGGTTAATTTCTATCATTTATTTTTAGAGTTCTATAGTGCTAGCACTTAGACTTAAATTTCTTTTATGTATTTTTAGTTAGCTTTTGTAAATGATTTGAATTAGAATGTTCAACTTTATTTTTTTGTATGTGGGTAATCTATTTTCCCAGCATCATTTGTTAGCTAATGTGCTCTTTTTCCATTAAATAATTACATCACCATTGCCAAAAGCCAGAAATGTGGGCATGCTTGGTGGCTCAGGCCTACAATTCCAGCACTTTGAGAGGCCAAGGCAGGAGGATCACTTGAGACCAGAATTCCCAGACCAGACTGGGGTACATGGTGAAAGCAGGTCTCTAGAAAACAAACCAAGAAAGAATTAGCTAAGTGTGGCAACATGCGCTTGTAGTCTTAGCTAACTGGTAGGTTGAGGTGGGAGGATGGCTTTAGTCCAAGAGTTGCAGTCCAGGTTTCTCAGCATTTGGGTGTATGATTATTACATGCCCTAAGGTATTATTTTTTGGGTTAAATCTGCTTGGTATTCTATGACCTTCTTGTACCTGAATATTGATATATTTCCGTAGGTTTGGAAAGTTCTTTGTCATCATTTCTTTGAATAAATTTTCTCCTCCGATCTCTTTGTCCTCCTCCATTGTAAGTCCAAGAACATGTAGATTTGCCTCTTTGAGGTTATTTTCTAAATCCTGTAGGCATGCTTAATTCTTTTTCATTCTTTTTTCCCTTCTCATTGTGTATTTTCGTATAACCTACTTAAAGGTCACTAATTTGTTTTTCTGCTTGATCACTTCTGATGTTAGGAGACTTTGATACTTTCTTTCATTTTGTCAATTGACTTTTCCAACTCCAGAATTTCTGCTTGATTTTTAATAATTAGTTCAGGGGTCAGAGTATGGTGGATTAGGGGTGACCACCTGGCTCTCTGCTCCCACAGGAGGAGGTGAAGGACGTGGAAAGCTACACGCAGTGGCTCCCTCTCCCACAGGATCAGCATCCTGGACCTGCAGAGAAGCAGCCGGGATGAGCAGCGCTGGAATAAACAAAGTGAGTGAGAAAATCAACCGCAGAGTCTGGAGAGTGGGAGATGAACTGTAAGAACAGAGTGTGGGGAAAATGGCGGACAGGAAGGCGGGAGAGGAGAGGCCTGAAAAGTCGCAGTGAGCTGGAGCCGCCGGAGGACCTGAAGAAGAAGCAGAAAAACCTGTGAAAACTAAGACTGTGTCTTCCAGTAATGGAGGGGAAAGTTCCAGTCGCAGCGCTGAGAAGAGATCAGCTGAAGAAGAAGCTGCAGACCTCCCAACAAAGCCTACAAAGACCTCCAAGTTTGGATTTGCCATAGGTAGTCAGACAACAAAGAAAGCATCGGCCATGTCCATCAAACTTGGATCAAGTAAGCCTAAAGAAACTGTTCCAACTCTTGCTCCAAAAACTCTTTCAGTAGCAGCGGCTTTTAATGAAGATGAAGATAGTGAACCAGAGGAAATGCCTGCAGAAGCAAAGATGAGGATGAAGAATATTGGAAGGGATACATCAACATCAGCTGGACCAAACTCCTTCAATAAAGGAAAGCGTGGGTTTTCTGATAACCAGAAGCTATGGGAACGAAATATAAAATCTCATCTTGGGCCGGGCGCGGTGGCTCACGCCTATAATCCTAGCACTCTGGGAGGCCGAGGCGGGCGGATTGCTCAAGGTCAGGAGTTCAAAACCAGCCTGAGCAAGAGCAAGACCCTGTCTCTACCATAAATAGAAATTAATTGGCCAACTAATATATATATATAGAAAAAATTAGCCGGGCATGGTGGCGCGTGCCTGTAGTCCCAGCTACTTGGGAGGCTGAGGCAGAAGGATTGCTTGAGCCCAGGATTCTGAGGTTGCTGTGAGCTAGGCTGATGCCACGGCACTCACTCTAGCCTGGACAACAAAGCGAGACTCTGTCTCAAAAAAAAAAAAAAAAAAAATCTCATCTTGGAAATGTCCATGACCAAGACAATTAAATGATGTGTTTTGAAATTGGGGTGTGGGGTGGGTGTAAAGTTAAAAGGAACAGTTTCCTTTTTTAAAGAATGGTATAAGACTATCTTTGGAGCCGCTTTTTTTTTTTTCTTTTTCATTTTTTTTTTTAGGATTGAGTGGTACACTAATAAATGAGAGTTTGAAATTAGAGGTAATTTATGTTTTATATACAGATTTCAAGACATTTGCTAATTTTGTAGTTTCATGTGATTAGTTTCCAAAGGTTACAGATGATAAAGAAATCAGAAATGGTACCTTTTTAAGAATTGCATATTTTTTTAAACACAACTATTAGCACATTGAAAGGGAAGCAAAAAGTTATTGTCTATTTAAAACTGCAAGCAGTTACCCTCTTAACTCCCTAAACTGGCTCCCAGGAACAGCCTTATAGAGAGAGGGAGTGTTGTATTGGGAGGGAAATGTTACTGAACTATTGACTGAAAGTAAATGTAGATAAAATTAAAATACAGCTTTTTTTCCTTATGGGCATTTGTTTTGTTTCAAGTCAACATAAACTAGGTATTGCATTGCTATCAGTGGATATAGACACTTAGCTCTTTTTTAAAAAATAAATAAATTTTAAATTTTTATGTAAACTGTTGAATATTTGAAACAGCTCACTTCATCTTAAATGGGTCTTGTCTTTCTTCACTAGCCTTCAAAGGAAAACCATTTGCTACCAAAGTAAATCAGTATTTTGAATGTGCTTCTCCTGGTTTCTGTTTATTAGCTAGTTCATGTAAGCATTTCCACCAGAACTTGAGGCAAATCATAAGGAAGCTGTTTCTTTTAAAATAAAAACCACCACCAAAAATTTAAATGTACATATTGCTTAAGTATCTGGCTGTTTTTATTTTTTAAAGGTATAAACACCAAAAAAAAAAAATTTTAAATTGTACGAAGATGGAAAATGAGAAGATGCACTTTCTGTAACTTTGTCTAAGCATTTAAGTTGCTAACTTATGAAATCCAATTTGAATTGAACTTAACTACAGGCTTTATTATTATCTGGTTTATTTTAAGAATATACATATTGACCAATGATGGCCTTTCAAAAAGCACATTTTAGGTACTGAAAATAGAAGGAAAGAAAATGCATCTTCAAACATTTTATGGAATCTCTCACCACATTTACTTTGTTAGATTTGTGTGTTTGTAGGGTGTTTGTTTTTGTATTTTTGTATTGTATATGAACTTTTTTTTAATGTGACAGTTACACATCTTTAAAAGCATAGAGACAAAAGAAACATACAGTATAATGATTCCCTTGAAAAGTCCTGCAATGTTAAAATTTGGAGGCAGCTTCATTCTATTTTATTGGTGGTAACTACTCGCTGAGCTCTTTTAATAGGTAATAACTCCAGAGAAGCAGCCTGTGTATATTGCTAACACTTTGTTCATTTGCTTTTAAGTTTAGAATAATCCCCAGGTAAAACAACAGAAATGTATATAGAACTCTTGGTTCTTACATGATTTAATTTTATCAAGATACATGAATTTAACTTAGGATACATGAATTTAACTTAATGTGGGAAAACTATCCATTTTTCTCCAATTTACTGTTTGTTAAAATGACATCCCTCTCCTACATATTCTTTTCTTGACCCAAATGAAATATAACCTAAGGTCAAGATGGGAGAGAGAAATGACTGAGATGAATGTCTTTACTAAAAAACAATAAATTTGTCAAACTCAAAAAAAAAAAAAAAAAGAAGAGAGTGTGGGACAGCCACGCCCATTGACTGGCGGGGGCAGTGTGGTCTGACCCACAGGGGGACGACTCTTCCTCCACCGACTCCACATCCACTCAGGCAGGGACGCACCTGAAGTCAGGGTGAAGTTGTGGCACGGGTGGCATGCAGTGTGGAGAAGAGGAAAAAGGGGGAACCACTTTGAACTCTCCAGTGTGCTGTGCTGGGTCCACACTGCACGGGGCAGGGACTGGTCTGAGTGGACACTTCTGGGGTCCTCAGGAGGGAGCTCGCAGACAGGCACCTCGTGGCTGGTGCCCACCCCCAGACTAAAACAAGGGAGGCGGACCCCAAAAAGGAGGCTCTGCCCTTCTAAAGCGCTGAAGATGCAGCTGGTGCAGCATGGTAGGGAGTACAGACCTCTCCTTCTGAACAGCTGGGAGTCAGTGTGTTAAGGAGCACTGTGCTCAGCAGGCTTAGAGACAGCGAGCCAAAGCAGCACATGCCACCCACCAAGCTGTGGCCTGCAGAGCTGGCTCTCTGTAGGTGGGCAGCCGCCATGTTCAGACTCAGGCCATGCCCCTTCCCCTGCCAGGCAGAGCAGGCCCTGCCCTTGGAAGAGGGGATGACAAGAGAAGCCGCTATCTGAGCATCCTGTCCCAACCCAGCCTCTGGCCTTTTCTCACCAGCAGGTAAAACCCTGTCCTTAAAAGGGTGGAAAAAGGAGAGAAGCCACTTTCCTGAGTGAGTTGCCATGCAATCTTGAGCGACACCCATCCCACTCAGCTGCCTGAGTTTTGGGCCAAACGGACAGACCCCCTCCTGGAAGGGTGGAGTAGTGAAGGAGGTTGCTTATTGAGGCAAGACCTGTGTCTGCCCCTTTGCTGCAACTCGGTTTCCAGTACCTCCCACTAGAGGGACAAACCCAACTGTGAAAGGGCAGAGTAGTGGTGATGGAAGGCCCTCGGATGGGACCAGGCCTCTGTTATTTCCTGTGAAGGGACAGACCCCATGCCTGGAACAGTTGAGTAGTGAGGTAGGTCACTTTCTGGTCTGAGACCCTCAGTGGCCTTGGTCAGGGCTTCTTCAGCAGCCGTGGGGTCTGCACCTCATACCAGCTAGACACATCCTGCCCTTGGAGGGTCGAAGTAACAAGAGTAGACACTTTCTTGCTGAGATGCCCAGTGGCCTCAGGACATGCTCATCCCCCAGTCAGGTGACTTATCTTTCTCTTTGGCAGAGCAGATCCCACTCTTGGAGGTGGGGAGAAATGAGAGAAGACATTTTCCGGGCTGGCACTTGAGGCAATCTCGGCCAACACCTCTCCCCAGCCTGACAGCAGAGACTCAGCCCTGGAAGGCAGGGAGAAAGGAGAAAATTCTCTCTTTCTGTGTGACTGGCTTGAATATCTGGGATCTTAGAACTAACAAAAGGGGACAGAGTGGTGACTTAGTATAGCAGGTTGGTATTGACCATCAGATTAGATCGTAACACAATGGCATCCCCTTGGGGCCTTGGCTGTTGCCAGCTTAGGAGCTTGTGGTCTGGAAAGAAGATCTGGTCCAGAGTCCTTAGCAATTGCACCAGTTGACACCCCCCATCAGGAGCTGCTTTGCAAGTGTAGTGAAAGAGCCCAGAATAACATATTAGAAGCTCCATTTTAGCTGCAGATGAAGAAAGCTTTGAAGTATACACCCTTAGGCTTGCAGGTACCTGTTGCCCTTCTCACCCTAACTAAATGGGCTCAAATAACCCTTGTGTGTGGCATGACATTCCCCCAAAACTGAGACACTTTTATATCCCCCTTTGGGTTTTGCAACAAAAGAGAGGGTAACCTCAGGCCAAACACAGTGTCTTCCATCTCAAACTAGTGGACAGCAGTGGAGTCAGGCACACAAGACCGATCTAAGTTCTGGGAGTCTAAGCAAGGGATCCAAACTCACTAATCTCATTAAGCAGGAGGTGAAGACAAGTCAGAGATAACCCAACAGCCTAAAACACATCTAAGACAATACAAGAGAAGAGCAAATCTCCCCAGCATTGGCAAGGAACGTCACTTTGGTGACTATAAACCAGTCACAGTACTCCCACTTCTGGACTAAGTAGCCTGATGATAAATAATCAGCAAAAGAACATGGGAAACATGAAAAATCAGAGAGACAAGTCACCTTCAAAAGAATATATTCAATCTCCATCAATAGATACTAACTTACACGACATAATTAAACTGACAGAGGGTGAACTCTGAATATGAATTGTAAGAAAACTCAATGGAATTGAAGAAAAAGAGAATCCCAACATAAAGAAACCACAAGAACAAAATCTCTATAGAAATAGAAATACTACGAAAACACCAAACAGAATTCATGGTAATGAAGGAGGCATTCAAGGAACTTCAAAACACAATGGAAAGCCTCAAGAATAGAATGGATCATGCAGAAGAAAGAATCTCAGAGCTTGAATATAATGCCTATGTGCTAAACAAATGGGATGAAGAAAAAGAACACAGAAACAAGGGACAAGACCAAAACAAACAATAAATCTGGCATTGCATAAAGAAGCCAGATATTAGAATCATTGACATCTCAAAGGGAGAAGAGGAAAATGAACAAGGGATGGAAAATTTATTTCAAGGAATACTGGATGAAAATATGTCTGGTGGGACCAATAATCTTGATAGCCAGACACAAGAAACACACAGAACTCCTGAGAGACTCAATGTGAAAAGGCAATCACCACATCACATACTTATTAGGCTGACCAAAGTAAACACAAAAGAAGCAATTCTCCAAGCAGTGAAGCGAAAGCAATGAATAAACTACAAAGGAAAACCTATCAGACTAACTTGCAGATTTCTCAACTGAAACTTTTCAAGCCAGAAGGGACTGGGTGCCTATCCTTACTTTTCTAAAACATAATAAGGCCCAACCTAGATTCATTCTCCAGCAAAGTTGAGTTTCATCTATGAGGGAGAAATAAAGTCCTTCCCAGAGGAGCAATCACTGATGGAATTTTCCAAGACCAGACAAGCCCTACAAGAAGTACTCAGACGTGTATTACACACTTAACAGTGCAATAGACACTCTTCCAAGTAAAACCATTCAAGAGTTAAAGGCTAGGCCGGGCGCGGTGGCTCATGCCTGTAATCCTAGCTCTCTGGGAGGCCGAGGCGGGCGGATTGCTTGAGGTCAGGAGTTCGAAACTAGCCTGAGCAAGAGCGAGACCCCGTCTCTACTATAAATAGAAAGAAATTAATTGGCCAACTAATATATAGAGAAAAAATTAGCCGGGCATGGTGGCGCATGCCTGTAGTCCCAGCTACTTGGGAGGCTGAGGCAGGAGGATTGCTTGAGCCAGGAGTTTGAGGTTGCTGTGAGCTAGGCTGATGCCATGGCACTCACTCTAGCCTAGGCAACAAAGTGAGACTCTGTCTCAAAAAAAAAAAAAAAAGAGTTAAAGGGTAGAACCTGGACTCCATGATGACTCAAGGTGTAAAATAACACAACAAGATTTCAACTGACAATATGAATGGAAATCAACCTCAAATTTCAATCCTCTCTATAAATGTGAATGGCTTCCTCTGAAGAGACATAAACTGGCAGAGTAGATAAAAATCCAAAAGCCTAGTATCTGCTATCTACAGGAAACACATCTATCCCAGAAAGATGCCTTCAAGCTCAAGGTCAAGGAATGAAAAACAGTCATGCAGGCAAATGGAAGTCAAAAGAAAGCAGGAGTAATTATACTATTTTCAGATAAGATAAGTGATAAAATAGCAACGGTAAAAAAGGACAAACATGGCCACTACTTAATTGTGAAGAACTAACAAGAAGAATTAACAATTGTTAATATTTATACACCCAACTCAGGATCGCCCAGTTACAGAAAGAAACCTTGTCTGATCTAAATAGTATGATAAACAATAATGCCATAGTAGCAGGGTATTTCAACACCCCACTGAATGAATTGGACAGGTCTCCCAAACAGAAAATAATGAAAAAAGTAATGGCCTTAACAGAGCCCTAGAATAATAGGTGACATACCTCTACAGAACATTCCACCCAAATAAAGCCAAATATACAATCTTCTCATCAGCTCATGGAAAATTCTCCAAAATTGATTACATATTAGACCACAAATCAGACCTCACCAAATTCAAACAATAGAAATTATACTGTGTATCTTCTCTGATCATAGAGGGGCAAGAGTAGAGCTTAATTCCAAAAGGAATACTCACCACCTCAAAGTCACGGAAACTAAACAATCTATTATTGAAGAACTATTGAGTCAAGGAGCAAATAGTGAAGGATATCGAGAGTTTCTTTGAACTAAAGATAACAGAGACACAAGATATCAAAACCTGTGGGATACAGCAAAAGCATACCTGAGAGGAAAACTAAAAGTAATAAATATTCACATCCTAAAAACAGGAAGCTCAAATATTGACAATCTAATAAACAGCCTCAATGAATTGGAAAAGTAAGAGCAAATTATTTCCAAACCTAGTGGAAGAAAGAAGTAACTAACATCAAAGCAGAAGTAAATGAAATTGAGAACTAGAGAACTATATGAAAGACCAAGAAAACCAAAACCTGGTTTTTTGAAAAGATAAACAAAATTGACAGCCCTCTTGCTAGAATGACATGAATTCAAGGGAAAGGACTCTAATAGCTCAATTAGAAATGAAAAACGAGAGGTCACAACACATACTATGCACATACAAATCATCACTTTTGATTACTATAAAAATTTATATGCCCCAAAAACTACATAAAGAGGTGACAATGGACAAATTCTTGGAAAAATACAACCTCCCTAAGTTCACCAATAGAATTCCTGAATAGACCAATCTCAGGCACAGAAATTAAAAAGCATCAATTAAAAACTTTCCCAAATGCAAAAGTCTGGACCAGATGGCTACACTTCAGAGTTTTACCAAACATACTTAAAGGACTCATAGCCATAGTACAGAAATTAATCCACAACACTGAGAAAGATGGTATCCTTCCTAACTCATACTACAAAGCCAATATCACCTTGATACCAGAGCCAGGAAATGACACAACAAAAAAGAAAACCACAGACCAATATCCTTCATAAATATAGATGCAAAAATTGTCAACAAAATTTAGCAAATTGAATTTAGCAATATATCAAAGAAATAATTCACCCCTGGCCTTTATTCCAGGGAAGCAAGGCTGGTTCAACACACACAAATCTATAAATGCAATTCGCTTTATATATAAAAGCAAGAACAAAGACAATATGATTCTCTCAATAGATCCAGAAAAAGTATTTGACAAATTCCAGCATATGTTGTTTTTATAAACTATTAATAAAATAAGCATAGATGGGTCATACCTTAATATTGTCAAGTCTATTTTGGATTAAACCATGGCCAATATCATACTGAATAGGGAAAAAGGAAACCATACCCACTTAGAACCAGAACCAGACAAGGTTGCCCACTATTTCCACTTCTATTCAACAGAGTGTTGAAAGTCCTTGCTAGAGCAATTAAACAAGCGAGGGGAATTAAGGGTGTCCAAATGGGGGCAGATGGAATCAAACTCTCACTCTTTGCTGATGATATGATACTATATCTAGAAAATCCCAAGGATTCAACCGAGAGACTCCTAGAATTGATAAGTGAATTCAATAAATTCTCAATACACACAAATCAGAGATATTCATATATGCCAATAACAGTCAAGCTGAAACTGAAATAAAAAATGCAATACTGTTTAAATAGCCTCAAAGAAAATTAAATATCTAGCCATATATTTAATGAAAGATGTGAGAGACTTGTACAGGGAGAACTATGAAACACTCAGAAAAGAAATCGTAGAAGATGGAAACAGATGTAAAATTCTACCTTTCTCATGATTGGTAGACTGAACATCGTTAAAATGTCCATACTACCCAAAGCGATCTACAGAATTAATGCAGTCCATATCAGAGTACCATCATCATTCTTTAGAGATCGAGAAAAAAATAATTCTATGCTTTGTATGGGACCAGAGAAGACCTTGTATAGCCAAAGCAATCTGAAGTAAAAATTACAGACTTGGAGGTATCAATCTACCAGACTTGCAGCTGTATTACAAGGCTATAGTAACTGGAACAGCTTTACACAGACACAAGAACAGAGACGTAGACCTTTGGAACAGGACTGAGAATCCAGAGATGAAACTATCTACATATGGCAATCTAATTTTTGCAAAACAGACAAAAATATACACTGGAGAAAAGAATCTCTGTTCAGTAAATGGTGCTTGCAAAACCGGATAGCTACATGCAGAACATGGAAACTGGATCTTAACCTGTCACCTCTTACAAAAATCAATCCAAGATGGATAACAGACTTAAATCTAAGGCATGAAACCTTTGGGATTCTAGAAGATGTTGGGAAGACCCTTTGAGACATCAGCTTAGGCAAAGAATTTTTGAAGAAAGCTCCTAAAGCAATCACAACAGCAACAAAAATGAATAAATGGGATCTGATCAAATTAAAAAGCTTTTGTATAGGCAAGGAAACTATCTTTAGAGCAAATAGCCTACAGAATGGGAGAAAATATTTGTTCTCTATACATTCGATAAAGGGTTGATAACAAGAATCTATCTAGAATTTTTAAAAAATCAGTAAGAAAAGCCGGCATGGAGGCTCACGCTTGTAATCCTAGCACTCTGGAAGGCCGAGGCAGGCGGATTGCTCAGGGCAGGAGTTCAAAACCAGCCTGAACAAGAGTGAGACCCCATCTCTACTATAAATAGAAAGAAATTAATTGGCCAACTAAAAATATATCTATAGAAAAAATTAGCCGGGCATAGTAGTGCATGCGTGTAGTCCCAGCTACTCCGGAGGCTGAGGCAGCAAGATTGCTTGAGCCCAGGAGTTTGAGGTTGCTGTGAGCTAGGCTGACACCATGGCACTCACTCTAGCCTGGGCAACAAAGTGAGACTCTGTCTCAAAAAAATGTTATGTTCTAACCTGATGATCAAACCAACCTGCTATATACTAAGTCAACACTCTGTCCCCTTTTGCTTAGTTCCAAGGTCCTGTAAACTCAAGCCAGTCACACAGGAAGAGAGACCTTTCTCCTTTCTCCCTGCCTTCCAGGGCTGAGTCTGTGCCATGGGGCTGGGAGAGAGGAGTTGGCTGAGACTGCCTCGTGTCCCGGCCCGGAAAATGTTTTCTCTCATTTCTCCCCACCTGCAAGAGTTGGATCTTCCCTGCCAAAGGGGAAGATAAGTCGCCTGACTAGGGGATGGGCTGTTCCTGAGGCCACAGGGCAAAATCTCAGCACAGGAAGTGTCTACTCTTGTTACTGTGCAGTAGATAGACTGAAGATGACTCCTGTAGTTCTGAGATGGAGTCAGTCTTGCTCCAACTATTAGTAAAAGTTCCTGACCACGTAGGAAAGTTCCCAGAGGAGGGAGGAGAAAGTTGAGGAAGCCTGTTATCAAAAAGAATGGAGAGGTCCTGTTGGCTGAAAGTCCCTTGTCCCTTAGTGTGCCTTTCCATTGTTCGCTTAACTAACTCCTAACCTCAAAGTTCTGCTTTTGTGATTGCTTGCTTGCATAGCTGCCAGCCCCCAGGGTATAAGAAAAATGCAAAGACTTTGTTTGGGGCCGTTTCTTCCTCCCTGCATGGTGACAGCAAGAGTGGTGACAGCCCCTGGGCAGGTAAAAATAAACTAATTTGGCTGATTGGATTCTGGTGTCCGAGTGCCCTTGATCTGCTGGTTTATAACAATTGGAGGCCCCAGTGAGATCAACAGCTTAAATCAACCGGACCCTGCCCAGAGGAAATCCAGTTCCTCTGCGGGAAAAAGTTCTCAGTTGGGGCAGTGGCCCGCCACTGTAGGGGAGGCCGCGGAGAGACGTTCCTCCTCCCCACGGTTGGCTGGGGCCCCGCAAAATTCCACAGGTGAAAATCTGGAGAGACGTTCCTCCAGCCCGTGGAATCAGGCGCCCAGGGAAAGACGTCTTTGGTGAGTCTGAATGACTCTGTACAGAGTTTTTGGAGGGGAAAGAGCTGCTGGATGCAGCTTAAGGGTCACCCCTGAGTTCTGAGTTAGGTTAGGTGTTTGGGTAAAGTTTGTCTGTCGTTTGGCACCAAATTGTCAAACCCCGTGTGCATGTGCGAGTGACAGTAACTCAGTGACTGCTTGCAGCCACGGGGTCTGTGGCCCCAAGGCTTCGGCTACGGGGCATGAGTGGGTCCTAACCTGCAGTTCTGTGGTCGCATTGTACTGCATAACGGTGATTCACTCCCTGTTAGGGAGTGACCGGGCCTGGGCTTTATACAGGTACACCTTGGCCAAGACATGCCTAAGTTCCCGCGAGGGACACAGGACACCTGATAGGAATCCCCAGCCCTCTTTGTTTTTGGAAGTGCATTCTGTGAAATCGCAGTGTCAAGTGTGGTCTGTGTCTGTCTAGTTGTTTCTGGGTTTTGGCTAAATATGGTCTCTTGTTTTCTTCTGCGGGGGAATGGGATTTCAGGAAGGTGAGGTTGAATCTGGCGAGACATAAAAAATGACTATAGGGGACCGTGTGGCTGTGTAGACAGCATCCCCAGCCCTGGCCAGGTAGCCTGAGCTGCAGTTCCTGTGGACTCTGCAAGCGGTGGTGAGTGAGAGGGACACGGTGACTACCCGCTGGCCGAGTGAGGGAAGGGAACCCCCTCGTGGTCCGCGTGTCTCCTGTTGACTGCCGTTGAGATTGGATTCTCTGCAGGTCCTTTACTCCTCCCTCCGCAGGTCTCAGCGCGTTCTCCCCCACCAACCAGACTAACTCTTACTTTTCTTTCCTTGCTTCTGGCCAGCCTCTCGCTTTCAGCATGGGACGGGGGCCCTCAACTCAGAAAAAACCCCTTGGGGTGTCTCCTGAGAAACTTCTCTGGCTCCCCTACCCTCAGGACTTTATGTGAATTGGAGTGACCCTCTTTGGGTCCTCACTGGCCACCAGAGGGCACCTTCCACCTGTCTCTTCAGTAACTAAATGTGTTGATGTGAATCCTTCTAAGATTTCGTTTGAAGGGTGGTCTGTCAGATCCCAGGTGCTCGTCCTAAGGCTACCCCCTCTCCCAAAAAGCCCTCACCACCTCCAAAGTCAGGTCACCCTGTGTTCCCATCCCAGGTGGAAGATCCCTGTGTGACTTGTGGATCCCCCACCCTATGCCCTCTGTCTGCTGAGGAAGGGGACAGAATGGAGGAAGGGAGGGAGGAGAGGGAAGTGGCCCCTGAGCCACCCAGTAGTCCACCAAGGACTCGGGGAAAGAGAAATCGAGACCCTCACCAGACTCTTCTGGGGACCCAAGGGCAATCCTTCCGCTGCGCCAGATGGCCCCTCTACCCAGGAGTGACCGTCCTTTTATGGTTTATGCCCCATTATCCACTAGTGACCTCTATAATTGGAAGGCCTCAAATCCCCCTTTTTCTACAAATCCGCAAGGTCTCATGTCCTTTGTGGAGACGGTGTTCCACACCCACCAACCCACATGGGATGACTGCCAGCAGCTGCTGCCCGGGGCCTTTTCACATCAGAAGAACGTGAGCACATCAGCTGGGAAGCGAGAAAGGCCGTCCTAGGCCCAGATGGACAGCAGCATCTGCTGCAGACTTCAGAGAGACCCAAGTCCCAAATCACAGACCACATTGGGATCCAAACACCGATCAAGGATGGGGGTCAGTATGGCCAGACTCTGCCACTGGGCCTCCGTGGAGCGGCTAGGAAGCCTACAGATATGTCTAAGTTTAGTGGATTGGATCAAGGGAGTGGGGGGAGTCCGGCCACCTTCTCAGAGCGCCTATTTGGGGCATACCAGACCTACACCCCCATAGACCTGGAGGCACCCAAGAATCCTAGAACTTTTGTATCTCAGTCGGCCCTAGACATTAGGAAGAAGTTGCAAAAGTTAGATGAGTTTGAAGGGAAGAATCTCAGTGAGTTGGTAAAAATAGCTCAAAGGTTTTTAATAACCAGGACTCAGCCAAGGTAGCAGCCTCCAACAAGACGGCAGAAGTCGTTATCGCTGCCCTGCAGAAAACTAAGCCACGCCAGAGACAGGGAGGCCCTCCTCCAAGAATCTGAAAAAAAAAAAAAGAGAAACCCAGGGGAAACCTTCCAAAAAGGCAGACAGGTGGCACCTGACCAGTGTGCAGTTCGTAAGCAATTTGGACATTGAAAGAATAAACGCCCCAATAGAGGGAGACCTAAGGAGAGGCCAGCCCAGGTCCTCCTGGAAAATGCTGAATGAGGGGTCGGGGCTCCTATCCTCTTGCCCCGGGAGGGCTCCCAGCTGGTAGGTGGCTCTACCAGTGCATGAGTGTGAACAAGGCCTGAAAGCCGAAGCAGCTTAATCCGGGACGGTGTGCGGGTGGCAGGGTCCACAGTCACCAACCACCATGACTGAGGTGCTGTGGCCGCAGACACTAGGACATGTAACCTCAGCTCAAAAGGCAGAGCTCTTAGCCGTGACCCAAGCTTTAAGGCTAGCAAAAGGGAGGACTGTCAATATCTACACAGATAGCCGGTACGCATTTGCAATGGCGCACTCACACGGGGGTTTGTACCAGGAGCGAGGACTCCTAACCTCGGGAGGCAAGGAGATAAAGAACAAGGCAGAGATCCTGGCCCTGTTGGAGGCCACTTGGCTCACAAAAGCAGTAGCAATTGTTCATTGCCAGGGCCACCAAAAAGATGAATCAGACATAACAAAAGGCAATACGTTCGCTGATCAAAGTGCAAAGAAAACAGCCCAAAGACCAGTGGGGCCTGTCGATATTTTGCCTGTCCTGCCCTCAAGACTCCTACCTCCCAAACCGACCTGCTCCCATGAAGAGCAAAGGGTGGGAGCCTAGATGAACTGTGTCAAAAAAAAAAAAAAAAAAAAAAAAAAAGCATTGGTTAAAGACTCCAGATGGTAGGATATTCCTCTCCAGGAGGTTGGGCAAGAGCTTTTGCACCATCTTCATCTGAGATCTCACCTAGGGGCAACCAAACTTCAGCAGTTTGTGTCCAGACATTGTCTCCTCACTAACTTGGTCTCAATAGCAAAGGACATCACCAGTCATTGTGTAACCCGTACAAAGGTAAATGGCACGAAGACTCCCCAGATCATCAGAAAATGGGAAAGAGGACAGAGCCCTGGAGAGCAATGGGAACTTGACTTCACAGAAATGAAACCAAGAAAGTATGGGTACAGATACTTCCTTGCATTAGTAGATACCTTTTCAGCATGGACTAAAGCTTTTCTTACTAAAAAAAAGAAAAAACAGCACAGGTAGTGGCTAAGTTCCTACTCACTGAGATCATCCCCCGATTCGGCCTCCCTTTAGAATTGGGGTCCGACAATGGCCCCCCATTCATTGCCCAGATCTCCAAAGCAGTAGGTGAGGCATTAAAATTACTTGGAAGCTACATTGTGCTTATAGGCCCCAGAGTTCCGGGCAGGTAGAAAGAATAAATAGGACTATAAAAGAAACCTTGACCAAATTACACCTAGAGACTGGCGAAAATTGGGTTAGCCTGCTCCCCTTTGCCTTGCTGTGGCCCGCTGCACTCCCTGCAGGGCAGGAATCACCCCCTTTAAAATCATGTATGGATTTCCCCTGCCAATACTGCCACAATCAAGGCAAGAGGCACAGGCCTCCATAAGGAACAATGACCTTCTTAGTTCTTTACAGGCCCTCCAGCGTCTGCAATCAGACCTCCGAAAGCTGTCGGGGCCCAGCAGGACATGAGGTTTATTCCTCCCGGCCTCAATCCACTTCAGTGTTTGAAACCTGGTGATTGGGTGTGGATTAAAAGGCATAATCCAGACTCCCTCGAAGCTCGGTGGGCTAGAGCATAGCCTGTAATCCTTACTACCCCTACAGCTTTCAAGGTTGCAGGAAAAAGACCTGGATTCATTACACACAAGTAAAGAGGCCCCAAGACAGCCAGAGACCAGAAACATGGAAAACAGAACACACAGGCGACCCCTAAAGGTGTGTTTGTCCCAACACTCTCCATAGTCCTCCTCTTCCTCCTAGCAGCAATTCCCCTGGGTTGGACCAGCTGGGCTTGATCCAACTACATGCCCCCATATACCTGGATTTTGTCGCACACGGAGGACGGACAGGAGATTGCCTGGACAAACGCTACCTACCAATCAGCAACCCTTCTTGTAGTTGATCTGTGTGACTTAATGGGTCCGAATCTCCCTAATCAAGCACAGTGGTGGTGGGAAGCTCTCTCAGAAGGCTATGGGGTGCAGCCCCTGGTGCAGGCACGAGAGTGCAAAGATCACAATCTAAACAATGTACAAGTGTATGTGAGCCGATGCTGTAGGCTGGGGCGGGGCCTCACGTTACTACTGTCAGCCCTAGGGTTGTAAAACTAAAGCCCTCTAAAAAAATGCCAACGCTGGAAAACGTATTACAATCAGGCGTGACTCCAGTCTTTGTTCCAACAACAATAATTGTAATAAGCTTAAAATTTTCATCAAAGATTGGCATCAGGCTGAGTAAAAGGCTAGAAAAACCTGGGGACTAAGACTACATACAACAGGACCAGATCCAGGAGTGTTATTCACTATTCAAAAATTACCTATAGTTAGAGTCCCCAAACCCATCAGGCCAAATGAGGTCTTAAACCCAGCCAAAGACCAGGGTATCCCACCCCCAAAAAATGACCCAGTACTCACAAAACCTACCCTGGCAGAGCCCCTGACACCCCCAGGGTGGAAACAGGATAAGCAACACCCAGTGCTGCAAACCCTGGACGCGGTGTTTAAGTTTATAAACAATACCAATCCAGGTGTCGTTCAGGATTGCTGGCCGTGCTTAAGCCCAGCGCCTCCCTATTATGTTGGGCTCGCTGCTGGTGCTCCCATGGGAAACAACTCTACTGACATTAAAAACATAAGTGAAAACTCACAGTGTAACTGGAACCAGATGCCTGTGTTAACCCTTGGAGACCTCCAAGGAAAAGGGACATGCAGGATATCCTCCTCCGTTCATATGTCAGCATCCCGATATAAAAAAACTGTGATGCGACCATAACCCTCCCGGAAGAAAAAGCAGAGACGGAAGGGCTATCACGTGTACCTTAAGAGCCCCAAATGGCACTTGGTTTGCTTGCTCTGGGGGGCTAACTCTGTGTATATCCTCCTTCATAATGACTAAACATCCGCAAATTTGTATCCTAACTCGTGTTATTCCCCAACTATATTATTACTCAGGAGAAGGAGGACTAGAGCATTTTAAAAGACCACACAGATGGACCAGGGCCCCATTCCTGGTGCCCTCCTGGTTAGAATCCGACTGGCCAGATCAACCCCCATCAGCGTCACTGCCCCGGCCACCGGACCTCTAAGCCCCAGCTCCCGAGCCTTCACCACCCAGGTCAATGCAGACCTGAAAGAGCTTGAGAGTTCTATCTCCCACCTAGAAACTTCTCTAAACTCTTTGGCCGAAGTTGCTCTGCAAAACCGCCGTGGTTTAGACTTACTTTGTCTAAAGCAAGGAGGGCTTTGTATGGCTCTCGAAAAAACATGCCGCTTCTATGCTAATAGACCTGGAGTAATCAGAGATAGTCTAGCTTTAGTAAAAATACGAATCAAATTTTAAAAAACACAGCAAAAAAAGAGTCACATTGGTATAAAAGTGTCTTCAGTTGGTCACCCTGGTTAACAACTCTAGTATCTGCCCTTGCAGGCCCCTTAATTCTCCTTGTGGGGCTCACTTGTGGCCCCCTCACTGATACAGAAAATGGTGGGTGCCTGGAAGAGGCTGCTTGCCGCCTCCCCGTTGCTCTGCATCTCTGGGGGCCAGCGCTGCGCATGGCCAGTTGGAGGACACGCTGCTGGGGCCTGGCCCGTGACACACAGCTGCCCCAGACCCCACATGCCGCCAGGACCCCGCATGCCAGAATGCCCCCAGCCCCATGTGCCACTGCCTGTTTCCGGCCACGCTGCTTGCGTGATCCTGATTGGGTAATTTTTGAATCCCACTGTTGTTGATTGGGTGTTAAAGCCTGTTGCTGATTGGATGTTAAAGCCAGTTGCTGATTGGATGTTAAAGCTTCTAGCTGATTGGACGCTTCTTGAGCCCTACCAAGGGTATAAAAGCAGGGGCAGAAGGGCAGGAGGGGAGGACGTCGGAAGACACGAGGAGAGCTGTAACTCTAGGTGTGCTGAGTCTGCTGTAGAAGAATAAAGGCTGTTCTCCGACTCTTCGTGTGCTGCTCGGCTCTTTCCCAGGTCAAATGAATAAGAGCTGTGATAAGAGCTGTAACGCTAGCTGTACGTACTGCCGCCACATTTTGGTTCCCTGACCGGGAAAGCCAACCAAGCTGGCTCCTTGAAGTCACCGGAACAGTGAATGGCGCGGACAGTGAATGGCACAAACAACGCGGGCAGAGGAGCCCCATCCGCTCCTGGGAGGTAGGCCTGTCAGTGGGACAGAAGAGGAGCCCAATCGGCTCCTGAGGTGTAGGCCCGTCAGTAGGACGGAAGGGGAGATATCCTAGGGAGATAAGCCTGTCAGTGACAAAAGAGGAGCCTCACTGGCTCCTAGGTGTAGCCCTGTCAATGGGATAGAAGAGGAGCCCCATTGGCTCCTAAGGAGAGGAATCTCCCAGGGGAGGAAATGTGGAACCTCTGAGTGAATGTGAGTAGAGAGAACAGTGATGCTTGCGGTCATTGTGTCGGTAGCCCCACAGCTTCGGCTACAGGGTTTGAGTGGGTCCTAATCTGGGGTTCTGTGGGGATGTTGGCATAACGGTGATTGCCAAGATGTGCCTAAATTCCCTCAAGGGACACAGATATGGGGACACCTGAGAGCAGGAAAGGAGTGTTGGACAGTGTAGGGAACAGGAGTGCTGGATGAACATGGGAGGGTTCAAATCCAAGCCAACAGTTGCAAGGTGCATGCTCGTAAGTTTCATGCATTCATTGTGGAGAGTGGTGACTGGGACTGCACCCGACACCCCACCACCATCGGTTTCTCCACCGCTGGCATCTCCACCACTCGTCCACCGGTTGCAGTCTGCCCCAGCCTTCCAGATGCCTCTGCATGAAATGCGAGGTCCAGCGCAGGTTCGGGATGCCAGAACCATCCAGCCAGGGGACCTGCCCTGCATTATCAGGCTTTCTCCACCACTGATCTATTGAATTGGAGACACCGTACACCGTCCTACTCAGAGAAACCACAGCCCCTGATCGACCTCCTGGAGTCTGTCTTCCAGACTCACCGCCCCACGTGGGAAGATTGCCGGCAACTCTTGCTGACTCTTCAATACCGAAGAACGGCGTCGGATCATGACTGGAACTCCAAAGTGGCTGCAGGAACGGATGCTGATGGGCACCCTAGATGTGGAACAATGCGTATCACGAGCGTGCCTGAGACCAACCCAGAGTGGGATTTCAACGCACCAGAAGGACAGGCGGCACTCGAGCGGTACCGAGAGGCTCTTCTCCAAAGAGTGTGAGAAGGGGCCAAAAAGCCGACCAACATGAACAAGGTTTCCCTAATTACTCAGAAGCCAGAGGAGTCACCGTATGACTTCTACGAGCGCCTCTGTGAGGCACACCAGATATACACACCTATCGACCCAGAGGCAGCTGAAAACCAGAGAATGGTGAATGCAGCGTTCTTTGGGCAATCGGCCTCCGACATTTGGAGGAAGCTGCGGGAACTTGAAAGATTTGCAGGCATGCGTATCATGCAGTTAATGGAAGTGGCCCACAAGGTGTACGTCAACCGAGACCGGACTGCTCAGAGGGAGGAAGACCAGAGGATGAAGAAAAAGGCTGCCCTCCTGGCTGCTGCCCTTGGTAGATCCGCCCAGGAGGCCCAGACCCACACAAAAAGGGGGAACCAGAGGACAGGCACCCTTGGCAAGAGACCAGTGCGCCAATTGCAAGAGGTTTGGCCACTGGAAGAATGAATGCCCCCACAAGGGAAGTCAGCTAGTGCGCCCCAGACCCCCACAAAGGGGGGAACCAGAGGACGGGTGCCCCTGGCAGGAGACCAGTGCGCTAATTGCCAGGGGTTTGGCCACTGGAAGAATGAATGTCCCCACAAGAGAAGTCACCTATTGCAAAGGAGGGCCCCATTCAGAACAACCCAACAGAAACCGGAAGCCCAAGAACTAGTGGAGCTCGCTGGCATTGAGTCTGAGTTGGGCCGACCGGGTTCCTTCAGCCCTCAGGAACCCACAGTCGAGATGGAAATAGGGGGCCAACAGATGGCATTTGTGGACATTGGAAGAGAACATTCAATTATAAGGCACGAGGTTCTCCACATGCCAGACTGTCCGGTGCCTCTTTTGGGACAGGACTTGCTGAGCAAGTATGAGGCAGACGTCAACCAGAGGACCGAGGAGCGGAAGGCCAAGAAGAAGCTGGCAGAGAAAGATAAGGAGTGCACTAATCTGAGGCGCAGCCACCAGCGGGCAGTGGAGTCCCTGCAGGCCTCCCTGGATGCTGAGAGCCAGGCCCACAACAAAGCACTGAGGCTTAAGGAGCAGATGGAGGTGACCTCAGTGACCTGGAGCTGCAGCTGGGCCATGCTGCCCAGCAGGCCATGGAGGCCCAGGTGGCCACACGCTGCTGCAGGCCCAGCTGAAGGAGGAGCAGGCAGGGCGGGATGAGGAGCAGCAGCTGGCAGCTGAGCTCCGAGAGCAGCCGCAGGCCCTGGAGTGCTAGGCTGTGCTGTTGGCTTCTGAGCTGGAGGAGCTGTGGGCTGCACTGGAGCAGGGTGAGCGCAGCCGGTGGCTGGTGGAGCAGGAACTGTTGGAGGCCACTGAGCACCTCAACCTCCTGCATTTGCAGAACACAGGCCTCCTGAACCAGAAGCAGCAGCTCAAGGTGGATTTGGCTCACCCAAGTGGGGAGGTAGATTTGGCCCACCTGAGTGGGGAGGCAGAGAAAGTCAAAAAGGCCATCACCGATGCCAACATGACGGCTGAGGAACTGAAGGAGTAGGACACAAGTGCACACCTGGAACGGATGAAGAAGACACTGGAACAGATGGTGTGGGAGCTCCAGGCCCAGCTTGAGGCTGAACAAGCTGCCCTCAGAGGTGAGAGGCAGGTCCGTATGCAGGTACTGGTGCAGACTGTGGGCCCCTGGCAGAAGCCAGTGGCCTTTCTGTCCAAGCGGCTAGATGGCCACCTTGTCTGTGGGCACTGGCAGCGACCATCTTGTTGGTCAAGGAGGCAGACTGGCTTGTTTGGGCAGGGTGTCCATACCCTGAACCCTGCCATCTTCCTTCCTACTGGGCCAGGGCCCCCAGACCATGACTGTGCTGAGGCCGTGGAGGAGGTCTGGGCAAGGTGGCCAGACTTGAGGGATGGTCTGTTGCCGGCGTCTGACCTCGAGCTCTACACAGACAGCAGCAGGATGGCAAACAGTTGGCTGGCTATGCAGTTACCACAGGGAGAAAAGTCATCATGTCAGCCCCTCTGCCTCAGGGATGGTCAGCCCAGAGGGCAGAGTTATGGGCACTCATCCAAACCCTCAGGTATGCCCCCGACAAAAGGGCCAATGTATATACAGACTCCAAATATGCCTTCGCTACAGTGCACATACATGGGGCAATCTATAAAGAAAGAGGGCTATTGACCACGGGGGTTGGGGGGAAGAAATCAAGAATAAGGAAGAAATTCGTCAACTATTGGAAGCAGTGTGGGCACCGAAGGAGATTGCAGTCATCCACTGCAGGGGCCACCAGAAGGGCACAGACTCAGTCACCAACGGCAACCATCTGGCGGACCAGGCAGCAAGGCAGGCAGCCAGTATGGGGCAACCAGAGGATCTCACCAAATGCCACATTCTCCTGGCCCCTGAGTGGCCAGAGAAACCCAGGTACATGCCAGAGGAAGACCAATGGGCAGAGAAGGAACAGGCCAAGAAAAACGCAGATGGATGGTGGCAGTTGCCCAACAAAACCGTCTTCATCCCAGAAAAGCTGGCCTATCCCATTGTGCCACGGTATCATAATCTGACTCATCTGGGAAAAACAGCCCTTACCCAGTTGCTCGCCCGATACTATTACATAGCCAAACTCCTATCAGTGGTAATGATGGCCAGTGCCCAGTGCCAGATCTGTGCCAGGAACAATGCAGTGGCTAAACCAAGGCCAGCTCCAGGAATTCAGCACACTGGGGTGTCCCCATTTGAGGATGTGGAAGTGGATTTTACAGAAATCAAACCAAGCCGGGGATACAAGTCTGTTCCCACCTGAACTGAGAAGGCCAGAGAAGTAGTGAAGCTCTTGCTGAGAGAGGTCATCCCCTGGTACGTCTTGCCTCTCTCCATCAGCAGTGATAATGGACCTAGCTTCACTCCAGAAGTTACACAGATCCTATCCAAGGCATTAGGTATCCAGTGCAAGTTACACACAGCCTATAGGCCGCAGAGCTCAGGGAAAGTAGAGCGCATGAACTGAACCCTCAAGGTTACATTGGATAAACTCTGTCAGGAGACACAGTTATCCTGGGTAGGTATGTTAAACATCGCCTTACTGCAGGTAAGATGCACTCCTGGCCCCACTGGGTACTCACCCTTTCAGATCCTATATGGTAGGCCACCTCCCATCATCAAATGCCTGAAGGGGAATGCTAGGCAGTTGGGAGAATTGAACCTAGACCAACAGCTCCAGGCCTTGGCTAAAAGCCACTATACACCTGACTGTTCAAGAGAGAAACCAAATTGGAATGGGAGTCCCAGTCCACCCCCATAAACCTAGGAACCTGGTCTGGGTAAAGGACTGAAAGCAGGAACCCTTAGAGCCAACCTGGAAGGGACCCTATACTGTGATATTGGTTACCCCCACTGTGGTCAAAGTTGCAGGTGTCACCCCATGGATCCACCATTCCCGAGTGAAGCAAGCCCAGACAGATGTTGCGACCAGTCATTGGACGGTGCAACAAGGTCAACAGGACCCGCTGAAGATCTAGCTCAGACACTTGTCTACAAGTTGGCCCTGAATATGGCTGGACTCAATGGGACCACTGGTCTGGACTGTCATGGGAATTGGACTCGGGGCCTTTGCCCCAAGAGACTGGACTAACTTGCTTTGGTAATCCTTTTCTGGGTTTATATGGGATGCCTCTGTGTTCTTGGTTGGGGCTCTCTGGGGAAGAATATGTAAACCAATCACTGCAGCAAAGGGGCATCCACAGGTGTTGGCTCATTAAGCAACCACCTTCAGTACTCGACCCTTCCAGGAGGGAGGGGAGTGTCTGTCCCTTTGACCCAAAACTCAGGCCGCTGGGTGGGATGGGTGTCGCTCAAGATTGCATGGCAACTCACTCAGGAAAGTGGCTTCTCTCCTTTTTCCACCCCTTTAAGGACAGGGTTTTACCTGCTGGTGAGAAAAGGCCAGAGGCTGGGTTGGGACAGGATGCTCAGAAAGCGGCTTCTCTTGTCATCCCCTCGTCCAAGGGGGGGCCTGCTCTGCCTGGCAGGGGAAGGGGCGTGGCCTGAGTCTGAACATGGCGGCTGCCCACCTACAGAGAGCCAGCACTGCAGGCCACAGCTAGGTGGGTGGCATGTGCTGCTTTGGCTCGCTGTCTCTAAGCCTGCTGAGCCCAGTGCTCCTTAACACACTGACTCCCAGCTGTTCAGAAGGAGAGGTCTGTACTCCCTACCATGCTGAGCCAGTTGCATCTTTGGCACTTTACAAGGGCAGAGCCTCCTTTTTGGTGTCCACCTCCCTTGTTCTGGTCCGGGGGTGGGCACCAGAGACAAGGTGCCTGTCTGTGAGCTCCATCCTGAGGACCCCAGAAGTGTCCACTCAGACCAGTCCCTGCCCCGTGCAGTGTGGACCCAGCTCAGCGCACTGGAGAGTTCAAAGTGGTTCCCCCTTTTTCCTCTTCTCCACACTGCACTTCACCTCCTGCTACAACTTCGCGCTGACTTCAGGTGCGTCCCTGCCTGAGTGGATATGGAGTCGGTGGAGGAAGAGTCGTCCCCCTGTGGGTCAGACCACACTGCCCCCGCCAGTCAATGGGCGTGGCTGTCCCACACTCTGTTCTTACAGTTCATCTCCCACTCTCCAGACTCTGCGGTTGATTTTCTGACTCACTTTGTTTATTCCAGCGCTGCTCATCCCGGCTGCTTCTCTGCAGGTCCAGGATGCTGATCCTGTGGGAGAGGGAGCCACTGCGTGTAGCTTTCCACGTCCTTCACCCCGTCCTGTGGGAGCAGAGAACCAGGTGGTCATCCCTAATCCACCATACTCTGACCCTGAACTAATTATTAAAAATCAAACAGAAATTCTGGAGTTGAAAAAGTCAATTGACAAAATGAAAGAAAGCATCAAAATCTCCTAACATCAGAAGTGATCAAGCAGAAAAACAAATTAGTGACCTTGAAGATAGGTTATATGAAAATACACAATGAGAAGGGAAAAAAGAATGAAAAAGAATTAAGCATGCCTACAAGATTTAGAAAATAACCTCAAAGAGGCAAATCTAGGTGTTCTTGAACTTACAATGGAGGAGGACAAAGAGGTTGGAGGAGAAAATTTATTCAAAGAAATGATGACAAAGAACTTTCCAAACCTACGGAAATATATCAATATTCAGGTACAAGAAGGTCATAGAACACAAAGCAGACTTAACCAAAATAATAATACCTCAGGGCATGTAATAATCATACACCCAAATGCTGAGAAACCTGGACTGCAACTCCTGGACTAAAGCCATCCTCCTACCTCAGCCTACCAATTAGCTAAGACTACAAGCGCGTGTCGCCACACTTGGCTAATTCTTTCTTGGTTTGTTTTCTAGAGACCTGCTTTCACCATGTACCCCAGTCTGGTCTGGGAATTCTGGTCTCAAGTGATCCTCCTGCCTTGGCCTCTCAGAGTGCTGGGATTGTAGGCCTAAGCCACCAAGCCTGCCCACATCTGGCTTTTAGCAATAGTGATGAAATTATTTAATGGAAAAAGAGCACATTAGTTTACAAATGATGCTTGGAAAACAGATAACCCACATACAAAAAAATAAAGTTGAACCTTCTAATTCAAATCATTTACAAAAACTAACTCAAAATACATAAAAGAAATTTAAGTCTAAGTGCTAGCACTATAGAACTCTAAAAATAAATGATAGGAAATACAATGTTACAAAGGTTAATTTCTATTAGTTTCTTAGACATAACACCAAAAGCAAAAGCAACCAAATTAAAATTCATAAATTCAACTTCATCAAAGTAAGCACTTTGTGATCCAAAGATCAAGGAAGTGAAAAGAAAACACCAGAATGGGACAATATATTGGCAAATTATGTGTCTAATGAGGAATGATCATCAAAAATATATTTGAAAATACAACTTAAAAATTAGACAAATAAGTAAATCAAAAATGAGCTAAACATCTGAATAGAAATTTCTGCCAAGAAATATATACAATAGCTGATAAGGAACAAGAAGAGAAAGAAAGAAGAAAAAAGTCTCCACACCTTTAGAAAATAAGAAAATGTAAAACATAATGAGATACCACTTCACACCCACTGGTTATAATCAAAAGACATATAATTAAAAGTTTTTGCAAAGATGTGGAGAATTGGAAACCCTCATACATTGCTAGTGGGAATGGAAAATGGTGCCACTATTGTGGGAAACACTCTAGCAATTCCTGAAAACCATAAAAATACTGGTAGCATATGACCCAGTAGTTCTACTTCTAGCCATATACCCAAGAGAAATCAAAATATGTTCATACAAAGCTTGTACATGAATGATAATAAACAATTTTATAATTATGTGAATAAATAATAACATTTGTGCATGTTAATAACTTTTGGCATTCATAAAAGTCAAAATTGAACAAAAGATGTCTAATAATTCACAAATCAATAAATGTATACATCCACATGATAGAATATTTGGCAATAAAAAGGAATGATGTCCCCATATAAGGAATACCATGGGTGACCCTTTTAAAACATTATGCTAAGTGAAAAATGTAACTCGCGAAGGACCACATAAATTATTATTCCATTTATCGAATTGTGCAGAAAAATAAAATTTATAGTCAAGGAAATTAAATTAGTAGTTGCTTAGGGCAGGTGGGATGGAGAAATTGAGGGTGGAGAGATGAAAGCTAAAGTGCACAGAGATTCATTTTGGGAGATAAAACTATTTGTTGTAGTGGTTGCACAATTCTTTGAGTGTCTTTTGAAACATTTAATTTTAATCAATCATTGGTTAAACTTTTGGCATACACATTACATATCAAGAAATTTTTACCAAAAAAATCTTTGATCCATGATACAGAAGAAATAATGACTCAGCTATGTAATTACTTTGTTTCCAGTTCTGTGTCATGGGACTGCAGACCCAGGAGCCTCTCACTTGCCACTATTTTTGACAGTCCCCTAACATATATTACATAACAGCTTACTTGCACATGCAAAGCCATGAAAATCAGCTGGAGTACAGCACTTAAAAACAGAAAAGGGACATTAAACAAACTTGAGTAAATAAGAGTGCATCTACCTTTGGCTTTTCCACTTAAAAACCACAAGCTCACATTGTTCAAATGCTGTATTAACTTTTACGTATACTAGTTGAATTTTAACCGGATTGATTTATCCTTGATTATAAGTATGAGAAATGACAGAGAAGACCAGCCACTGGAATAAAAAGCATTGCATCTCACTAGGATGGCTATGAAATGGACTTCAGTTCTTCTGCTGATGCAACTGAGTGCTTACTTTAGCTCCGGGTCTTGCGGGAAGGTGCTGGTGTGGCCCACAGAATACAGCCACTGGATGAACATGAAGACAATCCTGGATGAACTTGTCCAGAGGGGTCATGAGGTGACTGTATTGACACATTCTGTTTCCATTCTCGTTGATCCGAAAAAAGCAACCAATATTAAATTTGAAGTTTTTCCTACATCTGTAACTAAAAGTGATTTTGAAGATGTTTTCACACAACTGACCGATAAATGGACATATGATCTTCCAAAAGATACATTTTGGTCATATTTTTCAAAAGTACAAGAAATTGCATGGGGATTTTCTAAAGTTATAAGAAAGATCTGTAAAGATGCAGTTTTAAACAAGAAACTTATGACAAGGCTACAAGAGTCAAAGTTTGATGTGGTTCTTGCAGATGCCATTACTCCCTGCGGTGAGCTGCTGGCTGAGATACTTAAAACACCCCTTGTGTACAGTCTCCGCTTCTCTCCTGGCTACCAATATGAAAAGTCCGGTGGAGGACTTCTATTCCCTCCTTCCTATGTACCTATAGTTATGTCAGAATTAAGTGATCGAATGACATTCATGGAGAGGATAAAAAATATGATATATGTGCTTTATTTTGACTTTTGGTTCCAAACAATTAAAGTGAAGGAGTGGGATCAGTTTTACAGTGAAGTACTGGGTAAGTCATGTTTTTAATTGGTGGTTAGTCATTCCTGTCTTTCCTTATGCCTTGGAAGCTGAGCTTGTATGACTATGAATCAGACGAGTGTATGTTTTATAAATGCAATTATGAAATGAAAATATAAGATATATCAATCTCAGAAATACTATCAAAAATTATACGATCAGTTAGAACCTTGTGGCCACCCCTTCTACAGTATATCCATGCAGTCATAAATGTGCAAATTAAAGCACTTAGCATTTCTTGAAGCAATCTAGTAACTACTTTATTATACATTTTCTTCATCACTAACAAAAGTTAATGGACACATCAAGAAACAACTTGATGAAGGCAGACGTGTAGATTGAGGAGTTAAACATTGTTCTAGCACAACTATTAATGTAGCATTGAGGAAGTTGCTTCTCCTCATGTACCTTAATTTCATTATTTGGAAATTAAAATATTTTTTCTATAGAACCAAAACAATTCCTTAACAGCTGAGAGACAGGTCTGTCTCAGAAGGGAACAACTAAAATGTGAACTTTCCAATGTTTTCATGTTCCTTCACTAAAGGCTTGGAGATTATCTGTTTTAAAGCCTAAAATCTTACTGATGTGTAAACATCCAAGTTTGTGTCTATATTTTATTAAATTATATGTCTACATTAAGTAAAATCTAACCCAATGAGGGGTAGTAAATTCTATAGATTTCTACAATTTTTAAATAATTTTAGATTCCATGTATAAATATTATGTATTTATTCTTGAAATACTAATATTATTAAGATCTTCACATGAACCCAAAGAAGTAGTATGTACAAGGATTTCAACCATATTTTCACACAAACTCTTTATAAATTTGGAGAATAAACAAAGATCCTGAGACTACCTTCATAAATCATTGACACTATATTCAGTGCTTATTACAATGAAGTTTTCATGGGTTTGTTAGGATTAATTGATACCAGAGCTAAAAGACATGTGTAAATGTATATTTGTTAGTACAACAGCTTTAGAAAACAAGCAAATGCATGGGTAATTCCAGAGTGGCTCATATTTATAATTACTGATGATTGTGAATAAACTGATGTGATATTAGAGACATAGTCTTCTCTGAAAATTTTCTTAGCACTTTGCTTTTTTTATACAAACCTATGAGCAACATATATAGTACATGGGAGTTAAATCATGCCTGTACATAAATATGTGTATATGTTTGTTTTATCAAAACACAAACACTTTATATATCTTTGGCTACATTATTACAACTCCTTTCAGGAAATTACTTTTATATTCTCATGACAACTCTCTTGTGTTGTCTATGTTTTCTTTTCCTTCCCCCTTCAGGCAGACCTACTATGTTCTATGATACAATGAAGAAAGCTGATATGTGGCTTATTCGAACCTATTGGGATTTGGAATTTCCTCGCCCACTCTTACCTAATGTTCATTTCGTTGGCGGACTCCATTGCAAACCTGCCAAACCCCTGCCTAAGGTGAATATATTCCTACTTGTTTGGTTTTGTTTAATTATTGTAAGAGTTGAGGAACACTGTCCCTCACCAATATAAAGGCGTCCCCAAAATATTGACAGCAAAACTTAATGTTTACTTATTTCACTCCAGCATTGAAACCATTCCTCACTGAGATCCCAGAGTTTTACCTCTTAGAGCACCAAAGGGAAGGTTTACCTTATCAGAGCAGGTGTTTCCTGCCTTAGGCCAAGTCTGTAGGACACCTCAATAAAGCTGCCTGGGGAAACCTTTGCCTCAACCTCATAATTGCCTAACAGAGAAGCACAGAGAAAATGTGCAGTGCGTATATAATAAAAACCAAATAAATTCTATTACTTGTATCTGAGAAGTGAGCTTAGATTTCAGTTACAAAAGAATTCTTCCAGCATATAAAATAATACTCCTTAGGATGAAACACAACAACCAAATACATTTTACTTTAATATTCTACTTTTAACAGGAAAGGAGAAGTAAGCTTTTTAGTGCACTATCATATTAATGTAATCTGTTACAAGATATTTTTTGTCTACCTTCTTATTAGCACCAACATAAAACTGAAATCTTATTCAGAAATAAAACCCACTATTTATGTTGAATGCAAATTTTTAGGGTAATTTTCATAAGGGACTAAAGGAGAGGTAAGATTAGTGAAAATTCTAAGCAATCTAAACCTATTAATAAATTTCCCCATTTACTTTAAGGGAAGATGATAGGGCCAGTGAGAGAGGGAAGAGAGTAGGAGAAGGAGGATAAGGAACAGGACAACTGGTAGTAAAATAGTGATAATTACTATTGCTAGCCTTTACTACTAACTTGCATGATAATTTGAATTCAAGTTAAAAGTCGTGAAATGTGTTCTCTAATTATTATACAAGGTAATTATTCCACAAATTGCCAAATTTCCATTAAATACTAAGGTCTGAGTACTTTAAAATAGTAAGACATTTGGCAAAATATTGGAAGCTTATAGAATGCATGTACCTGTCAGTTTCAAAATATACATATATGAAAAAATACAAACAAAAAATAAATCAAGATGGCATATTCGATATCTGTGGCAGATATTCATAAAATAAATACTGGAAGTAATTTACATATATTAAGTGGGAAATATAAGAAACAGAGCATAAGAACAGAAGTATAAGAACAAAGTAGAAAACAGTATAAGAAATATAAGAACAGAGTAGGAAACGTCTATTCTGTTCATACCATATTACCACAATAATTTTACCAAAAAGTAATTAATCAGCCATAATGTAAGTTTTGTTGGAAACTAAGGGGCAAAATGATGAAGAGAACAAGATCACAATTTTTTCTGTGATTTCAATTTATATACAATAAGACACACTGGAAGCTCTGACTCCAGAAGGGAAGGGGTGGGAAGGAAACACACGTAACCTAAACATTTGTATCCCCATAATATGCTGAAATTTAAAAAAATTTAAAAATGGGGAAAAAATTTTTTAAATGGTTAAACAATTAAAAAAAGATTAAAATTTCCTAAACATATATCACATAAATAAATTGAGCTATATAAACAGAATAAAAATCATAATGAAAGCACATAAACTTTTAATTAGCAATATCCATGGACAGAGAGTATGGATGAAACTCAATATCTTTTTATCAATTTTTTATAGTATTACACAATTTCTTACATTGATCTTGTATTATTTTTACAAAGGTGTCACAGAATGAGATCAGTAATAAATCTGCAAAGAGAGGTTGTATTACTTCATACTGAATGAATGAAGGTTTTTATAGGCAGTCAGCCAGTGAGACAAAACATTGAACACAAGTTACAAGAAATGTAACCTGACTCACACAGAATACCTGGAAGCCCCATGTATTACATAGAATACTATTAAAAGTACAGTGACTCTACTATTAAAATTGATGTCAGTGGTTCAAACTATTATTTTTGTAAACAGCTTTTTTAAATAGAGAGTTCACCACAAGGATTAACATACGAAAGTTTACCTGTGATGTAGAAAAATCTTGATCATTATTTTGCAGAAAGAAACAATGAATTTAATAGGAAAGGAACAACAACAAAAAGAGAATATGATTTGGATGTGATGCCCAGGACACAATTGGTTCTACATTTATTTTTGCTCTTTCACCTCTTTCCTTTTTTTGTGGAGGGTGGGGGGTGTTGGTTGTTTGAATTTATTTGGTGGGAGAATACATTGAATGGTTTAGAATATTCCTATGTAGAATGTATTAATATTAAAAAATTGGCACACAATGGAAAACAAAAGTGAAGATCATTCTCAATCAAGTCCAAGCAAGCTCATATTCACCAAGAATTTTACACACTGTGAGTGAGCTACTCAGGAGAGTGACCAGATCTCCACGACAGCGAGGCCTGCTGTTCTCTCCCCTGTGACAAAGCTGCTCTCCGGGGGACACAGTGAGAGGACAAGGACAGTCCCTCCCTGACAGTTAGAACAGCAATTTCAAGTATAATTTCAGGATAAAAAGTGTCTCATACCTAAACAATGACCTAGGAAATATGATCATTCAACTGTGTACCTATATACCATCTTATTCTATATATAGAATTGGAACCCTTGGGACGATTTCACTAAAATTCTAAACCACAATATCATAATCCAGCATGTCAGTGACTATTAACCTTCACCTACTGTCTGTGTGCGTGTGTGGGAAAAGACTGGAAAATTCTGACACACTTGAAGTGAAGGAGAAAAGATTATAGACCTCAGGAAATGTGGATATAAAATCGTCCCAACTCTTAGTAAGATAGCCTCCTGGTAATAATCAGAGAATGACACCTATGTCTCCAAACCAAAAAATATCTATAGAAAAATGCCTGAAATGAACTAGCAATTTAGAATTACAACCAGATAGAATTAAAGCCTACTGAAGCCCTCTTTTAAAAAAGTAAATTATATTAGTAAATACAATAATATAGTTGAACAGTCTGGGTATAATATTTTCTAGCACCATCTCTCCAAACTACATTGCAATAGCTCCACTTCATTTCTTCCTCCAATACACATACATACATGCATACACATGCAAACACATATTTGCACAAAACCACAATAGATGCCATCTATCTCATAATACACATTACTTTCCAAATAAACTCAGTGATTAGCTCAGTTAAAAACTAGCCCTTGCTCTAATAATTCTTAATAATACCTGATTTTCTATTCTAGATGTTTCAAACAATTTTTTCAAATATGTTTCTTATACTGACACCCATTTGTGACGGAACACATTCTTTCTTCACAGGAGATGGAAGACTTTGTCCAGAGCTCTGGAGAAAAAGGTGTTGTGGTGTTTTCTCTGGGGTCGATGCTCAGTAACATGACAGAAGAAAGGGCCAATGTGATCGCTTCAGCCCTTGCCCAGATCCCACAAAAGGTTGGAGAAAGCGCCTAATGGTGGACAGCTACTGAATCCCTCTGTCCAACTTTGTAAAGAGTATAGCTGCACAAATTTTCTGTCAAAAGCGTTAGCTGTTAGGATAGCTCTACTTATCTCAAATATCAGCTCAAACACTAAAATATATATGGAAGATGCAACAATAGTAAATAGGACGGGTTTTCATTTGTAGTAACTTTGGCATTAACAGTGTGATCACAAGAAATATACTGAAAAGGTGCAGTAATGTTTTGATATTATTAAATATCATGGTATTGAAAGCATGTAAACAGACATCACTAAATTCTACCCTGTCATTTAATCCTGTTTAACAGACTTCCTGAGGGCTCTGTACACACTACAGATATTATCAGAAAGAAATTAAATTTTAGTGAGTGTCTGCACTAGCACAATAACAATCAGCAGGTATTAAGAAAAGTCTGCACTGCATTGCAGTTAAGGCTTCCCATGTGATCTCACCTTTTGTAACTCCTATAATTTGGAAAAGGCCTATTTGGTGTGCAGTCAGAGTTCTGTTCAGAGACAGGATGTTTGGGCTGAGAAATCACTACTCCAGGTACCCACCTAGCCAAGTCGAATTACAGAAAGAAAAACTTGCCTGCCTTGCTGGACAGGCGTGGATGTAATGTAAGACGCAGATGGGATCCTGCCCTAACAGCAGAACCTGTGCATTATAAAACGTGACCCCACAAGACTCTGACCAAACCACTAGACAAACACCGTCCTTTGGATTAAGAAAGGAGAATGGAATAAAGGAAATAATCAGAATTAAGGCAGGAATGGGAAGAGGATCAGAGACCCCTTCCATAAAATATAGTAGGAAAGTATTTCCCATTAATAATATATAGAATACATTTGCCCTCTATGTATATTCACAAATTACTTTTTAAATTTTCTATCTGACATAGAACTCCCCTAATGACCTGTGCTACTTTTTTGCTGAAAACTCAAAATACTTCAACACTAAAATAGCAAGTGGAAGGTAATCAGGTCTAAAATTTATTCAAGTTTATATGGATTGACCGGGGAGGTCTACAGTAAGCTTATTGTGGTACTGGCCATGGAAATGGCTTAGTTATAGTAGACCATATGAATCACTTCTGTAGCCTATCATCTAAGTGTTTATGATCTATTAAGTAAAATTTTAGCAAAATACAATTTTGGACTTTTTAACAGCTGTGTTGGTATTCATCGATTGACCACCAGCACAATTTTTCTACAATTAAAGAATATTCAAAACTAGAAATAGTGGTAACACTCCAAGTTTTGTCAAAAATTGCCAGTTGAACTTTTTCTTAGAAGAAGTGCTTAATGAATTCTACCTAACAGTGGTCATGCATGCTACCAATGCAGCATGGCTATCTTCCTCATAAGTAGCTCACCTGACAGATTAATTTTGTAATTGAAATAATGTCAAACTGGAAAGAAATTACTTATATAACAAGTACATATAACTGAACAACTATTATACTACATATGTTACTATATATACTATATATATTATTATACTATATATTCTATATACTATAGTATAACATATACTATTATATTACTGAAAAGCTTGAGGTGATAGCCACAATTCCCATGATTGCAATTTACACATTCTATGCCTGTATGAACATATCATGTGTAAATAAGTATAAATATTCACTGCCCAAGATAATTAAATATAAAATTTGAAAGAAGGATTAAACAGAATATTATTAAATTTAGAAGATAGAAGCTAGTAGAAAATGCACAAATAAAATAAATGCAAAGATCATTAGGATGTATGTGTTTTATATTACAATTATATTGACTGTCAATTTTTTCAAATACTTGAATTTACCATTGAAAGTAGCATTCATCTAAATTACTTAAAATTCTTTATATATCAAAGTGATTCTAACCATGAGCACATAAAATCCAGTTATTCTATTTATCTCAGAGTTTTAGTAGTTCATTACTTAACAAAATTGTTCTCATTTCTTCATCTTTTATAAGGAGGAGATTTAACTAGATGGTTGATAATCCATTTAGCTTAAACCTGCCATAACTTTGGAGTTCCTCCATGCAACAAGGTATTTCTTTTACCCCGACAGGTGCTATGGAGATATGATAGCAAGAAACCAGACACCTTAGGACCCAATACTCGGCTGTACAAGTGGTTGCCCCAGAATGACCTTCTTGGTAAGATACTGGAGAAAAAATACTGAATATGTGACTAACAGCCAATTAGAGTGATAGTAGGTCAACAGCAACTAACATATGGAATATTTATTTTTCAAAACTCAAAAATAGGCCGGGCGCAGTGGCTCACGCCTGTAATCCTAGCTCTCTGGGAGGCCGAGGCGGGTGGATTGCTCGAGGTCAGGAGTTCGAAACCAGCCTGAGCAAGAGCGAGACCCCGTCTCTACTATAAATAGAAAGAAATTAATTGGCCAACTAATACATATACAAAAAATTAGCCGGGCATGGTGGCGCATGCCTGTAGTCCCAGCTACTCGGGAGGCTGAGGCAGGAGGATTGCTTGAGCCCAGGAGTTGGAGGTTGCTGTGAGCTAGGCTGACGCCACGGCACTCACGCTAGCCTGGGCAACAAAGTGAGACTCTGTCTCAAAAAAAATAAAAAAATTAGAAAAAAAAAAAACTCAAAAATAAACTTAACTACATTATATTTATTTTCAAGCCTTAGGGGGAAGTTGGCATTTTATTACATACACTCATATGCTTGATGTGCAAAAACAAAGTATCCTTTTATGAGGTGTAATTGGTTATCAGATAATATTCAATAGCGTCCTGGGTTGTCTGTCTGTCTCCTATTTCTACACTTCACCCCTGTCCTTCTCCCTACTGCAAGGTTATTCCACTTGGCACTGAACAAGAACAGTTGCTCTTCCATTACCGGTGACCCTGCATTTACCATGGGAATAAATCCCAGGCTTTACTGTAATGTGCTCACACCCTCCCAGGGAAGCATGGCCTGTCCTTCCTCTGACCCCAGCCCTGCTCCCAGCACTCTCCCTGTGCCCTGGGCACTCACATGTCAGACTCCCTCACTGCATGTTGCTTTCAGAGAATGTGTTTTTATTAATACATGCACAATCTTTTCCTTGTCTTCTTCCTTTTTTATATTTCACACATTTTATTTCTTTTACACAAAATATGCCTTTGCATCTTTTCTGCTCACTAATCTTGTATCCATTTTTCCATGCTCGAGTCCCACACCATTTCTTCCATGCAGGCCTCACTTTCCTCTCCAGCAACAGTAGGTGCTTCCTCCTCTGAAATCTGACAGCAATTTCAGGGCAGTGTCTGGGTGTTCTAACCTGTTACCTAGAAAACATTACCACTTTCAGTGTCCTGTGTTGTGCATTTCCCATTTTATTCCTAGGACTCATAGTGAATAATTCTCCTGATATTCACCCAATTCTAGGTCATCCAAAAACCAAGGCTTTCATAACTCATGGTGGAGCCAATGGCGTCTATGAGGCCATCTACCACGGGGTCCCCATGGTGGGCATCCCTTTGTTTGGGGATCAACCAGACAACATTGCTCACATGAAGGCCAAGGGGGCAGCAGTTAGAGTGGACTTCAACACAATGTCAAGTACAGATTTGCTCAGTGCTTTGAAGACAGTCATTAATGACCCTATGTGAGTATACTAATTCTTTTAATAAGTGGTATTGATAGATATGTTCTCTTGTCAACAAGAAAGATGAGATTCATCCCTTTTTCACTGAATTAATATTGAAAGAATTTAAATTATATAACCAATGTAAAATCTGCTTTTATTTTCCACCATTTATTTCATGCTTGCGTTGAAATCTATAAATGTAATGGGTAAACAATTAATGAAAAAATCTTCTACATAAACATAACTTCCAATATATAGATGAGTGTAAAAAAAGATAAATTTTAAAAAACAAGACAGAATTCACAGTTAAAAAAGGTAATGAACTTATAAATATGATAAAATATTTTAATCCAATTCCTAAAATTTCTGAATATGTCACTTTCTTCTTGCCCTCAAATTTACTTTGATATTTTCATTACTTTAATAGTTTTGATAATGAAATATAATTTACAATGAGTAAAATTCACCTATTTAGAGCATAAAATTTAAATATTTTTAGTATTTTTAAAGCATCATGAAGCTATCACCAAAATATAATGTTATAACTTTTGTGTCAACCCCAAAGAAACTTCATAGGCCATAGATGTCTTTTCCAATAAGACCCTAACGCCAGGTAAAGACCAATTTGTTTTTGTCTCTATGTATTACCCTTTCTAGAATTCTGACATAAATGGAATAATGCAATTTATGCTGTCTTATAAATAGTTTTTTTTTTTCCACAGGGACTATTGTTTTTAGTTTTATCCATGTTGTTGTATTTATCAGTATTTTGTTCCCTTTATTACTGTATAATGTCTTTAGGTATATGAATACACCATAGTTAATCCATCTATTTAACAGCTCAGGAATATTTTGTTTGTTCCAGTTATAAACATTGTTATGCACATTTTTGTGTGAAAATATGTTTTTCGTATTATCACAGTAGAAATTATTAGTGGAATTTCTTGGTCCTATGGCAAATTTTATTTGTGAAAAACTGCTGAATTATTCTCCAATGTTCATGCCCCATTTATCATTACTAACAGCAGTACAGGAGGGTTTCACTTCCTTCATACTGTTTCCACTTCTCATCTGTCTTTTCATTACAGCCATTATAGTGTGAGTAAAGTAGTCTCTCATTAGTCTTAATTTGTATTTCTCTTATGGCTAAAGGTTGAGCATCTCTGCTTACTGGTCATTCCCATATCTTCTTTGGAGAAAATTCTATTTCAGAGAGTGAAGACAGAAAAGTAGAATAGAAGCAGAGACTTCTCAGGGGCCATTTCAACCACCAGGACACAATTCCCTTTGAAAACATCAAGATGCTCATTCTCAGATTGCATTTCCACTGCCTTACTTACAGCACATGGGATGAATCATAATATTTCTTCTGCTAGAAAGACACTAGCTTTTGCACCTGGACTCGCATTTTCCCTTTAAACAAAATTTTTAATGATAAAATTCCAATTTAAAATTCAAACTGGCTATGATGACCCAAAACATTCAAATTCTATGTCAATATTGTGACATTTCCCTTGAGTCATTTGGATGACACTTTTCCAAAACCATTCATGAATTTGATGTGGGTAGCCAATAAGCTTATTTTCAAAGTTGGAATATTTATGACTTTTTTTCCAGGTATAAAGAGAATGCTATGAAATTATCAAGAATTCACCATGATCAGCCAATGAAGCCCCTGGATCGAGCAGTCTTCTGCATCGAGTTTGTCATGCGCCACAAAGGAGCCAAACACCTTCGGGTTGCAGCCCACGACCTCACCTGGTTCCAGTACCACTCTCTGGATGTGCTTGGGTTCCTGCTGGCCTGTGTGGCCACTGCTATATTCGTCATCACAAAGTGTTGTCTGTGTTTCTGCTGGATGATTGCTACAGCAGGAAAGAAGAAGAAAAGGGAATAATTAGATCTAGGTTTGAAGCTGAAATCCCTGAAAGATGGGAATCCTTCAGTTGATTGCAGCAAGAAGAGTTTGTGATGTAAGGTTACCTTCCTCTTGTGACCACTTGCCTTTTCAGGATGTAGTTTGTCAAATCAAAGTTTGTTTATGTCACAGTTGATACTTTGTTAAAAGTTAGAAATATTTTAATGTGAAGAGAAAAGACAAGCTGGGGGAAAAGTAAAAAAATTAAATATGATATGGGTTTATGTAGACATGTACTATTCCAATTCAGAAATCATATCGAAAATATTTATCAACCTTTTTCATTTCCATATTGTACCTGAACATGAGACCATCAATACTTCCTGGCTTAGTTAATATTGTTTTACAGATGCTTAAAATTCTTTCCATCATTTAGGTATAATATTTCATTGTTTTAATTTCTGTTGAAAACTGTCCAAGCCTTACACACTGCTCACAACCCTGACTGGTGTGCTCTGCTGGGTCAGGCTCTCAGAGTTAAAATGTGCTTCTTCTGCATCCCTGGGAGCCCAGACTCACAGGAACTGCTAGATTGCGAGTGGGAGGACCCAGATATGCAATCAAGGCAACAACACTATTGGGCAGCTCTTCCCCAGGGCTTTAAAAACTCCCCTCCCATTCTTGGGGAGATTCCTGCAAAAGACCTCTGAGACCTCAGTTAAATCATAGGACCTTACTGCAATATGTTGATGACATTCTACTTGTCGGCACTGCAAAAAAAGGCATCCAACAAGAGCACTATTCTAACTCTAAACTTCCTGGCTGTATCCAAGGAATCCAAGTATATCTAGTTCTTGGCTGTATCCAAGGTATCCAAGAAAAAGGATAAGATTTTACAGCGTTCAGTTAAATATCTTGGGTTCAGGTTTTCCCAGTGACAGAGAAACCTGCCCCCTGATTGGACGGAGGCCCTTGGCAGAGCAGCCAGATCTCTCAGTTGACAACAGCTGTGGAGTCTGAGACGTGGCCAGTTTCTGTCACATCTGGATTCCTAAGTTGGTACTTATTGCTAAGCCTGTGTAAGATGCCTTAAGGGGAGGAGTTAGAGTTAGAGTTAGAGTTAGAGTTAGAGTGAACAAAGGGGGGGATGGACAAAGGGCTTTCTGAAATATCTAGGAATAACTCTTGAGTGCCCCAGCATTGGGGCTCCCAGATATAGGAAAACCTTTTGATCTTTTTGTGCATAAGAAACAAGGACTGACTCTAGGAGTGCTGACTCAGCACCTGAGAAATATTAAGATACCCATTGCTTATTTCTCAAAGCAATTGGACATTGTCACAAACGGATGACCTTCTTGCATTCGGGCTATTGCTGCCGCTTCTTACCTGAGTCAAGAGGCAGAGAAGATTACAATAGGCCAGCCCAGGACTCTGCAAACCCCACTGTGTGTTCCCCTTACTGGAACAGACAGGAGAATACTGGCTGGTCTCTGGGAAGCTAGAGAGATATCAGACCATCCTTGTGGATACACGAAATATAACACTGAGAGCAGTCTCTACCTTAAATCCTGACACCTTAATTCCCCAAATGCCATCTGAATGTGTGCATGACTGTTTACAAGTAATTGAATGAGTTGATTCTAGCCAGCTGGATCTGACGCACCCCTAGGAAAACACAGACCTAGAGATATTTCCGATGGAAGCAGCTTTATGGACCAGGGACAATGGAGAGCTGGGTATGCAGCGATAACCCATCAGCACATATTAGGGCTGAAGTCCTCCCTTCTGGAACCTTGACACAGAAGGCAGAACTCGCAGCCCTTGTCTGGCACTTCAACTAGATAAAGGCACACAAGTGACCATTGCCTGGACTCCAGGTATGCTTTTCTTGTTGTTCAGGTGCATGGAGCCATATGGAAAAAAGGGTGCAAAACCGGGTGCAAGTGGTCAAGCTAATGGTCTTAAGCACCCAATACCAAACTTTAAGGCCAGTAATAGTGAAATAAAATATACAAAATAAATCCTAGCCTTGCAAGATGCCGTTTTAGCCCCCGAGGAAGTAGCTGTAGTTCAATGCCTTGGTATGCAGCAGACAGACGGCTGGTGGCAAGGGCCATCATCAGGCTAGATGATCACCCTAGAGCCAACCTGGAAGGGACCCTATACTGTGATATTGGTTACCCCCACTGTGGTCAAAGTAGCAGGTGTCACCCCATGGATCCACCATTCCCGAGTGAAGCAAGCCGAGACAGATGTTGCAACCAGTCATTGGACGGTGCAACGAGGTCAACAGGACCCGCTGAAGATCCAGCTCAGACACTTGTCTACAAGTTGGCCCTGAATATGGCTGGACTCAATGGGACCACTGGTCTGGACTGTCATGGGAATTGGACTCGGGGCCTTCGCCCCAAGAGACTGGACTAACTTGCTTTGGTAATCCTTTTCTGGGTTTATATGGGGTGCCTCTGTGTTCTTGGTTGGGGCTCTCTGGGGAAGAATATGTAAACCAATCAGGAATTGTAACTACCTAAGTCAAAGGGCTATGGTAACCATGGGGCCCAATGTAGTTATTAGATTCATAGAGAGGTTGATGCCTCTGTGTAAACTGATACGGGCATCAAAAGTGGGGAATGATGCAGAAAATGTTGGGTGCCGGGAAGCGGCCATCTCCCTGTTGGTCTGCATCTCTGCAGGCCAGTGCTGCACATGGCCAGTTGGAGGACACACTGCTGGGGCCAGGCCCCACAGCACACAGCAGTCCTGGACCCCGAGTGCCGCCGGGACTCCGCATGCCGGAATGCCCCCAGACCCACGGGCCACTGCCTATTTCCTGCCGTGCTGCTTGGGTGATCCTGATTGGTTACTTTTTGAATCCCACTGTTGTTGATTGGATGTTAAAGCCTGTTGCTGATTGGATGTTAAAGCTTCTAGTTGATTGGACGCTTTTGAGCCCTACCAAGGGTATAAAAGCAGGGGCAGAAGGGCAGGAAGGGGGAGGACATCGGAAGACACGAAGAGAGCTGTAACACTAGGTGTGCTGAGCCTGCTATAGAAGAATAAAGGCTTTTCTCCGACTCCTTGTGTGCCGCTCGGTTCTTTCCCCAGTCAAATGAATAAGAGCTGTAACGCTAGCTGTACACACTGCCACATCATCATAATGAACCGCATCATGGCATTTGTGCAAAACCGGGTGCAAGTGGTCAAGCTAATGGTTTAACCACCCAATACCAAACTTTACCAGACACAGATCCCCTGGTAAAATCAAGGATTTGATTAGCTAATAAGACCAGTGGGGAATGAAGTAGATAGATTAAAGATGGCTCCTATAGACCTAAAATGGAGTCAGTCTTGCTCCAACTATTAGTAAAAGTCCTGATGTAGGAAAGTTCCCAAAGGAGGGAGGAGAAAGTCGAGGAGGCCTGTTCTCAAAAAGAATAGAGAGCTCCAGTTCCTAAATGTCCCTTAGTGTAACTTTCCATTGTTCGCTTAACTAAGGGCTAACCGCAGAGCTCTGCTTCTGTGATTGCTTGCTTGCATAGCTGCCAGCCCGCAGGGCATAAGAAAAAAGGCAAAGGGCTTTGTTCGGGGCTGTTTCTCCTTTCTTGCATAGAGTGGAGACAAACCCTGTGCAGGTAAAGATAAACTAATTTGGTTGATTGGATTCTCGTGTCCGAGTCCCCTGATCTGCTGGTTTACAACAACTCCGCCCCTCCAAGGGCAGGATGTGTCTAGCTGGTATGAAGTGCACACCCCACGGCTGCTGGGGAAGCGCTGCCCAAGGCCACCGAGGGTCTCAGACCAGAGAGTGACTTATCAGACTACTCAACCATTCCAGGCATGGGGTCTGTCCCTTCACAGGAAATGACAGAGGCCCCGTCCAAGCTGAGGGCCTTCCATCACTTGGACAGATCTCAGACCAGAAAGCGGTTTCCATGGCTGCTCTGCCCTTTCACAGTTAGGTCTGTCCCTCCAGCGGGAGGCACCGGAAACTGAGTCACCGCAGCAAAGGGGCAGCCACAGGTCTTGGCTTAATTAGCAATCACCTTCAGTACTCGACCCTTCCAGGATGGAGGGGGGTGTCTGTCCCTTTGACCCAAAACTCAGGCCGCTGGGTGGGATGGGTGTCGCTCAAGATTGCATGGCAACTCACTCAGGAAAGTGGCTTCTCTCCTTTTTCCACCCCTTCAAGGGTGGAGTTTTCCCTGCTGGTGAGAAAAGCCAGAGGCTGGATTGGGACAGGAATGCTCAGAAAGCGACTTCTCTTGTCATCCCCTCCTCGAAGGGAGGTCTGCTCTCCCTGGCAGGGGAAGGGGCGTGGCCTGAGTCTGAACATGGCAGCTGCCCACCTACAGAGAGCCAGCACTGCAGGCCACAGTTCGGTGGGTGGCATGTGCTGCTTTGGCTCCCTGTCTCTAAGCCTGCTGAGCCCCGTGCTCCTTGACTCGCTGACTCACAGCTGTTCAGAAGGAGAGGTCTGTACTCCCTACCATGCTGAGCCAGTTGCATCTTTGGCACTTTACAAGGGCAGAGCCTTCTTTTTGGGGTCCGCCTCCCTTGTTCTGGTCCGGGGGTGGGAACCAGAGACGACGTGACTATCTGCGAGCTCCGTCCTGAGGACCCCAGAAGTGTCCACTCAGACCAGTCCCTGCCCCGTGCAGTGTGGGCCCAGCTCAGCGCACTGGAGAGTTCAAAGTGGTTCCCCTTTTTTCCTCTTCTCCACACTGCACTTCACCTCCTGCTACAACTTCGCGCTGACTTCAGGTGCGTCCCTGCCTGAGTGGATGTGGAGTCGGTGGAGGAAGAGTCGTCCCCCTGTGGGTCAGACCACACTGCCCCCGCCAGTCAATGGGCGTGGCTGTCCCACACTCTGTTCTTACAGTTCATCTCCCACTCTCCAGACTCTGTGGTTGATTTTCTGACTCACTTTGTTTATTCCAGCGCTGCTCATCCCGGCTGCTTCTCTGCAGGTCCAGGATGCTGATCCTGTGGGAGAGGGAGCCACTGCGTGTAGCTTTCCACGTCCTTCACCTCCTCCTGTGGGAGCAGAGAGCCAGGTGGTCACCCCTAATCCACCATACTCTGACCCCTGAACTAATTATTAAAAATCAAACAGAAATTCTGGAGTTGAAAAAGTCAATTGACCAAATAAAAGAAAGCATCAAAGTCTCCTAACACCAGAAGTGATCAAGCAGAAAAACAAATTAGTGACCTTTAAGTAGGTTATATGAAAATACACAATGAGAAGGGAAAAAAAGAATGAAAAAGAATTAAGCATGCCTACAAGATTTAGAAAATAACCTCAAAGAGGCAAATCTACGTGCTCTTGGACTTACAATGGAGGAGGACAAAGACATTGGAATAGAAATTTATTCAACGAAACGATGACAAAGAACTTTCCAAACTTACGAAATATATCATTATTTAGGTACAAGAAAGTCATAGAACACCAAGCAGATTTAACCCAAATAATAAATACCTCAGGGCATTTAATAATCATACACCGAAATGCTGAGAAACCTGGACTCCAACTCCTGGACAAAAGCCATCCTCCCACATAAGCCTACCAATTAGCTAAGACTACAAGCGCATGTTGCCACACTTGGCTAATTCATTCTTGGTTTGTTTTCTAGAGACCTGCTTTCACCATGTACCCCAGTCTGGTCTGGGAATTCTGGTCTCAAGTGATCCTCCCGCCTTGGCCTCTGAAAGTGCTGGGATTGTAGGCCTGAGCCATCAAGCATGCCCACATTTCTGGCTTTTGGCAATGGTGATGAAATTATTTAATGGAAAAAGAGCACATTAGTTTACAAATGATGCTGGGAAAACAGATTATCCACATACAAAAAAATAAAGTTGAACCTTCTAATTCAAATCATTTACAAAAACTAACTCAAAATACATAAAAGAAATTTAAGTCTAAGTGCTAGCACTATAGAACTCTAAAAATAAATGATAGAAATTAACCTTTGTAACGTTGGATTTCTTATTAGTTTCTTAGACATAACACCAAAAGCAAAAGCAACCAAATTAAAATTTCTCAATTCAACTTCATCAAAAAAGCACTTTGTGCTCCAAAGATCCAGAAAGTGAAAGAAAACACTAGAATGGGACAATATAGTCACAAATTATGTGTCTAATGAGGAACAATTATCAAAAATATATTTGAAAATACAATTCATAAACAAATAAGTAAATCAAAAATGGGCTAAACATCTGAATAGAAATTTCTGTCAAGAAATATATACAATAGCTGATAAGGAACAAGAAAAGAAAGAAAGAAGAAAAAAGTCTCCACACCTTTAGAAAATAAGGAAATGTAAAACATAATGAGATATCACTTCACTCTCACTGGTTACAATCAAAAGATATATAATTAAAAGTTCTTGCAAAGATGTGGAGAAACAGAAACCCTCAAACATTGCTGGTGGCAATGGAAAATGGTGCCACCATTGTGGGAAACACTCTAGCAATTCCTCAAAACGGTAAACATACAGGTAGCATATGACCCAATAGCTCTACTTCTCGGCATATACCCAAGAGAAATCAAAATATGTTCATACAAAGCTTGTACATGAATGATAATAAACAACATTATAATGATGTGAATAAATAATAAATAACATTTGTGCATGTTAATAACTTTTGGCATTCATAAAAGTCAAAATTGAACAAAAGATGTCGTTTAATTGACAAATGAATAAATAAAATGTGCATATCCACATGGTAGAATACTATTTGGCAATAAAAAGGAATGATGTCCCCATATAAGGAATACCATGGGTGACCCTTTTTAAACATTATGCTAAGTGGAAAATGCAACTCGCGAAAGACCACATAATTTATGATTCCATTTATCGAATTGTACAGAAAAATAAAATTTATAGTCAAAGAAATTAAATTAGTAGTTGCTTAGAGCAAGTGGGATGGAGAAATTCAGTGCGGAAATTAAAGCTAAAGTGCACAGAGATTCATTTTGGGAGATAAAACTATTTGTTGTAGTGGTTGCACAATTCTTTGAGTGTCTTTTGAAACACTTAATTTTAATCAATCATTGGTTAATCTTATGGTATACACATTACATATCAACAAATTTTTGCCAAAAAAATCTTTGATCCATGATACAGAAGAAATAATGACTCAGCTGTACAATTACTTTATTTCTACTTTTGTGTCATGGGACTGCAGACCCAGGAGCCTCTCACTTGCCACTATTTTTGACAGTCCCCTAACATATATTATGTAACAGCTTACTTGCACCGCAATGTCATCAAAATCAGCTGGAGTACAGCACTTACAAACAGAAAACGGACATTAAACACACTTGAGTAAATAAGAGCGCATCTACCTTTGGCTTCTCCACTTAAAAACCACAAGTTCACATTGTTCAAATGCTGTATTTAGTTTTACGTATATGAGTCAAATTTTAACTGGATTGATTTATCCTTGGTTGTAAGCATGAGAAATGACAGAAAAGAAAAGCCACTAGAATAAAAAGCATTGCATTTCACCAGGATGGCTATGAAATGGACTTCAGTTCTCCTGCTGATGCAACTGAGTGGTCACTTTAGCTCTGGGACTTGTGGCAAGGTGCTGGTGTGCCCCACAGAATACAGCCACTGGATGAACATGAAGACAATCCTGGATGAACTTGTCCAGAGAGGACATGAGGTGACTGTATTGACACATTCTGTTTCCATTCTCGTTGATCCGAAACAAAAAACCAGTATTAAATTTGAAGTTTTTCCTACATCTTTAACTAAAAGTGATTTTGAAGATGTTTTCAAACAACTGATCGATCAATCGACATATGATCTTCCAAAAGCTACATTTTGGTCATATTTTTCACAAGTACAAGAAATTACATGGAGATATTCTGAAGTTCTAAGAAAGATCTGTAAAGATGCAGTTTTAAACAAGAAACTTATGACAAGGCTACAAGAGTCAAAGTTTGATGTGGTTCTTGCAGATGCCATTATACCCTGCGGTGAGCTGCTGGCTGAGATACTTAAAACACCCCTTGTGTACAGTCTCCGCTTCTCTCCTGGCTACCAATATGAAAAGTCCGGTGGAGGACTTCTATTCCCTCCTTCCTATGTACCTATAGTTATGTCAGAATTAAGTGATCAAATGACATTCATGGAGAGGATAAAAAATATGATATATGTGCTTTATTTTGACTTTTGGTTCCAAACAATTAAAGTGAAGGAGTGGGATCAGTTTTACAGTGAAGTACTGGGTAAGTCATGTTTTTAATTGGTGGTTAATCATTCCTGTCTTTCCTTATGCCTTGGAAGCTGAGCTTGTATGACTATGAATCAGACGAGTGCTAGTTCTGTAAATGCTATTATGAAATGAAAATATAAGATGATATATCAATCTCAGAAATATTATCAAAAATTATACGATCAGTTAGAACCTTGTGGCCACCCTTTCTACAGTATATCCATGCAGTCATAAATGTGCAAATTAAAGCACTTAGCATTTCTTGAAGCAATCTAGTAACTACTTTATTATACATTTTCTTCATCACTAACAAAAGTTAATGGACACATCAAGAAACAACTTGATGAAGGCCGATGTGTAGGTTGAGGAGTTAAACATTGTTCTAGCACAACTATTAATGTAGCATTGAGGAAGTTGCTTCTCCTCGTGTACCTTAATTTCATTATTTGGAAATTAAAATATTTTTTCTATAGAACCAAAACAATTCCTTAACAGCTGAGATACAAGTCTGTCTCAGAAAGGAACAACTGAAATACGAAGTTTACAATCTTTTCATGTTCCTTCACTAAGGGTTTGGAAATTATTTGTTTTAAAGCCTAAAATCTTACTGATGTGTAAACATCCAAGTTTGTGTCTATATTTTATTAAATAATATGTCTATACTATGTAATATCTGACCAAATGAGGGGTAGTAAATTCTATAGATTTCTACAATTTTTAAAGAATTTTAGATTCCATGTATAAATATTATGTATTTATTCTTGAAATACTAATATTATTAAGATCTTCACATGAACCCAAAGAAGTAGTATGTACAAGGATATCAACCATATTTTCACACAAATTCTTTATAAACTTGGAGAACCAACAAGGATCCTGAGACTACCTTCGTAAATCACTGATACTATAGTCAGTACTTATTACAATGAAGTTTTTATGGGTTTGGTAGGATTAATTGATACCGGAGCTAAAAGATATGTGTAAATGTATATTTGTTAGTACAGCAGCTTTAGAAAACAAGCAAATGCATGGGTAATTCCAGAGTGGCTCATATTTATAATTACTGATGATTGTGAATAAACTGATGTGATATTAGAGACATAGTCTCCTCTGAAAATTTTCTTAGCACTTTGCTTTTTTTATACAAACCTATGAGCAACATATATAGTACATGGGAGTTAAATCATGCCTGTACATAAATATGTGTATATGTTTGTTTTATCAAAACACAAACACTTTATATATCTTTGGCTACATTATTACAACTCCTTTCAGGAAATTACTTTTATATTCTCATGACAACTCTCTTGTGTCGTCTATGTTTTCTATTCCTTCCCCCTTCAGGCAGACCCACTACGTTCTATGAGACAATGAAGAAAGCTGATATGTGGCTTATTCGAACCTATTGGGATTTTGAATTTCCTCGCCCACTCTTACCTAATGTTCATTTCGTTGGCGGACTCCATTGCAAACCTGCCAAACCCCTGCCTAAGGTGAATATATTCCTACTTGTTTGGTTTTGTTTAATTATTGTAAGAGTTGAGGAACACTGTCCCTCACCAATATAAAGGCGTCCCCAAAATATTGACAGCAAAACTTAATGTTTACTTATTTCACTCCAGCATTGAAACCATTCCTCACTGAGAACCCAGAGTTTTACCTCTTAGAGCACAAAAGGGAAGGTTTACCTTATCAGAGCAGGTGTTTCCTGCCCTAGGCCAAGTCTACAGGACACCTCAATAAAGCTGCCTGGGGAAACCTTTGCCTCAACCTCATAATTGCCTAACAGAGAAGCACAGAGAAAATGTGCAGTGCGTATATAATAAAAACCAAATAAATTATGTTACTTGTATCTGAGAAGTGAGCTTAGATTTCAGTTACAAAAGAATTCTTCCAGCATATAAAATAATACTCCTTAGGATGAAACACAACAACCAAATATATTTTACTTTAATATTCTACTTTTAACAGGAAAGGAGAAGTAAGCTTTTTAGTGCACTATCATATTAATGTAATCTGTTACAAGATATTTTTTGTCTACCTTCTATTAGCACCAACATAAAACTGAAACCTTATTCAGAAATAAAACCCACTATTTATGTTGAATGCAAATTTTTAGGGTAATTTTCATAAGGGACTAAAGGAGAGATAAGATTAGTGAAAATTCTAAGCAATCTAAACCTATTAATAAATTTCCCCATTTACTTTAAGGGAAGATGATAGGGCCAGTGAGAGAGGGAAAAGAGTAGGAGAAGGAGGAAAAGGAACAGGACAACTGATAGTAAAATAGTGATAATTACTATTGCTAGCCTTTACTACTAACTTGCATGATAATTTGAATTCAAGTTAAAAGTCGTGAAATGTGTTCTCTAATTATTATACAAGGTAATTATTCCACAAATTGCCAAATTTCTATTAAATATTAAGGTCTGAGTATTTTAAAATAGTAAGACATTTGGCAAAATATTGGAAGCTTATAAAATGTATGTACCTGTCAGTTTCAAAATATACATATGTGAAAAAATACAAACAAAAAATAAATCAAGATAGCAAATTCGATATCTGTGGCAGATATTCATAAAATAAATACTGGAAGTAATTTACATATCTTATATTAAAAGGGAAATATAATAACAGAAGTATAAGAACAAAGTAGAAAACAGTATAAGAAATATAAGAACAGAGTAGAAAACGTCTATTCTGTTCATACCATATTACCACAATAATTTTACCAAAAAGTAATTAATCAGCCATAATGTAAGTTTTGTTGGAAACTGAGGGGCAAAATGATGAAGAGAACAAGATCACAATTTTTTCTGTGATTTCAATTTATATACAATAATACACACTGGAAGCTCTGACTCCAGAAGGGAAGGGGGGGGAAGGAAACACACGTAACCTAAACATTTGTATCCCCATAATATGCTGAAATTTAAAAAAATTTAAAAATGGGGAAAAAAATTTTTTTAAATTGTTAAAGAATTAAAAAAGATTAAAATTTCCTAAACATATATCACATAAATAAATTGAGCTATATAAACAGAATAAAAATCATAATGAAAGCACATAAACTTTTAATTAGCAATATCCATGGACAGAGAGTATGGATGAAACTCAATATCTTTCTATCAATTTTTTATAGTATTACACAATTTCTTACATTGATCTTGTATTATTTTTACAAAGGTGTCACAGAATGAGATCAGTAATGAATCTGCAAAGAGAGGTTGTATTACTTCATACTGAATGAATGGTTTTTATAGGCAGTCAGCCAGTGAGACAAAACATTGAACACAAGTTACACAAAATGCAGCTTCAGGTAACTTCACTCACACAGAATACTTGGATGCCGCATGTATTACATAGAATACTACTAAAAGTACAGTGACTCTACTATTAAAACTGATGTCATTGGTTCAAACTATTCTTTTTGTGAACAGCTTTTTAAAAAGAGAGTTCACCACAAGGATTAACATATGAAAGTTTACCTGTGATGTAGAAAAATCTTGATCATTATTTTGCAGAAAGAAACAATGAATTTAATAAGAAAGGAACAACAATAAGAAGAGAATATGATTTGGATGTGATGCCCAGGACACAATTGGGTCTACATTTATTTTTGCTCTTTTACCTCTTTCCTTTTTTCGTGGAGGGTGGGGGGTGTTGTTTGTTTGAATTTCTTTGGTGGGAGAATACATTGAATGGTTTAGAATATTCCTATGTAGAATGTATTAATATTCAAAAATTGGCACAGAATGGAAAATACAAGTGAAGATCATTCTCAATCAAGTCCAAGCAAGCTCATATTCACCAAGAATTTTACACACTGTGAGTGAGCTACTCAGGAGAGTGACCAGATCTCCACGACAGCGAGGCCTGCTGTTCTCTCCCCTGTGACAAAGCTGCTCTCCGTGGGACACAGTGAGAGGACAAGGACAGTCCCTCCCTGACAGTTATAAATAGCACAGCAATTTCAAGTGTAATTTCAGGATAAAAAGTGTCTCATACCTAAACAATGACCTAGGAAATATGATCATTCAACTATGTACCTATATGCCATCTAATTCTATGTATAAATGGAACCCTTGGGACGATTTCACCAAAATTCTAAACCACAATATCATAATCCAGCATGTCAGTGACTATTAACCTTCACCTACTGTCTGTGTGAGTGTGTGGGAAAAGACTGGAAAATTCTGACACACTTGAAGTGAAGAAGAAAAGATTATAGACCTGAAGAAATGTGGATATAAAATCATCCCAACTCTTAGTAAGACAGCCTCCTGTTAATAATCAGAGAATGACACCTATGTCTCCAAACCAAAAAAAAATCTATAGAAAAAGGCCTGAAATGAACTAGCAATTTAGAATTGCAACCATATAAAATTAAAGCTTACTGAAGCCCTCTTTTAAAAAAGTAAATTATAATAGTAAATACAATAATATAGTGGAACAGTCTGGGTATAATATTTTCTAGCACTATCTCTCCAAATAACATTGCAATAGCTCCACTTCACTTCTTCCTCCAATACACATACAGACATGCATGCACATGCAAACACATATTTGCACAAAACCACAATAGATGCCATCTATCTCATAATACACATTACTTTCCAAATAAACTCAGTGATTATCTCAGTTAAAAACTAGCCCTTGTTCTAATAATACTTAATAATATCTGATTTTCTGTTCTTAGATGTTTCAAACAATCTTTTCAAATATGTTTCTTATACTGACACCCGTTTGTGACGGAACACATTCTTTCTTCACAGGAGATGGAAGACTTTGTCCAGAGCTCTGGAGAAAACGGCGTTGTGGTGTTTTCTCTGGGGTCGATGCTCAGTAACATGACAGAAGAACGGGCCAATGTGATCGCTGCAGCCCTTGCCCAGATCCCACAAAAGGTTGGAGAAAGCGCCTAATGGTGGATAGCTACTGAATCCCTCTGTCCAACTTTGTAAAGAGTACAGCTACATAAGCTTCTGTCCAAAAGGTTAACTGTTAGGATAGATCTACTCATCTCAGATATCAGCTCAAAAACTAAAATATATATGGAAGATGCTACAATAGTAAATAGGAAGGTTTTCATTTGTAATAACTTTGGCATTAACAGTGTGATCACAAGAAATATACTGAAAAGATGCAGGGAAGTTTTGATGTTATTAAATATCATGGTATTGAAAGCATGTAAACAGACATCACTAAATTCTACCCTGTCATTTAATCCTATTTAACAGACTTCCTGAGGGCTCTGTACACACTACAGATATTATCAGAAAGAAATTAAATTTTAGTGAGTGTCTGCACTAGCACAATAACAATCAGCAGGTATTGAGAAAAGTCTGCAATACATTGCAGTTTAGTCTTCCCATGTGATCTGACCTTCTGTAACTCCTATAAATATGGAAAAGGCCTATTTGGTGTGCGGTCAGGGTTCTCTTCAGAGACAGGATAATTGGGCTGAGAAATCACTACTCCAGGTACCCACCTAGCCAAGTCGAATTACAGAAATAAAAACTCACCTGCCTTACTGGACAGGCCTGGATGTAACCTATAGACGCAGATGGGATCCTGCCCTCACAGAACCTGTGCGTTATAAAACGTGGCCTCACAAGACTGACCAAACCACTAGACAAACACCGTCCTTTGGATTGAGGAAGGAGAATGGAATAAAGGAAGTAATCAGAATTAAGGCAGGAATGGGAAGAGGATCAGAGACCCCGTCCATAAAATATAGTAGGAAAGTATTTCCCATTAATAATATATAGAATACATTTGCCCTCTATGTATATTCACAAATTACTTTTTAAATTTTCTATCTGACATAGAACTCCCCTAATGACCTGTGCTACTTTTTTGCTGAAAACTCAAAATACTTCAACACTAAAATAGCAAGTGGAAGGTAATCAGGTCTAAAATTTATTCAAGCTTATACGGATTGACTGGCGAAGTCTACAGTAAGCTTATTTTTGTACTGGCCATGGAAATGGCTTGGTTATAGTAGACCATATGAATCACTTCTGTAGCCTATCATGTAAGTGTTTATGATCTATTAAGTAAAATTTTAGCAAAATACAATTTTGGACTTTTTAACAGCTGTGTTGGTATTCATCGATGGACCACCAGCACAATTTTTCTACAATTAAAGAATATTCAAAACTAGAAATAGTGGTAACACTCCAAGTTTTGTCAAAAATTGCCAGTTGAACTTTTTCTTAGAAGTGCTTAATGAATTCTACCTAACAGTGGTCATGCATACTACCAATGCAGCATGGCTATCTTCCTCACAGGTAGCTCGTCTGACAGATTAGTTTTGTAAATCAAATAATGTCAAACTGGAAAGAAATTACTTATATATAAAGTACCTATACCCGAATGACTACTCATATTACTGAAAAGCTTGAGGTGATAGCCACAATTCCCATGATTGCAATTTACACATTCTATGCCTGTATGAACACATCCTGCGTACATAAGTATAAATATTCACTACCCAAGATAATTAAATTTAAAATTTGAAAGAAGGAATAAACAGAATATTATTAAATTTAGAAGATGGCAGCTAGTAGAAAATGCACAAATAAAATAAATGCAAAGATCATTACGATGTATGTGTTTTATATTACAATTATATTGACTGTCAATTTTTTCAAATACTTGAATGTACCATTGAAAGTAGAATTCGTCTAACTTACTTAAAATTCTTTTTATATCAAAGTGATTCTAACCATGAGCACATAAAATCCGGTTATTCTATTTTCCTCAGAGTTTTAGTAGTTCTCATTACTTAACAACTAACTTGTTCTCATTTCTTCATCTTTTATAAGGAGGTGATTTAACTAGATGGTTGATAATCCATTTAGAGCTTAACCCTGCCATAACTTTGGAGTTCCCCCGTGCAACAAGGTATTTCTTTTACCCCGACAGGTGCTATGGAGATTTGATGGCAAGAAACCAGACACCTTAGGACCCAATACTCGGCTGTACAAGTGGTTGCCCCAGAATGACCTTCTTGGTAAGATACTGGAGAAAAAATACTGAATATGTGACTAACAGCCAATTAGAGTGATAGTAGGTCAACAGCAACTAACATAGGGAATATTTATTTTTCAAAACTCAAAAATAAACTTAACTACATTATATTTATTTTCAAGACTTAGGGGGGAAGAATAAACTATAACAGTTCCCATTTTATTACATACACTCATATGCTTGATGTGTAAAAACAAAATATCCTTTTCTGAGGTGTAATTGGTTATCAGATAATATTCAATAGCGTCCTGGGTTGTCTGTCTGTCTCCTATTTCTACACTTCACCCCTGTCCTTCTCCCTACTGCAAGGTTATTCCACTTGGCACTGAACAAGAACAGTTGCTCTTCCATTACCGGTGACTCTGCATTTTCCATGAGAATAAATCCCAGGCTTTACTGTAATGTGCTCACACCCTCCCAGGGAAGTGTGGCCTGTCCTTCCTCTGACCCCAGCCCTGCTCCCAGCACTCTCCCTGTGCCCTGGGCACTCACATGTCAGACTCCCTGACTGCATGTTGCTTTCAAAGAATGTGTTTTTATTAATACATGCACAATCTTTTCCTTGTCTTCTTCCTTTTTTATATTTCACACATTTTATTTCTTTTACACAAAATATGCCTTTGCATCTTTTCTGCTCACTAATCTTGTATTCATTTTTCCATGCTCGAGTCCCACACCATTTCTTCCTTGCAGGCCTCACTTTCCTCTCCAGCAACAGTAGGTGCTTCCTCCTCTGAAATCTGACAGCAATTTCAGGGCAGTGTCTGGGTGTTCTAACCTGTTACCTAGAAAACATTACCACTTTCAGTGTCCTGTATTGTGCATTTCCCATTTTATTCCTAGGACTCATAGTGAATAATTCTCCTGATATTCACCCAATTCTAGGTCATCCAAAAACCAAGGCTTTCATAACTCATGGTGGAACCAATGGCGTCTATGAGGCCATCTACCACGGGGTCCCCATGGTGGGCATCCCTTTGTTTGCGGATCAACCAGACAACATTGCCCACATGAAGGCCAAGGGGGCAGCAGTTAGAGTGGACTTCAACACAATGTCAAGTACAGATTTGCTCAGTGCTTTGAAGACAGTCATTAATGACCCTATGTGAGTATACTAATTCTTTTAATAAGTGGTATTGATAGATATGTTCTCTTGTCAACAAGGAAGATGAGATTCATCCCTTTTCAGTAGATTAATATTGAAAGAATTTAAACTATATAACCAATGTAAAATCTGCTTTTATTTTCCACCATTTATTTCATGCTTGCGTTGAACTCTATAAATGTAATCGGTAAACAATTAGTGAAAAAATCTTCTACATAAACATAACTTCCAATATATAGATGAGTGTAAAAAAAGATAAAATTTAAAAACCAAGACAGAATTCACAGTTAAAAAAGGTAATGAACTTACAAATATGATAAAATATTTTAATCCAATTCCTAAAATTTCTGAATGTGTCACTTTCTTCTTGCCCTCAAATTTACTTTGATATTATCATTACTTTAATAGTGTTGATAATGAAATATAATTTACAATGAGAAAAATTCACCTATTTAGAGCATAAAATTTAAATATTTTCAGTATTTTTAAAGAATCATGAAGCCATCACCATAATATAATTTTAGAACTTTTGTATCAACCCTAAAGAAACTACATAGGGCATAGATGTCTTTTCCAATAAGACCCTAACGCCAGGTAAAGACCACTTTGTTTTTGTCTCTATGAATTACCCTTTCTAGAATTCTGACATAAATGGAATAATGCAATTTATGGTGTTTTATAAATAGGTTTTTTTTCCCCACAGGGACAATTGTTTTTAGTTTCATCCATTTAGTTGCATGTATCAGTATTTTGTTCCCTTTTATTACTGTATAATCTCTTTAGGTATGTGAATATACCATAGTTGATCCATCCATTTAGCAGCTCAGGGATATTTTCTTTGTTCCAGTTATAAACATTGTTATGCACATTTTTGTGTGAAAATATGTTTTTCGTATTATCACAGTAGAAAATATTAATGGAATTGCTGGACCCTATGGCAAATTTTATTTGTGAAAAACTGCTGAATTTTTCTCTAATGTCCATGTCCCATTTCTCATTACTAACAGCAGTACAGGAGGGTTTCACTTCCTTCATACTGTTTCCACTTCTCATCTGTCTTTTCATTACAGCCATTAGAGTGTGAGTAAAGTAGTCTCTCATTAGTCTTAATTTGTATTTCTCTTATGGCTAAAGGTTGAGCATCTCCTCCTCTGCTTACTGGTCATTCCCATATCTTCTTTGGAGAAAATTCTATTTCAGAGAGTGAAGACAGAAAAGTAGAATAGAAGCAGAAAGACTTCTCAGCGGCCATTTCAACCACCAGGACACAATTCCCTTTGAAAACATCAAGATGCTCATTCTCAGATTGCATTTCCACTGTCTCACTTACAGCACATGGGATGACTCATAATATTTCTTCTGCTAGAAAGATACTAGCTATCGCACCTGGCCTCCCATTTTCCCTTTAAACAAAATTTTTAATGATAAAATTCCAATTTAAATTCAAACTGGCTATGATGACCCAAAACATTCAAATTCTATGTCAATATTGTGACATTTCCCTTGAGTCATTTGGATAACACTTTTCCAAAACCATTCATGAATTTGATGTGGGTAGCCAATAAGCTTACTTTCAAAGTTGGAATATTTATGACTTTTTTTCCAGGTATAAAGAGAATGCTATGAAATTATCAAGAATTCACCATGATCAGCCAATGAAGCCCCTGGATCTCGCAGTCTTCTGGATTGAGTTTGTCATGCGCCACAAAGGAGCCAAACACCTTCGGGTTGCAGCCCACGACCTCACCTGGTTCCAGTACCACTCTCTGGATGTGCTTGGGTTCCTGCTGGCCTGTGTGGCCACTGCTATATTCGTCATCACAAAGTGTTGTCTGTGTTTCTGCTGGATGATTGCTACAGCAGGAAAGAAGGAAAAAAGGGAATAATTAGATCTAGGTTTGAAGCTGGAATCCCTGTTATATGGGAATCCTTCAGTTGATTGCAGCAAGAAGAGTTTGTGATGTAAGGTTACCTTCCTCTTGTGACCACTTGCCTTTTCAGGATGTAGTTTGTCAAATCAAAGTTTGTTTATGTCACAGTTGATACTTTGTTAAAAGTTAGAAATATTTTATTGTGAAGAGAAAAGACAAGCTGGGGGAAAAGTAAAAAAATTAAATATGATATGGGTTTATGTAGACATGTACTATTCCAATTCAGAAATCATATCAAAAATATTTATCCAACTTTATCATTTCCATATTGTACATGAACATGAGACCATCAATACTTCTTTGTTCAGTATTATTATTGCTTTACAGATGCTTGGAATCCTTCCATCATTTAGGTATAATATTTCATTGTTTTAATTTCTGTTGAAAACTGTCCAAGCCTTACACACTGCTCACAACCCTGACTGGTGAGCACTGCTGGGTCAGGCTCTCAGATTTAAAAGGTGCTTCTTCTGCATCCCTGTGAGCCCAGACTCACAGGAACTGCTAGATTGCGAGTGGGAGGACCCAGATATGCAATCAAGGCAACAACACTATTGGGCAGCTCTACCCCAGGGCTTTAAAAACTCCCCTCCCATTCTTGGGGAGATTCCTGCAAAAGACCTCTGAGACCTCAGTTAAATCAGGACTTTACTGCAATATGTTGATGACATTCTAGTTGTCGGCACTGCAAAAAAAGGCATCCAACAAGAGCACTATTCTAACTCTAAACTTCCTGGCTGTATCCAAAGTATCCAAGTATATCCAGTTCTTGGCTGTATCTAATGTATCCAAGAAAAAGGATAAGATTTTACAGCCTTCAGTTAAATATCGTGGGTTCAGGTTGTCCCAGTGACAGGGAAACCTGCTCCCTGATTGGACAGAGGCCCTTTGCAGAGTAGCCAGATCTCTCAGTTGACAACAGCTGTGGAGTCGGAGACATGGCCCGGAGACGTGGCCAGTTTCTGTCACATCTGGATTCCTAACTTGGGACTTATTGCTAAGCCTCTGTAAGATGCCTTAAGATAATGAACTGTTAGAGTGAACTGGGGATGGCCAAAGGGCTTTCTTAAATATCTAGGAATAACTGTTGAGTGCCCCAGCATTGGTGCTCCCAGATATAGGAAAACCTTTTGAAGTTTTTGTGCATAAGAAGCAAGGACTGAGTCTAGGAGTGCTGACTCAGCACCCGAGAAATATTAAGATACCCATTGCTTATTTCTCAAAGCACGTGGACATTGCACAAAGGGATGACCTTCTTCATTCGGGCTATTGCTGCCGCGTGTCACCTGCCTCAAGAGGCAGAGAAGTTTACAGTAGGCCAGCCCTCCACTCTGCACACCCCACTGTGTGCTCCCCTTACTGGAACAGACAAGAGAATACTGGCTGGCCTCTGGGAGGCTTGAGAGATATCACACCATCCTTTTGGATACACGAAATATAACACTGAGAGCAGTCTCTGCCTTAAATCCTGACACCTTACTTCCTCAAATGCCATCTGAACATATGCATGGCAGTTTACAAGTAATTGAATGAGTTGATTCTAGCCAGCTGGATCTAACTGAGGCACTCCTAGGAAAACCCAGACCTAGAGATATTTACCAATGGAAGCAGCTTTATGGACCAGGGACAATGGAGAGCTTGGTATGCAGTGATAACCCATCAACAGATATTAGGGCTGAAGTCCTCCCTTCTGGAACCTCAGCACAGAAGGCAGAACTCGCAGCCCTTGTCTGGCACTTCAACTAGATAAAGGCACACAAGTGACCACTGCCTGGACTCCAGGTATGCTATTCTTGTTGTTCAGGTGCATCAGCCATCTGGAAAGAAAGGGGACTCTTCAAGGACAATAATAACGAAAAAAATATATACAAAAGAAATCCTAGCCTTGTAAGAAGCCATTTTAGCCCCCGAGGAAGTAGCTGCAGTTCGTTGCCTTGGTCATCAGCAGACAGACAGTCTGGTGGCAAGGGGCATCCTCAGGCAGCTCAGGCCACAAAGGAGGCAGCTACCCTTGGAATCACAGCAAAATCAGTTTTCCTGTCCTCTGTTGGCCCTTCACCCCTGCCTGGACTGCTTGTGCTGAAGGCAAGGGCCATGTGGGGTTGTTTTGAGAACATAGAAGAAATCCTTCTGTTTCCTCCTGAACAGTTTTTTTTTTTTTTTTATGTAGACGATCTTTGCACTAATTGGTTACTCATTAAATTTTTAGAGTTCAAAGCAACTGTGAAATAACTGGTGGAAAAGAAAACCAGGTTTCACATTGGTTATATAATTTAAATTCTTTTAATATTAATCTACCAAAAAATGGATGAATCTCATCTTCCTTGTGGACAAGAGAACAAGTTATATGTCTGATGAAGGGGCATTTAAAAAATATATTTTTAAAAATATAACTCAACAATAAAATAAAAATATTAAAATATGACTCAATACTAAGACAAACAAGCAAAACAGAGAGGAACAAGCAATTTCAATAGAAATTCTGCCAAGAAAAATATACAATGGATGATAAGCACAAGAAAAATACTCTCAGCACTTTTAGAAAACAAGCACATGTCAAACATAATGAGATATCACTTCACTCTCACTGACTATAATCAAAAGATAGATAATAAAAAGTGTTGCCAGGATGTGGAGAAACTGAAGCCCTCATAGAAGGCTGGTGGGAATGAAAAAGGTGCAACCAATGTGGAAAACAGTCTAGCAATTCCCCAAAAGGATAAGCATAGAGGTAGCATATGACCCAGTAATTCTACTTAAGGCATGTACCAAAGAGAAATTAAAATATGTCGATGCAAAGCTTGTTCATGAATGCTGATTAACCACATTATTCATAAAAGCTAAAACCCAAACAGAATCAAGGTCCATCCCTTGATAAATCAATAAATAAAATATTTATATCCATACTATGGAATACTATTTGGCAATAAGGAATAGGATGGATGATCCTCTTTAGACATTATGCTAAGTAAAAAATGTCGGTCACAGAAGACCACATACTTTTTATTCTCTTTATCAAACTGTCCAAAAAAAGAAAATTTATAGATAAAAAACTAAATTAATGATTGCCCAGAACAGACAGGATGGGAAAAGCAAAGTGGGGAGATAAAAGCAAAAGTGCACAGGGTTTCTTTTAGGGAGATAAAACTATTTGTTGTAGTAGATGTGCAATTCTGTGAATATACTAAGAAATATTGAATTTTAAACAATAATGGTGACTAATATGGAATGTGCATTATATACCAAAACAGTTTTACAAAAAAATATTTGAACCATGATAAGCGAGAAATACTGACTCAGCCGTATAATTATTTTATTTCTAGTTCTGTGTCATGGGACTGCAGACCCAGGAGCCTCTTACTGCCACTATTTTAGACAGAACTCTAAAATATATGACATAAACATGTTACTTGCACTTGCAAGGTCATCACAGCTGGATTAATGCACTTATAAACAGAAAGGGACGTTAAACACACTTGAGTGAATACGAAGTCATCTGCCTTTGCTCTGTCCACTTGGCAGCCACACTCTCAGACTGCTCAGAGGATGGACTTACTTTGAGTGCAGGAGTTAAATTTTACCTTGATTAATTTATCCTTCGTTATAAGCATGAGATATGACAGAAAGGACCAGCAACTCGAATAAACAGCATTGCATTTCACCAAGATGGCTATGAAATTGGCTTCAGTTCTCCTGCTGATGCAACTGAGTGGTCACTTTAGCTCTGGGACTTGCGGGAAGGTGCTGGTGTGGCCCACAGGATACAGCCACTGGATGAACATGAAGACAATCCTGGATGAACTTGTCCAGAGAGGTCATGAGGTGACTGTATTGACACATCCTATTTCCATTCTCATTGATCGGAAACAAGCAACCAGTATTAAATTTGAAGTTTTTCCTACATCTTTAACTAAAAGTGATTTTGAAGATGTTATCATACAACTGATAGATAAATGGATATATGATCTTCCAAAAGATACATTTTGGTCATATTTTTCACAAGTACAAGAAATCATGTGGAGATTTTCTGAAATCATGATGAAGCTCTGTAAAGATGCAGTTTTAAACAAGAAACTTATGACAAGGCTACAAGAGTCAAAGTTTGATGTGGTTCTTGCAGATGCCATTACTCCCTGTGGTGAGCTGCTGGCTGAGATACTTAAAACACCCCTTGTGTACAGTCTCCGCTTGTCTCCTGGCTACCAATATGAAAAGCGTGGTGGAGGACTTCTATTCCCTCCTTCCTTTGTACCTGTACTTATGTCAGAATTAAGTGATCAAATGACATTCATGGAGAGGGTAAAAAATATGATATATGTGCTTTATTTTGACTTTTGGTTCCAAACATTGAATATGAAGGAGTGGGATCAGTTCTACAGTGAGGTATTAGGTAAGTCATGTTTTTAATTTGTGATTGTTAATTCCTATCTTTCCTTATCCCTTGGAAAGGGAGCTTTTATTACTCTGAATCGGATGAGTGTATGTTTTGAAAATGTAATTATGAAATAAAAATATAAGATAATATATCAATTTCACAAATATTATGGAAAAATTATAAGATCAGTTAGAACCTCTGGCCACCATTTCTATATTACATCCACAAAGTCATAAATGTGCAAATTACAGAACTTAGTATTTCTTTAAGCAATATAGTATCTACTTTATTACACATTTTCTTTATCCCTAATAAAAGTTAATGGACACAGCAAGAAACATCTTGATGAAGGCAGACATGTAGATTGAGGAGTTAAACATTGTTCTAGCACAACTACTAATGTAGCATTGAGGGAGTTATTTCTCCTTGTGTACCTTCATTTCCTTATTTAGAAATTAAAATATTTTTTCTATAGAACCAAAAGAATTCCTTCACAGTTGAGGGACAGGTCTGTCTCAGAAACAAACAAGTAAAATCTGAGGTTTCCAAGGTTTCTAAGTTCCTTCACTAAGGGCTTGGAGGTTATCTGTTTTAAAGACAAAAATCTTACTGATGTGTGAACATCCAAGTTTGTGTCTACATTTTATTAAATTATATGTCTAAGTTAAGTGGAATATGAGCCACCTGAAGTGGTAACAAATTCTATACATTCCTACAATTTAAAAAGAATTCTAGCTTCCATGTGTAAATATTATATATTTATTCTTAATAATATTAATAATATCTTCCCATGAATCCAAAGAAGTAGTACCTAAAAGGATTTCAACCACATTTTCAGAAAAACTCTTTTATATACTAGGAGAACCAAGGATCATCAGACTACCTTCATAAATTGTTGAAAGTGTATTCAGTACTTATTACAATGAAGTTTATGGGTTTTATAGCATTCATTGATAGCAGAGCTCAAATAAATGCATATTTGTGAGTACAGCAGCTCTAGAAAATAAGCAACTGCATGGGTAAATCCAGAGTGGCTTATATTAGTAATTACTGATGCTTGTGAATATACTGATGTGATCTTAGAGACATAATCTCCTCTAAAAATTCTCCTAGCACTTTGCTGTTCTTATACAAACCTATGAGCAACATATATGGTCCATGGGAATTAAATCACGCCTATAGATCAATATGTGTATGAGTTTGTTTTATTAAAGCACAACACTTTATATATCTTTGGCTACATTATTCCAACTCCTTTCAGGAAATTACTTTTATATTCTCAAAACAATTCTCTTGTGTCATCTATGTTTTCTTTTCTTTCTTCTTTTCAGGCAAAACCACTACATTATATGAGACAATGAAGAAAGCTGATATGTGGCTTATTCGAAACTATTGGGATTTTAATTTTCCTCGCCCATTCTTACCAAATTTTGATTTCGTTGGCGGACTCCACTGCAAACCTGCCAAACCCCTGCCTAAGGTGAACATGTTCCTATTTGTTTAGTTTTGTTCATTTATTGTAAGAGTTGAGGCTCTTCACTATTGTTCTAGCTTAAAAGGAAGACCGTTCCTCACCAATGTTAAGGTGTCCTGAAAATGTTGACAGCAAAACTTAATGTTTACTTGTTTCACTCCAGCATTGAAACCATTCCTCACTGAGATCCCAGAGTTTTACATCTTAGACCACCAAAGGGAAGGTTTACCTTATCAGAGCAGGTGTTTCCTGCCTTAGGCCAAGTCCACAGGACACCTCAATAAAGCTGCCGGGGGGAACTTTTGCCTCAACCTCAGAATTGCCTAAGAGAGAAACACAGAGAAAATGTACAGTGTGTATATAATAAAAACCAATAAGTTCTACCAATGTATATGAAAAGTGACCTTACATTTTCGTATTTATGTATTTTAAAAGAATAAGACTTTTGGCAAAATATATCAAGCATTTTAAAAATGCATGTATTTGTTGGTTTCAAAGTATACATGTGTGAAACTATAGGAACAAAAAATAAATCAAGATGGCAGATACAATATTTCTGGCAGATATTCATAAAATACTCCAAGTAATTTAAATATCTTATATTTAAAAAGACTAAAAACTGATACTCTGTTCATACCATATTACCACAATAATTTTACCAAAAATTAATTAATCAACCATAATGCAAGTTTTGTTGGAAAATGAGGGGCAAAATGATGAAGAGAACAAGATCACAAAGTTTTCTCTGATTTCAATTTATATACAGTAAGATACTCTTGAAGTTCTGACCCCAGAGGGGAAGTGGGGGAAAGGAAACACAGGTAACCTAAACATTTGTACCCCCTTAAAATGCTTAAATTTAAAAAAATTAAAAAATAGAAAAAATAAATAAAACAAAATTATCAAAGAATGAAAAAAAGATTAAAATTTTCTAAACATATATCACATAAATACCCTGAGTCATATAAACAGAATAAATATCATAATGAAATCACATGAACAATTTTAATTGGGAATATGTCTGGACAGAGAGTATGGATGAAACTCAATATCTTTTTGTTTTCATTTTTTATACTATTACAAAATTTCTTACATTGATATTGTATTCTTTGTATAAAGGAGTCACAGAATGAGATCCGTAATGAATCTGTAAAGAGAGATTGTATTACTTCATAGTGAATGAATGAAGGTTTTTATAGGCAGTCAGCCAGTGAGACAAAACATCGAACACAAGTTACATGAAATCTGTCTTCAGGTAACTGAATCAAACAGAATACCTGGATGCCCCATGTATTACATGGAAGACTGTTTAAAGTACAGTGATTCTCCTCTTAAAACTGATGTCACTGATTAAAACTCTTCTTTCTGTAAACAGCTGTTTAAAATAGAGAGTTCACCCCAAGGATTAACATATGAAAGTTTACCTGTTATGTAGAAAAATATTGATCATTATTTTGCAGAAAGAAACAATGAATTTAATAAGAAAGGAACAGCAACAAACAGAGGATGTAATTTGGATGTGATGCCCAGGAAACACTTGGTTCTGCATTTATTTGATCTTTCACCTCTTTCCTTTTTTTGTGGAGGGTAGAGGGGGTTGGTTGTTTGATTTTCCTTGGTGGGAGAATACATTGAATGGTTTAGAATATTCCTATGTAGAATATATTAATATTCAAAAATTGGCAAAGAATGGAAAACACAAGTGAAAATCATTCTCAATCAAGTCCAAGCAAGCTCATATTCACCAAGAATTTTACACACTGTGAGTGAGCTACTCAGGAGAGTGACCAGATCTCCACGACAGCGAGGCCTGCTGTTCTCTCCCCTGTGACAAAGCTGCTCTCCGTGGGACACAGTGAGAGGACAAGGACAGTCCCTCCCTGACAGTTATAAATAGCACAGCAATTTCAAGTGTAATTTCAGGATAAAAAATGTCTCATACCTAAACAATGACCTACGAAATATCATTCAACTATGTACCTATATACCATCTAAATCTATGTATCAATCACTCCCTTGGGACTATTTCACTAAAATTCTAAACCACAATATCATAATCCAGCATGTCAGTGACTATTAACCTTCACCTACTGTCTGTGTGCGTGTGTGGGAAAAGACTGGGAAATTCTGACACACTTGAAGTGAAGGAGAAAAGATTATAGACCTGAAGAAATGTGGATATAAAATCGTCCCAACTCTTAGTAAGACAGCCTCCTGGTAATAATCAGAGAATGACTCCAAGGGCTCCAAACCAGAAAATATTATAGAAAAATGCCTGAAATGAACAAAAATGATTTAGAACTATAACCATAGAGAATTAAAGCCAAGTGAAGCCCTTTTTGAAAAGTAAATTATAATAGTAAATACAATAATATAGTTTAACATTCTGGGTATAGTATTTTCTAGCACTATCCCTCCCAACTATATTTTAATAGCTCTACTTCATTTCTTCCTCTCACACACATACACACATGCATACACATGCAAACACATATTTGCACAAATACCCACAATAGAAGCCATCTATCTCACACTGCACATTACTTTCCAAATAAACCAAGTGATGAGCTCAGTTAAAAAATCACTGTTGCTCTAGTAATTCTTTTTTTTTTTTTTTCTTTTGTTTTTTTGGAAGTAAACAGCGAAGGAAGCTCTAGTAATTCTTGACAATACCTGCTTTTCTCTTCTTAGATGTTTTTAACAATCTTTTCAAATGTCGATCTTATACCCACACCTGTTTGTGACGGAACACATTCTTTCTTCACAGGAGATGGAAGACTTTGTCCAGAGCTCTGGAGAAAATGGTGTTGTGGTGTTTTCTCTGGGGTCGATGCTCAGTAACATGACAGAAGAAAGGGCCAATGTGATCGCTGCAGCCCTTGCCCAGATCCCACAAAAGGTTGGAGAAAGCGCCTAATGGTGGACAGCTACTGAATCCCTCTGTCCAACTTTGTAAAGAGTACAGGGGCAGAAAGTTTCTGTCAAAAGTGTTAACTGTTAGTATAGCTCCGCTTAAGTTAGATATCATCTCAAAAACTTAACTATATATGGAAGATGCTATGATAGTAAAGAGGAGGGTTTCACTTGTACTAACTTTGACATTAACAGTGTGATAATAACAAATATACTGAAAAAGTGTAGGGTAGTTTTGATATTATTGAATATCATGGTATTGAAAGCATGTAAACACAAATCACCAAATTTTACCCTGTCATTTAATCCTATTGTGACAGACTTCCTGACAGCTCTTTATACATTACAGATATTATCAGATACGAGTTCAATTTTAGTGTCTGCACTAGCACTATAACAAAAAGCAAATATTAAGAAAAGTCTGCAATGCATTACAGTTTAGGCTTCCCATGCGATCTGACCTTTTGTAACTCCTATAAATGTGGAAAAAGCCTATTTGGTGTGCGGTCAGGGTTCTATTCAGAGAAAGGATAATTGGGCTGAGAAATCACTACCCCAGGTACCCACCCAGCCAAGTCGAATTACAGAAAGAAAAACTTGCCTGCCTTGCTGGACAGGCCTGGATGTAATTTGAAGATGCAGGTGGTATCCTGCCCTAGCAGTAGAACCTGTGCGTTATAAAACGTGGCCCCACAAGACTCTGACCAAACCACTAGACAAACACCTCCTTTGGATTGAGGAAGGAGAATGGAATAAGGGAAGAACTCAATCAGAATGAAGGCAGGAATGGGAAGAGATTCAGAGGCCCCTTCCATAAGATGTAGTAGGCAGGTATTGCCCACTAATAATATACAAAATGCAGTTGCAGTCTAAGTGAATTGTGAATTAGTTTTTAAGTTTTCTGTCTGACATAGATTTCTCCTAATGACCTGTGCTACTTTTCTGCTGAAAACTTCATAGTCTTCAATACAAAAATAGCAACTGGAAGGTAAACATTTCTAAATTTTATTGAAGTTTAAAAGGATTTCCTGGAAATTCTACAATAAGCTTATTTTGGTACTGGGCATGGAAATGGCTTAGTTACAGCAGACCATATGAATCACTGCTGTAGCCTATTATCTAAGTGTTAATCATCTGTTAAGTAAAATACAGCAAAATATAATTTTGGACTTTTTAACAGCTGTGTTGGTATTCATCAATTGACCACCAGCACTATTTTTCTACAGTGAAAGAATTCCAAAAGTAGAAATAGCGGTAACACTATGAATTTTTCTCAAAAATTGCCACTTAAACTTTTTCTTGGAAGCTGTGCTTAATAAATTCTACCTAACAGTGGTCATGCATACTACCAATGTAGCATGGCTATCTTTCTCACAAGTACCTCACCGTACAGATTATTTTTATAACTCACATGATGTCAAACTGTAAAGAAATTACGTATGTAAAAAGTAGATATAAACGAACTACTACTCATATTAGTCAAATGCTTGAGGTGATAGATACCACAATTACTATGATTTAAATGTTACACATTCTATGCATCTATGAAGACATCGTGTATACATATGCACAACAATTAAGTGTCCGAGATAATTTAATATAAACATTTAAAAGAAGGAATAAACAGAATATTATTAAATTTAGAAGATGGCAGCTAATAGAAAATAGGCAAATAAAATCAATGGAAAGATCATTATTGATGTATGTGTTTTATATATACATTGTCTATTTATTCAATACTTGAATTTAACATTGAAAGTATCATTCGTCTAAGTTACTTAAAATTCCTATATGCCAAAGTGATTCTAATCATAAGCACATGCAATCTGGTTATTCTATTTTATCTCAGAGTTTCAGTAGTCCTCGTTACTTAAGAACTTTGTTCTCATTTCTTCATCTTTTGTATGGAGGGGATTTAACTAGATGGTTGATAACAACTTTAGAGTTTAACTATGCCATAACTTTGGAGTTACACCCATGAAACAAGATATTTTCTTTACCCAACAGGTTCTATGGAGATTTCATGGCAAGAAACCAGACACCTTGGGACCCAATACTCGGCTGTACAAGTGGTTGCCCCAGAATGACCTTCTTGGTGAGATACTGGAGAAAGAATACTGAATATGTGACTAACAGCCAATTAGAGTGATAGTAGGTCAACAGCAACTAACATATGGAATATTTATTGTTAAAAACTCAAAAATAAACCTAACTATATTTACATTTATTTTCAAGCCCTGGGGGGGGAAGAATAAACTACAACAGTTGCCATTTTGTTACATGCATTCATATTCTTTATTTCCAAAAACAAAGTATCCTTATATGAGATGTAACTGATTCTCAGATAATTTTCCATAGCGCCCTGGGTTGTCTGTCTTTCTCCTGTTTCTACAACTTCACCCCTGTACTCCCTACTCCAAGGTTGTTCCACATGGCACTTAAAAAGAACAGTTGTTCTTCTATTACCAGTGACTCTGCATTTTCCATGGGAATAAATCCCGGTCTTTACTACACTGTGTCGACACCTCCACAGGGAAGTGTGGCCTGTCCTTCCTCTGACCCCAGCCCTGCTCCCAGCACTCTCCCTGTGCCCTGGGCACTCGCATGTCAGACTCCCTGACTGCATGTTGCTTTCAGAGAACGTGTTTTATTAATACATGCCCAATCTTTTCCTTTTCTTCTTTTTTTTTATATTTCACACATTTAATTCTTTTACTCAAAATGTGTCTTTTCATTCTCTGCTTGCTGATCTTGTATTCATTTTTCCATTCTCGAGTCCCACACCATTTCTTCCATGCAGGCCTCACTTTCCTCTCCAGCAACAGTAGGTGCTTCCTCCTCTGAAATCTGACAGCAATTTCAGGGCAGTGTCCTGGGTGTTCCAGTCTGTTATCTAGAAAACATTACAACTTTCAGTGTCCTGTATTGTCCTTTTCTCATTTTATTCCTAAGGTGCGTAATCAGTAATTTCTTTGACATTCACCCAATTCTAGGTCACACAAAAACCAAGGCTTTCATAACTCATGGTGGAGCCAATGGCGTCTATGAGGCCATCTACCACGGGGTCCCCATGGTGGGCATCCCTTTGTTTGCGGATCAACCAGACAACGTTGCTCACATGAAGGCCAAGGGGGCAGCTGTTAGAGTGGACTTCAGCACAATGTCAAGTACAGATTTGCTCAGTGCTTTGAGGACAGTCATTAATGACCCTATGTGAGTATATTAATTTTTTTGCTAGGTGGTATTTATAGATATGTTCTCTTGTCAACAAGAAAGATGAGATTCATCCCTTTTTCAGTAGATTATTATTGAAAGAATTTAGATTATATAACCACTGTGAAATCTACTTTTATTTCCAGTAGACTGTTATTTCTGAGATGCATTGAACTCTATAAATTTAATGAGTTAACAAATAGTGCAAAACTCTTCTACATAAAAATAACTTCTGTTATATAGTGAAGTATAAAAAAAGATTAATTTTTAAAAAACAAGACAGAAATTCGCATTTAAAAGAAGTAATTAACTTAGAAATATGATAAAGTATTTTAACTCAATTCCTAAAATTTCTGAATGTATTCCTTTATCTTTTGTGTTTATATTTTTACTTCAGTATAATATGGGGGTACAAATGATTAGGTTACATATGCTGCCCTTGTTCCCCCGCACCCCTCAATTCAGAGCTTCAAGCCTGTCCGTCCCCCAGACGGTGCACATCACACTCATTATATGTGTTTATTCCCATCCCCTCCTCCGCCCTCCCATCTGCTCGACGCCCAATGAATGTTATTCCTATATGTGCACTTAGGTGTTGATCAGTGAAATCACTGTGCTGGTGAGTACCTGAGGTGCTTATTTTTCCAATTTTCGTATACTTCACTTAGTAGAATAGGTTCCAACTCTATCCACGAAAATACAAGAGGTGCTTGTATTGTTTCTTATACCTGAATAGTAGTCCATGGTACACATATACCACATATTATTAATCCACTCATGGATCGATGTGCACTTGGTTGTTGCCACATCTTTGCAATTGTGAATTGTGTTGGTATGAACATATGAGTGCAGATGTCTTTTTTATAGAATGTCTTTTGTTCTTTTGGGAAGATGCCCAGTAGTGGATTGTTGGATCAAGTGGTAGACCTACTTGTATCTTTTTAAGGTATCTCCACATTGCTTTCCACAGAGGTTGACCTAATTTGCAGTCCCACCAGCAATGTAGGAGTCTTCCTATCTCTCCATATCCTCACCATCATTTATTGTTTTGAGATTTTTTGATAAAGGCCATTCTCACTAGAGATAAGTGATATCTCATTGTGATTTTGATTTGCATTTCTCTGAATATTAGAGATGTTGAGCATGTTTTCATATGTTTGTTAGTTATTATTCTGTCTTATTTTTGGAAAAATTTCTGTTCATGTCCTTTGCCCACTTTTTAATACGGTTGTTTGATTTTTTTCTTCCTGATTTTCCAGAATTCTAAATAGATTCTAGTTATCAGTCCCTTATTGGATGTGTAGCATGCAAAAATTTTCTCCCATTCTATAGGTTGCCTGTTTGCTCTCGTGAGTTTCTTTGGTTGTGCGGAAGCTTGTTAATATGATCAGCTCCCATTTATTTATTTTTGTTATTGCTGTGATTGCCTTTGGGGTCTTCTTCTTAGATTCTTTGCCTAGACCAATGTCTAATAGTTTCACACCTTAAGTTTAAGTCTGTTACCCAGCATAAGTGGATTTTTGTGAGAGGTGAAAAGTGTGGATCCTGTTTCAGTCTTCTACATGTGTCTTTCCAGTTATCCCAGAATGATTTATTGAATAAGGATTCTTTTCCCCAGTGTATGTTTTTGTCTGCTTTGTCAAAGATTAGATGGCTATATGGGGATGGTTTTATACCTGGGTTCTCTGTTCTGTTCCACTGGTCAATGTCCTTGTTCTTGTGCCAGTGCAAACTTTTTTAAAGTACTATAGCCTTGTAGTATAGTTTGAAATCAGGTAAATTGATACCTCCCATTTTTTTTATTGCTTAGGATTGCTTTTGCTATATGGGGTCTTCCTGGGCCCATACAAAGCATAAAATTATTGTTTCTATATCTGTGAAAAATAATCTTGTGATGTTGCACTCAATCTGCAGATCACTTTGGGTAGTATAGACATTTTAACCAGGGTGGGTCAGTAAGAGCGAGAGCTCCTGCTGGACAGGCGTGAGATGGTGGGAGGGTGACATAAAAGAGACAACGGGGCATCCTGTTGACCCAGCTCCATGATCCAGAACCTGTGTTCCTTTTTGCTTTCCTCCAAATTTACTTTGATATTATCATTACTTTAATGGTTTTGATAAAGGGATATAATTTACAATGCATAAAATTCAGCTATTTAGATTATAAAATATAAATATATTTAGTATCTTTAAAGAATCATGAAGCCGTCACCATAATATAATTTTAGGACTTTTTTTAGCAACCCCAAAGAAACTTCATAGGGCATAGGTATCTTTTCCAATAAGTCCCTAACCCCAGGTAAATACCAATTCTTTTTTTTTTTTTTTTTTTGAGACAGAGTCTCGCTTGTTGACCAGGCTAGAGTGAGTGCCGTGGCGTCAGCCTAGCTCACAGCAACCTCAAACTCCTGGGCTCAAGCAATCTTTCTGCCTCAGAATCCCGAGTACCTGGGACTACAGGCATGCGCCACCATGCCCAGCTAATTATATATATATATATTAGTTGGCCAATTAATTTCTTTCTATTTATAGTAGAGACGGGGTCTCACTCTTGCTCAGGCTGGTTTCGAACTCCTGACCTCGAGCAATCCACCCGCCTCAGCCTCTCAGAGTGCTAGGATTACAGGCGTAAGCCCCCGCGCCCGGCTACAATTCATTTTTGTCTCTATGGATTATTCTTTCTAGAAATCTAACATCAATGGAGTCATACAATTAATGGCGTTTTGTAAATAGTTATTTTCACTAGGCATAATTGTTTATAGTTTAATCATATCGTTGCACGTATCAGTATTTTGTTCCCTCTTATTGCTGTATGGTATCCTTTGGTAGATGAATATACCATAATTAATCCATCCCGTTAGCAGCTCAGGGATATTTTGTTTATTCCAATCATAACATTGTTATGCACGTTTTTGTGTGAAAATATGTTTTTTATATTATGGCAGTAGAAATTACTACTGGAATTGCTGTGCCCTATGGCAAATTTTGTTTATGAAAAACTACTGACAAATTTTTGTCCAGTGTACAGGCACCAGTTTTCATTACTAACAGCAGTACAGGAGGGTTTCAATTCCTTCATACGGTTTCCAACACTTCTCATCTGTCTTTTTATTATAGCCATTATAGTCGGTGTAGAGTAGCCTCTCATAAGTCTTGATGTGTATTTCTCTTATAGCTAAAAATATTGAGCGTCTCTTCCTGTGCTTACTGGTCTTTCACCAATCTTCCTTGGAGAAAGTTCTATTTCAATATTTCTGACACTTTGTTGATTTTAATTTATTTTATTAATGATTTTTTTAAAAACTTTATATGTTGTGATAACATCCCTTATCAGATATATCATTTTTATTTTATGTATTTATATATTTATTTATTTATTTATTTTGAGACAGAGTCTTGCTCTGTTGCCCGGGCTACAGTGCCATGGTGTCAGCTTAAATCACTGCAACCTCAAACTCCTGGGCTCAAGCAATCATACTGCATAAACCTCCCATGTAGTTGGGACTACAGGCATGTGCCACCATGCTCTGCTAATTTTTTTATGTATATAGTTTTAGCTGTCCAGCTAATTTCTATTTATGTTTTTAATAGAGACAGAGTCTTGCTCTTGCTCAGGCTGGTCTTGAACCTACAATCTCAAATAAACCGCCCGCCTTGGCCTCCCAGAGTGCTGGGATTACAGGCCAGAGCCACCACAAGGAGCCAGATATAGGATTTTTAAATATTTTCTTCCATTCTAAATGGGTTGATTTAGACCAGCAAGACACAATTGCCTTTGAAAACATCAAGATGATCATTCTCAGATTGTATTTCCACTATTTTACTTACATTCTTAATGATACCCTTTGACGCACAAATTTTTAATTTTGATAAAATAAATAATAATTAATTGTTTCCATAGTCACAGGCAATAATTTGGAAAATGTTATGGCTAGACCAGCCACTACCAATTCAGTATTTATTACTACTCTCCATAATATTGTTATATAAAGAGGTATCACCTAAAGGAATACTTTAAGAAATAGTAAACACCAAGTGATAAGAATACGTTAAAAAGATAACAAAAAACTGGAAAATAAACATACAACAGGTTGGAAAATAGAAGAGAAAATATGGAATGAGATGTTATAAATAAATGTAAATACACCAGTACTTGTATTAATATAAAATCTAAACAGACAAAATAATGATTCAGGACATGAGCATTTGAAGAACACAATATAAAAATGTAATATATGTGACAGATGTTTAGATATTTATGTATAGCATATATATGTACTACATATATACACGTGTATGCTCTTGTGTGTATGTGTGTATAAACTGGAAATACACGTTTGTCAAGAATATATAAAATAGTTACCTGAGTTGACCATATAGATCACAACTCAGTAAATATTTCAAGATTCAGAATCATAAAGATATATGGTCTAGCCACACCATACATATGACTTAAAAATAGTCAAAGAAATGATAATTAAAAATTTTATATTCAGTAATTAAAAATATGCTTTCATACAATTCAGAGTCAACAAAATATCATAATTATACAGACACCCTTGTCCCAGAAATGCCTCACCCAAATATATAAGCAGAAGCATATGAATATATAAACCTGATGATACATACACTGGAATATGTATACCAGAATTATTAGTAGTGTCCAAAAACATGAACATAATAAATATCTATCAAAAATAATAGTAAGAAATAATCTGTACCCATTGTCAATCAAGGGGATAATACACAGTCATAAAATTAAGAAACAACTGCTATAAAAAGACACTATATGACTTAGTGATATAAATAAAGAAAGCTAATTTATGGTGTTAGAGTCAGGGTCATATTTAATTTGAGGGTGAGGGTAGTGACTAAACTTATCTAAGAAAAGGGGATACTACTGAGCAGGTGCGATACCACATATTGTGATCTGAGCAATAGGTACGTTGGGATCCACATAATTTTTAGTTAAATTTAACATTTGAGCTGTTTGCTTAGAGTATGTACATTTATCTTTTCAATTTCCTATTTAAAGGTTTCTTTAAGATGATATACAACACATTTTAAAATTCTAAGATCAAATGAAAAATAAGCGGACTAAAATAGAGGATCTCCTAGGGGTGCTACCATACCAGGAGAAGCCTGTCTGAGAGTTGGCATTTAAGGGGAAGCCTCAAAAAGAGATGAAGGCAAGCACTGTGTTGTTTCAGTGAAGAATGTTCCAAGTTAGGGAGAGAGGGGACAAAACGTTTCAAGGTGGTAAGGTGAGTACACACGTGGGAGCTAAAAGGACAACAGAAGGACAACTTCCCTGGAAGAGAATGTGGATGGGAAAGAGTTAGATGTTCCAGGACTGACAATGTAGGGTCATGTAAAATAAGAACAGATTCTTAATGTGACGAGAATCCAGGTGGAAATCTTGTTCTCTGAGTGTCATAATATGACACTTGTTTCACAGAAATTCTTTCTGGGTACTGGATAGGAAACAGAGAGTAGAAGAGAAAAAAGAATAGAAGCAGAGAGACTTCTCAGGAGCTATTTCAACCAGCAAGACACAATTGCCTTTGAAAACATCAAGATGCTCATTCTCAGATTGTATTTCCACTATTTTATTTACAGTATGTGGAATAGCTCATAATATTTTTTCTACTAGAAAGATACTAACATTTGTATCTGACCTTTCATTTTCCCTTTTAAAAATATTTTAATGATAAAATTTTAATTTAAAAATCAAACTGGCTATGATGACCCAAAACATTCAAATTCTATGTCAATATTGTGACATTTCCCTTGAGTCATTTGGATGACACTTTTCCAAAACCATTCATGAATTTGATGTGGGTAGCCAATAAGCTTACTTTCAATGTTGGAATATTTATGGCTTTTTTTCCAGGTATAAAGAGAATGCTATGAAATTATCAAGAATTCAGCGTGACCAGCCAGTGAAGCCTCTCGATCGAGCAGTCTTCTGGATCGAGTTTGTCATGCGCCACAAAGGAGCCAAACACCTTCGGGTTGCAGCCCACGACCTCACCTGGTTCCAGTACCACTCTCTGGATGTGCTTGGGTTCCTGCTGGCCTGTGCGGCCACTGCTATATTCGTCATCATGAAATGTTCTATGTGTTTTTGGTGGATGTTTGCTACAGCAGGAAAGAAGAAAAAAAGGGAGTAATTAGATCTAGACCTGAAGCGGAAATCCATGATACATGAGAATTCTTCAGTTTATTCCAGCGAGAAGAGCTTGTGACGTAAGATTCCCTTCCTCCTGTGACCACTTGACTTTTCACAATTAAGTTTGTCGAATCAAAGTTTGTTTATGAAACACTTGATAATTTTTTGAAAGTTAGAAATATTTTATTGTGAAGAGAAAATAAAATCTGGGGGATAATAAAAAATAAATAAATATGATATGGGTTTATGTAGACATGTACTGTTCCAATTCAGAAATTATATCAAAAATTTATTTAACTTTATAATTTACATATTATACATGAATATGAGACCATCACAATATCCTGTCTTAGTATTAATATCATTTTATAAATGCTTAGAATGCTTTACTTCATTTTGGCATAGTATTTGGTAGTTTTAACTTCTATTAAACACCGTCCAATAATTAGAATTGCATAAACCACGTACCAGAAGGGAACAGGGACGAAAGGCCGACCTCAGTCATTGGTGACGAGATCACCCTAGACAGAAGAGTAAGTTGCAAGGAAGAAGCACAGCCCAGGTGAAATGTGTGGGAAAGGTACCAGAGCCGACCCTTACTGGAGGTCACACAGCAAGAAGTTGTGGAGCAGAACAGGGAGAGAAAGGTTTTGGCAGAATCTAAGCCCTGAGGGATTCAGGGCCTGGTGGAGGAGGGAGTGGGAGTGTTGACTTTTGCTCCCTCACCCCTGTGGCAGTCTTCCAGCTCCCAGTCTGTCAGAGAGCCCTTCCTCCCGACCAATCCAGACACTGCTGCCATCCCTGACTGAGGGCTTCCTGGGAGCAGAGCAGTGGGCTGCGGGCCCCTGTGGGGTGCTTCCCTCCACACGCTCAGTCTGAGATGGCAGGCGCCATAGTGCCCCACACAGGCCGGGGCCTCCATCCTGTGGGGGAAGCCACAGCCCCTCAGTCTCTCTTTTCCTGGATCCCACACCACCATTCCCAGGAACCCATTTGCACTATGACAAACTCAAAGGAACAGGGAGACACAGGAGAGGAACAGTATTCCTGGAGTCTGACTCATGAGGCAACTGAGGCAAAGTTTCAGGACTCTGATTTCATGTTATCTGTCAGTCATTCAGAATTCTGCAATTGACTTGATATGTGGCACATTATCAATGTGACCCATTTAAGGTTTGTTTTAGGATACTTACTTAATATTTGAAATATAGATAAACATATTACAATGTTAATTGAAGTTATAATACTTTAAAAAAATCTAAACTCTTACAATTTTAAGCAATTTTACTATGTTTTTTAAGATGGTAATGTGTATACTGAGAATTTACTGTATTTCTAACAGAAATGTGTTTTAACATTAATATTTCGCAGTAGCTTAGTGACCTCTGCTGGCTACATCAAAGCTTTTGTTTTGTTAGTGGTAATTTTGACACATGACTACAAAGAATTTCAAAATCCTTCCATCACGTCATGTCCCCTTTCCCTGAACTTTGGCAAACCTTGTGTCTGCCTCAACTAAGAGAATGCAATGAAAGTGATATATCTTCACTTCCAGGGCTTGGTGAGAAAAGGTAATACCTTCTCTCTCTCTCTCTCTCTCTCTCTCTCTCTCTCTCTCTCTGTCTCTCCCTCTCTGTCTCTCTCTCTCTCTCTCTCTCTCTCTCTCTCTCTCTCTCTCCCCTCTCCTTCTTTTCCCTGTCTCTGTCCCTCTCCCTGTCTCTCTATATTTCTTCTTCTCTCCCTCTCTCCTTTATTCCTATATTTCTTCTCTCATTACTTCTCTCATTCTCATGCCTGAACATCTATGCTTCTCAGAATCCAGCTATAGGCACTGGTACTAGGAAAGGAGGGAGGTAGCCGCTGGGTGGTGACAAAGGGGTCTCTCTTTTCACATCTGGGTACAGAGGTGACATCAGGACTTACTTTGGGCATCTCCTTCCCATTCCTCACCAAGCTACACCACAGAGTTCTGTTCAACACCAGGACACTCAAGGCAGGAAGAGTGATGGAAAAATCCAACTGAGAGTGGGATGAAAATTAAAAGCTTCATGGCTTACTAAGATCCGTAATGAAGACCCGTAATGCCATCCAAAGGGCTTTCAATCTTGATGTGGGTCTTCATCCAGAAGCCCTGAAGTGTTAGGTAGATAGTAAGGGATTCTGGTCTCCTAGGGACAAAAGTGGTTGCTGTTGCCCCTATCTTGGTACTGCCCAACCCTGATTCTCTATACTTGGGGAAGGAGGGACTACCCCATCAATCTGCCAATCAGAACTTGGTGCGCCAGCTGCAAAAGATGCAGAGCAATCTCTAGCCCATGGACCAAACCATTTGAGAACCATAGAGACTGGGAAGTGACCTAGAACCTGATATATAGTTAAAGCTCAGGTCATTTGATTCCCAACTGTCTAATCAAAATGGTTCCATGATGATGGTGACCTCTGAACCACAAGGGAGGTCCCTATCTGGACACTATAAAAGGACTCAGACCATAGCCAAGCTCTCTCTTTCTGTTTGCTCTTCCTTTGGACTGCCCTGCTGGTACAATGGGTCCAGTAGTCGTCCATGCCATATGCGCCATGCTTTGTAAGCACATATCATGCTCTTGCCCTATAATCTTATCTTTCTCTCCTCAATAAACCTCATTTCTGTGCTTGCCTAACTTTGGTGTGTCTGGTCATTCTTTGACCATGGGAGTGCCAAATACTGATGGTCTCAGACTGAAACCTAATGGAAGGACTCATGGTGCCCACATCCAACCCTAACATGGCATTCTGTTGTGAAACATGGAGGTGTATTCAACATTTGTTATGTGATAATTCAGAATTTTTTAAAAAAATATTTAATACAACCTAAAAATACTTCTTATTAGTCTTCATTGTCCAGACTGCCAGGGGAATACACCTCCTTGATCTGGGGAGGCTGTAGAGTGTGTGTGAATTAAGCCTTCATGGATCATCAGTTCCAGCTTACAGCATGTCACCAACACACATGTGGCAAATAACCCAACAAGAGGCTTCTGGACCCACACAATAATTCTCACTAATCATGTAGGAAGCCCAATTCAATGCAAGCCCATATAGAGGAAAGGCTGACATAAGACTTGGGCCCTTCAAGTTCTATTTTATTGAATGTAGCCTCTCCCACTCAGACAGACAGAGGCTGACCTGTCAAGGAGAGCCAGCATCATAAAATGGTGCATAATAGAGGTGACTGAGCCAGGAAGAGGAGGCATTTGCTTCAGTGATGTCATAGCCACCGGGGGCCACTAGGGGGTGGGTCTGGTCATTCCTGTGTCAGGAGTAATGATTGTATAGGAACGGGGCGTGAAGAATGTCATTCTGGAAACAGCAGTGGAGACGAAACGTGCTCTAAGTAACTGATTTTCACCTTCTCACTTCAGTACCTGGTAAGTTTAATTTTTTTTTTCCTGAATTTACTGGTAATTGGCTCCTTTAAGTCACCTTACCTGAACAAAGAGTCTGTTGTCTGGATCTGATGCCAATATCCTCCCTTAGCAATTTCAGGTAAATATAAGGTGGCCGTCACTTCCTAGCTCCCCAGTCTGCCCTGCACCCGGCGCCCCAGTGGCTGTAACTCCCCTGGGCAGTCTAGTCTGCTCAGTAGTTCCTTGGTCGAGCCAGGCCTGGCGAGCCGATTGCAGATTGCGTAGGGACGGAATTTGCCCGGAGAGTTGCTAGACTGGTGGGGGAGGGGCCTGCCACTGCACCGTATGGCAGCTGGGCTGTGACCCCCTCGATGGTGACAGCTTGCCCACTGGCGGGGCACCAGCACTGGGGGCGACTGTTTAGGAGGTGGCAGGCGCCGGGTTGGGGGTCTGGGTCATCAGGACGCCCTGTTGCCTCCTGTGTGCCGCCTGCCCGACCGCCTGTTCGGCCCCAGCCCTCGCTCTTGCTGACCCCCGTGCGGTCTTATTCACCCCAGGCAGTTACAGCTTAGAGTCCCCGACCCAGAGAGCAGCTCTGTGGGGCTGGCCCCTCCTGACCAGAGGCACGGCATCTAACTGCCTCCCCTGTCAGCTCAGTTCGGTTTGTCCCTGCACGGTTCCCACAAGTTTCCACTAAGGACCTGACTCTCCAGCACCCTCTTCTCCTGCCGCGATTTCCCACCAGTTTCAGACAGGTCCCTGGCTGGGTGGGTGTGGAGGTCGGTGGGAAGCAAGGGGTCGTCCTGTGGGTCAGATCCCACTTCACCCCAGGTCTGGGGGCGGCGCCGCCCACGCGCCCTATTGTTTGTTTTGCACTCTCCAGAGAATGCGGTCTTGTCTCCCGATCACCTTGCCTTTTCCTTTTTTGACAGTCCTGCAATGAACTTCTGATGACTCTCGATGCCGTCCTTGTAGGGGGGAGACCCAGTCGTGGGTAGGAGACCAAGATCTATGTATCCTTCTCTGGGAGCAGGAATCTGGGGGGAGACCTTTATTCCGCCATTTTTTCTCCTCTCTCAACTTGGGCTTCTTGACCCTGCAACAGAGCGCTGCCAAATTGGGCTCCAGTGGAGGAACACCATGTCTTTTTTCAATTTCTTTTTCTTTTTTTTTTTTGAGACAGACTCTCACTCTTGCCCAGACTAGAGTGCCGTGGCATCAGCCTAGGTCGCAGCAACCTCAATCTCCTGGGCTCAAGCGATCCTCCTGCCCCCTCCCAAGTAGCTGGGACTACAGGCATGCACCACCATGCCCAGCTAATTATTATTTGGCCAGTTAATTTCTTTCTATTTTTAGTAGAGATGGGGGTCTCACTCTTGCTCAGGCTGGTTTCGAACTCCTGACCTTGAGCGATCCACCAGCCTCAGCCTCCCAGAATGCTAGGATTACAGGCGTGAGCTACCGTGCCGGCCTTTTTTCAATCTTGATTCCATGATCAAGGTCTAGAATGCTTCACAACCTGAAAGTTGAAAGATTGCATTGCCAGAGGAACAGGTACAACAGAAGAGGGAACTATTTTGTCTCTGAAATGAATTTTCTTCCTTCTGATTCCAGTCTTTCTTCAGGTACCTTTTCTCCCGGCCACATAGGGCTGGGGCAGACAGGACGTCTCTCACTTTGCCTCCTGCTCCTCCTGCTTCCTGGAGTCATGTGCCTGGGTGGGGGCTCCAGTGAAAAGAGGCCCCAGGTGGAGCCTGGTGCAGAAGGCTGCCTGGCAGAGGAGAAAGTGGCCCATTTTAACCACTTTAAACTGTACAAGTCAGTGGCATTTGACGCTTACGTAATGTTGCGTAACTTTCACACCTATCTAGGTCCAGAGCATCCTCATCATGACATTAAACAGTCACTTAACAATTCTCTCTCCGTGCAGGGGCTGTGCCGAGAAGAAATGATGAATGGAAAGAACTTGAGCACGGCAAATGAAGATCAGGTGAAAACTCCTGCACAAAGCAGATTGCCCGCTGAGTGCAAAGCTGAAAACAGCTGACCTGGCTGGAAAGAAAGGATGGATGGATGGATGGTAGAACGTGAGGGTCAGGCGAAAACGCCTGCCCAAAGCTGTTTGCTTGCTGAGTGCAAAGGTCAGCTGAAAACAGCTGACCTGTATGGGAGTTGTTAAAGAAATTAACAAAGCGCCCCGAGCCTCTGCCTGTGTCCTTGGAAATAAATAAGGGGAGGACCCTAGCTGAGAAGGCCATTTTATTTCTTTTTCTCGTTTAATGCTCTGGCTGAAACTTCCAGTACACTGTGGAGTAGAAGTGGTGAAACAAGGCGTCTTTGTTTCCTTCCTAACCTTAGGGAGAAAGTCTTTGTTTGGTCTTCACCAATAAATATGATGTTAGTTGTGGGTTTTCATAGACGCTTTTTATCATGTTGAGAAAATTTCTTCTAACACTACTCTGGGGAGTGCTTCAATCATGTAAAAGTATGTGATTGATTTTTGTGTAAGGATTGAATAATCCTTACATTTCTGGACAATTCATGGTTGGTCGTAGTGTACTTTTTATATGTTAGTGGATTCAATGAGCTATGACTTTCTTAAGAATTTTTGCATCTATAGTCAAGAAAGATATTATTTCATATTTTTTTTTCTTGAGATGTCTTTGTCTTCCTTTGGTATCTGGATAAAGATAGCCTTATATAGTGAGTAGGAAAGGGTAGAGAACACTCTTTTCTTGCATTTTTAAAAGAGTTTTCAAAGAACTAGTGTTACATCTTCTTTAAATATTTGGTAGAAATCTCCCGTTGTGGGCTTTTTCTTTGGGATGTTTTTGATTACTGATTTAATCTCTCTACTTATTAAATGTATGTTGAAATTGTCCATTTCTTCTTGAATCAGATTATGTAATTTGGGTTTTTAATTTTTTTCCATTTTATCTAGGCTATCTAGTTTGTTTTTTGTTTATAGTATTCTCTTATAATTTTTTGATTTCTAAATGATCACAAATAATGTCCCAATTTTCATTTTTCATGTCGTTATTTGCATTTTTCCCCTTTGTTCTTTGCCAGTCTACCTAAAAGTTTATCAATCATCTTTGATCTTTCAAATCAATCAAGTTTTGTATTTTTGATTGTCTCTTGTTTTTCTGTGCTCTATTTTATCTCTATTCTAATGTTTATTATCTCTTTTATCTGCTAGCTTTGGGTTAGTTTGCTCTTCTTCCTCTGGTTTCATATAGCATGAGTTAGGTTACTGACTTAATATTATTCTTATTTTCTATGCAGATATTTACAGGTATAATTGCTTTTCTTTGAACACTGCTTTCTTTGCACTCCATAAATTCTGGTTTGTTGAGTTATACTTTCCATTTTTTCTCAAAGGATTTTTTAATTTTACATGAAATTTTTCTTTTACCTTTTGGTCGCATAACAGTGCATTTTTAAAATGTCTATGTATTTGTGAATTCTCCAGTATTTCTTCTGTTATCGGTTTCTGATTTCATTCCATTTTATTTAAAGAAGACCCTTCATATGATTTCTTTTTCTTTTTTCTTTTTCACAGAAAACTTTTTTCATCGGCCTTTTGGCAAGAGGCACTAAGTTATTTGCCTGGGAAAATAATCCCATCATATTTACTTCTGCTGTAACCAGCGTGTGGCTTCCTCTTTGCTGACACCATACAATTCATTGAGATTCTGAATAAAACTAAAATGAGGAGGAAGGTAGGATTCACTTTCTATCTGACTCCTGACTACCAGAGAAGGGATACTGATTTCCTTCTGCCCTTGGAATGTGTGATTATTAGCATTTGGACCTGGATTAGAATCTATACTAACAACTTTTCTGGGCTTCCAACTCAAAGATGGGAGATCATGGGAATCTCACACTTCATATTTATTTGAACCAATATATTATGTTTCTATAGATAGATATGTGTGTGTATATATAAATACATATGTATATATATAAATCACTTATTGGTTCTGTTTTTTGGAGAACCCTAAATAAACAGATTTTGATACACAGAGTTTTAAGAAACAGAATTTTAGGGGTGAATTTTATGAATTAGTTCCAGGGCTTTTGGAATTGGCATTCTGATATTATTTTATTTAAATAGGTGAATGATTCTACTTTCTGTGGTACAAAAGCATTGACAGTCTATGTAGTAAACTAGAAATAGGAATAGGCAAAATATCTGCAATCAACTCTCCTAATCAACCACTTATAAGGAGCAAGGAGGTAGGTGATTGAGTAGATGACACTTGCTAACATTTATAGAAATCATAAATATGACATTGGTTGGTGGCTACTAATGTCACTGGACAAGTGGTGAAAGAAAAGCATCAGTGCAGAATTTGAAATTCATGTCTAAGTGCAGTATAAATGATCAGAAGGCTTCTATGTGTGTCCTGAAGAAGACTCCTATCTCCCATAGCCACAAGACTAATGTGGCTGAAAATCCAGTGCGCAATCTCATACTTTGCGCGTTAATTTAAAATACAAGTTCAACTGGCATAAAAGGTTGTCTTCTGTTAAGGTGGGATCATTGATTGAGACAGAATGAGATCCTGTAAGTTGGGAAGGAGACGTGAAAGGACCATAATGAAGCTGGGGCTAGTACCCCTTAATTCTGAGGAGTCTTTGCCAATGGACAGGGTCACCCCACCCCAACAGAAACAATTTTCTCATGTCTGGGGGAAGTTGCTTCCCCACCAACAGTGGCGACAGCAATCCCACCTTCAGAGGTATTGGACTTATCAGCCCCAGTGCTGTCAGCCTTTCCACCTCTGAGACTACTAACCCTGCACTGCCTGAAGGAACCGTAATGGCCTTCCTGGAGGCGGGTCCCATGCAAAATAATGCTGATTCCTCTAAGGACAAATGCTCACCAACATCTTGGAACAAAGATTTAGTCTTCATCCATTTTCTGTTGGTGTAATAGAATGCCATAAACTGAATCATTTATTGAAAAGAAATGTGGGAGGAGGAGCCAAGATGGCGGACGAGAAACACCGCCAGACAGAGTGTCTCTGCAGAAAAGACAGATTCTAGCAGAAATTAGAAAAAAGAAGCAAGAAGACGAGCATACAGCGGATAAAGGTCGGAAGGAGGGGTACCTGAGACCCCAGGAGACTCCACGGGAGGAGACTGTGGAGGAGAACTGGAGGCTGAGACCACCGGAGCAGTCCGGAGAACAGCAGCAAGGGTAGGTGGATTTGCTGTTTCCCCTCCCCTGCAATTGGGACTGCTGGTGGGCTCCCCAGCGGGTGGAGAGACCTGCGGACACCAGCCCAGAGACGGCCACCGCCAGCCAGCGGTGAGCCTGTAGCAGACCTGGCACCAGGTTGCCAACTCCCTCGGGGCACCTCCGTGTGCACATTCCCGAGCCTCGTGGCAGGCGCCATATTGCCTCCTCCTCCCCTCCGCCGACCCTACCCGAGGCTGCCCAGAGAGACAATATAGCCACCAGCCGGAGGCACCTCCAGGGAACAGGACCTTCCCTTTTGGGACCCGACAGCTGACTCAGGGGAACTCAGACTGTGAGCTCCCTACCCGCCAGCCCTCCCAGGTGCTGCTGGCACAGAGTTCCCAGGAGAACGGTGCTGACTCAGAGGCTGAGAGACATAGACCCAGCTTGGGCTCCCTGTGGGTGAATTGGGAGGGAACTCCTCTCCCTGGTGGGGATACAGTTTGAACTCTGGGACGCAGAGGTCGGACCTGCAGACCAGATCCCGTGCACCGAGGTCTAGCATTGCCCGGGGCACAGAAGGGATATATGTGAACAGCCTACTGAGGTGTGTGTGCCTTCAGGGGCAGATCAGCGTCCTAAAAGGCAACCCTCCTCCCAAAAGGAGGACAAACGCCCAGCCCAGGAGGCGTTCCTGCGCAGGGAACCTCCCTGCCGGCATCACAGTCCAGGGAGGCCTGGTGGCGTGTGGTCTGGCCTGCTGGCAGAGACCCAGGAGTAGCTGCGGAGTTGGGGAGGGTGGAAAGAAGCGAGGCCTGCTGCAGACTGCGGGTCTCAGACAGCCCCACCCCCACACACAGACTTTCTGGCTGAGCGGGACCATTCCAGCCCCGTATACATATGATATATGTATACAATTGAATATTACTCTATTTTAAGAAATGACAGTGATATAGCATCTCTTATATTTTCCTGGATAGAGCTTGAGCCCATTATCCAAAGTGAGATATCACAAGAATGGAAGAATAGGCGGCACATGTCCTCACCAAGAGGTAACCCCTAAGCCACCATTTTCTGACCCCTGAAGTAATTTTTAAAAATCAGGAAGAAATTCTAATCTCTAAAAATAAAACAGAGAGATTAATCTTTGTGACCTTGGATTTGCTATTAGTTTCTTAGATATAACAACAACAAAAGCAACCAAATTAAAATAGATAAATTGAACTTCATCAAAATTAGTGCTTTTGTGCTTCAAAACACACCATCAAGAAAATGATAGTCAAACACCAGAATTAGAAAATATATTTGCAAATTATGTGTCTCATAAGGGACAATTATCAAAAATATATTTGAAAATACAACTCAAAAGTTAGACAAATAAGTAACTCAAGAATGGGCTAAAGATCTGAATAGAAATTTCTTCCAAGAAATAAATACAATATCTGATAAGCACAAGAAAAAATTCTCTACACCATTAGAAAATAAGGAAATGTAAAGCTATCACTTCAGTCCCACTGGCTATAATCAACACATGTATAATTAAAAGTGCTTGCAAAGATGTGGAGAAATGGAAACCCATTGCTGTTGGGGATTGAATATGGTGCAGCCATTGTGGAAAACAGTCTAGCAATTCCTCAAAATGATAAACATACAGGTAGCATATGACCCAGTAATTCTACTTATAGGCATATACCCAAAAGAAATCAAAATATGTCCATACAAAGTTTAAATATGAATAATAAAAAACATTATAATGATGTGAATAAACAATAAATAACATTCACGCATGTTAATAAATAACTTTTGGCCTTCATAAAAGCAAAAATTGAACAAAATCAATGTCTATTAATTGAAAAATGAATAAATAAAATGTGTCTATCCATATGATACAATACTATTTGGAAATAAAAAGGAGTGATGTCCCTATATAAGGAATTCCATGGATGACCCTTTTTAAACATTATGCTAAGTATAAAATGCAACCCACAAAAGACCACATAATTTATGATTCCATTTATTGAATTGCACGGAAAAAGAAAATTTATAGACACAGAAATTACATATGTGGTTGCGTTAGGGGAGGAGGGTGTAGAAATGTAGTGTGAGGAGATTAAAGCTAAAGCACACAGGAATTCTTTTGGGGAGATAACACCATTTGATATAGTGGATGTACAATTCTTTGAGTGTCTTATGAAACATTTAATTTTAATCCATCCTTGGTTAATCATATCGTTTATACATTATATATCAACAAAGTTTTACAAAAAATATCCCCATAGACAAGAAATACAGACTCAGCTGTATAATTACTTTATTTCAATAAAGTACTAGTTAAGTTATATTTTTAATTCATAATGGTTAATTCCTATCTTTCCTTATGCTTAGGAAGGTGAGCTTTTATGACTATGAATCAGATGAGTGTAGGTTTTCTAAATCCAATTATGATATGAGTATATAAGATGATATGTAAATCTCAGAAATATTATGGAAAAATTATAGGATCAGTTAGAATCTTGTGGTCAACATTTCTACATTACATCCACAAAGTCACAAATGTACAAATTACAGAACTTAGTATTTCTTTAAGCAATTTAGTATCTACTTTATTACACATTTTCTTTATCCCTAATAAAAGTTAATGGACACATCAAGAAACATCTTGATGAAGGCAGACTTGTAGATTGAGGAGTTACACATTGTTCTAGCACAACTATTAATGTAGCATTGAGGAAGTTATTTCTCCTTGTGTTCCTTCTTTTCCTTATTTAGAAATTAAAATATTTTTTCTATAGAACCAAAAGAATTCCTTCACAATTGAGAGACAGGTCTGTCTCAGAAACAAACAAGTAAAATCTGAGGTTTCCAAGGTTTCTAAGTTCCTTCACTAAGGGCTTGGAGGTTATCTGTTTTAAAGACAAAAATCTTACTGATGTGTGAACATCCAAGTTTGTGTCTACATTTTATTAAATTATATGTCTAAGTTAAGTAAAATATGAGCCACATGAAGTGGTAGCAAATTCTATACATTCCTATAATTTAAAAAGAACTCTAGTTTCCATGTGTAAATATTTATTCTTAAAATAATAATATTAATAATATCTTCCCATGAATCCAAAGAAGTAGTATCTAAAAGGATTTCAACCACATTTTCAGAAAAATTCTTTATACACTAGAAGAACCAAGGATCATCAGACTACCTTCATAAATTGTTGTAACTGTATTCAGTACTTATTACAATTAGGTTTATGTGTTTTGTAGCATTAATTGACAGCAGAGCTCAAATAAATGTATATATGTTAGTACAGCAGCTCTAGAAAATAAGCCACTACATGGGTAATTCCAGAGTGGCTTATATTAGTAATTACTGAGCCTTGTGAATATATTGATGTGATCCTAGAGAAATAATCTATTTTAAAAATTCCCTTAGCACTTTCCTTTTGTTATACAAACCTATGAGCAACATATATGGTTCATGGGAATTAAATCATGCCTATAGATAAATAGGTGTATATGTTTGTTTTATTAAAGCACAAACACTTTCTATGTCTTTAGCTACATTATTCCAACTCCTTTCAGGAAATTACTTTTATATTCTCAAGACAACTCTCTTGTGTCATCTATGTTTTCTTTTCTTTCTTCTTTTCAGGCAAAAACACTACATTATATGAAACAACGAAGAAAGCTGATATGTGGCTTATTCGAAACTATTGGGATTTTGATTTTCCTCGCCCACTCTTACCAAATTTTGATTTTGTTGACGGACTCCACTGCAAACCTGCCAAACCCCTGCCTAAGGTAAACATGTTCCTATTTGTTTGGTTTTGTTTATTGATTGTAAGAGTTGAGGCTCTTCACTATTGTTCTAGCTTAAACGGAACACCGTTCCTCGCCAATGTTAAGGTGTCCCCAAAATATTGACAGCAAAACTTAATGTTTACTTATTTCACTCCAGCATTGAAATCATTCCTCACTGAGATCCCAGAGTTTTACCTCTTAGAGCACCAAAGGAAAGGTTTACCTTATCAGAGCAGGTGTTTCCTGCCTTAGGCCAAGTCTACAGGACACCTCAATAAAGCTGCCCGGGGAAACTTTTGCCTCAACCTCATAATTGCCTAAGAGAGAAGCACAGAGAAAATGTACAGTGTGTATATAATAATAAAAAAATATATTCTATTACTTCTGTCTTAAAAGTGACCATACATTTTAATATTTGTGGATTTTAAAACAGTAAAACTTTTGGCAAAATATATCAACCATTTTAAAAATGCACATAGCTGTTGTCTCATACCTAACAATGACCTAGGAAATATGATCATTCAACTATGTACCATCTAATTCTATGTATCAATGGAACCCTTGGGACGATTTCACTAAAATTCTAAACCACAATATCATAATCCAGAATGTCAGTGACTATCAACCTTCACCCACTGTCTGTGTGTGTGTGTGGGAAAAGACTGGGAAATTCTCACACACTTGAAGTGAGGGAGAAAAGATTATAGACCTGAAGAAATGTGGATATAAAATCGTCCCAACTCTTAGTAAGATAGCCTCCTGGTAATAATCAGAGAATGACACCTATGTCTCCAAACCAAAAAAACATCTATAGAAAAATGCCTGAAATGAACTAGCAATTTAGAATTACAACCATATAGAATTAAAGCCAAGTGAAGGCCTCTTTTTAAAAAGTAAATTATATTAGTAAATACAATAATATAGTTGAACAGTCTGGGTATAATATTTTCTAGCACCATCTCTCCGAGCTACATTGCAATAACTCCACTTCATTTCTTCCTCCAATACACATACATACATGCATACACATGCAAACACATATTTGCACAAAACCACAATAGATGCCATCTATCCCATAATACACATTACTTTCCAAATAAACTCAGTGATTAACTCAGTTAAAAACTAGCCCCTGGGCCGGGCGCGGTGGCTCAAGCCTGTAATCCTAGCACTCTGGGAGGCCGAGGTGGGCGGATTGCTCGAGGTCAGGAGTTCGAAACCAGCCTGAGCAAGAGCGAGACCCCGTCTCTAATATAAATAGAAAGAAATTAATTGGCCAACTAATATATATATATAAAATTAGCCGGGCATGGTGGCGCATGCCTGTAGTCCCAGCTACTCGGGAGGCTGAGGCAGAAGGATCGCTTGAGCCCAGGAGTCTGAGGTTGCTGTGAGCTAGGCTGACGCCACGGCACTCACTCTAGCCTGGGCAACAAGTGAGACTCTGTCTCAAAAAAAAAACAAACTAGCCCCTGCTCTAATAATTTTAATAATACTTGATTTTCTATTCTTAGATGTTTTAAACAATCTTTTCAAATATGTTTCTTATACTGACACCCGTTTGTGACGGAACACATTCTTTCTTCACAGGAGATGGAAGACTTTGTCCAGAGCTCTGGAGAAAATGGCGTTGTGGTGTTTTCTCTGGGGTCGATGCTCAGTAACATGACAGAAGAAAGGGCCAATGTGATCGCTTCAGCCCTTGCCCAGACCCCACAAAAGGTTGGAGATAGCGCCTAATGGTGGACAGCTACTGAATCCCTCTGTTCAACTTTGTGAAGAGTATGGCTGCAGAAATTTTCTGTCAAAAGCATTAACTGTTAGGATAGCTCTACTTATCTCAGATATCAGCTCAAAAACTAAAATATATATGGAAGATGCTACAATAGTAAGTAGGAGGGTTTTCATTTGTAATAACTTTGGCATTAACAGTGTGATCACAAGAAATATACTGAAAAGGTGCAGTAAAGTTTTGATGTTATTAAATATCATGGTATTGAAAGCATGTAAACAGACATCAATAAATTCTACCCTGTCATTTAATCCTGTTTAACAGACTTCCTGAGGGCTCTGTACACACTACAGATATTATCAGAAAGAAATTAAATTTTAGTGAGTGTCTGCACTAGCACAATAACAATCAGCAGGTATTAAGAAAAGTCTGCAATGCATTGCAGGTTAGGGTTCCCATGTGATCTCACCTTTTGTAACTCCTATAAATTTGGAAAAAGCCTAATTGGTGTGCAGTCAGGGTTCTATTCAGAGACAGGATGATTGGGCTGAGAAATCAGTACTCCAGGTACCCACCTAGCCAAGTCGAATTAGAGAAAGAAAAACTCACCTGCCTTGCTGGACAGGCCTGGATGTAACGTTAAGACGCAGTTGGCATCCTTCCCTAACAGAACCTGTGCGTTATAATACATGGCCCCACACGACTCTGACCAAACCACTAGACAAACACCTCCTTTGGATTGAGGAAAGAGAATGGAATAAAGGAAATAATCAGAATGAAGGCAGGAATGGGAAGAGGTTCAGAGACCCCTTCAATAAAATATAGTATGAAAGTATTTCCCATTAATAATATATAGAATACATTAGCAGTCTATGTATATTCATGAATGACATTTTAAGTTTTCTATCTGACATAGAACTCCCCTAATGACCTGTGCTACTTTTTTGCTGAAAACTCAAAATACTTCAACACTAAAATAGCAAGTGGAAGGTAAACAGGTCTAAAATTCATTCAAGTTTATATGGATTGACCAGGGAGATCTACAGTAAGCTTATTGTGGTACTGGCCATGGAAATGGCTTGGTTATAGTAGACCATATGAATCACTTCTGTAGCCTATCATCTAGGTGTTTATGATCTATTAAATAAAATTTTAGCAAAATGGAATTTTGGACTTTTTCAACAGCTGTGTTGTTATTCATCGATTGACCACCAGCACTGTTTTTCTACATTGAAAGAATTTTCAAAACTAGAAATAGTGATAACATTCCAGTTTTTGTCAAAAATTGCAACTTGAACTTCTTCTTGGTAGAAGTGCTTAATAAATTCTACTTAACAGTGGTCATGCATACTACCAATGCAGCATGGCTATCTTCCTCACAGGTAGCTCGTCTGACAGATTAGTTTTGTAGATCAAATAATGTCAAACTCTAAAGAAATTACTTATATAAAAAGTACATATAAACGAACGACTACTCATATTACTGAAAAGCTTGAGGTGATAGCCACAATTCCCATGATTGCAATTTACACATTCTATGCCTGTATGAACATATCATGTGTACATAAGTATAAATATTCACTGCCCAAGGTAATTAAATTTAAAATTTGAAAGAAGGAATAAACAGAATATTATTAAATTTAGAAGATGGCAGCTAATAGAAAATGCACAAATAAAATAAATGCAAAGATCATTACTGATGTATGAGTTTTATATTACAATTATATTGACTGTCAATTTTTTCAAATACTTGAATGTACCATTGAAAGTAGAATTCGTCTAACTTACTTAAAATTCTTTATATATCAAAGTGATTCTAACCATGAGCGCATAAAATCCGGTTATTCTTTTACCTCAGAGTTTTAGTAGTTCTCATTACTTAACAACTAACTTGTTCTCATTTCTTCATCTTTTATAAGAAGGGGATTTAACTAGATGGTTGATAATCCATTTAGATATTTACCCTGCCATAATTTGGAGTTCCCCCGTGCAACAAGGTATTTTTTTTACCCCGACAGGTTCTATGGAGATTTGATGGCAAGAAACCAGACACCTTAGGACCCAATACTCGGCTGTACAAGTGGTTGCCCCAGAATGACCTTCTTGGTAAGATACTGGAGAAAAAATACTGAATATGTGACTAACAGCCAATTAGAGTGATAGTAGGTCAACAGCAACGAACATATGGAATATTTATTTTTGAAAACACAAAAGTAAATGTAACTGCATTATATTTATTTTCAAGCCTTAGGGGAGAAGAATAAACCATAACAGTTCGCATTTTATTACATACACTCATATGCTTTCTGTGCAAAAACAAAGTATCCTTTTATGAGGTGTAATTGGTTATCAGATAATATTCAATAGCGTCCTGGGTTGTCTGTCTGTCTCCTATTTCTACAACTTCACCCCTGTCCTTCTCCCTACTGCAAGGTTATTCCACTTGGCACTGAACAAGAACAGTTGCTCTTCCATTACCGGTGACTCTGCATTTTCCATGGGAATAAATCCCAGGCTTTACTGTAATGGGCTCACACCCTCTGAAGGAAGTGTGGCCTGTCCTTCCTCTGACCCCAGCCCTGCTCCCAGCACTCTCCCTGCTGCCCTGGGCACTCACATGTCAGACTCCCTGACTCCATGTTGCTTTCAGAGAATGTGTTTTTATTAATACATGCACAATCTTTTCCTTTTCTTCTTCCTTTTTTATATTTCACACATTTTATTTCTTTCACCCAAAATGTGCCTTTTCGTCTTTTCTGCTCACTAATCTTGTATCCATTTTTCCATTCTCGAGTCCCACACCATTTCTTCCATGCAGGCCTCACTTTCCTCTCCAGCAAAAGTAGGTGCTTCCTCCTCTGAAATCTGACAGCAATTTCAGGGCAGTGTCGTGGGTGTTCTAACCTGTTACCTAGAAAACATTACCACTTTCAGTGTCCTGTGTTGTGCATTTCCCATTTTATTCCTAAGAGTCATAGTGAATAATTCTACTGATATTCACCCAATTCTAGGTCATCCAAAAACCAAGGCTTTCATAACTCATGGTGGAGCCAATGGCGTCTATGAGGCCATCTACCACGGGGTCCCCATGGTGGGCATCCCTTTGTTTGCGGATCAACCAGACAACATTGCTCACATGAGGCCAAGGGAGCAGCTGTTAGAGTGGACTTCAGCACAATGTCAAGTACAGATTTGCTCAGTGCTTTGAAGACAGTCATTAATGACCCTATGTGAGTATACTAATTATTTTAATAAGTGGTATCGATAGATATGGTCTCTTGTCAACAAGGAAGATGAGATTCATCCCTTTTTCAGTAGATTAATATTGAAAGAATTTAAACTATATAACCAATGTCGAATCTGCTTTTATTTTCCACCATATATTTCACGGTTGCGTTGAACTCTCTAAATTTTATGGGTAAACAATTAGTGCAAAAATCTTCTACATAAGCATAATTTCCAATATATACATAAGTATAAAAAAAGATAAATTTTAAAAAACAAAACAGAATTCACAGTTAAAACAGGTAATGAACTTACAAATGTGATAAAATATTTTAATTCAATTCCTAAAATTTCTGAATGTGTCACTTTTTTCTTGCCCCCAAATTTACTTTTATATTATAATTACTTTAATAGCTTTGATAATGAGATATAATTTACAATTCATAAAGTTAACCTATTTTGAGTATAAAATTTAAATATTTTTAGTATTTTTAAAGAATCATGAAGCCATGGCCATAATATAATGTTAGAACTTTTGTGTCAACCCCAAAGAAACTTTATAGGGCATAGATGTCTTTTCCAATAAGATCCTAACGCCAGGTAAAGACCAATTTATTTTTGTCTCTATGAATTATCCTTTCTAGAATTCTGACATAAATGGAATCATGCAATTTATGATGTTTTGTAAATAGTTTTTTTTCACTAGGCATAATTGTTTTTAGTTTTATCCATGTTGTTGCATGTATCAATATTTTGTTCCCTTTTATTACTGTATAATGTCTTTAGGTACATGAATATACCATAGTTAATCCATCCATTTAGCAGCTCAGGGATATTTTGTTAATAAATATTGTTATGCACATTTTTGTGTGAAAATATGTTTTTCATATCATGACAGTAGAACTAATTAGTGGAAATGCTAGGCCCTATGGCAAATTTTGTTTGTGAGGAACTGCCGAATGGCTCTCCAATGTACATGCCCCATTTTTCATTACTAACAGCAGTATAGGAGCGTTTCAGTTCCTTTCTACTGTTTTCACGTCCTATCTCTCTTTTTGTTACAGCCATTATAATGTGTGTAAAGTAGTCTCTCATTAGTCTGAATTTGTATTTCTCTTATGGCTAAAATTTGAGCATCTCTTCCTCTGCTTACTGGTCATTAACATATCTTCTTTGGAGAAAATTCTATTTCAGAGAGTGAAGACAGAAAAGTAGAATAGAAGCAGAAAGACTTCTCAGGGGCCATTTCAACCACCAGGACATGATTCCCTTTGAAAACTTCAAGATGCTCATTCTCAGATTGCATTTCCACTGTCTTACTTACAGCACATAGGATGACTCATAATATTTCTTCTGCTAGAAAGACACTAGCTTTTGCACCTGGCCTCTCATTTTTCCCTTTTAAAAAAATTTTTAATGATAAAATTCCAATTTAAAAATCAAACTGACTACGATGACCCAAAATATTCAAATTGTATGTCAATATTGTGACATTTCCCTTGAATCATTTGGATGACACTTTTCCAAAATTATTCATGAATTTGATGTGGGTAGCCAATAAGCTTACTTTCAATGTTTGAATATTTATGACTTTTTTCCAGGTATAACGAGATTGCTATGAAATTATCAAGAATTCAACATGATCAGCCACTGAAGCCTCTTGATCGAGCAGTCTTCTGGATCGAGCTTGTCAAGCGCCACAAAGGAGCCAAACACCTTCGGGTTGCAGCCCACGACCTCCCCTGGTTCCAGTACCACTCTCTGGATGTGCTTGGGTTCCTGCTGGCCTGTGTGGCCACTGCTATATTCGTCATCACAAAGTGTTGTCTGTTTTTCTGCCGGATGATTGCTACAGCAGGAAAGAAGGAAAAAAGGAAATAATTACATCTAGGTTTGAAGCTGGAACCCCTGAAAGATGGGAATCCTTCAGTTTATTCGAGCAAGAAGAGCATGTAAGGTTACCTTCCTCCCGTGACCATTGCCTTTTCAGGATGTAGTTTGTCAAACCAAACTACGGTAGTAGTTTGTAGTTTGTTTATGTCGCAATTGATACTTCTTTAAAAGTTAGAAATATTTTATTGTGACGAGAAAAGAAAAGCTGGTGGAAAATTTTTAAAAGTTAAATATGATATGGGTTTATGGAGACATGAACTATTCCAATTCAGAAATTATATCAAAACTATTTATCAAACTTTATCATTTCCATATTGTACATGAACATGAGACTATCAATGTACCCTTGTTCAGTATTAATATTGTTTTACACATGCTTTGAATTCTTTCCATCATTTGGGTACAGTATTTCATAGTTTTAATTTCTGTTGAAAACTGTCCATCCCTTACACACTGCTCACAACCCTGACTGGTGTGCGCTGCAGGGTCAGGCTCTCAGATTTAAAAGGTGCTTCTTCTGCATCCCTGGGAGCCCAGACTCACAGGAACTGCTAGATTGCGAATGGGAGGACCCAGATATGCAATCAAGGCAACAACACTATCGGGCAGCTCTTCCCGAGGGCTTTAAAAACTCCCCTCCCACTCTTGGGGAGATTCCTGCTAAAGACTTCTGAGACCTCAGTTAAATCAGGACTTTACTGCAATATGTTGATGACATTCTAGTTGTCGGCACTGCAAAAAAAGGCATCCAACAAGAGCACTATTCTAACTCTAAACTTCCTGGCTGTATCCAAGGTATCCAAGAAAAAGGCTCAGATTTTACAGCCTTCAGTTAAATATCTTGGGTTCAGGTTTTCCCAGTGACAGAGAAACCTGCTCCCTGATTGGACGGAGGCCCTTGCAGAGCAGCCAGATCTCTCACTTGACAACAGCTGTGGAGTCTGAGACTTGGCCAGTTTCTGTCACGTCTGAATTCCTAAGTTGGGACTCATTGCTAAGCCTCTGTATGATGCCTTAAGGGGAGGAGATAATGAACTGTTAGAGTGAACTGGGGATGGCCAAAGGGCTTTCTGAAATATCTAGGAATAACTGTTAGTGCCCCAGCAATGGGACTCCCAGATATATGAAAACATTTTGATGTTTTTGTGCATAAGAAGCAAGGACTGAGTCTAGGAGTGCTGACTCAGGACCTGGGAAATATTAAGATATCCATTGCTTATTTCTCAAAGCACATGGACATTGTCACAAAGGGATGCCCTTCTTGCATTCAGGCTATTGCTGCCGCGTGTCACCTGCCTCAAGAGGCAGAGAAGTTTACAATAGGCCAGCCCAGCACTCTGCACACCCCACTGTGTGCTCCCCTTACTGGAACAGACAGGAGAATACTGGCTGGCCTCTGGGAGGCTTGAGAGATATCAGACCATCCTTTTGGATGCTCCAAATATAACACTGAGAGCAGTCTCTACCTTAAATCCTGACACCTTAGTTCCCCAAATGGCATCTGAACGTGTGCATGACTATTTACAAGTAATTGGATGAGTTGATTCTAGCCAGCTGGATCTAACTGACGCACCTCTAGGAAAACCCACACCTAGAGATATTTACCGATGGAAGCAGCTTTATGGACCAGGGACAATGGAGAGCTGGGTATGCAGCGATAACCCATCAACACATATTAGGGCTGAAGTCCTCCCTTCTGGAACCTCAGCACAGAAGGCAGAACTCGCAGCCCTTGTCTGGCACTTCAACTAGATAAAGGCACACAAGTGACCATTACCCCAACTCCAGGTATGCTTTTCCTGTTGTTCAGGTGCATGGAGCCATGTGTAAAGAAAGAGTACACTTAATGTCCAGTAATAAAGAAATAAAATATACCAAAGAAATCCTAGCCTTGCTAGATGCCATTTTAGCCCCCGAGGAAGTAGCTGCAGTTCATTGCCTTGGTCATCAGCAGACAGACGGTCTGGTGGCAACGGACACCATCAGGCAGCTCAGGCCACAAAGGAGGCAGCTACCCTTGGCATCACAGCAAAATCAGTTTTCCTGTCCTCTGTTGGCCCTTCACCCCTGCCTGGACTGCTTGTGCTGAAGGCAAGGGCCATGTGCGGTTGTTTTGAGCATGGAGGAGATATCTTTCTGTTTCCTCCTGAACAGTTTTTTGGTTTTTTTTATGTAGACGATCTTTGCACTAATTGGTTACTCATTAAATTCATAGAGTTCAATGCAACTTTGAAATAACTGGTGGAAAATAAAAGGAAGTTTCACATTGGTTATATAATTCAAATTCTTTCAATATTTACTCTGGTGCAAAATAAAACCAGGTTTCACATTGGTTATATAATTTAAATACTTTCAATATTAACTACTGGTGGAAAATAAAGCAGGTTTCACATTGGTTATATAATTTAAATTCTTTTAATATTAAACTACTGAAAAACAGATGAATCTCATCTTCTTTGTTGACAAGAGAACAAATTATATGTCTAATGAAGGACTATTTAAAATATACATTTTTAAAAACATAACTCAATAATAAAATAAAAATATTAAAATATGACTCAATACAAACACAAATGAGCAAAACAGAAAGGAACAAGGCATTTCAATAGAAATTCTGCCAAGAAAAATATACAATGGATGATAAGCACAAGAAAAACACTCTCAGCACTTTTAGAAAACAAACACGTGTCAAATGTAATGAGATATCACTTCACTCTCACTGACTATAATCAAAAGATAGATAATAAAAAGTGTTTCCAGGATGTGGAGAAACTGAAGCCCTCATAGAAGGCTGGTGGGAATGAAAAAGGTGCAGCCAATGTGGAAAACAGTCTAGCAATTTTCCCCAAAAGGATAAGCATAGAGGTAGCATATGGCCTAGCAATTCTACTTATAGGCATATACCAAAGAGAAATTAAAATATGTCGACTCAAAGCTTGTACATGAATGCTGATTAACAACATTACTCATAAAAGCCAAAAAACAAACAGAATCAATGTCCATCACTTGATAAATGAATAAATAAAATATTTATATCCGTAGTGTGGAATACTATTTGGCAATAAGGAATAGCATGGATGATCCTCTTTAGACATTATGCTAAGTGACAAATACCAGTCACAGAAGACCACATATTTTTTATTCTCTTTATCAAACTGTCCAGAAAAAGAAAATTTATAGATAAAAAACTAAATTAATGATTGCCCAGAGCAGACAGGATGGGGAAATGCAGAGTGGGGAGATAAAAGCAAAAGTGCACAGGGTTTCTTTTAGGGAGATAAAACTATTTGTTGTAATAGATGCACAATTCTGTGAATATACCTTAGTATATTGAACTATTGAATTTTAAACAATAATGGTGAATAATATGGCATGTGCATTATACATCAAAACAGTTTTACAAAAAAATATTTGAACCATGATATGCGAGAAATACTGACTCAGCTGTATAATTATTTTATTTCTAGTTCTGTGTGACGGGACTGCAGACCCAGGAGGCTCTCACTTGCCACTATTTTTGACAGAACTCTAAAATATATGACAGAAGACATGTTACTTGCACATGCAAAGTCATCAAAGTTGGCTGGATTAAGGAACTTATAAACAGAAAAGGACGTTAAACACACTTGAGTGAACACGAAGTCATCTGCCTTTGCTTTGTCCACTTGCCAACCAAACTTTCAGACTGCTCAGAGGATGGACTTATTTCGAGAGCAGGAGTTAAATTTTACCTTGATTAATTTATCCTTCGTTATAAGCATGAGAAATGACAGAAAGGACCAACAACTCGAATAACAAGCATTGCATTTCACCAAGATGGCTATGAAATTGGCTTCAGTTCTCCTGCTGATGCAACTGAGTGGTCACTTTAGCTCTGGGACTTGCGGGAAGGTGCTGGTGTGGCCCACAGAATACAGCCACTGGATGAACATGAAGACAATCCTGGATGAACTTGTCCAGAGAGATCATGAGGTGACTGTATTGACACATTCTGTTTCCATTCTCATTGATCCAAAACAAGCAACCAGTATTAAATTTGAAGTTTTTCCTACATCTTTAACCAAAAGTGATTTTGAAGATGTTTCCTTACAACTGATCAATAAATGGACATATGATCTTCCAAAGGATACATTTTGGTCATATTTTTCACAAGTACAAGAAATCACATGGCGATTTTCTGAAATCATGATGAAGATCTGTAAAGATGCAGTTTTAAACAAGAAACTTATGACAAGGCTACAAGAGTCAAAGTTTGATGTGGTTCTTGCAGATGCCGTTACTCCCTGTGGTGAGCTGCTGGCTGAGATACTTAAAACACCCCTTGTGTACAGTCTCCGCTTCTCTCCTGGCTACCAATTTGAAAAGTCCGGTGGAGGACTTCTATTCCCTCCTTCCTATGTACCTGTTGTTCTGTCAGAATTAAATGATCAAATGACATTCATGGAGAGGGTAAAAAATATGATATATATGCTTTATTTTGACTTTTGGTTCCAAACATTGAATATGAAGGAGTGGGATCAGTTCTACAGTGAAGTACTGGGTAAGTCATGTTTTTAATTCGTGATTACTAATTCCTGTCTTTCCTTGTGAATTGGAAGGTGAGCTTGTATGAATATGAAGTCAGAGGACTGTATGTTTTATACTTGAAACAATTAATGGAAATTATAAGATGATCTATCAATCACACAAACATTATGGAAAGATTATGGGATCACTTAGAACCTTGTGGCCATCACTCCTATAGCCCACTCCATATGGTCATCAATGTGCAAATTAAACCATTCAACTTTTCTTCAAACAATACCATATCCATTGTTCTATTCATTTTTCTCATCTTTAATAAAAGTTAATAGACACACCTAGAAACATCTTGATGAAGGCAGACATGTAGACTGAGGAATCACACGTTGTTCTGGCACAACTACCAATGTAGCATTGAGGAAACCATTTCTCCTTGTATACCTTATTTTCCTTATTTAGAAATTAAAATATCTTTTGCTATATCAGAAGAATTCCTTCACAGCTAAGAGATGGCTGTCTCAGACACAGATACCTAAAATTTGAGGTTTCTAATATTTCTGCATTCTTTCACTAAGGACGTGGAGATTATTTATTTTAAGGTTAAAATCTTATGGGGATGTGAACATCCAAGTTTTAATCTGTATTTTATTAAAATATACCTCTACATTATGAAAAATATGAGCTAAATGAAGGGGGAGCAAAAATTATTCATTTCTATAACTTTTGAAAATTTCCCCCTGTCATTTCCAAGTATATTTATTTTTAAAATACTAATATTATTAAGATCTTCACATGAACCAAAAGTAGTAATAGGAACGAGGATTTCAACCATATTTTCACAAAAACTCTTGATATAATTGGCGAACCAAGGATCATGATACTAGCTTCATAACTAGAAGAAACAAAATTGAGTACTTTTTAGAAGGAACTTTTATCAGTTTCACAGGAATAATTCATAATGGAGCTCAAAGAGTTTTTTACATATATAATTTTTCCTATTGCAGCTTTAGAAAATAAGCAATTGCATGGGGAATTCCACAGTGGCTTCTGTTAATATATACTGATGATTGTGAATATGCTGATGTGATGTGACATATAGTCTCCTCTAAAAATTCTCTTAGCACTTTGCTTTTCTTATACAAACCTATGAGCAACATATAGAGTATATGGGAATTAAATCATGCCAGTATATCAATATGTGTATATGTTTTATCAAAACACAAACACTTTATATGTCTTTGGCTACATTATTACAACTCCTTTCAGGAAATTACTTTTATATTCTCAAGACAACTCTCTTGTGTCATCTATGTTTTCTTTTCTGTCTCCCCTTCAGGCAGACCCACTACATTATATGAGACAATGAAGAAAGCTGATATCTGGCTTATTCGAACCTATTGGGATTTGGAATTTCCTCGCCCACTCTTGCCAAATATTGAATTCGTTGGAGGACTCCATTGCAAACCTGCCAAAACCCTGCCTAAGGTGAATATATTCCTATTTGTTTGGTTTTGGTTATTTATTGTAAGAGTTGAGGCTCTTCACCATTAGTCTTGCTTATTCTTGTTTCACTCCAGCATTCAGATCATTCCCCACTGAGATCCCAGAGTTTTACCCCTTAGAGCATAAACAGGAAGGTTTACCTTATCAGAGAAAGTTTCCTGCCTTAGGTCAAGTCTGTAGGACTCCTCAATAAAGCTGCCCGGAAAACTTTTGTCTCAACATCATAACTGCCTAACAGAGAAAGTCACAGTAGATGTACAGTCCACATATAACAAAGACCAACTAAATTCTGTTACTTGTATCTGAGAAGTGACCTTAGATTTGATTTACAGAAGAATTCTGCCATAATATAAAAGAATATTCCCTATGAAGGAAATTAAGAACCTGATATATTTTACTTTAATATCATACTTTAAGATAAAGGAGAAAACGGTTTTTTAGTGCCCTACTATGTGATCTTTTACAAGATCTTTTTTGTCTACCTTCTATTTATTTATTTATTTCAGAAGATTGTGGGGGTACAAATGTTAAGGTTACATATATTGCCCTTGCCCCTCTTCCCCCCTGAAGTCAGAGCTTCAAGCATGTCCACCCCCCAGTTGGTGCACATCCCCCTCATTATGTATGTATACACTCATCCCCTCCCCCCCACCTGCCCGACACCAGATAAATGGTATTCGTATATGTCCACTTAGGTGTTGATCACTTAATACCAATTTGCTGGTGAGTACATGTATGTGGTGCTTATTTTTCCATTCTTGGGATGCTTCACTTAATAGATTGGGTTCCAGCTCTATCCAGGAAAATACAAGAGGTGCTATATCACTGTTGTTCCTTATAGTTGACTAGTACTCCATGGCATTTTGTTAATCCACTCATGTATTGATGGACACTTGGGTTGTTTCCACAGCTTTGCAATTGTGAATTGTGCTGCTATAAACATTCGAGTTTAGGTGTCTTTTTCATAGAGTGACTTTTTTGGGGGGTGGGGGGTAGATGCCCAGTAATGGGATTGCTGGATGATATAGTAGATCCACTTGTATTGCTTTAAGGTATCTCCATATTGCTTTCCACAGAGGTTGAACTAGTTTTCAGTCCCATTGTCTACCTTCTTATTACCACCAACATAAAACTGATACCTTATTCAAAGGTAAAACTCAATATCTATGTTGAATGTAAACTGATTATGGTAACTTCCACAAGGGACAAAAGGAGATGTAAGATTAATGAAATTCTATGCAATCTAACCATATTCTTTTTTTTTTTTTTTTTTTTTTTTTTTTTTTTTTGAGACAGAGTCTCGCTTTGTTGCCCAGGCTAGAGTGAGTGCCGTGGCGTCAGCCTAGCTCACAGCAACCTCAAACTCCTGGGCTCGAGTGATCCTTCTGCCTCAGCCTCCCGGGTAGCTGGGACTACAGGCATGCGCCACCATGCCCGGCTAATTTTATATATATATATCAGTTGGCCAATTAATTTCTTTCTATTTATAGTAGAGACGGGGTCTCGCTCAGGCTGGTTTTGAACTCCTGACCTTGAGCAATCCGCCCGCCTCGGCCTCCCAAGAGCTAGGATTACAGGCGTGAGCCACAGCGCCCGGCCTAACCATATTCTTAATACGTATCGCCATTCACATTAAGGGAAGGTGATGGTGCCAGTAGGAGGGGGAAGAGAATATGATGAGATGGACAAGGAGCAGGCTCACTAGTAGTGCAATAGTGATCATTACTCATACCAGCGATAAGAAATTAACTTGCATAATGATTTGTAGTCAAGTCAATAGTTATGAAATTTGTTCTCTAATTATTATTAATCTGTTCTGATTAATCTATTATGAATCTGAAATCTGTTCTCTAATTATTAAAGTAATTGTGACTCCAAATTGCTTCCTTTTCCACTAAATAGTAGGTTCTCAAATAATGCCTGTGTGTTTTATTAATAAAATAGTAAGACATTTGGCAAAATATACCAAGTGTTTTAAAAATGCACATAGCTGCTGGTTTCACAGTATACTTACATACAATTGTACAGACAAAAAATAAATCAAGATGAGTAGATTTAAGATTTGTGACAGATATTCACAAAATAAACACTGAAAGTAATTTAAATATCTTACATAAAAATGATCAAAAACTCATACAATGTGCATACCATACCACACCAATAATTTTACCATAAAATAATTAGTCAGCAGAATGCTAGTTTAGTTGGAAACTAAGGTGCAAAAGAATGAAGAGAACAGTATCATACTTTTTGTAGGAGGAAAGGTATATAAAATAAGATGAAAATTTTCTAAATATGTGTCACATGAGTGTATTATGTTATATAAACAGAATAAAAACTGTAATCAGAGTACACACATTTAATTGGGAGTATCTCTGGACAGAATATGGGTGAAACTCATTATCTTTGTTTTACATTTCCAGTCCATCACAAAATTGCTTACATTGATCTTGTATTATTTTCATAAAGATGTAACAGAATGAGATCAGTGATGAATCTGTAAAGAGGGTGCATTAGTTTGACACTGAGTGGATGGAAGCATAATGCTTTGGGGGACAGTCAGCCCAGGAGACAAAATATTAAACACAAGTTACATGGAATGCGGCGTCAGGGAACTAGAATCACACAAAATATCCTCTTTTCCCATATATTACGTGGAAAAGTAACATGCTGACTCCCCTATAAAAACCAATGTCATGGCCGGGCGTGGTGGCTCACGCCTGTAATCCTAGCACTTTGGGAGGCCGAGGCGGGCGGATTGCTCAAGGTCAGGAGTTCGTAACCAGCCTGAGCGAGACCCCGTCTCTACCAAAAATAGAAAGAAATTAATTGACCAACTAAAAATATATATACAAAAAATTAGCCGGGCATGGTGGCGTATGCCTGTAGTCCCAGCTACTCGGGAGGCTGAGGCAGAAGGATCGCTGAGCCCCGGAGATTGAGGTTGCTGTGAGCCAGGCTGACGCCACGGCACTCACTCTAGCCTGGGCAACAAAGTGAGACTCTGTCTCAAAAAAAAAAAAAAAAAAAAAAAAAACCAATGTCATTTAGTTAATACTATATTTTTCAAATTTGGAAATTTTTTTGTAAACACAGTTTTACAGAGAAGGTTTGCTCCAAGGATTAATACATGAAAGTTTATTTGTTATGTTAGAGGAATGATTATTTCACAGAGAATAAAAAGCTTGAATTTAAGGTGAAAGGAACAACAACAAAAAATGAGAATATGATTTTGATGTAAAATCCAGGAAACGCTTGATTCTACCTTTATTTTTTTTTTTTTGTCTTTCTTTTGTTTTGTTTTGTTTTTTTGGTTTTTTTCTTTGGTGGGAGAATACTTGGAGTAATTTGGAATTATTCCTGTATAGAATGTATTTCAATTTAAAATGTGGCACACAACGGAAAACAGCAGTAAGAATAATTCCCAATCAACTCCAAGCAAGCACATAATCGCCAGGAGTTTTATAGAGAGTTATTGAGTCCTCAAGACAGTGACCAGATCTCCGTGATACAAAGCCTGGTGATTCTCCCGAGTGACACAGGTGCTGTCTGTGGGACACAGTGAGGGACAATGACAGTCCCTCACAGCCAGTTATAAATAGCTCATCAGTTTAATCATTCAAATTCAGGATAAATAAAATGCCTCATATCTACACAGTAACGTAAGAAATATGATTATTCAGCCGTATAACTATATACCGTATAGAAGGGCTGTCCAGAAATTATTCCCCCTGTTATGTTTTATTGTTCTATTAACTATGGCTAGATACTTTCTACCCTGTCCTCATAATTATGTATTATAAATGGGACCTTTGGGACTATTTCTCTAAAAGTGCAAAACACAGTATCATAATCCTAAATATCAGTGACTCTTTACCTCCTGCTTTTAAGTGTGTGAGTGTGTGTGTGTGTGTGTGTGTTTGTGTGTTTTTTAGGGGAAAAGATTGGGAAACTCTGACAGATATTAAGTGAGGTATAAAAGATTATGGAACTAAAGAAATATAGATAAAATATCATCCTAAACCTTAGTAAGATTTCCTCCTTGCTCATAGTCAAGGAATGGCTCCAATGGCTCCAAACTAAACAAATTCTACAGAAAAATGCCTGAAATGAACACAAGTGATTTACTAGAGAGCGTCAACCATATACAATTAAACCCAAGGGAAGCCACATTCAAGAACCTATATTAGTAAATATAATAATATAAATGAAAAGTCTGGCTATAATCTGTTTTTAGCATCATCTCTCCCAACTACATTGTAACAGCTCCACTTCATTTCTTCCTCCCACACACATACATACATGCAAACACATATTTGCACAGATATGTAAAATAGAAGCCATCTATCTCATAATGCAAATTTCTTTCCAGAAAAGTGTGTGATTAGGTCAGTTAAAAAATAACCCTTACTCTAATAATTCTTCAAAAGAAGAACAATTATTGATTCTTGATTTTCTCCTCTTAGATGTTTATAGAAATCCTTTCAACTGTGTTTGTTGTACTGACACCTGTCTGTGACGGAACACATTCTTTCTTCACAGGAGATGGAAGACTTTGTCCAGAGCTCTGGAGAAAATGGTGTTGTGGTGTTTTCTCTGGGGTCGATGCTCAGTAACATGACAGAAGAAAGGGCCAGTGTGATCGCTTCAGCCCTTGCCCAGATCCCACAAAAGGTTGGAGAAAGCACTTACTGGTGGACAGCTACTGAATCCCTCTGTTCAACTTTGTAAAGAGTACACCTGCATAAGCTTCTGTCCAAAAGGTTAACTGTTAGGATAGCTCTACTTATCTCAGATATCAGCTCAAAAACTAAAATATATATGGAAGATGCTAAAATGGTAACAATGTCGATTTTCATTTTTAATAACTTTGACATTAACATTGTGGTCATAAACAAATATACTTAAGAAGTGCAGAAAAGTTTTGGTATTATCGTGGTATTGCAAGAATGTACAGAAAATCACCAAATTCTATGTGTCATTTGATCCTATTGCTAACAGAGTTTCTGAAGGCTCTGTACACAATATAGATATCATTGGAAAGGAGTTAAATTTTAATGAGTATCTGCACTAGCACAATAACAATAAGCAGGTATTGAGAAAAGTCTGCAATGCATTGCAGTTTAGGCTTCCCATGCGATCTAACCTTTGGTACTTCCTATGAATTCGGTATATATGCTGCCGAAGCAAGCACCTTCCTATAAAGTTGGAATCAACTTTATAGGAATGTGCCTATTCAGTGTGCTGTACACGGTTCTGATCAAAGAAAGAATTAGATCCTACGCTGAAAAATCACTACTCCAGATACCCATTTAGCTGAGTAGATTTACAAAAAGAGAAAACCTTTCCTGCCTCGCTAGACAGGCCTGAGTGTAATGAAGAGATGCAGATGGGATCCTGCCCTTGCAGTAGCACCTGTGCATTATAAAACGTGGCCCCACCACAATTCTACTCCAATCACCAGATTAACTTCTCCTCCTGATTGAGGAGGAGAATGGAATAAAGGAAGGAGTCAATCAGAAGGAAGCCAGAATTGAGAAGAGGTTCAGATGCCCCTTCCATAAAATATAGTAGGAACTTATTTACTAATATACAGAATACACTTGCAGTCTATGTGTATTCATGAGTTACTTTTTAGTTTTCTATCTGACATAGATGTCTCCTAATGATCTGTGCTACTTTTTTGCTGAAAACTCGAAATTAGTGTAATATTCACTTAGCAAGTTGGAGATAATCACCCCTAAATTAAACTCAAGTTTATAAGGACTACCTGGGAATTCTGCAATCAGTAGCTATTCGGGTAGTGGGCTTGGAAATGGCTTAGTTATAGTGACCATATGAATCACTGCTGTAGCCTGTGATCAAAGTGTTAATGATCTAGTAAGCAAAATTTAGCAAAATACCACTTTAGTCTTTTTCAACTAACCAACAGCTCCACTTTTCTGCATTGTAAGAATTTTCAGGACTACAAATAATAATAACACTCCAAGTTTTTGTCAAAAATTGACACTTAAAATTTTGCTTGGGAGAAGTGCTTGATAATTTATATCCTAACAGTATCATGCATACTACCAATGCAGCCTTGATATATTTTTGACAAGTAGCTGATCTTACTGATTTGCTGTTTTGTAAATCAAATAATGTCTAACTCTAATGAAATTACTTATGGGACTAGTAGATATAAATAATTACTCATATTACTCAAATGCTTGATGTGACAGATACCACAATTACCATGATTTGATAATTACACACTGTTAGCCTGTATCAAAACATCACATGTACCCCATACACAATTACAACTATTGTGTGTCCAAAATAATTAAAAATAAAATATTTGGAAAAACACATTAATATTAACCTTATAAGATGATAAGATGATAACTTGATAAGAAGTACCTTGACTATCCAATGATTTCTTAAGTATTTGCATATATCATTGAAAATATAATGTCTCTGAATTCCTTAGATTCCGAATTAATTATAACAGTAAGCACATGAAATCCAGTTATTCTATTTACCTCAGAGTTTTAGTAGTTCTTATTACTTAACAACCTTGTTCTCATTTCTTCTTCTTTTATATGGAAAGGGTTTAACTGAATAATTGACAATCTCTTTCAAGTTTTAACATGCCATAACTTTGGAGTATTGCCCATGGAACAAGGTATTTTTCTCTACCCTAACAGGTTCTTTGGAGATTTGATGGCAAGAAACCAGATACCTTAGGACCCAATACTCGGCTGTTCAAGTGGATGCCCCAGAATGACCTTCTTGGTAAGATACTGGAGAAAAAACAAACTGAATATATGTGTAACAGCCAATTAGAGTGATAGTAGGTCAAAAGCAGCTAACATACTGAATATTTATTTTTGAACACCAAAAAATAAAACCTGACAACTTTATATTTATTTTCTAATCCTGGGGAAAAGAATACACTATAGCAAGTTGGCATTTTGTTACATGCACTCATATTCTTTATGTCCGAAAACAAAATATCCTTATTTCAGGTGTAATTGCCTCTCGGAGAATTTTTCAATAGCTTGCTGGGTTGTCTCTGTTTCTACTTCTACAACTTCACCCCTGTCCTTTCCTCTACTGCAGGATAATTTCACATGACACTGAACAAGAACAGTTGCTCTTCTATTGCCAGTGACTCTGCATTTTCTATGGGAATAAATCCCGGTCTTCACTACACTGTGACGACACCTCCACAGAGAAGTGTGGCCTGTCCTTCCTCTGACGCCAGCCCTGCTCCCAGCACTCTCCCTGTGCCCTGGGCACTCGCATGTCAGACTCCCTCACTGCATGTTGCTTTCAGAGAACGTGTTTTTATGAATACCTGCCCAGTCATTTCCTTGTCTTCTTCCTTTTTTATATTTCACACATTTTATTTCTTTCACCCAAAATGTGTCTTTTCATCTTTTCTGCTCACTAGTCTTGTATCCATATTTCCATTCTCCCTTCCCACACCATTTCTTCCATGCAGGCCTCACTTTCCTCTCCAGCAAACTTAGGTGCTTCCTCCTCTGAAATGCAATTTCAGGGCAGTGTCGTGGGTGTTCTAACCTGTTACCTAGAAAACATTACCACTTTCAGTGTCCTGTGTTGTGCATTTCCCATTTTATTTCTAAGACTCATAGTGAATAATTCTACTGATATTCACCCAATTCTAGGTCATCCAAAAACCAAGGCTTTCATAACTCATGGTGGAGCCAATGGCGTCTATGAGGCCATCTACCACGGGGTCCCCATGGTGGGCATCCCTTTGTTTGGGGATCAACCAGACAACATTGCCCACATGAAGGCCAAGGGAGCAGCTGTTAGAGTGGACTTCAACACAATGTCAAGTACAGATTTGCTCAGTGCTTTGAAGACAGTCATTAATGACCCTATGTGAGTACACTAATTCTTTTAATAAGTGGTATTTATAGATAAGTTCTCATGTCAACAATAAGTAAACTAAATCCCTTTTTTAGTAGATTAACTTTGGAAGAATTTCAATTATTAAACCAATGTGAAATCTGCTTTTATTTCCACTAGACTGTTATTTCACAGTTGCATTGAACCTAATAAATTTAATGAGTAAACAATTAGTGCAAAAATGTTCTCTATGAAATAACTTCCAATATATAGATAAGTATAAAAAAAGATAAATTCTAAAAAACAAGACAGAATTCACAGTTAAAAGGAATAATGAACTTAGAAATATGATAAAATATTTAAATTCAATTCTTAAAATTTCTGAATGTATTCCTGTTTCTTACTCAAATATTTACTTTTATATTATCATTATATTAATAGATTTGATAATGAGATGTAATTTACAATGCATACAATTCACCTGTTTAGAGTATAAAATGTAAATATTTTTAGTATGTTTACAGAGTTTTGAAGCCATCACCATAATATAATTTTAAACATTTTTATCAACCCAAAATAAACTTCATAAGACATAGATGTCTTTTCACATAAACACCTGACCCTAGGGAAATACCAATTTTTTTCTCTATTGATTACCCTCTCTAGAAGTCTGCTATAAATGGAATCATATAATTTATGGTGCTTTGGAAATAGCTTTTTCACTAAGCATATTGTGTTTTAGCTTTATCCATGTGGTTGCATGTATCAGTATTTTGTCCCCTTTTATTGCTGCATAATAATCTTTAGTGTGGATATACCACAATTAATTTATCCACTCATTAGCTCATGGAAATTTTCCTTCTTTCCAATTATAAAGATTGCTATCCATGTTTTTGCATGAAAATATGTTTTGATATTTTGGGAGGAGATATTATTAATGGAATATTAATAATATCTGGGCTATATGGGAACTTTTTGTCTATGAAAAACTGCCAAGTTGTTTTCCAAAGCACATGCACAATTTTGCATTATCATAAGCAACATAGGAGGAGTCCGATTCCTTCACACTATTCCCAACACTTACCATCTGTCTTCATATTTCAGGCATTGTACTGGGTGAAAAGTGTCACTCATTGGTCTTGATTTGTATTTCCCTGTGACTAAAAATATTTAGCATCTTTTCATGTGATTACTGATTATTGATTATCTTCTTTGGAGATGGTTCTACTTTAATCTTTTGAACATTAGGCTATTTTTTAACTTATTTTATAAAGGACTTATAACACTCCTTTATATATTATGGTTATAATCCCTTATCAGATTTATGATTTTCAAATATTTTCTTCCATTCTGGGCAGGTTGATTTTATACATTCTTGATGATATTATTTAAAGCACAAAATTTTTCATTTTGATAAAAGACATCTTTAATAATTAACTGTTTCCATACTCCATAGGAAATAATTTGGAAAATTCTATGCCTAGACCAGCTACTATCCATTCAGCATTTATTTCTACCATCAGTAAGATTGGTATATAAGGAGGGATCACTTGAAGAGATACTTTAAAATATTTAATCAAGAAGAAAATAGTGGGACAATAAATGGTAAAAATACTTTAACAGAAGGCAGGAAAAAATTAGAAAAGAAACATAGAACAGATTGGAAAAATAGAAGAAACAATTCAGAATAAGATGTTAGATATGAATGTAGATACACCAGTACTTATATTAAATCTAAACAGATAAAGAAAAGACAAAATAATGATTAAGGACATAAAACATTTGGAGAACACATTTTAACCAAAACCATTGTTGTGAGAGCTTTTTGCATCCTGTGTAGGAAACTTTATCTTCTCCAAAGTTATGATATCTTCCTATATTTTCTTTGGAAACTTTATGAAACTAGGCTTTACATATAGGTTTATAATTCATCCCAAATACATGTTTTGTGTTTTTTTTTGAGACAGAGTCTCGCTTTGTCGCCCAGGCTAGAGTGACTGCCGTGGCGTCTGCCTAGCTCACAGCAACCTCAAACTCCTGGGCTCAAGCCATCCTGCTGCCTCAGCCTCCCAAGTAGCTGGGACTACAGGCATGTGCCACCATGCCCGGCTAATTTTTTCTATATTTAATAGTTAGCCAATTAATTTCTTTCTATTTATAGTAGAGACGGGGTCTTGCTCTTGCTCAGGCTGGTTTCGAACTCCTGACCTCCAGCGATCCGCCCCCCTCGGCCTCCCAGAGAGCTAGGATTACAGGCGTGAGCCACCGCGCCCGGCCCCAAATACATTTTTGTGAATGGTAAAAAAATAAAGTAACCCATGTGATATGCATGTACATAATTATGTGTAGCAAATACATATGCAATATATATGAAATTCAGTTACCTGAATAGGCCATATAATGGGTTATAGATCAATAGTCAATAAATTTTAAAAGATTCAAAATCATAAAGATATATGGTCTAGCCATACTATATATGTTAGAAATAGTCAAAGAAATGATCATTTGTTTTACATTTTTTTTTCTTTTAAATGACATTAGGTTTCCAGTTTTACATTTTAATAATTAAAAATACATTTTGATAAAATTCAGTCAACAAGAAAGTCACAATTATATATGTACATTCATCTCCATAATTCCTACCCTAGTATATAAGAAGCAAAAATGTATAAACATATAAACCTGATGATATATATACTAGAATGTTTATATCAGAATTATTAGTAGTGTTCAAAAATGTTAACATCATAAATGTCTGTCAATCATAATATGAAAAGATAATTTGTAACCTTTGTCAAGCAAGAGATACTACATAGCAATGGAATTAACAAACTACTGCTACAAAAAATACAGACACAAATAAGGACACACTATATGACTCAGTTACATAAATAAGCAAAGCTAATCTACGGTGTTAGAAGTCAGGATAATACTTAATTTGAAGATGGGGGTAGTGACTAAAATGTTCTATGGAAAGGGGATACTACTAGACAGGTGTGATACCAAATATTATGATCTGAGTAATATGTATACAGTGTCTTCATAATAATTTTTGAGTTAATTTTGAACATTTAAGCTGCTTACTTAGAGTATATACATTTATCTTATGTATTTCACATTTAAGTGTTTATTTGAAAGGATATACAACATGTTTTAAAATTCTAACATCTAAAAGAAAAATAAGCACATTAAAGAAACAGGAAGTCCTACCCATGTGTTACCACACCAGGAGAAGCCTCTCTGAGAGAGAACATTTAAGGGGAAGCCTCAAAAGAGATAGAGGCAAAGCTTTTGTGGTTTCAAGGAAGAATGCACAAAGAGAGAGAGAGGGGACACAAACCTTACAGGTGCTAAGGTGAGAAAGCACGTGGTCGCTTAAAGGACAATAGAGGGTCTATGTCCCTAGAAGACAGTGCACCAGGGGAAAGTATTAAGGGAAGATGATCCAGAGCCTGATGATGTAGGAACCTGTAGACCAAAGAGCAGAGTTCGATTTTATTCTTAATGTGATGAGAGGCCAGATGGAAATCTTAACCAGGGAGCATAATTTACATGACATTTATTTAAAAGAAATTCATTCTGAGTACTAGATGGGAAACAGAGTGTAGAAGACAGAGGAGGAGAGTAGCAGCAGAGAGACCGGTTAGGAGGCATTTCAACCATCATGACAGGATTCCCTTTTAAAATCAAGATGACCATCCTCAGCTTGCATTTCCACTATCTTACTTATAACACTTAGAATGGCTCATATTATTTCCTCTGCTAGAAAGATATTAACTTTCCACTTTTGATATTAAAAGTATTTGTTGGCTGGTGTGGTGGTTCATACCTCTAATCCCAGCACTTTGGGAGGCTAAGGCGGGAGGATCACTTGAGACTACAAGTTAGAGACCAACCTGGGCAGCACAGTAGGACCCCATCTCTATAATAATTTAAAAATAAACTAGCCTGCACATGGTGGAGCACTCCTCTAGTCCTAGCTCCTCAGGAGGCTGTGGCAGGAGTTTGACGTTACACTGAGCTATGATCATGTCACCAAGTCCAGCCTGGGCAACAGAGTAAGACTTCATCTCTATAAAAAATAAATAAGCAAACAGATGTATATATTTTTTTCCTATATGCTTTTATGTATGTATTTGTTAATGAGAAAATTTCTACATAAAACCCAAACTTGGCCAGGTGCGGTGGCTCACGCCTGTCATCCTAGCACTCTGGGAGGCTGAGATAGGTGGATAGTTTGAGCTCAGGAGTTGGAGACCAGCCTGAGCAAGAGTGAGACCCCATCTCTACTAAAAAAATAGAAAGAAATTATCTGGACAACTGAAAACATATAGAAAAAATTAGCCGTGCATGGTGGTGCATGCCTGTAGTCCCAGCTACTCAGGAGGCTGAGGCAGGAGGAGCGCTTGAGCCCAGGAGTTTGAGGTTGCAATAAATAAAACAATAAGTAAATAAAAGCCAAACTTTCCATAATCACCCAAGTATAAGTGTACTTCTCTAAGGCAAGTCTATGGCATTAATTTTGATACTTTTCAAAAATCTTTCTTGGATTTTAGATGTTTAGGCAATAAATGTACTTTTGATGTTGGAATGTTGATGTTTTTCCTTCAGGTATAAAGAGAATGCTATGAAATTATCAAGAATTCACCATGATCAGCCAATGAAGCCTCTCGATCGAGCAGTCTTCTGGATCGAGTTTGTCATGCGCCACAAAGGAGCCAAACACCTTCGGGTTGCAGCCCACGACCTCCCCTGGTTCCAGTACCACTCTCTGGATGTGCTTGGGTTCCTGCTGGCCTGTGTGGCCACTGCTATATTCGTCATCACAAAGTGTTGTCTGTGTTTCTGCCGGATGTTTGCTACAGCAGGAAAGAAGAAGAAAATGGAGTAGTTACAGCGAGGGCTGAAGCTGGGATGCCTGAGGATGGGTCTGCAGTCTATTCCAGCAAGAAGGGGTTGTGATGGCGAATTCTCCTCCTCCTGTGACAGAACATCTTTTCCGTACTTACTTCAAGTCAAAATTTGTTTTCCAGAGATTTAGTACCTGTTTAAAAGTTAGAAATATTCCATGTCAAATACTGGGGGGGGGGGGGACTAGGAAAAAGTAAAAATAATGTAAAATAAATGAGTTTCCAGTTAAATTTATTGTTCTAATTTATAAGTTATAGCACAAAACATGCATTGAACTTAACTATGTTTTACACATTGTACATGGACAGAAGAACATTGAGAAGTCCACTCATAATATCAAGACTGTTTTGCTAATACTCAGAAAACTTTGACTTCATTTTGAGCAGAATTTTGTTCTTTTTTTTTTTTTTTTTTTTTTTTTTAAAGCCAGTCAAATTTAGCAGTGGGGGGTTGAATACCAACTTTAGTGACACTAATGTGAATAAGTTCTGATAACCCACTACCATCGGACCAGCCTGTTCTTTTAATTGTTACTGAAGAAACTATTAAATGATTAATTTCAGTAAAAGGTCTCTTCCTTCCTTTTGATATTGTTAGACCAATGGTGCTACTTGGCTTTTACTGGACATGCAGCCCCAGTGTACCTCTTTCCTAAAAGATATGGCAAGACATTTATTTACTTTCTCACAACCTAAGGTATTTCCCAGGGGAATGTATGTGGAATTAGAAATATAGTGACTACTACCTGTTTCCCACAGTAAAATGGAACTACTTTACAAACTCTTTGGTTTCACAAACCAATTTTTAAGGCCATTTTAAAAGATTTAGCAGAATGATTTCACTCCCTTTTTCAGCCTTTTATAAAAGATGTAGGGTCTCAACTTTAAAGTGTGACAATATAGGAATATTACATATAAGATATCTATATATAGGATATTATAGCACTATAAAGGGACTTATTGAATTTTCAATCTCTCTAAACATACATGTACAAACCTATGTATATTTGTTTCCAAATAAGACATAGCCTCACTTAACTACCTAACAGGTATGTTATAAAATTCAATATGTTTGTTGAAGACAGTTTGAAATAATGACTTTTAGTCTATATAACCATGCTTTGGATGATCATGTCTAATTTTTGTTTCTTTTTATAGAAGCCTGTTGCTTCATTTCTCCCATAATCCTAATGTAGAAACATGACATCCTTTGGCATGACTAAAAGTAAGATAACCATCATTTTCTTTTGCATCTAAGCACCCTATAATTGGCCATAATCAACAAAAATTCAAAGAATACAAAAAATTACATAAATTGTATAGAAAATAATTAAATAAAACTATAGTAATTCCTAAGGCCCTCTTTTAATCTGCACATCATGGAAGCACTTTATGATCAAAATGTTGCAGGTTGACAAAAAAATCTAGTTATCTCTATTGGTAAGAAGTCTTATCACATCAATGTCTCACAACAAATATTCTTCGGCCTAATACATGATTTTTTTAAAAAAAACTAAAACTTTGATGCTAGGGAAATTATGTGAAGAGTTTATAACAGAATATTCCATACAAATAATCCAGCAATTGACACATAATTACAGAAAAACAGAATATACAGCCATAGTTGAAAATGTTGTTTTATGATGCATGAAACCTAAATTAATTACATCAAACTTATTCTACAGCACATATAACAAAATACTTGGTGCTCATTGTATATTAAGAATTACTACAAATTACTACAAATCCCTAACCAAAAAGATAAATAATCTAATGTAAAAATTGATGGAGGACATGAACTGGCAATTCAAAGTAAAAATGGACAATAACATAAACGATGACAAAAGTCACTGACATTTAGGAAAATAGAAATTATGTATGTAAATTTGACCTAGAGAAAATTTGCAACCTATAAAACCCTGATAAAACTATTTTCCAGGGTGTATCATGTGGAATAATATTTTCAAATAAAACTTAAATATGAGAGAGGAGTGAGATGCCCTGCAGGCAGTCAGGGCAGGGTGAGAAGTACAATAGGACCACCAAGTCACAAGAATGTGAGCATGCTTAGCTAAGATAATGTAACCAGTAGGGACCCTTAGTTATTTTACTCTAACCATAACATCTTTAAGATAAAAGGGGGAAAATCTAATTGTTGGATTTGCCAGCATCTTCCCAAATCTAACCAAGACAAACATCTGCCATCCCTGATCCCTGTTACTTTTTAGACATTCCTGGTGTGACCACCCACTTAGATCTTCCTCTTTCCTTAACCACCTTTCAAGTTAGGTTGGCCACCCAGCAGGATACCCCTGTTGAGAAATATGATTGAGGAATTAATGAAACATGGCTCATATACGATCATTATTCTATGGGATAACCCAATATTACTATATTAAAGACAGAAACAGGAGTTGGCAGGGTTTTGCCCTGAAGGAATGTGTGGACTCAATGGTTCACTTATTAGAGGCTGCTATCATGGGAGAGCTCTCAAATCTCCAGTAGGGATGTTTTCCAAGAAGGCTTCCCAGTATCTCAAAATCTGTGAGCTTCCCTGTGTCTTGAAAGACAAGACAAGGCAAATATGGCCCACAGGATGGGAGCCGGAGACAATGAGTGCACTTTGCCCAGAGAAGCACCCAGTGGTTATAAACAACCTGGTTATTAGAGACGGGTTTCCTGCTCTCTCCTGTCTGTCTACCTTTAAGTCCACCATAACTAATCAAAGAAATACAGAGTCACTAAACCTCTTTTGTTATACCTTTGTTAATTGACAACTACTACCTCTTAGAATTTAAAAGTTAGCCCCTGAAAGACTTTGTACCTGTTTGTTCACCTAGGTAGATTAGAAGCCCCTTGAGAGGACTTTTGACCCTAACCCACTACCTGTATCCCCTAGCAACTGCATTCCCTGATATGCAAATATGTTACCCTGACAACTGGTAATTGATTAATTTCTGTGATTATAAAAACCTGTATGAATCTAACCATATTGCTGGTGTTCATGGAGATACGCCAGTCTCCTGAGTACCCCGCTGTGTTATATCTGATCTTTTTATATATATAAAACTATAAACTATATCTTAGTCTCTGTGTATTCTTTTATTTCTCTCTGTTGCCTATCAATTTCCTTATCCTCTGTGGCGACCCTTATCTTAGGGAACTGGCTCCGTGGAGAGAAGCAGCTGATCTCGCCGTGGGCCTGCCTCAACTACTCCCCTGCAGTCTGGCCTAGTAGGCAGGACTCCGGCAGGACATTTTTGGGCTGGATACGGTTTTGCAGGATTTTTTCGGCAGGTTTCTTCTGCATGTTTCCTAAGATAAATGGCTTCACTGGAGTGAAGAAGCTCTCCATATTGCACCACAGGGGACCAGGATGTCAGCACCAAGAAAGGAGAGGTGAAAGCCTCGGGAATTGGTATTTAAGAATACTTGCGGCCATGCGCAGTGGCTCACACCTGTAATCCTAACACTCTGGGACACCGAGGTGGGCAGATTGCTCAAGGTCAGGAGTTCAAAACCAGCCTGAGCAAGAGCAAGACCCCGTCTCAACTATAAATAGAAAGAAATTAATTGGCGAACTAAAAACATATAGAAAAAATTAGCCGGGCATGGTGGCGCATGCCTGTAGTCCCAGCTACTCGGGAGGCTGAGGCAGGAGGATCGCTTGAGCCCAGGAGTTTGAGGTTGCTGGGAGCTGGGCTGATGCCAGGGACAGAGTGAGCTGGGCTGATGCCAGGGACAGAGTGAGCTGGGCTGATGCCAGGGACAGAGTGAGACTCTGTCTCAAAAAAATAAATAAACAAAAAATAATGGGGAAGAATTCTTGATTCTGAGCTAGACTCAGGTCTTTTTGGTGAGATGGAGAATCCCGTCCTAAAAAAAAAAAAAAAAAAAAAAAAGTGCAGTAGAGAATTCAGAGCATGGGGTTTGCAGGAAGGAGGATGTAATTTGCAACCTTCCGTCTGCATCAGGCCAAAAAGAAAGCAAGCCTGTGAAGATGGCTGTGGGCCCTGAGTATGGGTCGATGAAAGAAAAAGTGGAGAAGCGAAAAGAGTCTAAAGGTGAACTTAAGCTCAAAGTGGTAGCCAGGAATTTTCCCTCCCTGAGCTCCCAGCCTGGGCCTGAGAAGCCAATGCTTTCTTATGCAAATGCTCCCAGAGGCAGAATCTGCCCTTGAGAAAGGTCCTTAAAGGGAACTTCTGAAAGACGGGCTGAGGTCCTGAAAGATAGCAAAGAAATTTAGTGACACCAAGAAATTCAGAAATTTAGATGCGCGTCTTTATCCTGTTGCTGAAATACAGCAGAGTTCAGATTCCAACGGTCCGGACGGGGAGGCGGGACACCTCGCAGCCCCCCGCAGTGATCATGAGATTATTCCATTTAAAACTTTCAAAGAGAAAGTCCGTGGCTGATGTCTCCAAAAAAGAGAAAAAAGAAAGCACCAGATATATTCTCCAGCAAACTGGTATTAACTGAGTAGCACCTAAGTGGACACATAGGTGCTACAGTAATAGGGTATTGGGCAGGTGGGAGGGGGGAGGGGGGCGGGTATATACATACATAGTGAGTGAGATGTGCACCATCTGGGGGATGGTCATGATGGAGACTCAGACTTTTGGGGGGAGGGGAGGAAATGGGCATTTATTGAAACCTTAAAATCTGTACCCCCATAATATGCCAAAATAAAAAAAATAATTAAAAAAAAAAAAACAATTAAGGAATCAACTACTGAAGTAACAAATGAATTCAGCAAGGCTGCAGAATACCAAATCAATATACAAAAGTTAATTGTATTTCTAGGCACTTGCAATGAAGAATTCAAAAATGAAATTAAGAAAACAATTCCATTTAAAGTATTAAAAAGAATAAAATACTTAAGAATAAATTCAACAAAAGAAGTACAAAACTTATTGTCTGAAAACCAAAAAACATTGTTGTAAGAAATTAAAGATTATCTAAATATATATAAAAATTCCCTTGTTCATGAATTGGAAGACTTAATATTGCTAAGATGGCAACAGCCCTTAAATTATCTAGTTTTAACATAATCCCTATCAGAATACAAACTGGCTTCTTTGTAGAAATTGTCAAGCTGATTCTAAAACTCATATGGAATTAAAAGGGATCCAGAAGAGTAAAAACAATCTTTAAAAAAAGAACAACTAAGTTGGAGAACTTACATGTGCCAATTTGAAAACTTACTCCAAAGCAAGTTGGTAATCAAAATAGTGTGGTACAGTCATAAGGATAGACATTTATAAAAATGAAATAAAACTGAGAATCCATAAATAAAAAAAAAAGAGAGAAAAAAGAAAAGAAAAAAGTAGAAAAATAAAAAATATTTAAATAAAGAAAAAAATAAAATAAAATAAATAAAACTTTCAAAGAATTAAAACAAGCCTGTGTTTCATATAACACAAACTCTCTTTACACCAAGAGCTCGCTTCAAGAATCGGCTCAAATAGAAAAGTTAATTCCTTGGGGCTGGAAATCTCTGGCGCAAACAGTCTTGTCTATCTCCACTGGAGTTCTTACAGTTCACCTCTTGGTGGAGGGATGAAAGGCATCAGCAAACCTAGCTCAGTGAGGCTAGAGACCCGCCGGTGAAGATCTCTGGCACGAATTACTGGGACAAGGAAATTGGTTTGGTATCAATGCTTAATTAAAATATGATGATCAGGCTATTGCTCAAATTCGGCAGTGCTGTACTGAAGTATGGGAAAAGATAGCTTCTCTTAGACAAGCTGTGTCTTCCTGTATAAATGTGAAACAAAATGTTAATGAAACTTATGTGGATTTTATTGTTCGACTGCAAGAAAGATCTTGTGCAAAAAAATGGTCGGTCCTCCTAATTTAGGAAATATGATGTTGACTTTTAATAATGTTAATTCAAAAGGCTGGCAGCTTTATGCCTGTTAAAATTAGAGGGGCACACCGCGCTGCTGAAAACAACTTTTAAAAAGTTGCCAAAATGTCTGGTCAGACATTTAAAAATGCAAATGTTAGCTAAAACTATCAGCAAAAAAGTCAATTCCAAAAAGCAAAGACCATCTCGTGGCAATGGGATCTTAACGCCATCTACTGATATATTTATAAAAGTACCTATAGACACATTTGGCCTGACCCTCCAGGCACATTAATATTAATTAACAGTTGATCATAATCCTGTTACATTAAAAGGAATATTAATACATTTAGGTGTAATGTATTCGGATTATTCAAAAAAATGCAGTTATGATGAGTTTCACTTCTGATTATTCTATTCAGGCTAGAGACCGTATTGCACAACTTCTGTTATCACCTTATGTGCAAATTGAAAGATCTAATGTTTTAAGACAAGGAGGTTTTGGAAGTACTCAAACTAAAGTATATTGGCAAACTTTTATTAATGACCAAAAACCTCAATTAGAAATTAAGCTTGGCCGGGCGCGGTGGCTCACACCTGTAATCCTAACACTCTGGAAGGCCGAGGCGGGCAGATTGCTCAAGGTCAGGAGTTCGAAATTAATACTTGAATAGATCTCAGGGGACACTAAGTGAAAAAGCCAATCTGAAAAATTACGCATTGTATGATACATGTATATACTATTCTTAATGAAACTTAAAAACTTAATGAAGATGAAGTATAGATTAGTGGTTGCCAGGGCTTAGTGATGGGGTGGGGGGAGGAGGGAGGGAGAGAGAGAGTCAGGTGACTGTTAGCAGCATGATGGATTCTTGTGGTCAAACTATCTGTATCTTGATTGTGGTAGTGGTCACATGATATGATATCATGTGAATCTACAGACATGATAAAATTACACAGAGGTAATTACACACACACACGACAAAATCATGTGCTTTCAAAACTGGTAAAATCTGAATAAAGGCGATGCATTGTCTCAATGTCAACTTCCTGGTTATAATATTGTACTATAGCTAAGCAAGGTGTTACTATTGAAGCAATCTCACTAAAGGGTACACAAGATTTCAGTATATTATGTCTTACAGTTATATCTTAACTGTATCTAAATCTATGATTATTTGAAAATAAAAACTTTTTTAATGGTAAGGAATTTCAGAAAAGGGTATATGTTACATCCAATTGAAGGAATCAAGGAAACCTTCATGGGAGAGGCAACACTTGAACTAACACTTTAGATCTTGATATAATCTAACTACTCTATGGTTAAGAAGATTTATTAATTTTGTTAAAATTGAAATGAAAAATTAGAACAAATCCTCACAGTGAGAGATCTCCTTGACAGATTTGTTTTGGAGTGATCCCAATAAAACTTCTTTTGTAGAATCAGAATTAAACAAGAAACCAGCACATTCTGTAGGTCTAATTTTCTATTCATTTCAAAACCAAATTATTAAACTTATGATCAGGTACCATATTGCAGGGGAGTAGTTGAGGCAGGCCCTTGAGGAGATCAGCTGCTTCTCCCCACTGCGCCAAGTCCCTTAGGTAGGGGTCGCCACAGAGGATAAGGAAATTGATAAGAAAGAGAGAGAATAAAAGAATACACAGAGATTAAGATATAGTTTATAGCTTTATATAAAAGATCAGATATAACACAGCGGGGTACCCAGGAGACTGGCATATCCCCATGAACGCCAGGAATATGGTTAGATTCATACAGGTTTTTATAATCACAGACATCAATTAGCAGTTGTCAGGGTAACATATTTGCATATCAGGGAATGCAGTGCTAGGGGATACAGGTAGTGGGTTAGGGTCAAAAGTCATCTCAAGGGGCTTCTAATCTATCTGGATGAACAAACAGGTACAAAGTCTTTCAGGGGCTACCTTCTAAATTCTAAGAGGTAGCTGTCAATTAACAAAGGTAAAACTAAAGAGGTTTAGTGACTCTGTATTTCTTTGATTAGTTATGGTGGACTTAAAGGCAGACAGACAGGAGAGAGAAGGAAGCCCATCTCTATAAAACAGGTTGTTTACAACCACTGGGCACATCTCTGGGCAAAGTACACTCATCGTCTCCGGCTCCCATCCTGTGGGCCATATTTGCCTTGTCTTGTCTTTCAAGACACAGGGAAGCTCACAGACTTTGAGATACTGGGAAGCCTTCCTGGAAAACATCCCCACCAGAGATCTGAGAGCTCTCCCATGATAGCAGCCTCTAATAAGTGAACCATTGAGTCCACACATTCCTTCAGGGCAAAACCCTGCAAACTCCTGTTTCTGTCTTTAATATAGTAATATTGGGTTGTACAATAAAATAATGATCTTATGAGCCATATCTCATTAATTCCTCATATTTTCCCAACACCATATTTTTCAAAACAGGACTATATTCAGATCAAAGTGTCAGGGGAAAAAAAAAACAAAACAGGACTATAGTTTCATTACAGTAACTGTCATAATAGTTACCATGTCTTCAATATCTACTATGTTCCAAGAATGTGCTAAGCCCTTTTTAAACATTCTCAGTTTTATTCCAACAACAATCATTTTAGTAAATATTAATATTATCTCTGTCATACAGGTGAGTAAATTGAGGCTTAGAATATTTAAATACTCTATCTGGTTTAAGTCACGCAGTTAATGTAAAATCGGCGATTACTTTTTAAAATCAATGTGTAAATAATAATAAAGCTATGTTTTCTGCATAATGTAAAAATAAAAGTCATTTAACAACATTTATTAAGAGACTTAGACACAGAGCACCTTACTAAGTGCTGTGGGAAGAAATATAAAAGATATAAGCCGGGCGCGGTGGCTCACGTCTGTAATCCTAGCACTCTGGGAGGCTGAGGCGGGCGGATTGCTCGAGGTCAGGAGTTCGAAACCAGCCTGAGCAAGAGCAAGACCCCGTCTCTACTATAAATAGAAAGAAATTAATTGGCCAACTAATGTATATATATATATAAAATTAGCCGGGCATGGTGGCGCATGCCTGTAGTCCCAGCTACTGGGGAGGCTGAGGCAGAAGGATGGCTGAGGCAGAAGGATTGCTTGAGCCCAGGAGTTTGAGGTTGCTGTGAGCTAGGCTGACGCCACGGCACTCACTCTAGCCTGGGCAACAAGCGAGACTCTGTCTCAAAAAAAAAAAAAAAAAAAAAAAGATATAGAAGAGGAACTGCCTGCCTACCCTCTAGTACAATGAGTAAATATCACAGTCATGTCTTCCTAACTTTCTCCAATGAAATCTTTACCACAAAATGCCAAAATTACATATTATTTTTCAAAAGAAATTACCATTTTATAAATATGATAGTGTACTATCTATTTCTCTATGCACATAAAGTCTAAACCAGGCGTCCTCAAACTACGGCCTGAGGGCCACATGTGGCCCTCCAAGGACATCTACCAGGCCCGCCAGCTGTTTTTGCTGCCGCTGCCTATCCTGCTTAGCAGCCCATTCGTCCCGGGTCCACAGTGCGCATGTGTGGAATGCGCACTACACTCTCCAATGGTTCTCCAACGGTCTGGTCTAAAGTATTGCTTGTATGTTCACTGTGATACAAATTTTATTTGTCAAATCCTTTGTAAAATCAACACGAATTAATTTTCAAATGCCATTTTTCAAAGATGAATTGTATTCTTTTGGCTTTGTAAGATCCTTTTACAGCATTTAGAGTACAGTTTTCATTATTACTTAAACATCCAGACATCTTTCCTGAATCTGGATGGCGTTTCCTCCCTTTATTTTTCTATAGCTTGAGGGTTCCACCTACAGGCTCAACTGCAGAATATACTGAAACAAGGGAAATTAATTTGTAACAGAACACTGAGAGTCATTTAGTTTGAACTATACGTATATATTTACTTAAAATTCAACATTTTTCTCAATGTTGTTTTTTCTCAAAGGGCTTTATTAAATGGGACAAAACAGTTTATGCAAAATAGTTAACACTGTCAATTCATGTCAGTTTTTGTATCTTATTTTAGCCAAGTGCCTAAATTTTATCAGTTCATATGCCAATGTTATTCAGGTCAATAAAAGTCAAGTTTTTCCTGCTAATATTGGTTTTCAGAGTGGCTGTTGTAACAATACAGAACTTGTATGAGTAACTATCCACAACGAGGAAAGGGTAACCAAAAGACTCAATAAAATCTAACCCCGATCATGCTGTAACTCTTGGCACCGTCCTAACTTCACTATGACCTAGATCATTTGAATGTTGTGTCTCTAATAGCTCAGTAATAATTTGCCAAAATCCAAAATTATAAAGATGGCCAATATTACGCTTTTATTCTTCAGTTTTGTATCCAGGCAGTTAGCAATTCAGTGTTATACTAGAGTCAGCAGGGAGGCACTAGCCATGTGCAGACTGTAAACACAGCAAGAGGGGAAGAGGAATATATGCAAGCATCTCAAAATGGAGGGCCAAGACCCAGCTTCAGTTGCATGACGACAGCTCCACACACTGACACCTGGACCTTATTCCCTTCAAGGATTTGCAGTTTGGGAAAGTTTTAGCTGCACAAACACTTCATGATAATCCCACTTCAGTCAATAGTTTGGACTGGTCCTCTCTTCATTCCCTGTCATTTAATTGAACAATTATTTTACTACATTTTACTACATGCTGATTGTCATTAAATGAATTTTCATTTTAGCCTCACATTTTAAAGAATCTATAATAATAAATTAACTGTAACATTTTCCCCATCTTCCCTTCCTTTGTGGATTATCATATTATAATATCAAGCAAATGGGCCGGGCGCGGTGGTTCACGCCTATAATCCTAGCACTCTGGGAGGCCGAGACAGGCAGATTGCTGGAGGTCAGGAGTTCTAAACCAGCCTGAGCAAGAGCAAGACCCCATCTCTACTATAAATAGAAAGAAATTAATTGGCCAACTAATATATAGAGAAAAAATTAGCTGGGCATGGTGTCACATGCCTTTGGTCCCAGCTACTCAGGAGGCTGAGGCAGAAGGATTGCTTGAGCCCAGGAGTTTGCAGTTGCTGTGAGCTAGGCTGATGCCATGGCACTCACTCTAGCCTGGGCAACAAAGTGAGACTCTGTCTCAAAATTTTATATATATATATATATATAAAATATATGTCAGTCCCCTACATATGTATACATATGTAGGGGACTGACATATATTTTCCTAGTTTAAGAATTAAATTTAGTGAGTAATGTACTTATTCTGCCCAGAGCATTTGAAAGTAATGTGTTCCGGACAAGTCCCTTGTGACAAACATGGTTGCTGCCTAGAGGCATAACAATAGACCTGAGTTTCTGCAATGAGGCAAGAGCTGTCCAGCCCCATGATAAGTGGAGGCCCAGAGGACACACAATAAGCACATTGTTTTTTTGATTGCTGCTTAGCCTCATAAGATGGCTGGTTAGTCAATGACAGGTAAGACCCCTCAAGGGAGGGGCGACCTAAGCCAGGCACAGCCACAGGAGATCAGCCTAAGAGGAACTGGGGATGAAAAATGACCCTGGTGGAGGCCTTGCCCAACCTTGCTAATCTCGGTCTGTGATCTATACCTGGCACCTCGAGCAACTGCCTGGAAACCTTGAGTCAGGAGACATCTGTGTCCTTAGGCTACATGTTCCAGAATTTATGGCTGTTGCTGCCACGCCTGAGTGGGCACATACAAGGAACTAAGTTTGATTTTGGGGGTATAAAAATAAAACGACTGGTGCATTCTGCACTGCAGTCTTGTAACCGTCTTTGTGTGTGTGCATGTGTCTTTTTGTGTTCTGTGTTCAACCTCTGTCCTGCAAACGGGCCACAACAATATATATAATATCAAGCAAATGGGTGATTTATCTATTTTTTATTGTTTTTTATGGACATCATTAGCACTGCAATGTTAAATAAATATTGTTTGCTTTAATGTGTTTAGAATAAGTACATTACATAGAGTTTGTATAATTATTGTAGGTCACAGAAAACAGAATCTTCCTCACATTTCTCCCAGTAGTTGTTTCACTGGAAATAAAAATAAAGCTAAATCTTATTTCTCTCTCAACTTCCTTAACTGAGTTTCTATTCTTCCTTCATCATGAAGCAGTTGGTACTTTGCTGTCTCCATCTTCTTGAACTATCATAATAAATATGATCATTTTCCACATTGCACTAAAAAAAGAAATAATATGTTTCTGTATACACAAAAAAATGTAGTTTTTTTTCTTTTCATATTTTCTTTTATTCCTTTCTTTATTCTGAAAGTACAAATTTACTAAGATGAGAGAAGCTTAAGGAAATCAAGGAAGGGATTGCTTCAAATTGTACATATAGGCATGAGAAATTTATATCAACACATCAAAACTGTGATGACAGAAATCTTCTAGAAAACAAATGAACGCAGGCTGGGGCAGACAATCTGGCAGAAGCAAGGTGCCCATATATAGAACAGAGCTAAGAAGGAAATATATGCATCAAGCTGACAGTTTAATGAGATCAGTCAGATCCGGGTGGTTTGCAAGGCTTCTTCTGCAATTCTGTATGTCTAAGAATGGACAATACACAAAAAATGTGTTCCATTCTAGCAGGTTTTCTTAGATACCAGTTTTGGAAGTGATCCAGTTCCGGAAGGCAGTAACCCTAGTGTAAACACCAGGCTTGTTGGGTTTTGCGCATTCATCTCCCCAGCTCACAATTCCAGCGAGGTACCAGATATCTCTGACATCTGCACTGACCAGGGGTCCTCCAGAGTCACCCTAAAGGAGAAGGGCGAGATTAGTAATTCATAATTCAATCCATTGCAGAGAAATTTGCTATTTTTTTAACTTAAAAGTGTAATAAAAGGAGTGATCTTTAAGTCTTCAGTGTGTCCAAACTCAGAAGTGAGTCTATCCACCTATTCCAGCTATCCAACTAATGAAAGAGCTCTAATATCTGGAAAACTGATTTAGCCTCAGGGTTAGGTATGCTGAGACTGAAGGCCCCATCTCTTTGGGGAAGAGTACTCTTAACTTATCTGATACATCTGACAAAATAACTTCCTAAACAAGTTGCCTCTTTATTAATGTGACATAACTCCAAAATAAAGGCAGGAGGAGCTGGTAAAAAGTCTATTACTGATAAGAAACACAGAAATTAGAGTCATACACCTGGGTTTCTATCTCAAGTTTGGCTCTTAGAAGCTGGCAGACCTTTCATTTACATAGTTATAAATGCTCCTAATGTATAAATGCTCTGATAATTACTATGAAGATTATGTAAGACAGTGAATGTAAAGTGCTTAGTCTAGCACAAAGCAGAATTTAGGGAATGTATATATAAAAAGATAAATTCTAATTGTTTATATCCTGCAAATAACAGAGCTCTGGGCCGGGCGCTGTGGCTCACGCCTGTAATCCTAGCTCTTGGGAGGCCGAGGCGGGCGGATTGCTCAAGGTCAGGAGTTCAAAACCAGCCTGAGCAAGAGCGAGACCCCGTCTCTACTATAAATAGAAAGAAATTAATTGGCCAACTGATATATATATAAAAAATTAGCCGGGCATGGTGGCGCATGCCTGTAGTCCCAGCTACTCGGGAGGCTGAGGCAGGAGGATCGCTTGAGCCCAGGAGTTTGAGGTTGCTGTGAGCTAGGCTGACGCCACGGCACTCACTCTGGCCTGGACAACAAAGCGAGACTCTGTCTCAAAAAAAAAAAAAAAAAAAACAAAAAAAAAAACAAAAAAAAAAAAAAAAAAAACAGAGCTCTGTTTCTTCACACAGGTCATATAAACAAGGTATTGACTGATCATTACTGAGCCTCTAGTTATTGATCACCCATTTAAGTGCTCAGTACTCTATGAAGCTTTTAACTAACATATTATCTCATTAATTCACATAATTATTGCACAAAAACCCATAGAGTTAGATTTAATATTCTCTAGTTTAGCAATAAGGAAACTGAAACTGACAGAAATTAATTAAATTGTCTGAGATCACATGCTAATCAGTGGCAGAACTTGAATTTGCATCCAAAGCCATCTAACTGAGAAGTCCATGCTTTTTTCCCTATATTACACCAAATTCCTTGTGAATTTTCTTTTTTCCATTTACAAATATCAACTAATATTGAAAATAACTACTCGAGGGGGGAGGGAAGGCATGGGCAATATATGTAACCTTAACACTTGTATCCCCATAATATGCTAAAATAAAAAATAAATAAATAAATGAAACTTTTTAGTATAAATAAATAAATAAAAACAGCTGAATTCGAAATAATGTGTTTATAATTTCTAAATCAATTAACCAATAAACATTTACTAACACCCTCACATGTGGTGGGAAATATTAAAAAAGTAATATAAACAGATCTTGCCCCCCAGAGCCTACAATCTACTTATAGAAATAAGATGTATCATATAAAGCTATTTGAAAACAAATAATTTTGATGATTAAAACCCAGCCTACTTTTGGCATCTCCAGAACCTGAGAAAGCCACCTGAAAGGCCCAAGATCAGCATGCCTGGGCCCACTAACACTGTGCCAGTGTTTGCTGTCCTGCGGCCCACGGACAGGCATGCTGAGCCTACTGCTACCACCACTGGGGTCAAAAGACTGGCCCACCTGACACACCAGTACCCAGCCTCCATTAATAACCACATCCTAAGCCATCAAGAAAATCACAGACACCACTGGTGCTGTTTACAGCCAAAGAAGTCATAGAGAGACTACAATACTTCACACACCAGAATCAAAACCAAAATGCCCTACCTGACCAACACCATAGATGCACCCTCAGAAAAATGTCTTCTCCAGTGAAAGCAAATTCAAAAATTTCAAAGAGGCAACTGTTACACCAGTTGTGCTGACATCAATATAAAGACACAGGAAACATAAAAAAGCAAGGACATAAAACATCGCCAAAGAAACAGTCTTCAACGATAGATCTGAATCAAAAAGAAAATTAATAATTCCCAAAAGAAGAATTATAAATATTGTTTCTAATGAACCTCATTGAGATACAAGAGAATTCTGAAAAACAAAAACCAAAAAAAGAAATCAGAAAAACAATTGAGACTATGTGCGAGAAATTTATCAAAGAGATAGACATCATTAAAAAGAACTAAACAAATTCTGGAACTGAAGAATTCATTGAGTCAAATATGAATTATATTCAAAAGCTTTAAAAACAGATTAGATCAAGCAAAAGGAAGAATCTCAAACATTGAAAACAAGTCTTTTGAAATAACCAAGATGAAAACCAAAGCAACCAAATATACCCATTTTCAGTGTCCCAGAAGGTAAGAGAAGACGAAAGGGTTATAAAACATATTTAATGAAATAATAAAAGACTAACCCAGAGAAAGGCAAGATGGCAGATGAGAAACACCACCACCCAGGGCATCTCTGCAAGAAGGAGAGATTTTTGGATGAAAGTGAATGAAACAATCAGGCAGACAAGCATAGATTGGATGAGGGTTGAAAGGAAGGGTGTCCAAACCTACAGAAGACAAGGGAAGACGTTGCAGAGCAAAACCGGAAGGGGAAATGCATCGGCAGGGACTCAGCCCTGAGAGGCTTGGAAACCAGCAACAAGGGTAGGTGGAGCAGTTCAAATTCCCCTCCCTCACATCTCGGACTGATGGTGGGCTCCCCAGCTGCTGGAGAGACCTGCTCACAGCAACACAGAGACTGCTACCGCCAGTGAGCAGAGATCCTCTTGCAGACAGTGCACCTCCCCAGTTGGCAGGTATCATATTCTTTCATGCTCCCCTTCCCCTCCCCTATCTGTGGCTGTCAAGAGAGACAATTTAGCCACCACTCAGAGGCATCCACAGGGAATGGGACCTTCCCTTTTGGGGCCCTGCAGCAGACTCAGGGGTGCTTGGACTGTGAGCTCCCTACCCACCGGCCCTCCCTGGTGCTGCTTGCCTGGTTACTCCAGCAGAGCAGGGCAAACTCCAAGGCAGAGAGACATTAATCCAGCTTGGGCACCCCATGGGTGACTTGGGACCAGCACTCTTCTCCCTGGCATTGTCAGGGATTGATCTCCAGGGCCTGGCAGATGGGCCTGCAGGCCAGATCCTGTACACACAGGTCTTGATTGCCTTGCCCAGGAGCACAGAAAGGATATTTGTGAACTAGTTTATTAGGGTGTGTGTACCTTCAGGGGCAGATCAGAGTTAGTCCCAGCTGCAGCATTCTAGGGCTGCACTTCCAGCTCAGGCTGTGATCCTGGGCAGAGAACCTCCTGGCCTACATCACAGTCACAGATGGAGCTCAGCTGGCTTGAGGTCTAGTCTGCCAGCAAAAACCTGGGAGAGATCATGGAATAGGGGAGAGTGGAAAGGAGTGAGGCCTGCTACAGACTGCCGGACTGGGGGTCTCAGAGAGCCATACCTCCATTCCCATACTTTCTGGTTGAGTGGAGCCACTTCAGCCCCTCTGTGACAGCTTCGCCAGAGGCAGGGAACAGAACTTTGATGCCTGCTGAAAGCATTTGTGGAGCTTAAGGGCAGGCTCACACAACCCAGCCCTGCCCAGCCTCACTCTCAGACCTGCCCCTGTTGAGGTGGAGAATAAGGACACATCTGGAAGTTCCAGGGCCCCACCCACCAGGTCACTCCCAGATCTGCCCCTGTTGAGGTGGAGAATAAGGACACATCTGGAAGTTCCAGGGCCCCACCCACCACCTTAGGCACTAGAGTGGCTCTCCAGAGGAACAAGAGCTGGTTACAGGACCCAGAAACAACATCGCAGCTTGCTCCTCCTGGCAAGCATCACATACTGACAGGAAGGTCAATATGCATGCCCTTTTACTGCATTTACTGACTCATTATATAGGGTGTGGTCAATTCTCACCCATAAGCACCACCTACTTACTGGCTCGGAGACTAAACTGGGAATGTCAATATATAAATGAAAATCCAAAGCTAAGAAGCAACAGTTGCTCCAGATGGGAAGGAATCAGCAAAAGAACTCTGGAAGTATGAAGAATCAAACAAAAAGGACACCCCTAAAAGGGAACACCAGCTCTATAGCAATGAATACCAACCAAATTCAGAATACTAAAATGACAGAAGAAGAATTTCAAGCATGAATTATAAGAAAACTCAATGATATGCAAGAGAAAATGGATAACCAACACAAAGAAACCACCAAAAAAAAAAAATCCAGGACTTGGAAGAAAAATTCACTAAAGAAATTGAAATATTAAAGAAAAATCAAACAGAACTTCTGAAAATGAAAAAATTTATTCAAGGAATTACAAAACATAGTGGAAAGCTTCAAGAATAGGGTAGATCAAACAGAAGAAAGAATCTCAGGGATTGAAGATAACATCTTTTAATTAAACAAGTCAGTTGCAGAGATAGAGCATGTCTGAGAAGGTCTTTATTTCTCCCTCATTCGTATAAGAAACTTAGTTTTGCAGGATACAAGATTTTAGGCTGGGCCGGGCATGGTGGCTCACGCCTGTAATCCTAGCACTTTGGGAGGCTGAGGCGGGCGGATTGCTCAAGGTCAGGAGTTCGAAACCAGCCTGAGTGAGACCCCGTCTCTACCAAAAATAGAAATAAATTAATTGACCAACTAAAAATATATATACAAAAAATTAGCCGGGCATGGTGGCACATGCCTGTAGTCCCAGCTACTCGGGAGGCTGAGGCAGGAGGATTGCTTGAGCCCAGGAGTTTGAGGTTGCTGTGAGCCAGGCTGATGCCACGGCACTCACTCTAGCCTGGGCAACAAAGTGAGACTCTGTCTCAAAAAAAAAAAAAAAAAAAAAGATTTTAGGCTGGCCAACATTCCTAGGAAACATAGATGCAAATATTCTCAACAAAATAATAGCAAACCAAATCCAACAGTACATCAAAGACAATGTACCATGAACAAGTAGGATTTTTCCCAGGTATAGAAGGATGGTTCAGCATATACAAATCAATAAATGTGTTATATCACATCAACAGAATGAAGGACAAATGCCATATGATCATTTCACTAGATGCAGAAAACACCTCTGATAAAATCTGATATCTTTTCATGATAAAAACTCTCAGCAAGCAAGCTAAGCATAGAAGGAACATACCTCAATATAATAAAGGCCATATGTGACAAACCCACAGATAACATCATGCTGAATGGGGAAATTTGAAAGCCTTTCCCCTAAAAACTGGGACAAGACAAAGATGCAAACTTTTACCATTCTGATTCAACATAGTACTGGGAGTTCTCACCAGAGCAGTCACACAAAAGAAATAAGAGGCATCCAAATTGAAAAAGAAGTCAAATTGTCCCTCTTGCTGATAATATGATCTTATGTCCCGAAAAACCTAAGGACTCCACCCAAAACTTCTTACATTTGATAAATTTATTGAGTAAAGTTTCAGCATACAAAATCAATATGCAAAAATCAGTAGTGTTTCTATACACCAATAATGAACTAGCTGCAAAGAAATCAAGAAGGCAATCCCATTTACAATAGCTATAAAATAAATATGAAATACCTAGGAATAATTTTTTTATTTCAAAGTATTATGGTGGTACAAATGTTTTTGGTTACATGGATAACTTTTTTAATGCTCAAGTTGGGGTTAAAAGTGTGCCCGTCACCCAGATAGCGTTCATTATACCCATCGGGTAGGTTTTCCCCCAACCTCCTCCTCTCCCTTCCTGCTGCTTGATTTCCTTTGGGATTTATTATACTTCCCTCTATGCACATATGTGCTCATCAGAATAAATTTAACCAAGGAGGTGAAAGACCTCTACAAGAAATACGGAAAAACACTAAATGAATGAAATTATAGAGGATACACAAAGACGAAAAGCTAGCCCATGCTCATGGATCTGAAGAAGTAATATCATTAAAATGACCATACTGCTCAAACCAGTTTATAGAGTCAATGCAATCCATATCAAAATACCATTTCTGTCTTTCACAAAAATAGCAAAACAATCCTAAAATTTGGATGAAACCAAAAATGATCCCAAATAGCCAAAGTAATCCTAAGCAAAAAGAACAGAGCTGGAAGCATCACACTGCCTGACTTCAAAATATATTCCATGGCTATAATAAGAAAAACAGCACACTATTGTTATAAATAGAGGCACATAGACCAATGGAACAGAGTAGAGAATCTAGAAATACATCCATATATTTATAGGCAACTGATGTGCTGAGAACATACATTGGAGAAATGACACCCTCTTTAATAAATGGTGCTGGAAATATTTGATATTCATATATAGAAAAATGAAACTGGACCCTTATATCTCACCTTATACAAAAATCAACTCAAGATGGATTAAGGACTTAAACATTAGCCCCCAAACTATAAAATTACTAAAGAAAATTTAAGGAAAAACTTCAGGACATTGGTCTTGGCAAAGACTTTCTATAACTAAAACATCAAAAGAACAGGCAATTAAAAAAATATATAGACAAATGGGACTATATTAAACTAAAAAGTTTCTGCAAAGCAAAAGAACAATCAGCAAAAAGAAGAGACAACCTGTTGAATGGGAGAAAATATTTGCAAATTATTCATCTGACAAAGGACTAATACCCAGAATATACAATGAATTCAAACAACTCAACAGTAAAAATAATAATAAAAATAATTCCACCAAAAAGTAGACAAAGGACTGGAACAAAGATTTCTCAAAAGAATACATAC